>NC_140589.1:326659727-327259727 GCF_964204655.1 Triturus cristatus
GTAGATTACCAATGGTGGGATGCCCCTCTCTGCATCATAGGCCAGAGGATGTTTCGCTGGCCGGACGCTGTGGAGGGCGAGGCCCCTGAGCGGTGCCGAACTTGTGTGGCGGGAGCACTACAACTTCACGTCTGAGGGGGCCCTGTTGCATCACGTTCCCCAGCAGACTTGGTGGCGACTGCTGTACCCTGGCTTGTGAAATCCCACCTGGCTGAGGCTCCTGCTGGCTGAGTCACAGATTTGGAGAGAGTGCAGAAAAAAGCACCACAGTGTCAAAGTCCAGGTGAGGAGAAGGTGGGACACGTAGCCGAGGAGGCCGGGAGTCAAGTCAGGCCTAGCACCTGTGGGTGACACACCCCCAGTGGTGGCTCATCTTCTTTGGCCGAAGAGTGTTGCCCCACTGCTTCCAAGCAGTGCAAGAAGAGGAAACATAACACGATGATAACTTTTTGATGCACTCCTGCTATGTTCATATGCGGTAGGGTGGGTGGGGCTGCTCTACCCACGAAGCAGGGAAGGGGCAGAGTGGTTTGCCCACTCAAGTGTGCAATGACTGTTTGGTCGGCCTGTCCGGCCGCACAAAGCAGACATGTGCACATCCCTGTTTGCAATGAAGGCTGCATTACAGCACGGTGCTCAGGAACAATCACAATACCACATTGCAGTGCTTTGATTGGCTTAGGGGCGGGAGCCTGGCTGCCTGCTTCCTGTTCCTGGAAGCAGACTCAGGAGAGCAGGAGCACAGAAGAGGTGGGACCCGGCCTCGAGGTAAGAATTTATGTAAAGTATATTTACAACCCCTGCTCCCCCCACGGCCCCGCCCCCTCCATGGTCCTTTCCCGCGTTATGCACCTCCCAGCTGTCCACCTCCCCGCAGCACTATATAATGGCAGCCGCTGTGCGGCCATGCGCAGCGGGCGTACCACTGGTGAACCAAAGGCAAGCCTATCTGCATCCGTCCGTCCCTAGACTGCGCCCACCACCAAGGGCCCTTCCTCTTGGACACTCCACTGCTACGACGCCAGCACCCTCCTCGCCATCAACCCTTGTTGCCACACCGCCTGCCATCTAGCAATACTGTAGAATTCTCTTTCACCCTGCACCTGTCGAAACTGCAAACGCACCTTCTGCCACATCAGCACTCCAGCGCCTCCTGGCACCCAATTGACTGGCTCAACTGCATCCTCCTCAACGTGCGGTCCCTCGAAAAACACGCAACAGAAATCTGGGACCTCCTCGACGCCACCTCTTCAGACATCGCCTTCTTCACGGAAACCTGGCCTAACCTCAGCTCGGGAACGGACTTCGTCATCACCATTCACGGCGGCTACAAATTTACCCACACGGACCACCCCGAGTGGCCAGGATGAGGCATTGCTATTGTCTAAAAAAGGCACACTCTCACTGACCATGAACTGTAAAGACCTGACAGTGACCATGGAACACCTCCACTTCAAGATCCAGACCAACCCCAACACCACCCTCCGTAGCCCGGGCCATGATCCCCAATTCACCGATGTCATTGAAGACCTCATCACACCCCAAGCTCTCCAATCCACGCACTACATCCTACTTGGAGCCCTCAAGTACCACCTGGACAACCCCAGTGACCAGAACACCACCCCCCTCCTGGAGAACCTCACCAACACGGACTCAAGCAGCTAGTCACTGCAGTAACCCACATAGCCTGACACATTTTCGAGCCCGTCTTCTCCACCAAGCGGAACTTCAACTACAGCCACACCACAGGACTCTCCTGTACGACCATCATTGTTTACATCATGCCTTCACCACACACACCGTATACCATCGCCATCATTGCTCTCTCCCCCTGTCACGGCTGGATCAAGGACACCAAAGAACTTCCTGTCAACTCCCTCATCACCACCACTCCGCCAATGCTTACAGACGCCAACACCACAGCGGGCAACATCCACCGATGCAACTCCAACTTCGCTAACCCCCTGGCACCCCTTAAGAAAAGACCATGCAAACAATACTCCAAGAAGGCCAACTGGTTCACTCCTGCCCTCCACTAGTCCAGCCCTACCTGGAGACGTCTCGAGAAGAGAAGGAGCCACAAAATTGATCAACTCCACATCACAGTCAGCCATGCACCATGGCACAAGGGTGGCTGCATTGGCGCATGGCAGCCATTGTGCACCAACTTAGGGGAAAAAGACGGGGGGACTTATTCATGAGACCCTTCTGACAGTTTCACCCCTGCCAGTGCGTCATTTCCTTGACGTACTTGCAGCATGATTCTAGCACCACATTGCGCCATATTTGCAAAGTGACGCATCTAGGCAGATGCGTGACCTTGTGAAGCCCTGTGTCACATTATACCTGCATCAGGTATAATGTATGCAGGGTGGGCATTCCTACGTAAGAAAGTCTCATAAGAGCGGTGCAGTGAAATCCATCAGATTTCACTGCAACAATTGTAGGATGCCACTGGGAAAGTACCTTACATCTGCCTCATGGCAGGCGTAAGGGTGACACAGTGCCACAGGGATAGGCTGGCCCCGTGAATTGCTGGAGTTGCGTCATGCTTGTGCCACAGCTGCAGCAATGTGTGACTTTTGTGCTGACAGATATGTCAGGATTCCAGACCTATCTGTCATTATTTGTGACATGGAGTGCTGTACTGTAAATACAGCGCATCCATGGTGTCGCAAGAAAGGCATAGTGAAAAGTGTTGCAACGCTGTTTTGTAGCAACGATGCAACACTTTTCATAAATGAGGCCCAGGAATGCGCCCTATCTTATTGATGGTGCGCATTCCTGCCCTATTGATTTGTCACAGGGCTGCACAGCAACATTTCTTGCAGCGCTGTCCAGCACCAATACCTTCTGTAATTAGGCCCGAAGTGTTTGCACCATTTTTAAGACCAGCTCTTTTCTGGTCTTAAAAAACTGCCTCTAACTGGAGTTAGAGGCAGTTTTTTTGGTTTTGCACCATACAAGGAACTCCTTGTAAATATTGCGAAGTGGGGTTAGCAACAGTTTTTACATGGGAACGCCCACCTCGCATCTCATTTTCGTTAAGTCCCGCTAACAGAACTGGCGATCTGAAAATCGTATGTTTACACCACAAAACACCAGCTAACTGTGGTTAGCGGTAACTTGTAAATACGGCGATAAAAAAAAGCCACCGTAACGTCAAAATATTGACACTACGTGGCATTAACACCTTGTACATATGCCCCTAAGCTTCTTACAGGGCTGCTTTGAAATAAAAAGTTTCTCCATTTTGAAAAACTTCAGTGAGAGTTGGCAGAGCTCCTCTGGACCACTGCCTACTCTGTCTGGAGGTGCCACCCCGGTTCCAAAATAAGAAAGGGCCCCTCCGGGGACCCGCTCCACTTTGAAAATCAGTTACCTCCCTAACTTGGGAGTCGGTAACTGATAAATGTTTTACAACCAAAATTGTGGCAACAAACTATTGATATATACCATTCTGTCTCGCAATTTGGACGGAATCCCCATTTTGCAATTTCAAAAAAACATTTCAGAATGGTAAAATGGGATAATACATATGAAAACATTAATTTTGAAGTTACGAACCACGTGATATTATTGCAAATCACAGTGTTTGTGACTGCAAAATCCCTTAGTTCACCTGGACCTAGGAGTGTATGATCTGCATGAACAAAACACTGAGGGGCAGATTTACAACCCCCTTGCTCATTTTTGTGCTGCCGTTGCGTCACCTTTTGTGACGCAGTGGCAGCGTTAAAATGCAGCCCATTTACAATCGGATGCATCTAGGTAGATGCGTCATGCTGTAAAGCCCTGTGTCACATTATAGCTGCGTCAGGTATAATGTATGCAGGGTGGGTGTTCCAATGCAAAATAGCCTCATAGAAGTCACGCAGTGAAATCTATAAGATTTCACTGCGTCACTTCTACGTGCCACTGCGTCAAAATCTTACGCCTGCTTGAAGCAGGCGCAAAGAGTGACGCAATGTAGTCAAAATAGGCCTCAACATTCCTTGCTGGAGTTGTGTCGTGCTTGCGACACGACTCCAGCAATGCGTGACTTTTGTGCCAACAGATGCGTCAGAATTTCTGAAGCATCTGTCAATCCTTGCGCCATGGTGCGCCATATTGTCAATACGGCACAACAATGGTGGCGCAAGGGTGTCTCAGGTTGGCGCAGGGAAAGTGACGCATACCTACAGATGAGTCACTGAAAAGGCAATAGTGAAACATCAGAGACTGCTAAATCGAACACTGTAATCCAGTGATTTTGCCAACACCTGCATCAAAGCACACCCTTTCCTAAAATTGCTTTTGTCAGGAAACAGCCACAGGGGTACCAAGGGCGAGACTTTCAAATGTCTGCATAACTCATAATGGAAAGCTCCCACAAACCTACTGCAGAGATAAACACCGGCCTTCGGGGCATATTATCATGCCAGGCGATAAAATTATCGCTGCTTTAGCAGCAGAAACTGCCGCCAAAGCGGAGATAATGGACTTGATAATATGCTCTATGGAATTCCAATTGAAGCTCATGTTAGACGTGAAGGACATCTAACCTGAGCTTCAATTGGAATTCCATAGAGCATATTATCAAGCCCATTATCGCCGTTTTAGCGGAAGTTTTCTGCCGCTAAAGTGGCGATAATTTTAACGCCTGGCTTGATAATATGCCCCTTCATTCGCAACAATTCAACCAAGGATCCAACTCTGACAATTGCCTAAAGAGGCTTCTGTACTCAAATGTTTTAATTCACATCATTTGGGGGGGTTCAACAAACTATAACTGAACGTATGATTTGTGTCTGTCTTTTTAAACCATTGCTGCATAAAAAGGTTACATGGAATATGGGTTTTCCATGTACAATACACACAATATGATACCTCGCATAAAGAGATGACATAATAATACATAGTAACAGGAAACTTGTTTACGTTTGTTTTTGTTCACTTACAATTGAGTGTTATGTTACCTTACGTTGCTCATATTATTTTGGGATGCTCTAGGTAAACCTCCACAGAGGTTTTATGCAGACTTCATGTGACTTTGAAAGTGCTCTCATTTAAGATGGAGCAAGGTATGAGCGGGAAGATTGAAAGGAGGGGGGAGACCCAGAGTAATTATGACCTCAGTTGCTGTTTAAGCATTTCTAGAAATATACTGCAATATGCTCCACAAGACATAAAATCAGAAACAGTTTTACTTTGCTACCCACACTATCGTCTATTTTTAACTTTTCAGTACGAAACACCAAGCTCTTCTACAATTTTAAACAAAAGTTAAAGGAAGGACATTAACTGGGCTCCCACTTGGAACACAGAGTTCCAGTGCTCACACACAGCACTGGGCTGGTATTTTCATTGTTCCCCGAACACGAGGACATGTTTCCAATCTAAGTGCCCAAACTGGATTAGAGAGCTCTTATGCTGTCAAATACCATAATCAAGTTGTAACTGCATGAATACAGTCTATTCTGACAAGGGAACCTCTATCACCAAAATAAGGATTAGAAGAAGAGACTGTCCTTCAGAGCACAGAGTGGGAGGGTTGAAGTGTGGGACTTGTGAAAAAAGATCTGGCTTGAACCTGTACAAGATCACGTTTGATTCTGGTAGTGTTTAAATCATTGCTGTAGTACAATCTGGTGCATCACAAAAATTCAGTACAGGAACACGTCAAGAATTGTCACTAGACTTGGAGGGGACCTGTTGAGTGCTTAACAGGAGAAAAGGTTGCATTATGAGAGAACTCTTTCAGGAGCTGCTGGACAGGCACGAAAAACTTCAGAAATTTAGAGCATTTCTCCTATAGTTTTCTATTCGCAATATAAAGGTGAAATCCTTCCATAAAGTACAGGGCAGCAAATCGGAGAGAGATGTATGCGGAGCTCCTTTGTGGGATACTTAAGAGAATTAGTACAGCTCACCACTAATACAAGAGAGCTGCAGCAGTGAGTATGGAGATCACCACTAACACACAAGACAGCTGCAGCAGTCAGAATGGAGATCACCACTAACACACAAGACAGCTTCAGTAGTGAGAATGGAGATCACCACTAATACAAGAGAGCTGCAGTAGTGAGAATGGAGATCACCACTAATACAAGAGAGCTGCAGCAGTGAGTATGGAGATCACCACTAACACACAAGACAGCTGCAGCAGTGAGAATGGAGATCACCACTAACACTCAAGACAGCTGCAGTAGTGAGAATGGAGATCACCACTAATACAAGGGAGCTGCAGTAGTGAGAATGGAGATCACCACTAATACAGGATAGCTGCAGTAGTGAGTATGGAGATCACCACTAACACATGAGAGCTGCAGTAGTGAGAATGGAGATCACCACTAACACACAACAAAGCTACAGCAGTGAGAATGGAGATCACCCCTACACACAAGAGAGCTGCAGCAGTGAAAATGGAGATCACCACTAACAAAAAAGAGCTGCAGCAGTGAGACTGGAGATCACCACTACACACAGAGAGCTGCAGCAGTGAAGATGGAGATCACCACTAACACAAGAAATCTGCAGCAGTTAAAATGGAGATCACCACTGACACAAGAGAGCTGCAGCAGTGAGCATGGAAATCACCACTAACACAAAACAACTGCAGCAGGGAGTATGGAGATCACCACTAACACAAAGGAGCCTCAGCAGTGAGACTGGACATCACTACTGATAGAGAGGAAATTCAGATCCCACCTAGGTTACCTAGTAGGAGTGCAATGTAATCGCTTGGAGTGTGCACTCACATATTATTCAGTGTTTTGATGAAACTAAATGTTAGAAGAAATCTGAACCAATTAACCTGTTCTGATGAAACTAATGCGATCTAGTGTGAAGGTTAACAATGTAACATGCTTATATAGGCCTCATTAGTGGTGTGACACCCTGACATATTTAATGTATTTTGAAGGTTCCTTAGGCTAATGATGTGGATGAAATGAGCGCACTAATGTAGGTTAGTGAGCGTTTCTATTGAACTTGCTAATGGTTCATGGAAATATTGATGTAAATAACATGTATCCGATATTGAAACTTATTCCATCCTTGATCACAATCCTACAACTAACATTCAAATAGTTTTGCAGAACATCATCGATAAAGCAGTCCTACAGGGTACCATTGGAGAAATTGAACGTAAATTCCTCATCATAAAATTTCCCAAGAATCCAACGCTACGCATGTTACCTAAGGTTCATAAAAACTTGAATGATCCACCAATGAGACCCATAGTCTCCACCCGGGGTTCACTTCATGAACCGGTCGGAAAGTATTTGGATAAACATCTCCAACCATTGGTTCAAGCCATGTCCACATATGTAAGAGACACCACTGATTTTTTGAACATCTTACTTAAGTTCACCATCCTATGGGAGAATTACATGTTTTTTTGCACCATAGATGTCACATCCTTATACACGTCTATTCCACACGACCTCGGTTTGGAGGCCACTGAGTTCTTTTTACTTCAGTCACAGATACCACAAGATCTACAAGTTTTTCTATTAGAACTGCTACATTTCACGTTATATCACAGTTATTTTTTTCACAACAATTCTTTTTTTCTACAGCTCAACGGTACTTCTATGGGCAATTGTACAGCTCCAAGCTATGCCAATCTCTTTATGCACAAATTTGAATTGGATCACATTATCAACAACGACCCATGGAAATCTCATTTACTACTTTTTGTACGGTTCATTGATGACATTTTTCTAATTTGGCGTGGTCCCAAAACACACGCCATTGATCAACTAAATCAGGTCAATGAAAGACTAAAGTTCACATTCAATATTGATGCTTTTCAAATGAATTTTTTGGACGTTTTCATCTACATCAAAGACAACCACATAGAAACCAATCTGTACAGAAAGGACACTGACAGAAACAATCTTTTACATTATTCCAGTTTTCATCAGCCTTCCTTGAAAAACCATTTACCATTTTCTCAAATTCTCAGGATCAAACGCATCATTTCAGAACCCACTCAATTTGCTCAACAGGTCTCAAGCATGCAACATCGTTTCTTAGACAGAGGGTATCCACCGGAAATCTTGGCCACGGCCATTAATAAAACTTCTACTAAACAAAGGGTACAGTTATTGGATCAACAACAGATGAACATCAAATCTACCTCCAGGTCAGTCTTTGTCACGAAATATTCCACAGAAAGTTACAGTCTCAAAAAAGCCATTCTTAAACATTGGCCCATGCTTCAAGTAGAACCTGATTTCAACCAGACCTTTTGGGAAAAACCATTGTTTGCCTACGAGAGGAGCAAAAATTTGATGGAGCTATTAAAACAACCCACTTTAACTCAGACATCTTCGTTGTACAAGGGCACGATGCCTTGCCACAACTGCGGTAACTGCAACAGTATTATCAAAGGGAATGTCGTCCAACATCCTACCCGTGGATATAACGTCAAACTGTTTGTTTCAGCCACGTGTGATTCCAAAAATCTGGTGTATATGTTGAAATGCCCATGTGGCTTAGCATACATTGGTAAAACAGAAAGGAAGATAAAAACACGTTTGAATGAACATAAAAGCAACATGATTGATTGATTGATCAGGGATTTATAATGCGCTACTTTGCCCGAAGGCGTCAAGGCGCAAATGATGGAAAACAATCAGCCAAATCTAGAGAAAAAAGAGCTTTAGGGGTAGGCTTCAGAGAAAAGGAAGGTTTTGAGAGCTCGGCGAAACAGGGAAAAGGAATCCTGATTCCTGAGATCAGGGGGAAGCTCATTCCAGAGTCTAGGGGCAAGGGCAAAGAAGGCCCTACCTCCCCACCTTGCTTTGGCAAAACGGGGGACCGTAAGCAACTTCATACTGGAGTATCGCAGGGCCCTACCTGGGGTGTAGTACGACACCAGAGACCTAATGCCCTCTGCCCCTGCGTCATGAAGAGCCCGATAGATGATAATTAGGGTTTTGAATTTTAGTCTGGCATGGACCGGGAGCCAGTGAAGATGTTTCCTAATGGCAGTCCCAGAGGAGCGTCTAGGGGCGTTAACGACAAACCTTGCTGCCGCGTTCTGAACAACTTGCAGCCGATGAACCATATTGTTGCTCATCCCAAGATAGAGGGCATTACAATAGTCCAGGCGCGAGGATAGAAGGGCAACCGAGACTTGTTTCCGAGCATCAGGGGAAAGGTAGTGGGTGAGCTTTCTCAACACCCTCAGCACCCCACAGCAGGTGGAAACAGTCCTGTTCACTTGCTTGTCAAAGGCCAGAGAGGTATCAAATAGGACTCCCAAGTTACGGGCAACAGAAGAAGGTTGTGGGCAGACTCCCAGAGCTGATGGCCACCAGTCGGCTGACCAGACCTCTTTGTTTCCCCCAAAGACAAGAATTTCGGTCTTCTCCCCGTTCAACATTAAGAAGTTTGACATCATCCAACCTGCCACGGCCCCCATGCAGTTCCTAAAGTTGAGGGCCGTAGACCCGACCGATTGTGACAGGGAGACCATAATTTGGGTGTTGTCGGCATACGAAAGAACTTCCAATCCAAAAGATCTAACAAGCTTGGCAAGAGGGGCCACATAAACGTTGAAAAGAGTGGGGCTCAAAGAAGAGCCCTGAGGGACCCCACAGTGCAAAGGCTTGGCAGTGGAGAGGAAGTCACCCAATTTTACCTTTTGCTCCCTATTATTGAGAAAGGAGGTGAGGAGACTAAGAGCCAGCCCCTCCACCCCCATCTCGCCAAGTAGGGAAGCCAAGATGGTGGGAGACAGGGTGTCAAATGGGGCTGTAAGGTCGAGCAGGATCAGAAGCGTAGTCTGACCCCTGTCGACCTTAGCACGGATGTTATTGACCACCACTGTGAGGGCTGACTCGGTGCTGTGCTCCTTTCTGAAACCATGCTGGGATGGATCAAGCAGGCAGGTTTTGTCAAGAAAGGAGCTGAGATGAAAATTCAGGTGAGCCTCCAACATCTTGGCGGGAGCAGGGAGGAGGGAGATGGGACGAAAGTTCTTTAGGGTCCCAGGGTCCAAGGTGGCCTTTTTTAGGAGGGGCTTCACAATAGCAGTTTTCCAGGAGGCTGGGAAAGTCCCACTGGAGATAGCCCTATTCATAACCACCAACATAGGGGGAATTAAGGTAGCCCTGCAGTTTTTTAAGATTTTGAGCGGACAGGGATCAAGAGGAGAGCCTGATCTAAGGGAGTCCAACAGTCTCTAAAGGTCAAAGGCCGTAAGAAGAGGAAAGCTAGGAAGAGTTTCAGTAGGGGGGGTCATATTCACCGGGTCAGAAGGATAAGGGTGAGTAAGGTTGTCCGCTTGGAGGGATGTGTAAATATTTAGTATTTTGGTATAGAAAAAAGAAGAAATCTGATCACAAAGAACTTGTGAGGGGACTATGGGGTCAGGGTGATGGATGAGGGATAAGGTATCCACAATTTTAAACAAATCACCGGAAGAGGTAAGGGAAGATGTAAGATTGGAGAAGTATGTTTGTTTTTCGGCCAGAACCGCCGCTTTGTAGTTCTTAAGGAGGGTTTTGTGGTTGGACCGGCCTTCAGCATCGGGCTGAGATCTCCAAAGCCTTTCTTGCCTCCTACATACCTGCCTCTAAGTTCTCAGGGAGTCAGAGTACCAAGGTGCTGAGGGACGTTTCCTGGCACTGTATACCGATTTAAGAGGGGGCAGGGTGTCCACTGCATTTGCGATGGTGCTCGCAAGCTCCCGTGCTGAGAGATCAATGTCCTGTGAGGGGGGGGGGCTTGAATTTAGCGATAAAGGGGCCCAAAGATAGGTCAGTCAGGCCCCGGAAATTCCTCTTCTGCACCCAACAGTTTATATCTCCACTGGAAACTGAAGAGGCACAGGGAGTGAATTCCATGGAGACCGCATGGTGATCAGACCAGGAGAGGGGAAAAAGAGGACCTAACTCTAACCTGGTATCATTCGTGAAGACTCCATCTAGCGTGTGACCGGCAATATGGGTGGAGGATGAGACCTTTTGAAGTAGGTTGAAGGAGGCCAGTGACTCCACGAGGGATAGCGTATCGCTAGAATTGTTATTTTCCAAATGGAAATTAAAGTCCCCGAGGATAGTGAGGGAAGGCCTGTTTAGAAAGTGCTCTATGACATCCAAAAGGTCAGAGCCAAACGAAGATTCGGGGCCTGGGGGTCTATAAACAAGAACCCTGGAAAACTTTTCTGAGGGAGAAGAGCTAAGAGAGAAAAACAAGGCCTGAAAGGAGTTATTGGGAGAAGGAAGAGACTCCATACGGCAGGAAAAGGCGATCTTATGTATTATACCAATTCCGCCCCCTTTACGGCCCTCTCTATCCTGTCTAACCATAGTATAGCCATCAGGGAGAGCGTTAAGCAGGTCAGGGCCTGCTGAGTCAGAGCCCCACGTTTCTGTTACAAAAACCCAAGAGGGTTTCCTTTGGGACACAAAGTCCCTGAACGCTAAGTTATTTTTAACCAGGGAACGAGTGTTAATGAGGAAGCCTAGTTTTTTCAAGGGGGGTGGGGGCTCTTGAGTCCCTTTATTCAAAAAGAAATTGGTGACAGGTCCCGGGAGAGCTGATATCGACCCCTTCAGGCATTTACAGTTCAAACTATGCCGCAGTTGCCCAGGCGAAAAAGTGTGATGGCAGTCTAGCTGGGTGGGTCTAAGGGATTTAAGGGTACTCGGGGAATACAGTCGGGGGCAAGCAGGAGAACATGAGAGCCGGGCAGCATCCCTGGTACCTTGCGCCTCCTTAGCGCTGACGGGCGCAGACGGGCAGGACTCTGGCATGACTCTGGCATGACTCTGGCATGACTCTGTCATGACTCCGGCTTGAGTCCGGCCCGTCCGCAAAGCGCGTCCACTGCGCGGAGGAGACGTCATCCCCTTATATAGGAAACTAGAGCGCGTCCTCGCGCTACAATCCCCCCAATATGGCCGCCAAAGCCAGAATCGCCTCTCCGTGAGCAAGCTCTCAGCATCAATACTCAGCTGAGAGCTGCCCGAGAGCGACTGGTCGAAGAGGTAAGGCACACGAGTTGCAGTCTCAGGGGGAGATTTGCACGCCAAGCGCCAGGCCCCAAAGCTACCGAGTGCAAGTCAGGCAGTGCAATAAAAGCATGTTCAATTAGGCAAGTCGAACGTGAAAGTTAAAAATACACCGGGCAAGAGAGCAGGGAAGGACCTCCCGGCTTATCGCCTCAGGAGGGGAAAATTAGGCTGGCTAACATCAGGAACAAATATCTGAAATCCACAGTAGCCACTCATTTCAATGAACATAACCACAACATCAGTCAGCTACGTTTTTTGGTCTGTGAAATAGTCCCTTTCAAAGAAGGCAGAGATAACCGAAAATTCTTGATCCAACGTGAAACCTTCTGGATTTACAAAATGAACTCCTTGGTACCGAATGGACTCAACGATAGAATTGAACTTAGTTGCTTTATTTGAACTTGCATTGTGATTTGCGCTATGTACTGTGTCACTGGTTCCATGTATCATGTTCTTCACAACTTTTCATCTTAATTTAGTTTTGGTATCCTTTCACACTCCCTTCTCTAAACTCTATGTGTTTCATATTCACCCTTCATCCTTTCTACAGTTCATTGTTTGATCATTGATGTCTACGCGCACGCTCTTCTAATCCTTATCTTATTGTCTCTTAATTTCATTATAATTTAAGGGTGGTATCGTATGGTTTCCGTTTTTTATGACATCCTTGTTTCTTTTTCATCTTTTCTTTTTCATTTTTCACTGTCTGTGTTTATCTGTGTTTATACTTACGTTATTGAAACACCTTAATATGGCCGCCAGTGTTGCGTTATGTTCAAAGCTTAGATTTCACACTTCCTTCTCCACACTCTATGTGTTTCATATTTACTCTTTATCCTTTCTATAGTTCATTGTTTGATCATTGATGTCTACGCATTTTATTATAATTTAAGGGTGGTATCGTATGGTTTCCGTTTTTCATGATACTCATGTTGGTTTTTTAATACTGTCTATGTTTATCTGTGTTTATACTTACGTTATGGAAACATCTTAAGATGGCCGCCGTGTTGCGTTATATTTAAAGTTTAGATTTTTGCCCATTTCAAAATGGCTGCCATTTAAACGTCACGGCACTCATTTGGTTTATAACGAGGTTTGATTAATGGCTGATACTTGCTACACTGCCTACGCGAGCATTGAGGTTCGCTGTGATTCATTCGAAGGTAACTTTAGCTTCAGTTAAGCCATGTTACATTAATTTTTTGTTAAAAGAGGGTCACTAGGTAAAAGCTTTTTACTCTCCTTTCCGTTAATGCCATCCAAACGTAACTTACAGTTTTCTCGCACTCATTCGCTCATGTTTATTTTTCATATGTACTCGTTTAAATTTCTGTGTAGCATGACTTTCAAAAATCACGGTGTACTTTATTTTCCTTTAATGCTATTTTTCGCCCATTTTTCACATGTACTCGTTTAAATTTCTGTGTAGCATCACGTTCAACAATGACGGTGCAGTTTACCTTCCTTCCGTGTCAATTTTCGTATTTTGCAGTAACTTCACTTCTGAATGTTTTTGTAGTTCCTTTGAATCACGATGATTATTTGGCATTGTTCTTTGGTAACGGACTTTCTCATTTAATCACGGTGATTTTCTGTTTATCGCACGCTCTCAGTCTTTACATTGGTTGAGAGCCGTATTCTTTCACCTTAATCACTTTTCACCTTAATCACCATATTACTTACTGTGTTCGTATGGGGACATTAACCTGTGGGTTGCGACACTCACTCCTATCTTTGTATCCTTCAGGATTCCTCCTGACGAAGGGTTACCCACCCGAAATGCATTGGGGATTTTCCTTTGATTTCTTTGAAAAAGTTACACGAATTGCCTAAGCGACAATTTTGTTTGAATATTCATGATGATAATGGATATCTTTGTTGAATAATTTTTCATGATTAACTTCATTGGACTCCGTTTGAACACGTGCGATTTCATCGCCTCATTACAGCTGTGCTATTAGAGGGACATCACTCACCTTTGAGTGGTGCATTCACTGTCTATTTTCCCGCCTTGGTTTAGAGGACGACTCCTCTTCAGCACGCTCAGAACTTCCTGAAATTGGTTTATCCTGTTTAAAACGGTGTGCGTGGTATTCCCTACCTTTGCATTTATTTTTTTAGCATAAGTTGTAGGCCTGCATCCAAAGAACATTTTGAAATGCTCTTGTTTCTGAAATGGATACTTAGATTCTCATGCAAGTCTTGTAGAATGTAATTCGCTCCCATTTCTTTTGCATTGCAGATGGACCAACATTTGTTAGTGAAGAGTAAGGGTATTGTATCCATTAGATGGTTGAATAATGAAGGAGTTACAGTTAGCTTGGCCCTGCCGAAGATAAAGTGGAGGCAGGTGCTTTCACATGGGAGAAGGAGAAAAGAACAAAGGATGAACTGTTGCAGAGGGGCGTACATGGAGAAGGCCGTGAAAGGAATCAACGTCATGGTAAATTTCGTGGCTGCGCCTTTTGTAGAGTACATGTGAGAAAAGCAATACAACTTCGAGTATATGGTGCACTGTATAGAGGGACAGAGGGCCCATTCCTTTTAACTTCTTGACAGAGAACACCTGAGTGCTAGCTTGCTCCTTTCCTGCTTGAGGCTTCATGCTGTTGACCCATCTTAGGGTAGAATGACCTAGGAAGGCTATAACCAGTGACACGTTTTCTCTCTTAAACCTTTTGCTTTTATGCTACTTTAGGGATGCCACGTCTAGAGTCTACAGTAGGGATAGATAGAATTAAATGCTTTACATGAACGAAGTGCTGATGCAGGGGGAACTTAACTTTTGCTGCCCGATTTAATGTATAATAGTTATAGAACTTGCAGTTCTTTTCATGCTGCACCAAGTAAATCTCCAGGAGACTTGGATTTCTCCCGTTTCCTCTGTATTTGTATACTCTCATTCTGAGATTCGTGTATGTCCAACTATTTCCGAATTTGTAATACATTTTGACTACCCTTCATTTGATTATCGACTTGAGTTAATGTGTAGCTATACTGAGTTACACTGTATCTTAAATTGGTTTATGCTGCTAAAAAGAACCATCGGAAGATCGACATTGAAGAAGAACTGAGCAAATGCGCCCAGGCCCTTTCAATTAGACGGATGATTTGCACATGAAGTAAGGGGAGAATCTTGAACCCAACTTAGAACATCACAGAGTTTTGGCCTAGAAATTCCATAGGTAGAGCCCCAATGATTGAGAAGTGGAGAGGACAGAATACGGTGATGCTCGGCAAGAGGAGGAGTGAGTATTAATAGGGTGCATGTGGAATGTATCAGATTGCAGCGATGAATTGATTGTGCATGTCTTGCGGAGTTTTTGCGAGAACTGAGTGTATGTGGTTGTCGCGAACGATGTGGACCAAGGAGTTGATATAAGATTATTGGGCAAGAAGTGGCCTAAGATCCCAGGATATTTTGAAGGTATAGAAGACACTGAAATAGTGATTGTCCGCTGAAGAGTTGAGGGGTTGTCGTAAGATGTCATTGATGACTCCACCTAAGACAGGGAACTTTGTGTGAGTGGGACAATTGTGAATCGTGTAGACCTTCTGCGCAAAGGGTGAACAGTACTGATTGGGGTAAATCCCCGCTTGTTAAGGTTTCACTGTAAATGTGTATGCCTGTGTAGAAAAGTAGGATCTGCTTTTCTATGGTCATCGCCACTTTTTGCAGGTGTCTGACTAGTTTGACTGGGATCCTGCTAATCAGGACCCCAGTCACTGTGCTTTCTCCCTTAATTGGACTACGGTAAGTACATTGGTACCTTCGTTATTGGATACTGGTGTACCCTTCTGAGTCCATAATATATGGTACTAAGGTAGCCAGGGCATAGGTTAACCATGGGGCTCCCATGGGCTGCAGTATGTATAATGCCACCCAAAGGAGACCACTCAAACTGTGACTACAAGCCTGCCATTGCAGCATGTGGGAGCTGGTGCCAGCACCACTCACCACAGATATAATCTTCCTTATAGCTGAGGTCACTGCACTTAAAACCTATAAGTCACCCACTAAGGTAGTCCTTTCAATCCTGAAGGCAGGGTGCTTGGTTATAAGTGTGAGGGTGCCCTGCATGAGCAGGACACCCGCTACAAACCTATGAGTAGATTCTCCCAGATTTGTAAGTATCGTCAGTCATTTTATACATATAGTGGACATCAAATCAATTACAAGATGTCTAACTATATATTGGCTGCACCGACACCGGTCATGTTGGGGATCACACATGTTGGGATCCTACCTCCAACACTGATGCCAGTGTTGGATGTAGCATCCCATGTACTGGGGGGCTAACCTAGGGAACCCCCTGTATTACCGATCCCAGCCTTTCAGGGTCTAACAGCAAGCTTGTGCTGCTGCCGACCACAGACATGATTCTGCCCTCTTGCTGCTGAGCCAAGCTTGAGCAGGGAAAGGTAGGACAATAAGTTTCCTGTCACAGGGAGGTGTGACCACCTCCCAGACAGGACTTAGTGTATTGGGCTCTGGTTGGTCCACTTGCCAGCACCACCAGACTGCTTTGAAGGGCACATTTGGTGCCCTCCTTGCATACTCCAGTTGATACCAGTTCAGGGAGCTCTTGGCTCCTGCTCTGGTGCGAAACTGGACAAAGGACATGGGAGTATCCTCCCCTCTGTCCAACCCCTCCTCTGGGAGGGACCCCTGAATCATCCCAACCCTTCCCTTTGAGTACTGAAGGGCTTACCTGTGGGTGGCTCTTCAGATTCATCATGGGACAAGATTCAGATCCAAAACCACTTCATCTTCAACCGTCTGAGCACGCTGGACTTCGTTGGACTTTGCTTTGGGAACAGAGACTGCATCTGGAAGACTCCTGCTGCTCCTGGTCTCGTCGTCCTGCCAGTCTTCTGCATTGTCTGTGCCTGTGACCCACCCAGGTTTTTCTCCAGGCCTGTGGGCATCAAAGACACCCAAAGGAGTCTCCCTTAGAGTGAAAGAGTCAGTCCCTTGTATCTGCAGGAAACGCAACTAAGCTGACTAGTCTGCCGCTCCTGACGTTTACTTACACTGAAAGGCTCAGCAACACAAGTGGTGGTTCTGCAACTTCCCCAAGGCCTGCACTGTCTTCTCAGCATGTTTGAAGCCAGTATCCCTCATCGGAACCACTGGAACAGTACCCCTGTGCACTGTTTTGACTTGCCGTTGACAAGGCTTGTTGACTCTAGAGATCATCAGGCTCCAAGAAGCTCCAGGCTTCAGCATCTCCTGCTACCAAGATCTGTGTCCTCACTGCATCCTCTGCACCATGGGCCTGCATTCTTGGAGAGCTGCCTGTGGTCCTCTTGCAACTCCTGTGCTTCCTGTCTGTGGGTTCTCTTGAGGGTCTTCTTTGGTTCCAGTGGGCTCCCCTGCTTGCTCTGACTCTCCTGCATTTGGTGAGTCCCTTGGACCTTGCGGGTCCCAACAATGCACCTTCTTCATTTTCCTCGTCTGTTGCTGCTGTCAAGGCTTGTTGGTGCTCCCGCCAGACACCAACCCCCTAGCTCATGATTTCTGATGTGGGACAGCTCATGAAGGGCTCCTTGTCTTCTACAGCATCACCTGTTCCTCACAGCTGCAGCCACAATGTCACTGTTAACTCTCCTGCATCTTCGTTCATCGGTAGTCATTGGTCTTCCGTGCCTCCTGGTAACTCCAGAGTGGCATAGAATCTGTCCCCTCTGCTTGCAGGTACTCCTCTTCAAGAATCCACCCTTGGATTCCACCAGACTCTTTCACCTTCTTCGCCAGCTGCTTCTTCACTGAACTCCTCCATTGTGATCTACGGCGGTTTCCGACATCACTTCACACCTATGCACCCAGCTTCTCTTGTGTAGGTACACCGGTTCCTGGGCTATCCACAGGTGGGTGACTCTTCAACCTTTCATCTTCCACTGGGTTTCTTCAGGCTCCTCTTGGAAGGGTCCTTCTTCTTGAAAACTGCAACGTGACTTTCCCATTGACTTGTATTGAGTATGCGGTCGTGTTTCCACTCAGCACACGGCCTCCCTCGGGTTCCAGGGTACTTACCTTGGGTGGTTCCTTGGTTCCACAGCTCTTAAAAGTCTTCTGGGTCCAGTCTCGACTTCGGTCACAGTTTCCATTCCACTTTATTAGTATATGGTTTGGTCTCCCCCTGGAGACCACTGTGTATTTGGGCTACTTACCTGTTCTACTATTTAAGTATTGTGTGTATTGTGATTATTTCCCCGGGTACAAGATATAGCAATGTGTTCGCGAGTGTTTATAATAAATACGTAGTTTTATAACTACACTGTGTGGTTCTTTTTCACTTAACCTACACTATGTAATTGGTACTGCTAAAAAAAACTGCTTGACACTCCTTCTGGACTAAGCCTGAAGGATGTTCTCCACAGCTCCCACTTAAAGAGCTTTCTATGGTTGTCTATGACCACTAAAGTCACCATAGGGGTTGTCTGGGTTAGTGCAGGGTGCTTCACATAAATAAGTGTGCACAATATACTAAGCCAGCCTCCTACTGCCTGTATGAGTGTGTTTCCATTTTCTTTTACAAAGGCAGACACTTACAGATTATAAAATGATTGTGTGAGTAAATGGGTAGGGAGAAATTGTGAAGAAGGGTGAACCACCATTAGCAGTGAGGATGACGTCAGATTGTGCCACGCTGGGATAAGTCACTTGGTGTAACACCACGCTGAGACTAGTTGATGATCGTCTGTTACATTCCATGGGTGCTCGAGATCATAGCATTGTCATTTTGAGTTAAATTCATTTGGATTGTTGACATTTCATAAAAGCAAACTCCTGCAATGCTTTAAAGTGCTGCGAGTCATGTTTCAAGGCGATGAGGGTATTACTACTAGGGTGGGTGAAGAGGCGCCACCAGGCGATACACCGGCCCATTATATGGAGACTAAAGTGGGACTTTATAGTATTATTTGGTTTCAAAATTGGCACAAGATCGCTGAGAAGGAGGGTGCATTGTCATTTCCACGCTATGGCACTTTCAAGTTGGAGGTACTTAGGGGCATATCAGCAACAACCGGCGATAATTATCGCTAAGCGCACTTAGCACTAGGATAATTATCGCCGGCTAGCGTGGATTTTTATCGCTGAGATAGCGTGCTATTAGCAACGCTTATCTCAAAAGATAAAAATCCTAGCGCTAACTGCCTAACGTGAGATTAACACTGGAAACCCAGCGATAATCTCACGAAATGTGGTGTTAGCTTGTTGATAGGGCCTCATAAACTTAGCCATGATATCCACCTTCCATAGGATATCATGGCTAGGTCAGTCCTGAAGCAGGTGTAAGGAAAGTAGCGATAACAGGGGTTATCGCTACTTTTCTTGCCGCTATGCTTCATGGCGTGGGGCTTGATGATAGGAGAAATGTCGCTTAGCAACATTTCTCCTGTCATGTCAGGAACGCCCACTTTGCATCTCATTAGAGATGCAAAGCTGGGCGTTAGGAATCCGTGCGCTAACGCAAGGTTTCACGCTTTAGCGTGAGCTTGCTAATTAGGTGATAATTTTCTTGCTTGCAAATGCGGCAATAATTTTCTATCACCGCGTTGTAGATATGCCCCTAGATCAGTTGAGGAGAGTGATGTTTGATATGAATCCTTTACCTAGACCTACACAGTTTGAGGAGCTAGATGCATGAGTGTGTGTGGCTCATGCTAAGCAGAGGGATCGCTATCAGGGAAAGATGAAGAAAGCGATGCAAGCGTTTCAAGAGGCAACATGGGACTCTAAGTTGAAGAGATGGAGAGTAGACATGATTGAGGGAGAGATTTTATATCCGGCACTGATGAGCGATGAGGACGCGAGAGACAGGTACAAGAAAAAGGAAGCAGATGGAAACGAAGACAGTGACACTGATGACAGCTTCTTAAATGGGTTGTTGGCTGATCGTCCACACCCTTATAGTCGACAACAGGACGCAAGTGGGATAATACTGTTAACACTGAGAGCGTGTGTTTTGGGAGTTATATCGACAGGAGCAAGGTTAATAGAAAGGAGAAAAGAGGTAGGAGCAGGTACAAATGGGGGCCCAAATCAGTGTAACCTTAATGCTGCTTTGAGACTACCAGAAGCTTACAGTACCAGTCACAATTGAGCCTATCGTTCCCATATATGACCCGAAATTGACATGGAATGAAAATCAACGACAACAAATGGACACTGAAGAGACATTGCAGGGCAGATCAGTGAATATTAGTAGGGGTTTTGTTCCTCTGACTCCTGTGATCTCAAGTACTCCGTATGTAGGGACAGCAGACCCTTCTGTAGTTCAGAATAGCTCCCATACAGTGAGACCTCTACCTACAAGAAGCGATGATTCAGACCTAACAGTGTAGAGAACATTCCCCAGGGTACAAAGTAGCACACCTCGAGAGATGGGGGTGACACATTGAATACCCGAGAGTCAGCACATTTTTGATGTCCCAGATTTAGGGGAATATTTACAACGAATAGGCGGAGTGGGGCGTTAGCCTCCTCGGCTTAACGACGCGCTCCGCCACTTCAGAAAAGCAGGGCTGCACCACATTTACAACAATATGGTGCAGCCCTGCGTTTACCCCTGCGCTGGCGCTAAACTTAGCAGCCTAGCGCCAATAAAGGTACACTTGCACCCTTTTGCAAGGGTTCCTGAGTTGAGGGGAATTATGTTTATGTGCAGGACGGTCTCCCTTCCTGCACCGTACCGATCTTTAAATGGCATTTTGATACTTTTTTGTCTGCTGCTTAATGCAGCACACATACAAGTTTCAAAACGTCTATTTTTTTAAATTGCTTATGTGCTTGAAGGGTCACCTTCCTGTACAAAACAATGAATGGTAATTTGCTGTTTCTATGTGTGCTGCACAACACAGCGCACATAGAAACAGCAAAAACGAGGAGAAATAATGCATTTCTCCTTGTTTCTTCATTTTAAGACCAGGTTTTCCCTTTTCTTAATTTTGTCGCTGCCTCCTATTTATGTCACCTTTGTAAATAGGAGACAGCGTAAAATCAATAGGTGTTGCGGTGGAACACCCACCACAACACCCCTTTCCCTCCCCTTTCACACAAAGTACAGCGTGAAAGGGTGTCTTATTTACAAGGCAGCGTTAAGCCACATTAAGTGGCTTAACGCTGCCTTGTAAATAAGGCGAAGCCCCTATCGTCATCACAACATCACTAAAAGTGATGTTGTGGTGGCAATAGGGGCTTGTAAATATGCCCTCTAGAGTCATGGCTTAGAGATCACCACAGAGAATCAGAATACGCAAGTAAGTCAGGGTACCATAACATCTGCAGTGAAGGCGAAATTGGTGGATGTGTTGAAGATGAGAGCTGAGTTGGATGAAATACTCAGTGGAAATCTAGCTATTGATCAGATAGAAGCATACGAACCTGAGGAATTACTGTTTATGGCGAAAGATGTTACTAGAAGACAGGAACATGAGAAGCTAATGGAATTGGCTCAGAAATATGATGTAGGTCTGACTCGAACAAAGATGTTGCAAGGGAATCACAGACTTGCTTACAGTGACCAGAAAATAGAAGACAAGAGAGTACCTAAGTTAAAAACACACATTCGGGAATTGGTGATAGGAAAAAGAGCATGGAGTATGTTAGACACATGGAAAGAAAGGTGGTCAAAGAAGAAAAGTGCAAAAAATGTTACAGGGGAGCTGCCTCCTCTGGGGGTGGGGGAAGCAGGAGTTGAGGCATATCCGCTATGGGAAGTGCCTAGTTGGGGTTATGTGCATGTGCCTTGGAGTTGAGGTGATCTTGCTGCATTCACACATGAATTTCCAAAGTTGAGGGAAAAGCCTGCTGAGTGGTATAACATGTTGATTGATGTGTGAAGGTTTCTAAGGTGTTGTGGATTGATTGGAATGCGTTGTTTGAAATTGTGGTCCCTATAAACTTGTGGTCTGCATGCAAGATAGCCATAGAACGTCCTGAGAAGGAACCAGAGAGGGATCCAGTAACCTACGGTTCGTTGCCAATGGTAATGAAAAATATGTTAAGTTGATTACATGGTTACAATCCAAAAAAGCCCCACACGATATAAAAATTGATCGAACCAACGTCCCTTCCGGAGTCATCCCCACTCGAGGATAGGCTGCTTGACGGCTATCTGCCAGAGAAGGCCAAATCTCTCACATACAAGAAACTTATACATCACACCCCTGACCCCCTGGTGGATCTGAAGGGAAAATGGGAGTGGGACGGTCTAGAGATAGATGAGGAGGAGTGGAGGGAGGCGCTCTCCTCCCCCAAGGAAGTGGCTATATCAGTGAAACTGAGACTGCTTCAACTGAAAATACTGCACCGAGTATACCTATCTGGTACTCGGCTGGTCCTGATGGGCAGGAGTGATGAGGGATCCTGTAGGAGACAATGTGGTTCTGAGGGGACATACATGCATATACTCTGGGAGTGCCCATTGATATAAGCGTACTGGAAGCAGGTACATGAATGCATGAGTATAGTCGAGGGGGTAGAACTGCGTCTTGAAGCCAAAAAGTGTCTTTTAAACATCTCGGAACCGACAGACCTGACGGCAAAAGGTAGAATCTGGGCGGCGCTTGGTCAGATCATAGCAAAACGTAACATTGCACGCCTATGGGGGGAAGTAACACCACCAACGATTAGTGCATGGAAAAACGATATGGACTGGAATATGCTGAAGGAAAAAACAGTGTATACAGCCTGGCGTTGCCCACAGAAATGGATTGCCATATGGACAAAATGGAATGTGTACCGCAGCAATATTTGTGAGCCCCCATTGATCCCCTCCATTGAAGAATCACTAACGCCCTAATTTGATATGTAACACTACCCTCCCACAATGTATAACATCTAACGACTGTGATATTTGTGTACGATCCCGGAAGTGTAACACTGAAACTAGAAATGATAACCTGTATGTAATTGCCACAATGTAAGTTTGTATCAATAAAAAGATTTATAAAAAACAAAATTTGATCGAACCACCCAAGAGCCCAAAGAAACTATTTGTGCTTACTATGCTTACAGGCTTTCAAACAGTACAATAGATTAAGCACCCTTGACCCCAAAGACAAGTTCATGTCCCAGTTCGTAACAGGATTGAGGCCGGAGAATAGTATCATGATACAACAGCATTTGATTTGTTGGCAGAACAAGACCATAGATGAAATCCTGCGTTAACTCAGGTATTGTAGTGACAAGGTTGACTCGAAACATAAGAGAATGAAAGAAACATTTATGTTGGCACAAATGAGAGCTACCCAAAAGGGAAGACAGGTACAGGCACCTGCTGGAAATGTTTCTCATGCGCAAGCAACTCACCCCGTGTGGGTTCAGACACAGACTAATGGAGGATTGCCAGGACTAGGAAGAGGTAGAGGTAGAGGTATCCCCATAGATCCAAAGACAGGAATAGATGTTGCTCAGCTGAAGAAGCCCACCATGTGTCATATTGTAATAAAGTGGGACATTGGAAGTGTGAATGCCATCTCAACCCTGCAAAGAAAGAGCAAGATGGATGATTTAGTCAGGGACAGAGTGATATGGAACAGATACAGACTGCGACATGGCAGACATCACAGAAAATGGAGGGGGCCTCAGGGTCACATAATGCTAGTACCACAACCTCCAGTTATATAAGAGGGAAATCAAATGTACCACCAAATTCCTCTGATGGAATTGTTGAATGAGTTTGACCTAGACCCATTCTTATGACAGTGCCTGAGAGGGGGGTAGACTGTACACTTGGCGCAGTGTTAGAGGTAGACCACAGCGGACCCTTCATTGATGCATATGTTGATGGTCACCCAATTACATTCTTGATTGATACTATTGCTTCCCCCTCTTCTGTGACAACAGCAGAAGCCTCAAACGTACCCCTCTGTGGAAAATCGATCAGCTTGTGGTGTGTGACTCAAGTCCTGTGTGTCTGTTGGGTCGCAACTTGTTGTGTAAACTGAATTGCACCATATATTGCACACCAACGGGAATTGAACCACAGACAAATGATGGGGACATTACTTTCAAATTGGCAAACCAGAATCTGCATGTCACAATGTTTCCTCTTCTGATGGTGGAGGACATGCTCTTAGACCTTAGGGACACGGTCTCAACGGTAGTGTGGGACTTTACAGGGGAAGAGATTGGACTCATAAAAGAAGTTGAACCAGTCCGCATACAGGTCAAGCCAAACACTGAATTTCCAGGATCATCTTAGTACAATTTGACACCTGAAACTGTGGTAGTTATCACACCTGTGATTAACTCCATGATTGAGCAGGGCAATATTGATTGTTGTCATTTGTATCATTGTCTGGATTGGCATGGTAAGGGGATATAAGCGGCACAAGGCAAAGGAAAATAGATCAGAGGGAAAAAGACAGGAAGAAAGAGAGGCTGCAAGACAACTAATATAAGAATCTAAAGTGCATGGAGGAATTTAGACAAAGAAGAATGGCAACAACATCTGTTTAGATCGGTCCATCTGATTAAGATAACCTAAATGACTATCTGATAGGCTTATCTGACGAGATAGGAAAGTTGTTGTGGTGACTTTACGTCAACAGAGGGGGGACTGATAGAGCGGAAATTCATAACCCACCTTGGGTACCTGGAAGGAGTGCAATGTAATCACTTGTAGTGTGCACTCACATATTATTCAGTGTTTTCGGGAAACTACATATTAGAAGAAACGTGAACCAATTAACCTGTTCTGGTGAAATTAATGCGATTCAGGGAGAAGCTTAACAAATGATTCATAGAATTTTTGCTGAAAATTTATAACGATGTAACACGTATGTAGGCCTCATTAGTGGTGTGACACCCTGACATATTAGATGCATTTTGAATGTTTCTTAGGCCAATGATGTGGATGAAATAAGCGTACTAATGTAGGTTAGTGAGTGTTTCTATTGAACATGCTGATGGTTCATAGAAATATTAATGCAAATAACATGGTGCATTTATTATTTTAGCATTATTGTAGGCCTGAATCCACAGTACATATTGAAATCTTCTTGTTTCTGAAATTAATGCTTAGATTCTCATGCGAGTCTTATAGAATGTTATTTGTTCCCATGTTTTTAAACTGCAGGTGGACCAACGTTTGTTAGTGAAGAGTAAGGGTGTAGTGGAGACAGGGTTTTATGTGCACACATTGCTATGTTAGCATAAGCGCTTTAGAAGTTAAATGCCATCTTGCCACTTTGCTGCTTTTGCGCATGACACTACAGGTAGCTGTTATTTCAAGTAAAACTGCTTGGTTGCTTTTTCTTCACATGATAACGGTCTGTTGTTCACATCCCTAGACGTGCCCCGCGACCTTAGTCTGAACACCGTGTGCAGAAGCCGTCAAGGTCAAATAACAATGTACGCTGTTGAATTCAGTTTGATCGGCCCACGCTCTAGACACAACAAGCACACAGCTGCAAATAACTGAAAATCGGGTGCCTTTAATATGGCATTTGCATACATGATTCAGGCACTTGGAGAATACCTTTCCAGACACAAAGAGCAGAGCTGATCCTGTGCTGTGATTCACCTAAGCTGATCTTTGAGGTATGGGGTTCCCCTTTCAAATCTATAGACCTTCTATTAGTTTATACAACTAGTTTTACTAGCCAAGGGAGGGTGGTTCACAAGGTATTATAGGACTTGTTTTCCACTATCATTTTTAATATGATTTCTCCCTTCATTTTCTATGGAATTGTAACAATGCTGATGGTTTTACTTTTAATCATTTGTCTGCTTATGTTAGCCAAAGTACTGCACCTTAGAGCATGTAGTTAAAAATAAACATTTTAAACGTTTCCGTGTCTCTGATTACTCGTGGACTGATATGAGAATAATAACGAAAAGGTGTTTCTGATTCCCACCATTCCTGAGAGTACTCTAAGTCGCTTGTTCTGGGTTGTCTAATCATTGGTAGCTTCGAGATGATACAGAGAACGAATGAGACACTGATGCTAGTCGGATAGGGGTTCTGGGTACTGAGGTGAGTTTTTTGCTACACCACAATTCACTGGGGTCCTGGTTTCCTGTGCATAGTTCTGTGCATGAACAGAATCCCCGCAACAAGGGTATTGTTTCAATTAGATAGTTGAAGAATGAAGGAGTTACAGTTAGCTTGTCATGGTGAAGATAAGGTGGAGGGCGGCGCTTTAACACGGGAGAAGGAGAAAAGAACAAAGGATGAACTGTTGCAGAGGGACGTACATGTAGAAGGCCGTAAAAGGAATTTTGTGGTTGAGCCTGCTGTAGAGCAGGAGCGAGAAAAGTATTATGGGACATCTGCTGAAAATAACTTTGAGTATATGATGCACTGTAGAGGGGGAAAGAGGCCCCTATCCGTTTGCCTTCTTGACAGAGAGCACCTGAGTGCTAGCTTGCTCCTTTCCTGCTTATGGCTTCATGCTGCTGAACCATCTTATGGTAGAGTGATTTCTTGGGAAGGCTGTAACCACTGACACCCTTTTTGCATTTATGCTAATTTAGGGATACTACGAATAGAGTTAGAGTAGGGATAGATAGAATTAAATGCACTACACTAACAAAGTGCTGATGCAGGGGGATCTTAACTTTTCCTTCCTTATCTCATGCATAATAGTTATAGAACTTGAAGGTCTTTTCATGCTGCTCTGAGTAAATATCTTCATGAGATTCGGATTGTTCCTGTTTCCTCTGTATTTTTATACTCTCGTGCTGTGATTTGTGTATAAGTACCTAACTAAGTGCCAATGCTGCACAAGGCTTTTGCCTAACCTTTTTACCTGTGTATTGAATGAAACAATCACATGGTTGACTGCTTTTTCGGTCAGATTTAATCAAAAGGAAGTAACTCAAATACATCATATTTTCATTTTTCAACATCTGATAATTTCTTAATCATAAACTGCACCGTGATTTGAACAATACCCTTATTATACAATTTAAATACAACAGTTTTATAAGATTTTGACACCTTCTAAAAATGCAATACTTGGCAAAAAAACATTCAACTCTTCAACATTCATACCCACTCACACCCATTCATATTCCTCATTATATACAAAACAAAACTAAGTGAAAACCGTGTCGAATGACACGCGAAGGCCATCCAGAAAAGTTTTTGTACTCTCGTTGCCTATGCTCTTTCTTTTCTTGAGAAAAAGGTTTTTAGATGATCGGTTGGCCTTAGCTCGTAAGGTCTACGCGTTTCGGAACCCTTTTCTTGCTGGGATCCTCATCAGGACCAATGTACTGAAATAAATGAACAGAAGATTGTTTAACCAATGTCCTGTCTCTTAGTGACTCTGGTGGCTGCGCTATGTTTAAAATTCTCACCTGCAACTTAAATGCAGTCTGTGCCTCGCAGGGGATGTGTTAGCCGTCTACCTCTGTCTGCCAAGCCCAAATTTTTCTGCCTGTCAAACCAAATGATACAAGGAATACAATCAACTCCTGCCTTCCTTATAATACAACACCAGATACAACTCTCTCTAAGTCAGAAGTCAGTCTGTCTGATGATTTTGGCGCTTACTTGAAGTGTGCGTCGAGGTGCAGAATTCTGTTGGTCTTTGTTATCGTTTGCTTCTCTAGCAGTGTCTCTCGCGGGGTCCACCAAGCTCTTTTTATGGCTCTTTTTAGAAGTTTCTTGGGGTAACCTCGTAGCAAGAGGTTGTTCTTCAGGGCCTCTGCGTGGAAGAAATATTCATCCTTGAAAGTAATGTTGATTATTAAATTCAACACTTCAGTTGATGGACTCAACGAACTCTCGGAAATTTTCAACCTATAAGAACAGAGAGAAGGAAGGAAGGTCTTAAGACCACATTAAGAACACATTAGCGATCCACAATAAACATCATTACGTCCTCTTGCCGGACAAAATAAAGTTTTTTTGAAAAAAACAAAAAAGAGGCCACCAGCTTCCAAGAACCACATTTCCCAGAAGCCATCTAACTTACGTCACGTCCCCACGTGATGCGTCAATCACTCAAGAACGCACCTTGACGGAAACGGGAACCGAGCATAGCAGCGACGTGAAAGAACCCCACCGAGACGCGGGAAATTCGTTCCATTGAGGTGAGATTTCAACCACCCGCGATCCTGTGCACACAACTTTAACTGAGCAACAGACACATTGTTTACGAGTTCCGCTTTTTTCTGACACGCAGTGTTACGAATGCAACTGGCAACCTTGAAGCCATTTTTCAAACACACGGACGGTGTCAATATTATCAGTCACACCGAGGAGTCGGAGTTAACCAGAACCGAGACTTCAGAGACTCTGCACCTCGACGCACACTTCAAGTAAGCGCCAAAATCATCAGACAGACTGACTTCTGACTTAGAGAGAGTTGTATCTGGTGTTGTATTATAAGGAAGGCAGGAGTTGATTGTATTCCTTGTATCATTTGGTTTGACAGGCAGAAAAATTTGGGCTTGGCAGACAGAGGTAGACGGCTAACACATCCCCTGCGAGGCACAGACTGCATTTAAGTTGCAGGTGAGAATTTTAAACATAGCGCAGCCACCAGAGTCACTAAGAGACAGGACATTGGTTAAACAATCTTCTGTTCATTTATTTCAGTACATTGGTCCTGATGAGGATCCCAGCAAGAAAAGGGTTCCGAAACGCGTAGACCTTACGAGCTAAGGCCAACCGATCATCTAAAAACCTTTTTCTCAAGAAAAGAAAGAGCATAGGCAACGAGAGTACAAAAACTTTTCTGGATGGCCTTCACGTGTCATTCGACACGGTTTTCACTTAGTTTTGTTTTGTATATAATGAGGAATATGAATGGGTGTGAGTGGGTATGAATGTTGAAGAGTTGAATGTTTTTTTGCCAAGTATTGCATTTTTAGAAGGTGTCAAAATCTTATAAAACTGTTGTATTTAAATTGTATAATAAGGGTATTGTTCAAATCACGGTGCAGTTTATGATTAAGAAATTATCAGATGTTGAAAAATGAAAATATGATGTAATTGAGTTACTTCCTTTTGATTAAATCTGACCGAAAAAGCAGTCAACCATGTGATTGTTTCATTCAATACACAGGTAAAAAGGTTAGGCAAAAGCCTTGTGCAGCATTGGCACTTAGTTAGGTACTTATTAGTCGACTTGGCCTTGCTGCCATCAAGTCAAAACCCAGAACTGTTCTTCCAGTGATTTGTGTATGTCCCACTATTTCTGAATTTGTAATAAATTCTGACTAACCCTCATTTGGTTATCGACCCGAGTTATTGTGTAACTACACTGAGTTACACTAAAATATTAAATTGTTTTATGACATTTTACTCCCCTTTACACTTTCCTGCTTCTAAAAAGAACCATTGAAAGATTGACATCGAAGAAGAACTGAGCAAATGGACCTAGGCCATTTCACCACTAACACAAGAGAGCTGCAGCAGTGAGTATGGAGGTTACCACTAATACAAGAGAGCTGCAACAGTGAGTTTGGAGATCACCACTAACACACACGAGAGCTCCAGCAGTGAGAGTAGAGATCACCACTAACAAGAGAGCTGCAGCAGTGAGAATGGAGATCGCAACTAACATAAGCGAATGCAGCAGTGAGTAAGGAGATCACCACTAATACAAAAGAGCTGCAACAGTGAGTATGGAGATCACTACTAACACACACGAGAGCTGCAGCAGTAACAATAGCGATCACCACTAACAAGAAAGCTGCAGCAGTGAGTATGGAGATTACCACTAATACAAGAGCGCTTCAGCAGTGAGTTTGGAGATCACCACCAACACACATTAGAGCTGCAGCAGTGATAATAGAGATCACCACTAACAAGAGAGCTGCAGCAGTGAAAATAGAGATCACCACTAACAAGAGAGCTGCAGCAGTAAGAATAGAGATCACCACTAACACAAGAGAGCTGCAGGAGTGAGAATGGAGATTGCCACTAACATAAGACAATGCAGCAGTGAGTATGGAGATCACCACTAATACAAGAGAGCTGCAACATTGAGTATGGAGATCACCACTAACACACAAGAGAGCTGCAGAAGTGAGTATGGAAATCACAACTAATACAAGAGAGCTTCAGCAGTGAGAATGGAGATCACCACTAACATAAGAGAATGCAGCAGTGAGTATGGAAATCACCACTAATACAAGAGAGCTGCAACAGTGAGTATGGAGATCACCACTAATACACACAAGAGCTGCAGCAGTGAGAATAGAGATCACCACTAACAAGAGAGCTGCAGCAGTGGGAATAGAGATAACCACTAACAAGAGAGCTGCAGAAGTGAGAATAGAGATCACCACTAACACAAGAGAGCTGCAGCAGTGAGAAATGGAGATCGCCACTAACATGAGACAATGCAGAAGTGAGTATGGATATCACCACTAATACAAGAGAGCTGCAACAGTGAGTATGGAGATCACCATTAACACACAAGAGAGCTTCAGCAGTGAGAATGGAGATCACCACTAACACAAGAGAGCTGCAGCAGTGAGAATGGAGATTGCCACTAACATATGAGAATTCAACAGTGAGTATGGAGATCACCACTAACACGCACGACAGCTGCAGCAGTGACGATAGCGATCACCACTAACAAGAGAGCTGCAGCAGTGATTATGGAGATCACCACTAATACAAGAGAGCTGCAACAGTGAGTTTGGAGATCACCACTAACACACACGAGAGCTGCAGCAGTGAGAGTAGAGTTCACCACTAACAAGAGAGCTGCAGCAGTGAGAATGGAGATCGCAACTAACATAAGTGAATGCAGCAGTGAGTATGGAAAAACGGGCTGCAACAGTGAGTATGGAGATCACTACTAACACACACAAGAGCTGCAGCAGTGATAATAGCGATCACCACTAACAAGAGAGCTGCAGCAGTGAGTATGGAGATCACCACTAATACAAGAGCGCTTCAACAGTGAGTTTGGAGATCACCACCAACACACACGAGAGCTGCAGCAGTGAGAATAGAGATAATCACTAACAAGAGAGCTGCAGCAGTGAAAATAGAGATTACCACTAACAAGAGAGCTGCAGCAGTGAGAATAGAGATCACCACTAACACAAGAGAGCTGAAGCAGTGAGAATGGAGATCGCCACTAACATAAGACAATGCAGCAGTGAGTATGGAGATCACCACTAATACAAGAGAGCTGCAACAGTGAGTATGGAGATCACCACTAACACACAAGAGAGCTGCAGCAGTGAGTATGGAGATCACCACTAATACAAGAGAGCTTCAGCAGTGAGAATGGAGATCACCACTAACACAAGAGAGTTGTAGCAGTGAGAATGGAGATTGCCACTAAAATAAGAGAATGCAGCAGTGAGTATGGAAATCACCACTAATACAAGTGAGCTGCAACAGTGAGTATGGAGATCACCACTAACACACACGAGAGCTGCAGCAGTGAGAATAGAGTTCACCACTAACAAGAGAGCTGCAGCAGTGGGAATATAGATAACCACTAACAAGAGAGCTGCAGCAGTGAGAATAGAGATCACCACTAACACAAGAGAGCTGCAGCAGTGAGAAATGGAGATCGCCACTAACATAAGACAATCGAGAAGTGAGTATGGATATCACCACTAACACAAGAGAGCTGCAGCAGTGAGAATGGAGATTGCCACTAACATATGAGAATTCAACAGTGAGTATGGAGATCACCACCCCCCACCACGAGAGCTGCAGCAGTGACAATAGCGATCACCACTAACAAGAGAGCTGCAGCAGTGAGTATAGAGATCACCACTAATACAAGAGCGCTTCAGCAGTGAGTTTGGAGGTCACCACTAACACACACGAGAGCTGCAGCAGTGAGAATAGAGATCACCACTAACAAGAGAGCTGCCGCAGTGAGAGAATAGAGATCACCACTAACACAAGAGAGCTGCAGCAGTGAGAATGGAGATTGCCACTAACATAAGAGAATGCAGCAGTGAGTATGGAGATCACCACTAATACAAGAGAGCTGCAACAGTGAGTATGGAGATCACCACTAACACAAAAGAGAGCTGCAGCAGTGACAATAGCGATCACCACTAAGAAGAGAGCTGCAGCAGTGAGTATAGAGATCACCACTAATACAAGAGCGCTTCAGCAGTGAGTTTGGAGGTCACAACTAACACACACGAGAGCTGCAGCAGTGAGAATAGAGGTCACCACTAACAAGAGAGCTGCAGCAGTGACAATAGAGATCATCACAAAACAAGAGAGCTGCAGCAGTGAGAATAGAGATCGCCACTAACATAAGACAATGCAGCAGTGAGTATGGAGATCACCACTAATGCATGAGAGCTGCAGCAGTGAGTAGAGTTTGCCTGAGCCAGGACCTTTCTAAAATACGACTCACATAATCAATATGTTGAGACCTAACAATTTCAATACCTCCAAGAAGTTTTGAATAAACACCATTATCATTTGGTAAACAAAACAAGTACAAGGCATGAACATGGAGGCATAGGTAAGGACAATGGCACAGGCAAAGTAGATTTCATCATAGAAAAAGGGTTTTATTATAAATCTGTTTATTTGTTTTTGTTGGAACGGAAAGGCTATCTGCATGATAAGAGAAGTGTACCCCTGCAATGAGTGCCTAACTGTACTGTTGTCTGATTCCCTAATGCAGATTTTTTGTCATAGGCAAAAGTATATCATGCGTGTGTGCCATAACATGCACCTGTCTCACAGACTGTGGTCTTGTTGTACAGGGAGGGGCACCCAAGGCACTGCCCTCATAGTGGTGGAAGACTACCACCTTCTCCAGGAATTAAGCAGCAAGGAGATGGTGGCAGAAAAACAGTGTAGTATTCAACAGTAGTAAACAGGACCTTTTTCCCCAGTGTCACTGGAGAGAGGCCTACAGGCTCAGTGACCTTTTCAAAAGTTCAGCTACTGTGTGTTTAACTCACCCCTGACCTACATCAGGTAGATGTGGAAAGGCATGCGTGATAGAAACGTGCAGAGTGCACAACTGCTCTCAAGAAGTACACTACACAAGGGATGTAGTATAGTACAGTGCACACATGGTAAATATGTGTATGCTGGCTGTGTGTTTTTGAAATAACATACAGAAAGGCCGCAGTACTGAATGAACATTGTGAGCAGACTGAATGAGTTTGCTGCATGTAGTTATGCTTGCGTCGTCATAATACACAAGGATAACAGTGATGTGCAGTAAGTGTGCTGTAGATGTATACTGAGTGGAAGTGTGGCTGAACTTATACATTACATTAAGGACCTTGGGATCCATTTTGGGAGGCACAGGCGTGCCTGGTGGAAAACATGAGGTGTAGAGAAATCCCCCCAGACATATTTGTGTATCTCTGCATTCCTGTAAGCTGGGAAGAACATGCACTGGGTGAGGAAAAGCCAGGCTATCTCTGTGCATTTCAAAGGGCTCCTTCATTCAATGATAGATTATAAAAAATGGCCTGGACACATCTCAGGAAGGGAGAAATGGGGTTGATAAGGAATCATAAAGAGTAGGAATGGAAGCTCTGGATTAACCTTTTGAGGCGCATATCACTATGGTTGACATCCAGGTGTCACTCCCATGAATCTTGTTGTCGGTTAATCAGCTTAAGAGCCCTGCTTGCTGTGACAGACATTCTTCAAGAGAAAGAAGAAAGGGGAAAGATGTCAATTTCAAATAAGCAGAACCCCAACATAAATCTAAAGCCTCAGTCACTAAATTACATTTTATGTCTAAAAAAGGACTATATGTAGGTTAGATTGAGGCCCCAAATGTTTTCATCTGCCAAGCTTCCGGATGGGCTGTGTGAGGAGGAGAAACTCTGCAAGACTTCTGCTTGTGACCAGGATTGGGGGACCAGGCCTGCTAGTCTTCCTGTTGGGTGAGGGGACATCACCGAGGAAAACCAAAACCACCTGGCCTGGAGCACCAGCACCTGCTTGCTCACCAAGACCAGTGAGCCCTTTAAGAAAGAGGAGTATTGGAAGGAGCTAGGTCCAGGGGGGAGCCCAATTGTGAAAACTCCCTGTGCTAGGTGTAAGGAATCCATTCTTGCCTGATCAGGTTGTAGCCTGTGTGCTGGATTGATTTGGCGACCCCCGTGAACATTAACACCAGGTCATCGTAACCAGATCTATGAGTGCCATGGCAGCGACCTCGTATGCCAGTAGGAGCTGCATGATGCTGAGGCCAAGGGATTGGGCCATTGCCCAAGACTGAGAAACTGCTGCTGTGACGAAGTCGGGTCCTGCCCACATACTACAAACTGCACCGAAGGAAGCCAGAGGATCAAAGAACATCGCGGAAGCCTCATCAGAGCAAGGCGATCCACCTGCCCCCCCCCCCTGCAAAAGGAAGTGTGACTTACCGTGCAATCACCGGAGTGGACACACCCTGATCGCTAGAACCAGCTAGTAGCGTGACTCAGAGGCAGAGCCTGCACCTGCCGGGTGCTGCCGCATGTGACCGCACACTGCCCGACTTTGCCGATCCGGAGCAGGATTTTGCTGTGCCATTTAGGGTTTCCATACCACCAGAGTGGGAAATCCATGAAGTGGGCCTTTGAGGCCCGAGGGACATACTGCGGCTAGTACTGTGACCCTGTAAACTTTTATGACTGAACTTTCGAAAGGAGTTAGAGAGGAGAACTCTTGAGTACAGCCATATAGTTAACATTCCCTGTATGTGATCATCAGTGAATGGGGAATAATATTGAACCTGTTGCAGTAGAGAAAGTGGAACAAGGAGTGGCCTGACAACTACCAGAGCCCTGATCTCAAACAGGACTGTGTTATTGCTTATGAATTACATTTACCTTTGCATGTGTAGAATTAAAATTTAAATATTTCTTTTTTTTAAAGATTTATTGTACACACTGCTTGCATGTATGAGTCGTGTACACTGATCTGTATCTGCGCTTTCTCCCAAAGGAGCCTTGACTGGTTGTCCAACGCTACTTACCTGAAAGTCAAGTGCAGAAAGGGTGCTTGGCCAAGTTGAGCAGTTTCCATGGTAGGTCAGGCCCTGGGACATCAGGAGTAAAAGGCCGCCGCCATCACGGGTGGGCCCAGTAACTCCTACTTGCCCCATGGCCCTCTGAAAGGGGTCTGACAGTTTCCATGAATATAACAAGCATTTGCAATGCAATAGGTCTCGCATTTACGGGAGTTTGAGCTATTGGCATTGTAAATGACAATGCCTTTTATTTATGTTTTGGTTTTTAAAACATAAAATAAAAGGCATTGTCATTTACAATGCCAATAGCTTCCTCGCGTAAATGGGAGACCTGTTGCATTTTCAATGCTTGTTAGATGAGCTTCAAAGACTTTTGAATGGAAGTATTAAAAGAAAACCTCTCATAACTGTACCAACAAATAGGTCCTTTTTCTCACCAGGCACATGGCATGCATGATTAGAAGCTGTGTAAAAATAGCGCTTCGCGGTACTGTGGTAAACACTAATGTACTGGAATCTTTATTTGAATCCCTTTCAGAGCAGTCAGTAAAAGTGGCAAATATAATTGAAAAATTGAGCAGTTAACATGCACCTTTTGGTTTCACTTTTCCAAAATTATCCTACATAAAATCCTACTGAGCAAAGTGCTGGGGGTTACTCACTTGGTGCACATGGGGTCTAAGTTTATACTTTTTGACAGGGCTGTTTTAAATTACCAGTCCGGCCCTGGACGTGTTCCAGAGTCGAGTCAATGACAAAGAAGTGGTCCAAATGCTACGTTAAGAAGGGGGAGGGTGTGACTTAACGGCCAGTGCAGCCGACTTGGGCGCTGAGAGATCCAGGTTTAAGTCTCGTTGTGTGCTCAACATCCAGTGATTCTGGGCAAATCACTTCCCCCTGCCTACGGACAGCGCCTACAGACCCTCACGGGTTATTAGCGGCGCTATACAAATCCAAGTATTATATTATAGTATAATTATTAAGAAGAGAAAGAGGCAGCAAAAAGACGAGGATCAAATGTCCAAGCAAACTGGAAAAAGTGGCCTAGAAGGAGACTTGATAAGAGGGGGGGGGGGGGGAGAAGGAGTGGCCCGAACGCTACTCTTAAAAGCTGATGAAACACAACTAGTAGAAATGGACAAAGTATTGAGGAACTAGGCCGTTCCAGGCGTTCTGAATTTCCGGTACCGGCGGGAATCTCTGTACGCAATTACGAGTTTGCAGACCAAGAATTACTTGGCATAATTCTGCATGGAAAGCTGCATGTTTAAGCTACAGATCACATTTTTAATGAAACTGCACTACAGCAACAGCACCGGCCCTGATATAATATTAATGGCCGCCGAGCAGCACGGTAGCAGCAGAAAGCCTTTCAGGCTCTTAAGCAACACGTAGCTAAATTAATTATTTGCAGGGAAAGGATCCCATACCCCCGGCAGCCTCCGAGGGATCAGTGAGAGCCGGACTGCGGAGGCGCTCATTAGCGACCCTCAAATGTCAGACACCGGGAGGAAAGAAGAGGCCTGACAGGGAAGGAGACACAGCGACACAGAGATCTGGAAGGGAGGGGGCGCGAGAAAGACAGGGACAGCGAGGTACAATAATGGACGAGGTGGCGATGGAGCGGGCACAAAGAGGGGAGAGGGCACGAGGTAGACGGGGACTGCAGGTTAGACAGGGACAGCGAGGTACAATGATGGAAGAGGTGGCGACGCGAGAAAGGGAGTGGGCACAAAGAGGGGAGAGGGCGCGAGGTAGACGGGGACCACAGGTTAGAGATAGGAAATGATGGAAGGCTCGTGAGATAGAATGGGGAGAGCGGGAGAGACAAAGAGCAGTAGATTCAGGCATAAGCGAAGAGAGAGAGAGAGCAGTAAATACAGACATAAGCGAAGAGAGAGAGAGCAGTAAATACAGACATAAGCGAAAGGGAATGGGGTCATAAGAGAGACAGAGGCCTGGGAAAAGGAGGGGAGCCAGGTAGAGAACAAATGCGTATTACGAAGAAAACAAGACAAGCCTGGCTTCTAAAGTGCTCCGGACGTGAGCGAGCACCCGCCGCGCGAAAGTGAAAGCAAATTTGTCACGGCGAGACGTGGCGGAGCGTGGTGCGCGTGCTTGGCGGGGGCAGGGGAGCGCATTCCAGGCGGGGGAGCGGACCCTTTGAAGTATGATGCCGAGGGCGCCAGTGGGCTGAAGCGCTTCCCCAAACGGATTGCATGGCGGCACGATGCACGTGATTGTGCGCGTGCTCACCAAGCAATCCACTTTTGGGAGCACTTTGAAATGCCCCTCTTACTAGAGTCTCGCATAGCGATTGCGTAAACGCAATAGCTAGGCGAGACCTGAAAACATTGGCATAAGAGATCAATACACTGTTCAGGGCAGCACTGTATGTGATTACAAGCACAAAACAAAGCTTACATTCTGATGCTATCCCTGGCCCTGTATTAGCAGCCAACAGGGAGAGACCCAAAAGGGAAAACAAGAACAGGTGGGGGGGCAGATACATGGAAAAGGGAGAGGGTGGGGGGTCCTAGTGTATATATTGTGGTGTTGGGGGTTGAGCTGCCGGTCATTAATGCAATTGGAGCTGTTATTCATGGCTGCTGACAGGGGAAGAAGGGAAGACCGATCTGCTGTTGTTTGATGAGGGTGAATTGGGACCTTGGGCTGAAGCACCCCACTGATTGTCTTTTCACCACCGTATTTGTAGTGGCCTGAGACTTGTCCCCATGCTCGCCCAAGCTGGGAACATGTGAGGGTCAGGGGGAGGTTGGAATACTTGTCCTTCTTGATCTCAGTCAAAGAGCTGTAGAGTGTGCAGCCATTTTGGTACAAAACAAAGAAATTCTAGCCATGTTATCTATGAGGGGTTGCCATATAATTTGAATTTCGGATCAAAATACGTTAGTCAGTCATAAGCTTTTATTCGATATGCAAGATATCTTGTAAGCACATAAAAAATACAATTATTACAATTAGATACATAAAAACACAAGCTACAAGAAGCCAGTAGGAAATTCGTAAAAAGATAAAAAGGACATGAATTGCCCGTTGATAAATTAACTAAAAAGAGAATTAAACAGCTACTGACAATCTCTTACAACGAATAAGCCAAGACCACTTTAAAAATTTTGCAATTCCACACACTAAAGGGGGGGAAGTGTCCGTAGTTAAGATACGAAGGGCTTCAAGGTAGCTGCGTGTGCCCATATTGCGACAAAGGGGTTTCAACCAAACACTCCTAGGCCTTGCATAATCCGGGCAAACAAACAAGACATGTACAATGGTCTCGGCCTTGCTTTGGCAACACGCACAGTTGGGAGAAATACGGGCCAGAGGTGACCAACTTGATACCACTGCGCCTAGGGGGAGGCATCCAACTCTAAATTTGAAGTAAAGGGCTCGATCAAAAGGGAGAGTTATCAAGTCCAGGTAGGGTTCAAAAGCCACAGTGTCTTTGATTTGCAAAAAGGCGACAGTCGACTTACAGTGATTAGAGTTTGTAATTAAACGCTCCGCACACCAGTTCCAATAAAGCGCCTTGACAACTTCTTTTGGAGGGGCTGAACGTGATGACCAACAGCCTCCTAGACCGATATTCTCCAAAAGCTTTTTAGTGTCTCTTAGCCACTTTATCTTAGCCCAACCCCCCAAGCTCATTATTTCCCCCAGGGCATCAGCGTAAGATTTTAGTTCTTCACCCCTCCAGATTCGTGTCCATAACAAAAGGGGGCGAAGCTGGGCCTGGTCTTTAATATTTTTACAGCCCATATCCAACCGGACAGGTACGGATGGAGTACTCAGGGGCACGGAGATAAGGGTTTTCAATAGCTTGCTCTCCGCTGACTCTAGGGCGTTCAAACAACAGTGGCCCCACAATTCTGCCCCATACAAGGCTGATGACACTACTTTAGCCTTGTAGATATCAACTACTGGGGTGAGTGATCTCCTTGGAGAGGCCCTGAACTCCCTCATTAGAGCACCTCCCACTCTCTTGTGGCTGAGGACCATTTTATCAATATGACTAGCCCAAGACATCCTATCCGTAATCCGAATACCGAGGTAATCGAATTCGGCTACTTTCTCTAGGGGGATCGAGTTTAGTGTCGGTGGGCGGCCCAGTTTCTTAGGAGGATTTAGGACTAGATATTTTGTTTTATCCACATTTATTGTTAATCCTCTTGCACCACAGAACTCCTGAAATCGCGTTAATAATTTCTGGAGACCTTGAGGGGTCTTCGAAATCAGGAGCGTGTCGTCCGCAAAAAGCAGGGTGGGGATACGGACTCCTCCGAGACAGGGGGCGTCGGCTGGCTCTTGTTGAAGATGTTTTACCACCCCATTCACATAAAGTGAAAATAGGGTGGGTGCCAAGACACAGCCCTGTCTTACGCCCCTAGAGACTGGAATCTTCTCAGTAAGTTCACCGTTTTTACCCCAACGGACCTGAGCAAAGGTATGGGCGTGAAGGCTGATAAGAAGTGACAAGATGTAAGGGGGTAAACCCAGCTCATAGAGTACCCTCCAGAGGTCTTCCCGGGGGACTAGGTCAAAGGCAGTCTTCAGGTCTATAAAGGCCAAATAGAGACTGCCCTTGCCCAGTTCCACCACCTTCCACCCCAATAATACCAACCTAAACACCTGCTCTATTGTCCCCATTCCAACCCGAAAACATGCCTGAAAGTCTGAAAGAATTTTGTTCTCCTCCACCCAATGGAGAATCCTTCCAAGGATAGCTTTACCAGCTATCTTTTGGGTGGAGTCGATCAGGCTTATGGGTCGGTAGTTCCCCGGTGTTTCCCTGCACCCTTTTTTATATATCGGGACCACCACCGCCCCTTTCCAGGATTCTGGTACTGCCCCTCCCATCATAATATCATTAAGTAGCGCTGATATGACCCGTGCCCATTCCGCTGGATATGCCCTCATAAGGTCCCCCGGGAGGCCATCGGGGCCCGCAGCCTTACGTGGGGCTACCCACCCTATAACCCCCTCAATCTCTAGCGGAGTAAAGAGATCATAGGCATGAGGTTCAGGTATTCGAGTGAGGTCCAACCCCACACTACAATCCCCATCTGGAGGGAGGTATAGGGACCCGAAATGCTTTACCCAGCTTTGAGGCGGGATGTTACAGGGTCTCACAAGTGCATCGGGATTTTTCCGTGCACTTATAAGATGCCAAAATGCCCTTGAGTCCCTAATTTTACTGGCCTGGAGCAGGTCATCCCAATATTTATCTTCCCACTCCCTCCTGGCTAGTTTAAGGGACTTGTTGTAGGCCTTCCTTGCTTCCTGTATCACAGGACGGGACTTAGCTTTAATCGCCTCAACTAGCTTAACCTTATAAACCCTACATGATTGGGTATACCAGCCATCGACGTTTTTTTTAGATTGTTTGTTACCCAATTTGTTATGGTGTAAAGTAAAGACATTAGTTAAGGCTTCTGTCAGGGAGACAAAGAGCCCACTCACTCTACCCACACCTTCCGTGGATGTTCCAAGGTTTAGTACCGTGTGGTTTAGGTGAAATTGTATTTCTTCTAGCTTCCCCTCTGATAAAACCAATTTGGCCCATTTAATTCGCCTACCACAAGGGGAGACTTCCGAGACCTCCGGTGGTGCTGCTACCCGATTTATAGTATCCTTGCTTGAATGTCGCCACCACTGGGCCATACTTAAAGAAAGCAGGTTGTGGTCACTTTCAGACGAGGGGACCACCTGCATGTCCTTTACATGGGGCCACAGACATACGTCTACTAAAAAATAATCTAACCTAGAGGTATGTCCTGGCCTATTGTACGTGTGAACGCCCAACCTATCCGAGGGTGTCCTCCCATTAGCAGCCCTTAGATTGAATTCAAGGCTCAGGGAATATAACTGAAGCGCCACTTCTGACCACCTTCTAATCGGTGGGATTTCCAGAGTCGGAATCCCCCACCTGGTATCCTCCTCTTCTTGGTCGAGGGAAACGTCCGAGCCCAAGGGCTCGAACGTACAGTTCATATCACCAGCAACCAATATACGAGACTTATATGGGGTATTACTTAACAAAGTCTCGAGGAGAGATATTACAGGAGACTTTCTCCCGCCCACAGTTCCCCGGGCATAAACATTATAAACATTTAAAACAACTCTCCCCCTTTGGTCTATTAGGGTGATGTTTTGAATGTCAGTAGAACCTGTGGGGAATTCCATAATTCTGCAATCTAGAGATGCCGCAACCCAAATAAGGAGGCCACCCGCTGGGCGCCCCCTCCCAGAAGACGAAACCTGCACAGGGGAAAAATAAGACGAAAAACCCACCCTGTGGACCGGCACACAACTCCATGTCTCTTGGAAGAGGCACAGAGAGTGCTCGTCGACCGGAGCAATAAAGTCAGGCAGAGCCAGTTTTCCTGCGATCCCTGCGACATTCCAGCTGAAAACCCTAAGGACAGGGTCCGCCACAGCTGGAGTGTCGCAGGGCGCCGGAATGCCCCCACCTGTAGAGCTCCTCGGGGAAACATGAGGGGAGCGAGGGTCATACAAGGTGAGTATAGGGTCATCTATCCCACTCGTAGGATTACTTTTACTGAATGATAATAGTTCCACTGAATCTGCTCTATGCCCAACTTCCAGTCAAATAGGTCCTGCTGGCCACAAATGTTTCTCCCTAGTATCCCCTGAAGCCTCATCCCAATTCAGGCCAAGGACAGGGGGACTTAAGCTTCCGCCGGTAAAATCAACGATTTGCCTGGGGTAAAAGAAGGAAAGATCTACCACTTTAACCCCCGGAGCCCCCATGTTGGGAATAGGGGTGCAAATCGATGGTACCACTCTTGAATCTCGGAAATTTATAATTATACAGTCCCCCTCCTGTGTTTATTTCCCCTGTCCAACCCAGTCCACTCTACGGACACTTAGTATAATTCCATCCACACCTAGCGGGATTGGCTTATTTGCCTTTAGCCAGTGGATACACTTATTCTTAAGTGATTGATGATTTTCCAACTGGCCATCCTTTAAAGGGGGCACATTAACCATGACTGCCACAAAGGGTTGACAGTCTGGTGGAAGGTTTACTGGAGGGATCCGTCGAACTTGCTTACTAGAGACCAGTGAGGGGGTAGATGTAATGGTAGGATGGGGGACGGGCCTAGGGGCTTTCTCGAGAGGTAACCTGTTAAAATTGGTGCATGCCCCTAGTTTTTTGGGGACTTCCTTTATGCCGCTAGCTTCCTGTGGCTGCTTTTGTTGGAAAGACTTAAGCTTATTTTTATCGGGCTCTATGTGGGTTAGGGAACCCTTTTGCTGGGGTCCTGCTTTGGGACTTGGGGGAGATGTGGAAGCTGAAATTGATGGACTATTGGAAATTCCCTTATCAAAACATATTGGGTGCTTAGGGACTCGCTGAGATAAAGACACGTTCCCATTTGCAACCACGTCCGTAGCTTTGGTCACTCTACTTATTTGTTTAACTACTGCTTTAAGTGAATGAAAGCCGTCAAGGGTTGATTGCTCGAGTTTGTCTATCCTTTCCCCAAGGCCTTTAACTTGAATTAGCAACGGGTTCAAGAGGCTATAAACCTTCTCAAAAATATTTTCTGCCGTTGCTAAGTCAGGAAGCTTTAGAGGCTTCACACTATTTACACCAGGGTATAACTCCTCGGGAGGGTTCAAATCATCCCCAGCTATGTCCGGTTTATTCACTGTAGCTTTACCCCTTGTAGTTCTCATTCCTACTCCAAAAGGCTTTCTTAAGCTTTGGTAAAGAGCGGCCTGTCTAACTGGGCAGCCCTTTTTACGTTTTCGAGCCTTTTTACTTAAGGGCCTAATCTCCTGTCTCATGATTGGAGTTTGGGGGTTTTTGGGGGACATAACTATCTCCTCTTCTGGTAGAGCCAAGGGCAAAGCGGACGATGTTAAGGGCTCCAGATCATTAATGACTTCACTTGGGGTATTAATGGATGATGGCGTATTCATTTTACCAAGGCCATCGGCATCCACGATGACTGCTGGAAAGAGAGCAGCCAAACTTTCTAACCTGCCTATATTTTGTTCAATGCCAACCAGCTGGGGTGGGTCTATAGATGTACTAGACACACTAGGCGAAGTAGCGGCCTGAACTTGGGTACTGGACATTATGGACGATGATTGAGCGTCGACCCCCAGGGATGAACGTCTTGAGGGGAGGTAAACCTCAGACAGACGCCGCTCAGACATGGCAATCTCCTTTTCAATCACCGCCGCCACCCTGGTAATAAAGCGGTCCATGGTTCCAATGATGGGGCTTGCCGCATTTGGCCCCCTTTCGCCTTCATTCCTTAACAACTTGCCAGAACGGGTAGACATGGTTTTCTGGGTACAAAGCCGGGATATGTACTAACAGTTCTTGCAGAGGAAAAGGACGTGGCCCTGCCCAGCCTCCTTCAGCCCCTGACGGCCACAGACGGCCCGCCCTTTGTCCGGGCTTCGTCCGGCGCGTCCCGCGTAGCGGATGGCGCCTCCTCCTTTATAAGGGGTGGGAGGGCTAGATCGGGTGGGCGGGGAGCGAGCACAGGTGTTGGAGAGCACGGGATCCTGGGACACAGAGTCCCGCGTCGTGCTACAGCCCTCCTCGGCTCCTTGTAGACAGTAGCGGTAACAGGCAGCCCCTTCTTGGATGACACCGAGGGAAAGCACCTCCTCAGCAGCAAGTGACACACCAGGCGAAGCGGGACCCGCGCCAGCGGGTTCCGCGAGGTTTTAAGTACAGTCCAGGTCGGGTGGGCGGGGAGCGAGCACAGGTGTTGGAGAGCACGGGATCCTGGGACACAGAGTCCCGCGTCGTGCTACAGCCCTCCTCGGCTCCTTGTAGACAGTAGCGGTAACAGGCAGCCCCTTCTTGGATGACACCGAGGGAAAGCACCTCCTCAGCAGCAAGTGACACACCAGGCGAAGCGGGACCCGCGCCAGCGGGTTCCGCGAGGTTTTAAGTACAGTCCAGGTCGGGTGGGCGGGGAGCGAGCACAGGTGTTGGAGAGCACGGGATCCTGGGACACAGAGTCCCGCGTCGTGCTACAGCCCTCCTCGGCTCCTTGTAGACAGTAGCGGTAACAGGCAGCCCCTTCTTGGATGACACCGAGGGAAAGCACCTCCTCAGCAGCAAGTGACACACCAGGCGAAGCGGGACCCGCGCCAGCGGGTTCCGCGAGGTTTTAAGTACAGTCCAGGTCGGGTGGGCGGGGAGCGAGCACAGGTGTTGGAGAGCACGGGATCCTGGGACACAGAGTCCCGCGTCGTGCTACAGCCCTCCTCGGCTCCTTGTAGACAGTAGCGGTAACAGGCAGCCCCTTCTTGGATGACACCGAGGGAAAGCACCTCCTCAGCAGCAAGTGACACACCAGGCGAATACGTTAGTGTGTGGGTAATCTTTTCCATTGGACGCCCTTGCCACATTTTGATGATCCAGAGACCAGCAGCCTCTTTTTTTTTCCAGAAGAGTACAATACATTGTTTTGCCCCTGCGCCCTCATCATGTATCATATAAGCATTTTGTCAGCACTGGTTATTCCTTTCATGTTAGAAGGCATGATTCCTAAGAGGATAGTGAGTGGTTATGCAAGGATGAGGTACCTTAGGGTGTCTTTTATATGACCAAGCATCTCCTTCCAGAATGTATGTATGAGTGCGCAATCCCCCTATATGTGCAAGAAAGTTCCCTCCCTTTGCCTACACCTCCAGCTTCTCATCAAGACCATAGGAAATATTTTGAGTAGGCGGACCATGGTAAGATACCATTGAAGCATGAGTTTATAGGCTGATTCTTTCTGAAGGGACACTTTATATCTTTTGGGTATATCGTGACAGAACAGGTCCCAATCCTTGGTCTCTATGGTTTCTTGAAGGTCTATTTCCCATCGGACTTGGTAAGAGTGTGGGATTAAGGGCTTTAAAGCCTGTATCACCTTGTAGGTTCTAGGGAGGAATGCTTTTGTTCCTGAACAGTTATGTATCATTTCCCAAAAGGAGTTAGTTTGCAAACAGCCGCCAGAGCATTGGTGCGATATAGGGCCCAGTTTCGGAGCTGCCCAAGTCAAAAGGAAAGATCATCATGAGTTCATTCTGAAGTCATCCGATGACTTCAGCCAGGCTATCCCTGTAATTATCTGGGGAAGTCATCCCAAGCCATCCTGAAGTATGCCTATAGGGAAAAATATTTAAATGAGATCAGAGAAACTACTCCAGGATTAGTTCCTGATGACTCCAGTGGAAAACATGCGATGATCATTTACTACTGCAGAATGATCTTGGGATGATTTCAGGATTAGGTTGGATTACTGCAGGATGGGCACTTGATTAATTCAGTGGAAAATCTGATGATCATTTACTACTGCAGGATGATCCCAGCAATATTTCCGGATTATGGTGGATTACTCCAGGATCATCCTAGGAGTATTTCAGGATGGAGCTGTATTATTACAGAATGATCTTGTGATGACATCAAAATGTAGCTGTGACTCAAGGATGATCCCAGTATAAGCTTAGAATAGGGCTGTATTAGTCAATAATGACTTCACATGGTGGGGATGTATTACCCCAAGGTGGTTTATGGTTGTATTACTCCATGATGATTTCTAGAGGGGGATGTAATACTATAAACACTTTGTTTTTTTTTACATTTTGTCTGCCGTTCAGATCCTTGCCACATAATGACTGCTTCTTGGGCTGTCCCAAAATTTAAAAAAAAGTGTATTTATAGTCTGAACAGAACAAAACCACTCACAAACTATTAAATTGAGGCATGCACTGCCAATTGTTACTCTAAATGCGTACCTAGCATCAAATCAGAAGGGTCTAACCACAGCGAACTATTCTGATTGCCTGAAAGCAGCAATTCAGAATTAATTTAAGAAATGGCTGTCGTCAGACTCTTCTGATTGACTTGTAGGATGTCATTCACCCTAGCACTGTCCCTGCTCATCAGTCACAGACTGACCAGAGGGATGGGTAGGTATTCTCTCAGCAGTTCACGGATCACCATTGGATACTTCAAGCTGTTCACTATGCTGTGTGCACAGAAAATAGAATATGAAACGGTAAAGGGCAACTTGGCTTGGAATCCCTTTCAGGTTACCACAGAAAATGTACCCAGCCTTACCTGTGAGGACTTCAGGATATGTTTAGGTTACTCCAGGGCAATTTCACAATTACCACTTTAAGTGTTCTGTGATCAACTTAATACTAGTGATGTGTTAAGTTATTACACAAAGCAGAGAAGCACTAGAAATATGACACTCCTTTTAATCCTACCTCACCTCTATTATTTCATTTTAATCTTTCTCACTCCAATTAAAGTAATTGTGTTGATGTACAACAGTGACTGATGATGATGTTCAACAGTCACTATGTGTATACTGCTGAAGATATTGTGGTTGAGTGTCTTTAAGTAAGCTTCTAAGTGGGTTTGAGAGTGGTCAAGGGGGTACTGCAGTTTAGTAGGGGTGTGAGTTGATCATGTGTTTGAGAGCTGTAGAAGTAGTTGATTGTGCATGGTTTGATCAAATGATGTGAGCGGCCTAGAAATCTGTGAGTGGAGAATAAAGTGCTTTGTGTGGTTCAGGGGCATTTTGAGTGGCTTTACTATGTAGTGCCAAGGAGGTCAGACAACTGAAGAGTTCTTGGATGTGTGTAAATGACAGTTTCGGTTCAAACAGGCTGAGAATGATTAAATCATATATATATGGGTGGAGGCAAGCAATTCTTGACAGCCAGTAATGTGGTGCTGTGAGTGGCTGCAGGTACCTAGCGCAACTGGGTTCTGTTATGAGTGTAGTTAAGTTGTGCAGTGAGTGGAGGTATAGATGGTTTTGAGTACTGTGAATAGCTCCAGGAATGTTGACAGGGATATTGCAACTGATGGAATAAAATTGCTGGGGTGGTGAGTTATGAGTTGTGTTGTGAAGGACTTTGGTAATTAGTGAGTGATGTGGGCTGCAATCGATATGAAGTAGTGAATGAGTGTGGTAAGTTGCTGAGTTGTGAGTGACTGCAGGTTGTGATGTAAAAGAAAAGTTGTGATTGGCTTGGTAATGCTGTGTTAGGCAAACAGACTTACGCAAAGCTGTGGGAGAGATGAGACTGAATGGCGTAAGCAAGTTAGACATTGCCTAAGTGGAGGTAGCTCTTTGCTGTTGTGAGCGAAGCATGCACTTGTGGCTAGTGTTGCTGGTGGGCGATATGAATTACTGGCTTTTCTGACTAGCCAAAAATGAATGATGCATGTAGCTGAAGGCAAGTGGCTCGTCTGAGGAGTGGTATAGAGACTGAGCAGTAAAGTGACAGAGGTGAGTGGCTACTGGAGATGTGTGATGTGAAAGAGGTTTTGTTAATGGTCATGGGGTATGAACGCCAGAGTAATGTAACACATGGTAAAGTTAGTGGTTGAGATGAGAGGTAGTGGTGGGGTCAAGTTACCCCATCCCAAGACCTCTGCGACAAGCTTGGAACCAATTTCCACCTCAAGATCAAAAACCTCTACGACAACTTAATCGACCATCCACCAGGCACCACAGACCCCCAGAAACACCAGCCAGCTCACCATCTCCAACTGGACACAGATCACGGCCGAAGACACCGCCTGGACCATGAAAATCATCCACTCTGGGGCCCCCACCAACCCCTGGCCCCCTCACATCTACCACAGAGCCGCGGCCGCCATCACACCCGAACTACAACGCACCATCAACACCACCTTCAAAACAGGCATCTTCCCAGATGACTGGAAGCACGCAGAAGTCAGACCTCTGCTCAAGAAGCCCACAGCTGACCCCACCGACCTCAAGAACTATCGGCCCATCTCGCTCCTCCCCTTTGCAGCCAAAGTTGCAGAGAAAACAGTCAACAGGAAGCTGACACGATTCATTCAAGAGAACGCCGTTCTTGACCAGTTTCAATCCGGATTCCGAAGCAACCACAGCACAGAGATCACCTTACTCGCCACCACAGATGACATCCGCACCCTCCTGGACCAAGGCCACTCCACAGCCCTCATCCTACCCGACCTATCAGCGGCCTTCTACACCGTCTCCCACCACACACTAGTCGCCAGACTACACAATGCAGGCATACAAGGAACAGCCCTGGACTGGATCCGATCATTTCTCACCGCAAGACGCCAAAGGATCAGACTCCCACCCTTCCTCTCCGACCCCACGAAAATCACCTGCGGAGTCCCACAGGGTTCATCCCTGAGCCCCACCCTCTTCAACATCTACATGGCCCCCCTCGCAGCCATCGTTCGACAACACAGCCTCAACATCGTATCCTACGCTGACGACACCCAGCTCATCCTCTCCCTCACCAAAGACCCCACCACTGCCAAACTCAACTTCCAGAAAAGAATGCAAGACGTCGCAGTCTGGATGACCAGCAGCTGCCTGAAGCTCAACGCTGAGAAGAAAGAAGTCCTCGTCCTCTGTACCACTCCTTCTGCATGGGACAGCACCTGGAAGCCCACCTATCCCCTCAGACCACGGCAAGAACCTCAGCATCGTACTCGGCTCATCACTCACCATGAACTGACAGGTCAACGCCGTCACCTCCAGCTGCTTTAACACCCTCTGCATCCTCTGCAAGACCTTCAAGTGGATCCCCCCTGAGTCAAGGAAGACAGTCACCCACGCACTCATCACCAGCAGACTGGACTATGGAAACGCACTCCATGCCGGCATCAACAAAAGTCCCTACTCCGCAAACTCCAAACAATACAGAACCCCGTCGTCAGACTCATCCTCAGAATTCCCCGACACAAACACATCACTCAACACCTACGAAGTCTCCACTGGCTCCCCGTGGAGAAAAGAGTCACTTTCAAAATCCTCACTCACGCCTACAAATGCCTACACAACAACGGACCCAAATACCTCAATGACAGCATCAACTTCCACGTACCTAAAAGAAACCTCCGATCTTCCAACCTCGCACTGGCTGAAACCCCGCGCATCCACAGAGCCAGAGCAGGCAGAAGATCCTTCTCTCACATTGCAGCCAAGACCTGGAACAAGCTACCGGCAGACATTAGACGCCCCCCCTCCCTGAACACCTTCAGGAAGACCCTCAAGACATGGCTCTTCGGCTAAACAGATCTGCGGACCCCCCCCTCAGCGCCTTGAGACCATCACGGATGAGTAGCGCACTTACAATTCCCTGATTGATTGATTGTGTTTGGGTAATAGTGTAAGATGTTGGTGCTGTAAGAAAGTGCTGATGCAACTGCCTAAAGGCAAGAGAATGGCTTTAGTAACTGGTGCAGAAAGTGGTGCCAGGAACATTTGTCATTGTGGTGTTCTGAAAGCATGAATGGTGTTAGGTGCAACAGAATGTGTGTTGTGAGGTGTCGGGGTGATGAGGAAGGTGCTATTGCATCATGTATTTTATCTCAATGGTGTGAATCGTGCACTGTAAGTGGGTTATCAGTATCGGTAGTTGAAGTCTGGAATTTTCCTGAATATGATACTCCCGTCAGCACTGCTCGGATGGCTAAATAGTACCACCATGGAATAGGTCTTGTAGCGTTCTACACTCGCCAAGGACCTAGGATCTAGGGCCGGAGTAAAGTCAGGGTTCTGTGCAATATGGGTGTTTAGGGATGGGAAAGTCATGAGGCCTTGCTTGGAAGCAAGGGGTTCCATATATCAATGACTGTTCTCGTAGGCATGGCTTCATAGGCACTCTTCGGCCGTGCTGACCTGGTGAGCCAGGTGAGATCCCACAGGGGTCGACATATGACAACCCAGTCCATATGGAACCAGTGTCTTTCGCTCTCCCTCAGGGTCCACTCTGAAATGAACTGTGGGTGATTGGGCTAATAGTATTCCAGAAGATTTGGACATGCAAGGTCCCCTTTGTCCCTAGAGAGCATAAGTCATGGTCAATATATGCTTTTGTTTCCCATTGAACACAAAAGATAGTATTTTTGTTTGCAGACTGGTAATGTCAGTGGTGTGAATGGGTGTGGGGAGTAACTGGAAGTCGGGGTAGGATGTTCATTTTAATGATATTGATCTTTCCCAACCATAATACGTATAGGTCTCCTCAGGTCGTTCAGGATGTTTTTTCGGAAAGAGGCCCAGCTTATCTGGGTCCAATCTCCTAAGTGGGGGGCTCATCTGGTGGTTGAGTTATTGTATTGAAGCAGAGGCCCATTGGTAGGGTGCCGGTGCTCTCAAGGCCAGCATGGGGGCTAGTTGTGAGATTGAGCATGATTGATTTATCTTTATTAATTTTGACAGAGTCTCAAACAGGTCTAGCGCATTCATTATTACTGGAAGGAAATCAGTTGAGTCGGTTTGGGTGAGAAGGATATCGTCCATGAGCAGACTGATTGTGTATTCTCGACCCCCAAATGATCCAGGCCTGTTAACCCTTGGAGTAGGTGATCTAGGCGCGTCACAAAGGTTTTAGTGTATCAAATCAAATTCAAATCAGTTGTTTGTTAAGCGCGACTACTCACCCATAAGGGTCTCAAGGTGCTGGGAGATGTGGGGGGGGGGGTTCGCAGGTTCCAGGCCATCAAGGAGGGGTCTGTCGAAGAGTCAGGTTTTGAGGTTTCTTGCGAAGAGGGGGAGCGATGTTATCTGTCTGAGGTGGAGCGGAAGGTCGTTCCAGGCTCTGGCCGCGCGGAAGGAGAAGGAGCGGCCTCCTGATCTGGTCTTTCTGGTGCGGGGGACCACTGCGTAGGAGACCTGGGCTGATCGTAGGGTCCTTTGGGGTGCATGGAATTTGAGTTGGCTATTCAGGTATCCTGGTCTGATGTGATGGAGGACCTTGTGAGCGTGAGTTAGCATCTTGAAGGTGACTCTAGCTTCGATGGGGAGCCAGTGGAGTGTGCGCAGGTGCTGGGAGATGTGGCAGTCTCTTGGCTGGTTGAGGACTAGTCTTGTGGCGGCGTTTTGGATGTTCTGTAGCTTGCGGTGAGATTTTGTTTATTCCGGCATAGAGTGCGTTGCCGTAGTCGAGCCTGCTGGTGATCAGGGCGTGAGTGACGGTCTTTCTATGTTCGAGGGGGATCCATTTGAAGGTCTTACATAGGAGGCGGAGGGTGTGGAAGCAGGAGGACGAGACGGAGTTGATCTGGCAGTCCATTATGAGTTCAGGATGATTCCCAGGTTGCGTGCGTGGTCCGTGGGGGTGGGCGGGCTTCTGAGGGCGGGGGGCCACCAGGTGTCGTTCCAGGCGTCTGGGTTTGGGCCCATGATGAGTACTTCCATTTTGTTTTGTTGGTGTTTAGTTGTAGGCAGCTGTTTTTCATCCATTTGGCGACGGCTTCCATGCCTTCATGAAAATTGTGTCTGGCGGTGTAGGGTTTGTTGGATAGGCTGGGGATGAGTTGGGTGTTGTCTGCGTATTACACAATGTTGAGTCCGTAGGTTTTGATGATGTGGGCGAGCGGAGCCATGTAGACATTGAAGAGCGTAGGGCTGAGGGAGGACCCCTGGGGGACTCCGCAGGTGGTAGGTGTAGGGTCCGAGAGGAAAGGGGGAGTCTGACCCGCTGCATTCTGCCGGAGAGGAAGGAGCCGATACAGTCGAGGGCCTTGTCTTGGATCCCTGCGTCATGGAGTCTGCATATTAGGGTGCAGTGAGAGACTGTGTTGAACGCCGCTGAGAGGTCGAGGAGGATGTGGGCTGCTGTTTCTCTTTTGTCCAGTAAGGTACGGATGTCGTCTGTTGCGGTTAGGAGGGCGGTTTCTGTACTGTGGTTTTTTCTGAAGCCGGATTGGGAGGAGTCGAGGATGTTGTGCTCTTCGATGAATGTGGTGAGTTGGCTGTTGATGGCTTTCTCAATGACTTTCGCTGGGAACGGGAGCAGGGAGATGGGTCTGTAGTTTTTGCGGTCGGTGGGGTCCGCCGAGGGTTTCTTCAGGAGGGGGTTGATCTCAGCGTGCTTCCAGTCGTCAGGGAAAGAGGCGGTTGCCAGGGAGCGGTTGATGGTGTGGCAGAGCATGGGTGCAATGGTGTTGGCGGCTCTGTTGAAAATGTGGTGGGGGCAGGGGTCTGTGGGGGCCCGAAGTGGATTGACTTCATCATCTTCAGTGTGTCTTCGGTGGTGAGGGTGTCCAGTTGTCGATTGCTGGCTTCAGGGTGTCGGGGGTGGTTGGTGAGGGTTCAGTGTGTTGGTTGTCTTCATCGAAGTTGTCATCGATGCTCTTGATTTTGTGGTGGAAAAATGTGCTGAGTTTGTCGCAGAGGTCTTGTGAGGGAGGGATGTCGGTGGACTCGCTGTTGGGTTGGGCGAACTCCTTGAGGATGTTGAAGAGTTCTTTGCTGTTGTGTGCATGAGTGGAGATTCTGTCTTCAATCGCTTTTTTCCTCGTTTTTCTGATGAGTTGGTAGTGGGCATTTGTGAGAAGTTGGCCTGGTATATGCTGTTCACTAGTTCTAGTGACCACCTTGTACCATGCCAAGCAACCCTTATGGTGTGGTTGTAAGTCAACCTTTTTGGACTAGCTGCCCTAGTGGTAGCGTATTATATGAATACAATGGTTCTGTCGGGGAAGTTTCAATTGCTTTTGGGTGTTCACAGTATAAATACATTACATGTAACACATATCCATAAGTAAATATAACAAAACACACCCAAGCTAAATTTTTCAATCAGTATTATTTTTAGAAAAAAGGAAATGACAAATAAACAAGGCTACAGTTATACAATTGACAGATTTGTGAAGAAAGAGTGACATGTAGTGGTAAGTACAGACGATACACTGTAGTATGATAGAGAAATCACAAAAAGGTTATTTTAGGGGGGATACAAATTTTGATTATGTCCATATGATTGATCACATATGCTTCATCATCATGTGTAAGTTAATTTTTGAACTGAAGCGTTGTGTAGACTCATAGTATGCGTCGACGTTTCGATTTAGACCATCAGACTGAGAACTGGAAGAGACGTGCATCCACCGGATCGTGTAAATCATCCGACTGGCTCATAAAGATTAACCCTTGGAAATTATTCCCTGACCTCCAAGATTCTTATATCTTTTGAGGTCTAAATCGTTTTTTGCTGGACTAAGAAACCCAACGCATGCGCAGTGATTCATGACCCTCTGCTCAGGGCTACACACCTACCCCCCTGTCCCGAGGAAGACCCGGCGTGACGCGTATTAAATATTGCGCTTTACATAGGGTCGAAACGTCGACGCATACTATGAGTCTACACAACGCTTCAGTTCAAAAATTAACTTACACATGATGATGAAGCATATGTGATCAATCATATGGACATAATCAAAATTTGTATCCCCCCTAAAATAACCTTTTTGTGATTTCTCTATCATACTACAGTGTATCGTCTGTACTTACCACTACATGTCACTCTTTCTTCACAAATCTGTCAATTGTATAACTGTAGCCTTGTTTATTTGTCATTTCCTTTTTTCTAAAAATAATACTGATTGAAAAATTTAGCTTGGGTGTGTTTTGTTATATTTACTTATGGATATGTGTTACATGTAATGTATTTATACTGTGAACACCCAAAAGCAATTGAAACTTCCCCGACAGAACCATTGTATTCATATAATACGTATACCCAGGTTCTGAGGGACACCGGGTCACCCCATTATTTTTTGTAAATATACTAGTGGTAGCGTAGGCTAAGCAGTCTTTGAGGCTAAACTCGTGAAGCGTGTTAAGCAAGCTGTTTTACCAATAGTAACCCCCTTTTATACCAATGAAAGGACACCACACAGATATATATTCAAAATATATATGTATTTATTTCTCAAAGTAACCCCTAGTCTCTTTATGAGCACAGGAGCACAAATCGTCAAACAAGATTATCACAGAATACACAGAAGTTGCACTTTATATGGATAGGCCCTGGTGGCCACTCGAACCATATACTAAAATAGTGGTATAAGTACCACGAACAGAAAAGGGAAAAGGCCTAGGGCCTCTAGAATCGCTGGGCCTACAAGGAGCTAACGTCAGTTAGTGACCAGGAGGTCCACGGGTGGCGTGTGCAGAGCAAATAGTCACACGCGTGCTCCCATAGGTTTCAATGGGTGCGTAAAAAGTACAAAGTTACTGCAAAAGGAATCTTCCGGATGACCTAGGAACTTAAGATTTGGAACACAGGCACTAGAGATGTAATACTACACTTGGGCACAGGAGTGCCAGCTTTACCTCACCCACAGGAAGCGGGTGCATAGGCCTCGAAGTGCGTCGGGTTTCTTCTATCGGTTCCGTGGGGCCTGTAGACAAAAGTGCTGCAGGCGGTCGGTCGGGAAGAGATGCAGTGGATCCAAGAGTGGATCGGAGATGTTGAAGACCTGTAAGCAGAGGGGACAGTGTTCACAGTCACTAGCCAGTGACCAGCGTGGCACCAGGTGGGTACCAGGCGATGTCGGGTGCAAACAGGTGATGAGGGGTAGCTTGTCTCCGCAGCCACGTGGTCCCTGAGGGTCGACGACATCCAGGAGTCGGCTCACGAGCTGTCCCACGCAGGCTCTCGCTGTCGGCGGTGTCGGCGACTTGATCGAAGCAAACAAGCCTTGGCAAAAGCAATTGTAGGAGGATTCGGAAATCAGCTGTTGGTTCTGACCAGCAAGGTCAGAGGGATTGCTCCTTTGGAGGGGAGCAAGGGCCAGTCTGGAGCAACCAGACCAGCGGTGTTTGTCGTAGATTTCGTCGCCAAGATGGCCACTAGCCAGCGGGCCAGCAACCGGTTAGGCGCGTCGAGTGGCAAAATGCAGAAGGGCCCCACGCAGATCGTGGAGATGCTGGAGGGCTCACCTTTGGTGCAGATGCTGCTCGAGGGTTGGGCTTCTCAGGACCCAAAGCACAACTTGGAGGGAGCCTCGGTTGTTGCACTGGTCAGCTTGTCGTAGTCGTTTCAAGATGGCTGGCTCCACGTGTCTCGGTGCCTCCACGGGTCTCCTCTTGCAGGGACTGTGGTCAGTCTCTGGGCTCGGGAGGCGGCGGCAAAGCAGACGTTGATTCGCTGGATGGTGCTTGCGTTAGCAAGGTGGTCACTCCCTGACCACAGGGGAGATTGGCTTCAGTCCTCTGTGCAGCAGAGCGTCGAAGTTCCCGTCTTCTTCTTAGTTTTAAGTTGATTCCAGGATGTCTCAAGTCTTAGGACACAGCTCCTACCTTTAAGCGGATTCTAGGGGCCGGACTACCTGCTAGGTCCCTCCCTATGGGTGGGACCAGGAAGGGGGGTGGTTACACCCCCAATCCTTTGTCCAGCTCGCCCCAGGCCCGGGACTGGTGTGCCCCAGGACCGGTTTGAACTGGCATATGCACCGAGGCTCCTTGTGAGCCACAGGCATGTCTGGTTTCTTTCAAGCCCTACCTGACCAATACACAAAATCCTGTCTGGGGTGGTGCACGCACCTCCCCTGGCAGGAAACCCTTTGTCCACACCTCCCAAGCTGGAAGGACTCCCAGCAGCAGGAGGGCAGACTTGTGTCTGTGGTGGCAGCATCCATTTTGTGGAGCTGAGGCTATGTCTGATTTTACCCGGGTTTCAGGTACTGTACATGTCGTGTCCCTCTAGAAGGGTGGAATGCTAACCCCGTCGCCAGAATTGGCGAGGGGTTAGTATTCCAATTCGTATGACACCTTACTCGACATGTTTTGATAAAGCCAAACCAAAGATAGCATTTAACCGCGAGGTTCATAATGCACTTAAGAGTATATGGTATGACGATATCTGGAAACAGTAGAAGGAAGTTGTTCCGACCACTGCAGACAGGCTCAGCTCATGCCAGAGCACCATCTCACATGGAACCAAGCACTCTGCCTTCAGGATTGTTAAGGCCTGCCATAGGAGTGACTTATAGGTTACCAGGTGTCCCATTTAAGGTTAGGTATAGGTATACTACACCTAAGTAAGAGGTGATTACACCAACTTACCCCAGCTGAGTGATCAGGCAGTTGTGTCAAATTGTTAGGCCAAGCCTGGGGTGGCATAATACATGCTTCAGCCCTTGGCAGGCCTTGGGTACACCAATGCCCTGGGTACCTAGTGTACACTGGTACAGGGGCTGACAGGGTGATCCAACCAATTGGGTATGTACCTAGGGTACATGGAGTCCATTTTAAAGAGAGAACAGCCAGGCTGAGATCCTGAATAGCAGGATCTCAGGCCAACTAAGTCGAAAAACCAGCTAGACACTAGGCAAAAATTTGGGGGTAACCATAGTCAGATATCCACCTTCCTACAGCATTGCTGGTGGCTCTGAAGTTATTGTGGGCTTCTGTGGATTTGGTGTTCCTCCAGGCCTTTTTCTAGGCGGCGGCAAGTGCGTCTGGACTCTCGAAGTTCGGTGGTGAACCATCTAGCTTTCTTGGCGTGGGTGTTGTTGTTTTTATTGAGGGGGGCTGTGGTGTTGGCGCTGTCGGAGCTCCCTCTGTACATGGTTTGGGCTGCGGTGTTGGTGTCGTTTTCTGCGATGGTTGGGGTGGAGTTGCTGAGTGATGAGGTTGTATAATATTGTATTGTATTGTATAGCATTCTTATATAGCGCAGCTGTCACCCAACGGGTGTCCTGGCGCTTAGAGACCAAGGTAGATAGGGTCAGCGAGAACGGGCTTGACTATTAACAAGGAAGCATTACTTCGCATTCCAAGCAAATAGCCAGGTCTTTAGATTTTTCCTGAAGCCTAGCAGGGAGTTCGCTTGTCTGATGTTTTGGGGTAGCTCATTCCCGAGGCGTGATGCTGCTGTGCCAAAGCCCTACCTCCCATCCTGGACAGCTTGAATCTGGCAGTAGTTACCAAGCATACACTAGAAGATCGAAGATGTCTAGTGGGCTTGTACCAGGAGAATATCTCTTGCATGGATATTGGACCTGTACTATGCAGTGCTCCATATACCATGCATAGGGAATTAAAGCTAATTCTATCCCTAATGGGCAACCAGTGAAGGTCCCTCAGAGCCAGGGTGGAAGAGGTGCTGCGCTGCCTATTAAGTGCCAATATGGCTGCTATAGACTGGACTCTTTGGAGCCCCTGCAATATATATTGGGGGGCACCAAAATACAGGGAGTTGCGATAATCCAGTCAACTAAAAATTATACTTCTAACCATCAGGGGTCTAGCCTCACTGGGTAATCGTGGTAGAATCTGAGAAAGTGCTTTTAGCAAGGCAAAGCAAACACTGATTGTTTTATTAGCCTGAGATAGCATCTGGAGATCTTCATCCACCATAACACCTAGGTTGCGAACCATTTTTGTTGGCACCAGGGGGTCGTCCTCCAGCGTGAGTCTAAACTCACATGGTAGGGGTTTTGACAGTCTTGCTGCGGAGCAGTATAGCAGCTCTGTCTTCCCCCCATTGAACTGCAGAGAGTTTACTTTCAGCCAGCCCGAGACCTGGCGCATACACTCCTGAAAGGTATCCATAGACACTGCGTGCTTCCCTTACAAGGAAAACACCAATTGGGTGTCATCAGCGTAATTAACCAAGTCAATCCCATATTATTGCCGAGCCTTGAGGCACTCCATGGCGGACCAGAGACTTAGAGGAGGCAAATGGCGCCATAGTTACAACCTGTTGTCTGTTTGACAGGTATGATTGCATCCATTTCAGGGCACAGCCTTTCACCCCCAGTCTCTCCAGCCTTCCTATCAACACTACATGGCTAACCGTGTTGAATGCGGCCGACATATCCAGTAACATCAACACCGAGGAGTCACCGTTGTCGGCTCGCATTCGTAGCTTGTCCAGCACGGTTGCCAAGGCGGTTTCTGTTCCATGGCCTGGCCGGAATCCAAACTGATCCCTGTCCAGTAGGTGGTTTTCCTCAAGGTAATTGCTGACAGCCTTTTCCAAGATTTTTATGGGATTAGACAGGAGGGATATGGGCCTGAAGTTGGCTGGTGTTGTTGGGTCCAAGGAAGGCTTCTTCAACAAGGGGGTTACCACTGCCTGTTTCCATACTTCAGGAACTACTCCATCTCTCAGTGATTGGCAACATATTTGTCGCAACCATGGGAACATTTCAGAACCGTACTCCTTCCAGATCCTGTGGGGGTCGGGGTCTAGGGGGGATCCAGAGGACACCTCCTGGGCGAGACTATTAAAAAGCTCTTGGGTAAGGGGTTGAAAGTGCTCAATAGATGTTTCAGTCCGGGCTTCCTCGTCTAGTGTCTGGCTGCTAATAGTACCCAGATCAAGCCCCCCTACAATTTTGGCGATCTTGTCGTCAAAAAAATTGGCGACTTCATCACATAGATTTTGTGATGCCGGCACTTTATTGGCCAAACAGGCAGGGCTAGAGAGGTCCCTAACGATATTAAAAAGAGCCTTTGAGCCATTAGATGCTTGTAGGATGGAACTGGCATAGAAAAGTGATTTAGCCCCGATGATAGCCTGTTTATACTGAGCCTGCACTAATTTCAGTGCTTTCCTATCCATTTCTATATATGATTTACGCCATCTCCTCTCAGCCTGTCGGCGGACATTCCGTAGCAATTTCAGTTCCTCACTAAAGCAAGGAGCCGACGGTTTTCTCCTGTTCTTGATCTTTTTCATAGGGACATGCCTGTCTAGGATGTTAGTGATATAGTTACTATAACTATGGTAATTCTTGTCCACTGAATCACCTGGATTAAAAAGAGTCTGGTTAGAGAAGAGAGGATCTGAACTATCTTTTGGCAATTTCGCCCAGTCTCTCCCCCTCGATAGGTAGTTTGGCCTTTCCTATTCTTTGTAACCTTAGGTATGGTGATCCTGAAGTGGATTAGAAAGTGATCGGTCCAACTTTGGGGCAATATGTTAATCACTTCTGTCTCGGTCTGATTAGCAACTCGGTCTGGTTAGCTGGTCGTCGGTGATTCTGGTCCAGTTTCTTCGTGGGAGCAGGTGCTGGTGTCTGTGGATGGTGGGTGTTCTGAAGGTGAACTGGACGCATCAATGGTCAGTCCATGGGAGTTCGGTGGTGTGGCTGAAGGTGATGGAATTTCCTGTTGTGAAGAGGGGGTCAAGGGTGTGTCCTGCTGAGTGCGTGGGTTCGGTCACGATCTGGCGGAGTCCAATGTTCTGGAGGTTGTCCAAGAGGGATGTCGTGCTGGGGTTCAGTTGGTTGTCGAGTTGGAAGTTGAGGTCTCCCAGTAGGGTGTAGTTGGTGGACGCGATAACATGCGGGGAGATGATGTCCATGATGGAGTTGGCAAAAAGTCCGCGGGGTCCAGGGGGTCGGTAGATGAGGGTTCCTCGGAGGGTGGAGGTGGGGTTGGCCAGTATCTTGAAGTGAAGGTGTTCCATCAGGTCTGTGGGCATGGGAGTGTGCTCAGATGGAGGGTGGATTTGTGGATGATGGCGATTCCTCCTCCCGGACGGGTGTGGCGGTCCTTCCTGGAGATCTTGTATCCTTGGGGAATGGCAATGGCGATGTCTGGTCTCGAGGTGGTGTTGGTCCAGGTTTCGGTAAAGAATACTATGTCCGGGGTAGTGTTGTCGAGGAGGTCCCAGATTTCAGTGGCATGTTTGTGGAGGGATCGGACGTTGAGGAGGATGCATTGCAGGGTCTTCGGTTTGGTTGTGTTGTTGCAGGTGGATTGCTCTGCGTCAGTGGTCTTGGCGGTGCTGCAGGTGTGCCGGCAGCGGTGACAGCTGAAGGGTCCATGGGTGTCGGCTGGTGATGCTAGCTTGCAGTTGTTGTTGAGGCCTGGAAATATAGCTTTGCATCTGTGTTTAAAAGAACACTAGATTGATGACATGCAGAGCGATGGCCTTTCCCAGCTTTGGGGATCAAAGTTATCTCTGCTTTGCACGTTGTGGGTGTGAAGCTGGTGTTATGTGTGAAAGAGTTAAATAAAAGTGTCATTTGGAAGACGTTTGAACGCCTGGCTCACCTCCATCCCTGTGATAGGGGCCTCCAGGCTCTCCCAGTAGAGTTGGTTGGGGACCAGTCACACGCTTCTAATTTCACTTGCATCTCTTCCTACCTTTCAGGGCCATGTTCATACACATTTCGTAGAAAGCGTGAAAGGCTTTTCCCTTCCCTGCCTCTCCTTTCATGTGGGTGCTGGATCAGTGTTATAAGGGTTTTAGCCCTATGGAGTCTGACCTTACGAGCCAGGAGGGAGCCCATTTTATTTTTCCTATCATAGAACTTCTGGTCCATGGCCATGAGCGATCTCTCTGCATGATTGGCCCTATGCACTCCTAATTGCCCGCTAAAGATATCAAACTTGTGTTTGGTGGTTTTGGAGGTAGTTCGGTAATCTCGGAGGTGAGTGTGTTCTCCACAAGCCATGTCTCTTTAGTTCTGTCAACCTCTAAAGTAATCAGGACCCCAAGTTGTAGCTTTAAACCCATTGCATAACGTGTAGGGGCATGTCATGGCTGGTATTATTTGTAAAGTAAGCCGTGATTGCTGCACGTATGGTCTGCCTGTTGATTGGGTTTATAAACAGTTGGGGTTTGAGGCCCCACTAGCACAGCCCTTTCTTAGGGACTAAGCAGTCCCTCCATGTCAGAGCCAGATGGACATGATCTGATATGGAAATGCCAGGCATGGATACAGATTCAAAGGATTGGAGCAATGACTTTGTAATTAGGATATAGTGAATGTGGGAAGGTGGAGTGAATGTTAGAGTAGAAGGTTAGAGGGAATATTTTAATTGGGGTGGAGGTGACACCAGGTATCTGTCATACCCGTTCAGCGATCTCCTTTTTAAGGAGCGATTGCACCATGCCTTGGTAAACAATGGATTGTCTGTTTCATTCGGGATCTCATGCTAAGTTGAAGTCACCCCTCCGGCTATGATACATCCTGTAGCAGTCCGGAGTAGATGTGACAGAAGTCTGTGGAGGTATGAGCCTTGGGCTGTGTTAGGGGTGAAAAATGTAAGGAGTGTAATGGTTGTCATGCCCCATGGGTAGAATTAATTTTATGTAGCAGTCTTCTGCATCTCTAGTGACCAATGCAGGAACTTCACCTAGGTGTGCTATGTATAATAGAGCTACTCCTGCTGTTTTGGAAGCAGATGAGGCCCAGTATTGGTGGGGGTAAGTTGGGTGGTGCATTCGCATATGGTCTTTTTGAAGAGATGTGTTTCCTACAAAAAAGAGTATGTCTGTGTCCTGTAGGAACAGACAGAAACAGATCTGGCATCGGTTGATGGGTGAGTTCAGTCCCCTGACATTGAGTAGGAGGTGTTTCAAGGTGTGTGGTTGACACTGGAGGAGGGATCCCTTTAGGTCTTGAGTTGGTCATGGAAGACTCAGGTTGTTAGGATGCAGTTGACTACGGACCCAGGTGGTGTCACCGTTTTTGGTTGGACCCACGAGAGTGAGAACAATGTGGGGTAGGAAAAAGGCAGCAACCACAGCCTTAAATGAAGATGGGCCAACAGGGCCATTCTCTCAATGGGAAGGGCATCTGTGAAGTGAGTAAGCTGATAAATACCCATGCAAAGAATGACCCTCGATAACATTACCTCTTTGTCCATAGGTTCTCACCTGATGGGTGAACCTGCATCAGGAAGTGCTCAGGGCAGAAAATCGAGAGGAGTGATAGTGTCTCTCTTTGCTCTTACTGATTTGTACTTCCATCCAGTCAGAGCACAACCCCCTTCCCGGGAAGGGCTTGGGCACTTATCCAGCCAGTGCTCTAGTGGTAGCTTGCCCTCTTCCCATACAGGGGAGATGGGAATGGCTCCTGTTTCAGTTTGAGAAAATGGGAAATAATGTCCACCTTTGCCTCCTCTGCATTTATGTAATTGGACCATTGCTGTCCGGGGCCCCTCCTTACCGTATGCCATTCTGGGAACAAGCACAGTCTCTTCTGCTTATGTTCCTCCTGAGGGGGCTTTCCTCCTTATCTGGGGGTAAACCCAGTAGAGGGATCGTATGATGCGGTGCCTCCCTGCCCACTTGACCATGATGCTGAAAGGATGGCCCCATTGGTATTTGATCTGTTTGCTGTGGAGGAATTCCGTAATGTGGCAAAAATCTCTGTGGCAGTGAAGCGTTGCTGTTGCCAGGTCCTGCAATAAGTGGATAGTGTGACCTCTGAACACCAGATCAACCTTCTCTCCAGCTTTCCGCATTATGTCCTCTTTCACCTCCAGTAGTCCACTCTCATTAGAATGTCTAGGGCAAGGTCTTTTCTATAAGTGCTGCGAGGACTCTGAACTCTATCGAGTCGAGGTGTCAATTGGTCTGGGTTACTCCTAATGGCCGGCAACAGATCTTTAGTGAATGTCGTTATATCGGAGCCCTCCATACTGTCAAAACCTCTGTGATACTTATATTGTCACGCCTGCTGCGGTTCTCAAGATCTTGCTTTGTCTGCAGGTCCACTGTGTGTTCTAAAAGCATCTGAACTCCTTGTCACAGCATTTCCTGGTCTTCGGCCCTCGTGCCTACTGTGCCTTCCAAATCATCTACTCTTTGCCCCACCTCCGCTATTTCCTTCTTCAGCGTGTGTAAACAAGATTTGAAGTCAGTGTTTAGTAGTCCAATGTATGATCATTTTTTTATCTGCATGGAAACCTTCCATGTAGTCTTGTGTGATTAGTGCTGTTGAAGATGGCACTGTTTGTGCAGGAGGGTCATCCTGGTTTGGGGTCCTTTCCCCACACGGTTCCACATGTTAGCCACAGAGCTCTTTTTATGTTGTTTCTCTTGACCATCGTGTTCACAAGTTGTATGGGGGCCCAGGTGGGTGGCGATGCAATTTGATGTAGAACCAGGGATCTTACTCTGTTGTTATCTGTGGTCCTCCCTATTTCAGACCACCGGGTTGTTGATCTCAGCCCTGCATCAGAGTTGCTTTTTATTGCTGAGACATCTTTGGGGGGGTTGGTATGGTGACTGCAGGCAGTGTTCAACAGTCTTTGCCCAGCGGTGTTATGGGAATAAGGCCACGATCAGTCATACCTCCTTGTGTCCCCCGGCTGGGTTTTCATTCTTCCACTGATGCCCACGTTTTCCCCCTCTCTGTGCAAGGGGCCTTTAGGTTCGCTGTTGCCGTATTGGAGGTCTGGGTTCCTATAGTCCCCAGAATCCACTCTGATGTGGTATGCCTCAGGGGTTGTTCGTTATCCCCAGCAGGCCCAGATGACTCCTGCTGCGTTAACTGTGCCGCTCCAGGGCCCCCCTGTCATTTGCAGTCATCAGCGGCGGAGCGCGATTCAAGTGCGGTTTGTGCTTACCGCTGTTGGTGGTCTGGTCAGATCAGTGCTTTTTCCCCCTATCCCACTCCAGGCTCCTGAGATGACGATGCTCACATCCCCAATGGGAGATTGCAGTTGCAGATTGATCTGCAATGCTGCAAAGGCACAGGGTGGGGCTCAAGCTGGGGGGCCGTTGCAGATAGTACCTGTTAGTGGGAACAAAGGATCCAGAGTGCCATCCTCTGCTGCATGGATACTCCGATCAGTGATGGCACTGGTCATCTGCAAAGCCAAGAGGGCAGCTGGAGTGCAGTCAGAGCTCTGCCAGTGCCTGTATGGCCTTCTATCAGCGACTTGGGCCTGCCTCAACACCTGGGTGTCACCAAGGAGCTAAACCACTCTACTCATTGTCTCCATCGTAACGGGCCTCCATGTAGGAGCTTCACATGGGCTTTTGAGGCCAAGAAGGAGCAGAGCTATAGCAACACACGTCTGTCTCCATGCTCGGCTAGCCCACGCCCCACAAAGGGCTTTTCAGAACAGCATCAATAGTAGTTTGACAGTTGTTTGATGAATGTAAGAGACAAGCTAGTACAGCAGACATAGGTCATGCTTTGCGTGCTGTGGCAATGGGCTGGACTGAAACTATTCTGTAGGCTATAATAGGTGCTCAATTCTTGTGGGACACTGCCCTAGTGCACACCCAGCATATAATTCCTAATAGTAAACAACAAAGTTTCACTGAGTTAGCTGTCAGGGAAAGTTCAAAACAATTAGAACAACTTAGTGTTGGACATAATCAGTTAACCCACTGGTCAATTATTTACAAGGTTTTTTTTAAATTGAATAAGAAATGACACACCACAAAGTATTCTGATAATGGCCTGGATTAAACTGCAAGACGTGTGTTAATAAATAAGTAATATTATAATGAAATGCTCAGTGATCACATGTGCATGAAATAAAAACAAACAGACCAAAATGTGTATATAGAAGAACAGTGAGACTTGTAAAAAATGCATAAGTGAATAAAAACTACACCACCAGGTCTTTATTATCTTGACTTTCTATTCTCAATTGCTGAACTGGTCGGCACGTTCACCATTATAGGGCCAGCATTAAATGTAAATGACACGATCATATTATCTGCCACTAAATTGAGGCCGTTTTTTAGAGTATAAGAGAATGGAGGAGACCGCCCGAAAGGGGGAACAAATTGCCACCTGCCAATGACTTATGTGGAAATGGAATTATCTCACTACAATTTAACGGATTCAACCAAGACTGGCAAGACTCGAGAATTCAAAAAAATATACCTTTGGTCATATTATTAGTCCTTTTACAATTTATTGGATCATTGAAATATCATATAAAAAATATAATATATAATAAATAGATAATATAATAGTAAGTGTGCCTAAAACATATATCAAAAAGATCCTTTTTTTCTTTTATTTTTTCTCTCTTACCCCTTAATATTCTCTCTTTCACCCCACAACATTCATGCTAAATCACTCAAACCTCAATCAACAAACTCATTCACCCACATCTAATTCACACCACTTAAGGCAAAAGTTTATATATACATCAATATGGACAGCAGGAATAAGAACAGAAATGACTCATATGGCTGTAACAAATTCACATAAAGGAAAATATTTCCATCAGTTCATAAAGTCAGGCCAGAGGTCTCATATATACTTTGTCTCGAGGCAGTTAGCTATAGTAAGACAAACACTGTTTTATGTATTACTTCATACGTTAATGAGTCATCTTCTTCATCCTTGATTCCGTAGGAAAGTTACAAATATTCTTGTTGCACCATGACCTAGTGCCAACACGTGTTTCGGTAAGGGCCGATGATGGGGCCAAAACCTTCTTCAGGACACAATGATGTCTTTCGATTATGTATGAACGGGTGTAAGGGGACTACCAGTGAAGGCACACTAGATAATTTCCTTGGGTAGTTCTAGAAGCACAGAAATACAGACAATAAGAATTACTTGATCAGTTGCCAACAAAAAAAAGGCACTCTTATACATTAACTAAATAAAGGAACATGCTCAAAAGACGATCCAGAGAGAGATCAGAAAATAGTAAAAATGTGTCAACATCGAAAGGAGAATATTCACACTCACACCACCAGTGGTAGATTTTCAAAAGCACAAATACAAAGACCCAGTGATAACATGCGGGTAGTAAGAAAATAAGAATAAAAAGATGGAAGAAATAAATATATCACACAGAGTAGATGGAACCAATCTTTTAGACTCCCAAGTTAGAAAGGAATCAAGGAAGATCCAAACAACTGGCGAGTTTACTCACAGATCTCCTAAAGTTATTAAATTTTAGGAAAATGGAGCTGAAGGCGTGATATCAGAAATTCTGAGAAACTAGCAGGCCCATCAGGGTCCTAAAGATAATGCAATGAAAAACAGCATAAAATAGTTTGTACAAAGAGAGAGAATACCATTGTTTCTGAATACTTATGAACGCATTTTACCTCCACAATTGTTAAGATACAGAATAGTAAAATAGGCTAGGAAAATATTTGAGGTAATGGGTCCAAGTCAAGCGCATCTAAATATTCTTCGGTGTTGGCATAGGATAAAATAAGGAGCTCTGAAAATAAAAAAGAAAGATTGAACAGTTGCAAAATTGGGCTCTGGAAGTTAGTCCGATACAGATAGTCCAGGATAGAGTCATTAATCCAAGTGGCCACCATTCAGAGGAAGGGAACAAGAGATAGGACAAACTATAAGCACTTTAGTTATCTCACCAAAACGAGCCAAGAAGGGTATAAGGCCCATGGCAGGGATATTATGACAAGAATGAGCGCCAATGTACACAAATAAAACAGAAAGACTGATAAACGCAAGAAACCATGTTCCTTCAGAATTAAAGCTAGCGAGAAGCCAGATCAAGGACCAAATTGATACTGGGACAGATATTACACTACTTATCTCAGCGTCCCAGTCTGGATACTATGGGGACATCGGAGGTCAGAAGATTCCACCAGCAAGGGCATCTCGGAAAGACCTGCGGGGATGGTAATAAATAAAGTCCGAAGTCAGGTGGATATCTGCTCAGTCATGTGATAGAACAAAGCATACGCACTTAAACAACTAGAGCGTACCAATCTAGCTGGGAACCTAAAAAATGGTGGCCATGATGGAAGAGAGTCCAGAAAGCAAAAATACATACACTAGCTGAGTCGTCTAACGTTGTAGGAGAATAAGGGACAGCTGCAGTTGGTAATGAATATAAATGATTATAGAGGGTGAGAATAAAATCCACGGGTGGCCATAGGTAATGAAACAAAGCATCAAGAAAATCTAACATATAGACAAAATAAAGATACCAGCTGAGATAATAAGACTTTGGTAGATGCCAGTCATCAAGTGCATCTGTATAGCTATAGGGCATTTTCCCAAGAAGTCATTTCATTAAGACCTTGTTGTTGTGAGTCCAGAGCCAGATCCAAAAGACTTCCCTCTTTTTACTATACTTTGTGTCATCTCTACCCCTTGGAGTGAAATTTTTCTAGTATGGTCCATCTGAGTTCCTTCTCAGTGTGGCCCTCCTTCACCGAGTGCTGAACAATGGGGCTAACAGCTTTCCAATTACAAGTATTGAATTTATGTTCACCATTCCTGAATCTGATATCTCTCCCTATTTTCCCCACATGGACATAAAATATAATATACCAAATTAGCAGTTCTATGTTAGGGTTTAGGGTTTTATAATGCTCAACAGCTGCCCCAGCTAAGAGGCGTCCTGGCGCTGAGCAGCAAGAGAATAACACACACAAAAGGCACAGGGGGCCTACAGAGAAGGAAAAAGAAATGTTTTGAGGGCTTTCCTAAAATGAAGATAGTTAGTGAGCCCTCGAATATGGGCCGGCAAAGAATTCCAGAGAATGGCAGCTCTATTACGGAAAGAGCGGACACCGGCTCGAACCCTTCTTACGCGGGGGATCACTACCAAGCATTGTCCCATAGAGTGAAGCGATCACGTGGGTATATAGGGTAAGAGAAGGTCAGTCAGGATTTGCGGAGATGCCAGTTTCAGGATCTTGTAGGCTATACACAGTGCCTTAAACTCAATTTGCCTGGCCACAGGCAACCAGTGGAGGCGATGGATGGCACTAGTCACTGAACAGGTTCTGCGCAAGTCCAGGAGGGATCTTGCGCCCGCATTCTGGACTCTCTGTAACCTCTGAATTTCAGACTTGTTGGCTCCCAGATACAAAGGGAAGTCATAGTCGAGCCTAGACAAGATCAAGGCCTGAATAATGATCTGCCTCGTCGGGGCATCAAAGAAGCCCAGAATGTGATTAAGTCCGCTGTCAGGATCCCTAACGTGAGTTCCAAAACGAAGCGCAAGGGATTAAGTTCAAGAGGCGCTTCGGTGTGAAATAAGCTTCAATGGTCGAGTTGGTGGCATGCCCGCAATTCCAAGATGGCCGCTAAGGCGTTGATGTCTGCGGTCTAGTTGTTAGGAAAATCAGAGAGACTGTGTGACGCGCGCACGCCTGAAGTATTGCGCACTTCACTAAGACATTCCCTCAGAGAAGTCAGGTTCCGCGAGTGTTCCCAGTTTGAAGTGAATTCTTTTAGAGTAGAAGTTTTTCTTGAGAGCAACCCTTGGTGAACCATTCTTAGACAAGAATCCGATACTTACTGAAGAAGAAAGGAAGACGCTTGGAATCCGAGAAGGACTACTTACGGGAGTCGAGTACGGAGTCACCTCGTCTCTTCAGAAAACGAGTGAAGACTTCAGCTGCGCCCTGAAAAAGAACAAGTAGAAAGCTAAGTGAATTATAGGAAGAATTTACAGGCACATTAATGTCAAAAAATATTTAGTGATGAAGAACCGCTAATAATAATTAAAGACTTACTGTCGTGAGCAGCGATAAGCGTTCAGAGTCCTGTAAGAGAAAAAGAGAACATTTATGAATATTGTGAAAAGGCCTAGAGAGATGAAAAGACAACAAACAGACTAAGAAAAGTAAACTAGAGAAGAAACGAGATAGACTCCCCTGAGTTAACCCAACACAGTGATAACCTGAGGAGAGAAAACACAGGAAGAGATTATCAAAAAGACGACAGCTTAGAATATAAAAGAAAAAGCAGAATAAAGAAAAAACTACGAGAGGTAAGAGAAAGCCACCACTAAATTAAAACTACTGGTAGGTTTTAAAAAGAGAAAGAGTAGAAGCATAACACATAAAAGATTGAATAGGTTTGACTAATAGATACATGTTTTACAGATAAGTAGCAACAGCAATAACAAGAAAAGAAGAAGTCAGAGTCTGACAGGAAGAGCAGCACAGAGTTCAGGATTCTGGGTAGGTAGCGAACACAAGAGAAAAGAAAGGAAAAGGATACGATAGAGTAGAGAGGGAGAAATAATGAATTGTTGTGTGTTTAGTTACCTTTAGGAGTCTTCAGTAGCAGACCGAAAGCAGAAGAAGAATTCCAGATAGGAAACCAGAAGGTCCAGAACCAGTCTCTTCTTATTGTTTATTATTTTATCCACTTTCCCCCTTCCCCCTCACTAATCAGTTGGCGCCAAAGCATATCTTGGGGCCGAGTAGTTGGTAGGTGGAGTTGGGAAGCTAGCGACTTCTGTTCCTGTGCAAGACAACAGTAATCAGCGAGAAGCTGAAGGTGAGCTCTGACAGAGTGAAGTGCCCACATCCTAAATCTTGCACCCGAACAGAAAAGAAATGGTTGAAGGAATACATTTACAGACCTTAGGGTCGGTCCTAGAGGCGATACAAAAGGAACTGATAGGAGTTAAAGAAGGGAATCAAAGCCTAAGGCAGGAGGTTATGAATTCTAGGAAAGAGACGGCAGAGTTAGCACAGAGAATAAGGCAACCATATTCAGCCGGAAGGGAGAGTCCCACCACATCTATGGGAGACACAAATAAGCTGGCAACACAAGTAATACATTCCTTATCGCCAGTGATACCGTTGGCAGTGCCCAAGAGATTTAGTGGGGACCCACAAAAGACGCAGGTGTTTATTACACAGTGCTCACTTCATTTCCTGTGTCGCCCTTCTATTTTTCCTGATGCGCAATCTAAGGTAGCCTTCATTTTGTCATATCTAAGTGGAGATGCCACGGCATGGTCGATGCCGATAGTTTCGCGAGATGATCCATTATTGCAGAATTTTGATGAGTTCAAGAAAGAATTTCTGAGAATTTTTGACCGAAGACGGATTTCTCAAGCTGTAGATAACGAACTATTGGAGCTGAAGCAGGGAAATAGAGACTTAGTGGCTTATCTTGCTCAGTTCAACAAACTAGTAATGGAAACAGATTGGCCAGAGAATAAGAGGACAGCAATATTCTATCGAGGCCTGCGAGATGAACTAAAGGATGGGTTGGCTCAAATACCGAACCGTCCAACTGAAATTTACGCCTTAATAGACCTGGTACTAGAACTGGATTTCCGGCAGGGAGAGCGAAGGGGAGAGAGAAGACGAGAATACAGAAGTACTGTTCCGCGTTTCGACAGAGCGAAAGCTGAAGCAGGAAGGGGCACAGAAGGAATCTCAGGATCTGAACCTATGCAAATAGGAACCATACGGGGGCCGCTTACTAAAGAAGAAAAGGAGAAAAGGCGAGTCAGCAATTTATGTATGTACTGTGGATCTAGTGGGCATTTTGTGCGGAATTGTCCAAAAAAGCCAAAGAGTTCATTTAAGCCGAAGGAAAACTCGCAGCACCACCTGTAGAAGGAGTTGTGCAGGTGGATGCGAATCTAAAATCAACTCCCCAGGAACATCGGTTGGCGAATACTTTACAGTCGTCTTCCCCCCATTTGATTCTATCTGTGACAATCCGGTTCAGACAAGAAACTATGAAAGGAGTAACGGTGATGGTGGACTCAGGAGCCACAGGTAATTTCTGCGATCTGAAATTCGTGGCAAAAATTGGGCTGCAAGCAATCGCCAAGGATAGAAGTGAACCAGTTAGAGCGATTGATGGTACCAATCTATCCTCAGGGCCTATCACAAGTCACACAGAATTAGTGGAGCTGATTCAAGAGAATGGGCATAGAGAAGCTTTACACTTTAATTTAATTGATGCCCCTCAATTTCAACTTATATTGGGGCTTCCATGGCTCACGGAGCACAATCCTTCAATTAATTGGAATGACAGAACAATTGAAATGAACTCAGCATATTGCAGAGAGAACTGTTTTGGAGCTTTCAAGGAAACAAGTCAACTGAACCCGGCTCACGCCTTATGCTCAGCAGACGTTTCTGTGTGCGTAATTAAGATGCAATCAATACCACCAGAATATCAAGATTTCGAGGACGTTTTCAACGAACAGGAAGCGGAGCAACTGCCGCGTCATCGTGTTTACAACTGCAAGATAAACCTAGAGCCAGGGGCGAATTTGCCTTGCAGTCGAGTGTACGCCTTAACCGAACGAGAGAATCATCACCTGAGAGAATATATCGACAAGTACCTGGCCAATGGATTTATACGTCCATCCCAATCTCCAGTGTCCTCGCCACTATTTTTTGTGCCTAAGAAGGAGCAGGGAGAGTTGAGAACGTGTATTGACTATAGAGCCATCAACCGAATAACAAAGAAGAACAGGTATCCTCTTCCTCTGATCTCCGTCTTATTGGACCAGATCAAAGGAGCACAGATATTCACGAAGTTGGATTTAAAAGGAGCGTATCACCTTATTCGAGTTAGAGAGGGACACGAGTGGAAGACGGCCTTCAGGACTCGCTTGGGGCTATTTGAATACCAGGTTATGCCCTATGGGTTGTGTAATGCACCTGCAGCGTTTCAACACTTTATAAATGATGTACTCAGTGAATTTATTGATCAATGTGCAATTGTGTATATTGACGACATACTGATTTATTCAAAGGATACGCAGGAGCATCAAACACAAGTTCGAGGAGTTTTACAAAAACTGCGAGAGAAAAAATTATTTGTCAAGTTGGAGAAATGTGCCTTTGGAGTTCCACAGGTAGAATTTTTGGGCTTCGTGATTTCGCCAACAGGAATTCATATGGACAAACGGAAAATTCAAGCAGTACAAGAATGGAAGTCACCCACTGGTGTCAAGGAAGTCCAAGCGTTTATTGCGTTTGCAAATTTTTATCGGAGATTTATTGGAGAATTCTCTCGACGAATACTACCTTTGACTCGACTACTGAAGAAAGGGGCATGTTTCGAATGGTCGGAAGAAGCAGAGGAAGCCTTTAAGGATTTGAAGATTGAGTTCACCACGGCACCCATTCTCCTTCATGCCGATCCAATGGAGCCCTTTTATGTTGAGACTGATGCCTCGGACCTAGCGATTGGAGGGGTTCTCTCTCAAAGGAATAAGGAAACTGGCCAATTACACCCGGTGGCTTATCGTTCTAGGAAGTTGACACCAGCTGAAATTAATTATACAATTACAGAAAAAGAGTTGTTGGCAATAAAAGACGCCTTCAAGGAGTGGAGACATTATCTAATGGGAGCCTACCATGTGGTAACAGTTTACACAGATCATCGTAACTTAAAATTCCTGAAGTCAGCCAGAACCTTGACACCTCGCCAACTTCGTTGGTCACTGTATTTTGCTGATTATTATTTTGTGATAACTTATCGGCCGAGTGCACAGAATGGAAAGGCGGATGCCTTGTCCAGGTTGGAAACCGGAGAAGAAAGAAGACCACAAAATGCTCAAGTGATAATTCCGGAAGCCAAGATTGTCGGCGCCGCAGACATACTGAACTTTAAAGAAAAAGTAAAGCAAGCTCTAACCCCAGAAGAAATGGAGAAGTGGGCGCAACTAGAGCCTGGGAGAGAAGTTCGAGATGAATTACCATTTAAAGAAGGTGCTTTGTATTTGCCGACTACTGCGTTGCAGGAACAAGCCCTACAGGAATGTCATGATCACTTGTTGGCTGGGCACAAGGGAGAGTTCAAGACAGCAGATTTAATCAAAAGAAAATATTGGTGGCCACTGATGAGTAAGGACATTGAACAATATGTAAAGACTTGTGAGATATGCGCTCAGGGAAAATCAGAACGGCACGCTCCCCAGGGGCTATTGCAACCTCTGCCCATTCCTCCTCATCCTTGGCATACAATTACCCTAGACATAATTACAGACTTACCATCCTGTCATGGGACAAATACAATACTAGTAATAGTAGATGCATACACGAAGATGACACATTTCTTAGCCTTAAAAGGAATTCCTACAGCGAAACAGTTAGCAAGTCATTTTAGTACACAGATTGTCAGGTTACACTGAATACCCAAGGTCATAATATCTGACCGGGGAACCCAATTTGTCTCACATTTCTGGAAGGCCTTTATGAAAGGTTTAGGAGTAGAAACCCGTTTCTCCACCAGTTTCCATCCGGAGACGGATGGACAAACAGGATGGAGAATGGCCGGACTACTTGTGGACAGCAGAATTCACTCATAATACGCGAAGAATGTGTCCACTGGGTATTCTCCGTTCTACTTAAACTATGGTAGACATCCAAATTCAGTAGTACAAGATGTGGAGCTTTCAGTCCCAGCAGTCAAGGATTTGGTGACTCATTTAAATTCAGTACATGAATTAGCATCAAAGAATCTCGAACAGGTTAAGGAGAAATATAAGAAGTACGCAGATAAGAAAAGAAAGATACCTCCTCCACTAGAAATTGGAGATAAAGTCTGGTTGAATACAAAAAATTTACGACTAAAAGGGAACCGAAAATTCCAGCCACGATTTATTGGTCCTTACCCTATTGCAGAGCAGATTAATCCAGTGACTTATAAATTGACCCTGCCCTCCAAATTCAAGATACACCCTGTGTTTCATGTTTCCCTTTTGAAGAAGGCAGTTCCTAATTTGAGAAAGGAATTAGTTCCAAAACCAATTCAGCTAGATACAGGAGTGGAGTTCGAGGTAAAAGAAATTCTGGACTCAAAATTAGTTAGAGGAAAACTGTATTATTTGGTAGATTGGAAAGGCTACGGTCCTGAGGAGCGGTCTTGGGAATTAGATTCAGATGTTCATGCTCCTAGACTAATAAGACTTTTCCATCAGCGCAATCCAACCAAGCCTAGAGTGGGAGGACCATCCTTGGTGGGGGGTACTGTCAGGATCCCTAACGTGAGTTCCAAAACGAAGCGCAAGGGATTAAGTTCAAGAGGCGCTTGGGTGTGGAATAAGCTTCAATGGTCGAGTTGGTGGCATGCCCGCAATTCCAAGATGGCCGCTAAGGCGCTGGGGTCTGCGGTCTAGTTGTTAGGAAATTCAGAGAGACTGTGTGACGCGCGCACGCCTGAAGTATTGCGCACTTCACTAAGACATTCCCTCAGAGAAGTCAGGTTCCGCGAGTGTTCCCAGTTTGAAGTGAATTCTTTTAGAGTAGAAGTTTTTCTTGAGAGCAACCCTTGGTGAACCATTCTTAGACAAGAATCCGATACTTACCGAAGAAGAAAGGAAGACGCTTGGAATCCGAGAAGGACTACTTACGGGAGTCGAGTACGGAGTCACCTCGTCTCTTCAGAAAACGAGTGAAGACTTCAGCCGCGCCCTGAAAAAGAACAAGTAGAAAGCTAAGTGAATTATAGGAAGAATTTACAGGCACATTAATGTCAAAAAATGTTTAGTGATGAAGAACCGCTAATAATAATTAAAGACTTACTGTCGTGAGCAGCGATAAGCGTTCAGAGTCCTGTAAGAGAAAAAGAGAACATTTATGAATATTGTGAAAAGGCCTAGAGAGATGAAAAGACAAGAAACAGACTAAGATAAGTAAACTAGAGAAGAAACGAGATAGACTCACCTGAGTTAACCCAACACCGTGATAACCTGAGGAGAGAAAACACAGGAAGAGATTATCAAAAAGACGACAGCTTAGAATATAAAAGAAAAAGCAGAATAAAGAAAAAACTACGAGAGGAAAGAGAAAGCTACCACTAAATTAAAACTACTGGTAGGTTTTAAAAAGAGAAAGAGAAGAAGCATAACACATAAAAGATTGAAAAGGTTTGACTAATAGATACATGTTTTACAGATAAGTAGCAACAGCAATAACAAGAAAAGAAGAAGTCAGAGTCTGACAGGAAGAGCAGCACAGAGTTCATGATTCTGGGTAGGTAGCGAACACAAGAGAAAAGACAGGAAAAGGATACGATAGAGTAGAGAGGGAGAAATAATAAATTGTTGTGTGTTTAGTTACCTTTAGGAGTCTTCAGTAGCAGAACGAAAGCAGAAGAAGAATTCCATATAGGAAACCAGAAGGTCCAGAACCAGTCTCTTCTTATTGTTTATTATTTTATCCACTTTCCCCCTTCCCCCTCACTAATCAGTTGGCGCCAAAGCATATCTTGGGGCCGAGTGGTTGGTAGGTGGAGTTGGGAAGCTAGCGACTTCTGTTCTTGTGCAAGACAACAGTAATCAGCGAGAAGCTGAAGGTGAGCTCTGACATCCGCGCAGCAAACCGAAACAGGTTCCTGCCACCCTTTTGGTCTGAGTCTGAAAATTGAGTGACGTGTCCATCCAGACCCCCAGGTTCTTCACTACATGCTTAGGGACAGAGGCTGTGCCTAGACTTTCTGGCCACCATAGCCCGTTCCAGCGGTCATGGTTCCCTCCCACCAACAACAACTCTGACATTTTGGCATTCAGTTGGAGACAGTTGGTGGTCATCCACTCGGCAACTGTCGAGGTTGCCCTGAAATTTCCTGGCGTCCTGCTCGGGGTCGCTCGAGAGAGCCACCACCAAATGAGTATCGTCAGCATAAGAGACCATGGTCAGCCCTCTGCCCTTGTCTACTCCAGCCAGAGGTTGGACATAGAGATTGAAGAGCAGAGGGCTCAGGGACGAGCCTTGTGGAACCCCTTGACCTATAAGAAAAGTACCAGAAGCAAAAGGGGGGGGGCGATCACCTGAAACGTGCTGTCTGTGGGGAAAGAAGACAGCCACTTGAATGCTGAGCCAGTAACTCCCGCCTCTGACAGACGACTCAGCAAAATGGCATGAGACACCGTGTCAAACGCGGCACTGAGTTCCAAAAGGATCAGTGTTGACGTCTGCCCCACGTCTAAGGCTTTCCAAAGATGTTCAGTCACGGCCAAGAGCGCTGACTCGGTGCTGTGGCCAGGGCGGGAGCCATTTTGAGAGGGATCGAGCCAGTGATTTGCCGTAAGATATTCTGTGAGAAGGGAATTAATGTAGGCCTCTGTAATCTTCGCAGTCCAAGGTAACAGGGAGATGGGCCGAAAACTTTCAGGTTTGTTGGGGTCTAAGGAAGGTTTCTTGAGCAGCGGTATTACCCTGGTCTGTTTCCAAGCCTTGGGCACGACCGCTGCACTTTTGCACCTACAGTTTGTCATAGTTCTCAAGTCGATATCCTTGTTACGCACCTTTATTTGGCTGGACACTATGGCATTATTGCATGCCTGACACGAGCCACATCTATGGTTACCCTTAACTGGATGTGTGCCAGTGATGGATTTCTGACAAAAATTATCCTTTGTTTTGGGTTTTGCTCTAACAAGCAGACTCTTCAAGTTCTTATTTCTCCTGAACGTAAAAGTAGGTTTAGGTAGCTTGGGATCGTTCTCATTATTATTTAACAGATGCCACTGAGAGATAACTGCCTGTCTTATTTTTTCATCTAAATTGCTGTGACGAATGATGCACAACAGGCTCTCTTCCATTATCTTCTCACAGCCCTCAAACACCGTATCTCTATTGAAATACTTGGCCCTTTTGAAGAAGTTGCGTACCAATCTCTTGGGGTAGCCTCTATCCAACAGCTTTTGTTTGAGTATTTCAGAGTGTTTCATAAAATCTGTGAGATTAGAACAATTCCTGAGGAGGCGCAGAAATTGACTAAAGGATATCCCATCTTTTTGGCAGAGCAGATGGGAGCTGTTATAGTGAGGTAAAGTGTTTTTGGCTGTGGGTTTAGTGTATGGAGAAACCACCAACTGTTGGTTCTCATGTCCTATCCAGATATCGAGGAACTCATCCCTTTCTCTGCTCTTATTAGGGGTAAATGTGAGGTTATCACCGCATAGATTGATCCATTCACGAAACTGGTCCAGATATTTTTTTTCTCCCTTCCACACAAAAAATATATTGTCTATAAAATGAAACCATGATGGGGCTATTTCATGAGGGCTAAATTTCCTTTCAAAGTTACCCATGTACAAATTAGCTATACTAGGGGCAAAGGCTGCCCCCATGCTGACTACCTTTACTTGTTTCTATAGCACAGAAACAAATTCAAAGACGTTCTCACTAAGTACTATGTCAAGGCATTGTATAATTCTGATCTGGATATGAAGTCCTCTACAACTTCTAATGCCTGCTGTTGTGGTACATTAGTGTTCAGGGCTTCTATATCCATGGTGACCAGGATTTCTCTTTGGTTGTCAAACTGAACACCTTCTATTTTAGAGATAAGGTCTCCAGTGTCTCTGATATGTGATGGAAGTAAGCAGACTAGAGGTTTAAGGTAGACATCTATATATTTGGACGGATGTTCCATAGCAGTCCCTATTGTAGACACAATGGGGTGTAATGGAGGATCCTGTATGTTTTTGTGTGTTTTGGGCACTCCATATATCACCGGGGTACAGGTTATAGCTGGAGTCAGGAATTCAAATTCCTTCTTACAGATAACACCATTAGTCTCAGCTATTTTACAGATGTCGTATTTTTTCGCTTTCACTCTGGTGTCCGGATCCCCTTTGACTCTAGTGTAGTGTTCTTTAACCTCTAACATAGCTATCATCTTATTTTTGTATAGCTCAGTGTCTAGCATGACATGATCCTGAAACAATTCAAACCTTCCCGGCATGAAAAGGCAAATAAAAATGGGAAAATTAATGTAGTTAGTCCGAGTTGCGCAGATACTGCATGGTAGAGAGTTGTTTGTAGCAGGCTGCTGAACTAATCAAGCCTGAGCATTACGTTTAGAGAGGGTAGCGGGGAGGCACACTGATAGTCTGTGTCCTCCAGGTGAAGAGTCACAATTAGTGTGTTTTGAAATGGCATTGAATGTTACATCAATGAATATCGTATGGGCAGGTTTAGAAGAGGTTCTAGGGCTCCTCCTGTAGTTCTTACTCTGCATTTACTGTCAGTAAAACACCTAACACCTTAGAAATTCCCCTAAAAAAGCAGATGAAGAGACATTATGATTAACCTTCAAAACCAAACAAGCATTGGCAAAGGCAACTGGTCTGGCCTTTACTGGCTATGTGCAAAGCTCTTAGTCTATCCAATGAGGTGTAACTGTGGATGGCCACATTAGAATAGGGTTTCACATTCTTTATGAAAATATGGCAAAAATCATTCAATGATGGTTGTCTGTATCAGTGGCCAGCGTGAATGGGTGAAGAACACTTTATCGTTCTTTACTGTTCCAAGACAGAGCATTGCTTTTAATGAAAGCACTGGCAAAGCCTATTAGTCTGTTTTTTCATAAGTAAAAATGCTTTTTCAAAAAGTTTGTTTGGATGGGTGAGTGAGTGAATATAAGAATCACTCATTCGTTGGATGAATCAGTGATTACACGGTTGGAAGGACAGGTGAGCAAGTGGATGGTTGAAGGGATAAAGGATGTCCGCAGTTGGCAAAGGAGTAAGTGCACCTGCGGAGAGGGCAAAAACAACAACCAAAGTCTGTGTGTCAGGGGCAAGGGCAGTGTTTGTGGGCATGAGCACGGCGCTCTCCACGACTGGAACGGATCAATCCAGGTTCAATGAGGGAACACCTATTGACCATGGTTTAGTCCGTTACTTTTACGGCCACAAGGCCCAACTACACAATTATTTTTATCGGAACTAGTGGGAGAACACTAGGTAGTTGAAAATTGTATGGATCCTTTCAGATTTCAGAAGTTTATGTCACAGAAATGTAAGGGAAATGCACATTTTTAAGCAAAGTTTTAGGTTTGCAGGGCATTAATGAAAACAAAACATAATGGGATCAATGTGAGGCACACCACCCTAGACTCCCCAGGTCATCTAGGGGCATATTTACAAGCCCCTATCGCCACCACAACATCACTTTTTTGGATGTTGTGGTGGCGATAGGGGCTTCGCCTTATTTACAAGGCAGTTTTAAGCCACTTAACATGGCTGAACAATGCCCTGTAAATAAGGCACCCTTTCACGCTATACTTAGCGTGAAAGGGGAGGGCAATGGGTGTTGTGGTGGGCATTCCACTGCAGCACCCATTAATTTTGACGCTGACCCATATTTACAAGTGTGGAGCAAATTTGGGGCAGCACCAAAATTAAGACCAGGAAAAACCTGGCGAAATGAGGAGAAATGTTTAATTTCTCCTTAATTTTTTTTTTTTAATTCTTTTCATTATAATCAACATCATCGAGGCATAAATCTTTCAGGTGTTATACAGACACATTGTAAATCAACAACACACAGTTCCGCAACCTTATTACGTTGGCATTCATTACATCATAGTCATTAACGGTACCCCTCATGTTGTTCCCGCCTCCCTCCCTAGTATTCCTCATCTGAACCCTCTTCCGCCTGTTCACGCGGTGGTTCACAAATGTCTCCCCTAAATTTATTCCACGCCCCCCAGATCTTGCTCCACTTCTGGGGACAACCACGATTGATGAACACTGTGCACGATGTGGCTAGTGACGGTAACTCTGCTGCCCCCCATTTGTGTGCGATATTGCGTTTCGCAACCATTATCCCCAGCGTGGCCCAGTCTTGTGCCGGATGAGTAAGGTCATTTGGCTCCCATATATTTAACAAACACCTCTTGGGCTCCGGTACCAATGAAACTTCCTCTGTTTGTGATATTGTTCTCATCCCCTTTGTCCAATAGTCCACAATCTTCGGGCATTGCCATATGGTGTCATAAAAAGTACCCTCCTCCCCACAGCGCCGCAGGCAATATGGGTGCGATGTTTTACCCATCCTATATAACGTAGACCTAGTGTAGTAGGTTCGATGCAGAATTTTAAGCTGCACTAGTCTGAGTCGTGAAGGTATACCCACCTCCCGCGGCACGGCAAATGCCTCCTGCCATTCAGTGTCGTCAAGGTCACCCACATCGCGAGAACATTTTCCCCTGAGTGGTACTATGGGGTCCTGCAGGTTGTTAACTAATTTTCGGTAGGTGAATGAAGTAGCCCGCTTATGCATTCAGTCTGTCAGTAATCTGTCCTCCAGAGGTGAAGCTTCTGGGACCTCGGTACCAGGTGGCAGGACTGCTGTCAGTGCGTGTTTTATCTGAGTGTGTCTGAACATTTCAGAGGGTGCCAGTTCATATTGTTGCTGAAGACGCTCGAATGTGATTACTTCCCCTTATTCCACATGTCACCCACCGTGGATATGTCTATTGCGTCCCACTGATTGAAGCCCTTACTATTCCTGAGCCTTCCCAGCTGCTTCGTGTCCCAAAGAGGAGTGAGTTGGGTTATAACCCCTTGCCAGCCCAATTTAGCCTGTGCAGCATGCCATATGGTGACTGTGTGTTTTGTGGGCCCTATAAACGCAAGGGCTTGCTTCTTGTTATAAAGGATGGACAGAATACTTCTCGTTCCCAGTACAATTTCTCCTCGTTTTTGCTGTTTCCAACTGTGCTACGTTGTGCAGCACACATGGAAACAGCAAAACACCATTGATTGTTTATGTGCAGGAAGGTGTTCCTGCATGCACATAAACAATCATTTAAAAGAAATTATATTTTGTAACTTCTATGTGTGCTGCATTAAGGAGTCTAGTGGGTTTCCAACCCACCTCAGGGCAGATCGGCCTAAAAAAGTCATTTTTTACTCCAAATGAGGGTAGGAAGTATAGAAATAATGCCCCATTCAGGGGGGTAACCTTTGCCCAAGTGGCCCCTCCCAACAAAAAACTATTGGGCACAAATTCCCTGGTGTCTTTGAGTTTCCACTCCCTTTGGGAGAGAGGCATATCATCCTAAAAAATAGCCAATCTCGGGCAGTGTGGCTACGGCGGCTGCAACAGAGCTTTGGCGAGCCTCCCTGAGCATCCAAAGCCATCCACAGCATGACAACTGCACCCCCCCCACACTGTGTTTGCTGTCACCGTGGGTTGCTAACATTGGTCCTCTTGGAGGGCCAAGGATCGCTCCAAACCAAGGCGAACCTCAGGAGAATTGTCGGCCCACCAATCAACCGGTTCCATTTAAGATGTCGGCCCTGGGGTGACAACCAGTGGTGGCTCCACTGCTTTGGCGGAGGAGCATCGCCCCACCTGCCAGCAGCAAAAAGAATGAAAAATAAAACGATAATAAACCCTTGTTTATTATCATTTTATTTTTACTGTCGGGCCGAGCCTTGGGGGCAGGGACAGGGGATGCCAGGCTGGTGGAGGAGTGGTTGCACTGCTATTCAGTGCGCATGACAGACTGGTCAGGCGTCTCAGGCTGGCCAAACCGCCATGTGTACGTAAGCTCTCTCCAACTTGAGCTAAGTTGCCGGGTTGGAGAGAGCAGGCACAAGCTCCCAGTCTAACTGAGAGCGCAAATCATCAACGCTCAGGCCAATCCTGACGCTGTTTTCAGGACTGGCCTCAGTGGACTCTGAGAGCCTTGGCCTGCAGTGGAGAGGGGCACGATGCGGCAGGTAAGTGTTTTTTTTTTTATTTGTCTCATCATCCATCTACCTGTCCCTCCCCTTTCCCCACCTGCCCTACCGCTCTTTTTACACACTGGCTGCTACTGGTAACAACATGGGTTGCAGAGGAAGGCCCAGAGTCAACCAGGTGTGCGAGATCCAGCAGCTGTTTGTACCGCTGTGGCGCTGAGGGGAGGGTCCGTCTAGTCTGGATGAGTGGGTTGTGCCTGGATACCAGTGAGGCCAGCCCTCTGCTCCCGGGCGGGGCGTTCGGCGGGGCTGAGGCCTGGTTGGCCACACAGATTCGGGGCCTGGTGCACCCCGGGGCAGCTGAAAACTGCTTGAGGTTAAGGACAAGTGACGGATGTCCGAGGCCTGTAGGGACACTCTGGAGTTCAATTGGTGGTGCGAGGAGCAGAACACGGAGCTTGACAACTTGCACTGAGAGCCATTGGCTAGGGTTGCCAAGCCTTTGCCCCGGCGCAGGTTCCTGGGCCTGTGCCTGAAGAGCCGCCAACCTGGTGTTTCCAACATACAGGAGAGTGGATCGACCCAGAGGGAAGGTATGTGATAGTGACGGGTAGGTTAGAATGTCGAGACATTACACTGATTAATATTTATCCTTGGACACAGATTAGGGTGCCTATCTGACAACTTTATCCGGGACCCTGGCCCCTTATCTAATTCAATCAACAATTTTGCGGGGGACTTTAATTGTGAAGCGTACTCTGCAGTGGACTGTTTCCACCCGCCCCTGAGTGAGTCTCCTGTGTGCCGAACAGCCTGTCTCTTTACGAACTGGCAGACTAAATGGGGGCTAATTATCTCATGTGTCAGTTGCACACAAATATACGTGATTACTCATTTTTCTTGAGTCTGCATGAATTGCACATTCACCTTGACACATTCCTCTGCACACCTGATGTACATAGCCTTGAATAGGATACTGAATATCTAGTGCCAACACTAGCTGATCACAACCTTGTCCATCTCCAGCTGCAATGGGAGTGTCCGAGGCCCTGCATCCCTACGTGGCGATTGAAGCCTGAGTCGTTTGAAGACCCAGTGTACCAAGATGATTGAGGAAAACATACACAAGTACTTTGTGGAGAATAGAAGTATTGCGACCTCCCAGATGGAATGGGATGCCTTCAAGGCAGTGATTAGGGTTCAGTGTGTAGGCGAATCAGTGGGATTTAGAAGCATGCTGATGAAGGAAGTTCTGGTGACAGAGTAGGAATTGCAGATAATTGAAAAAGAGTAGGCCGTGGGTACCAGCCCTGCAGTGCACCTTACTAGATGCAAAGGAGAGATTCGCGGTTCAGGTTGAGAGAGTCCGTTATTTTGACTATAGAGTGCAGACACATGCAGAGCATGATCGAACGGGGTCACTTGTAGCCTGGCATGCTGAACCAGCAAAGAGAGGTTCAATGATAGTGTAAATTAACACTGAAGGGACTAGATTGTATAGGTAAGGGGAGATAAATCAGTACTTCAGCCATTATTATACAGCCAGTACACCAGTGTAACCGTGCGCACTGAGGAGGCAAAACGTGCTTTTCTTGGAGACATTACTTATCCTAAATATGAGAAATTATGAGGTTGAGGTACTGGGTGGGGAAATAACTCTGCAAGAGATAAGGGTGGCGATAAAGGTATGGCCCGTGGCAAGATACCTGGGACAGACAGGCTCCCTGTCAAGTTCTACCCTGCGTATGCTGACGAACTGGCCCCCAAACTTGTGGAACAGTATAGGGTGGCAGAAGATACGAGCTATTTGGTGAATTCCATGCGTGGGGTGCTGGTGATACCGCTGCTGAAACTGGAGAGGCCGTCCCATGACTGCAAAGCATACCGCCCAATGTTCATGCTGAATATCGACTAGAAAACCCTTAGTAGGATTTTAGCCACTAGACTCCTTCCTCTTTTGCCTTGACTGGTACACCCCAATCAAGTAGGATTTATACCTGGCCATAATGCTGGAGTGCTGGAGCGATTGCAGGTGGGTCGAGGCTTTTCTGCATTAACAAAGCTGCTGTACACACACCCCACAGCCAGGGTACACATGGGCCAACTATATCTGAGAAATATAGGGTGGAGCGAGGAATGAGGCAGTGGTGGCTCCTCTTATCCTTGCTTTTCGCACTAGCCATGGAGCAGTTGGCCAGTAATGCGAGAAACGGGAAAAGATAAGGGCATATGGATTGGGTCCCACCCTCACTGCATTGCATTACATGTGGACAATCTCTTCATATTCCTTAGAAATATGTTGACAGAACTAAAAGATGCTACAGACTTGTTTGAGGACTTTGGTTCTTTATTGGGTCTGAAATTCAACTGGCAAAAATCTAAGCTATTCCCGATGGAAGCGGGATGTGACCCCCTGAATGTTTGAACATGCGCCTGTGGGAACCTCGTTACTTGTCATACATAAGCATCAAAATATATCATGGTCAGGTTGAATTTCTAGTTGGGAATATAGGACAAGCCATTAGCGCAGGGAGGTCAAGTACTGACTTTTGGAAAACATTATCTCTATCAATAGTGGGGAGAGCAGCGCTGCTGAACATGGTAACACTTCCCTGGTTGTTATAGTATTTCACGGTGCTGCCAGCGCAACATTCTAGAAGTTGGATTTCATGATTATTTCGTTTATCTATGGAGCTGGACGTAGGAGGGTGGCACTATCCAAATTACAATGCCCGATGAATGGGGGGCTAGCGGTGCCTGAGTTTAAAATGTATTGTTTAGCTGCACAGTTGCAGTGGTTCCGTCAATGGGTGGTGGGCAGACAAACCCCAGAACAAGGGATGGGTCCATCTGTCCCAGGGCTGCCTAGACTTTAAGGTGTGCTGCTGAAAACAGGATGCCCCTCACATAGTGACATACATGAATTCTGCATAATGCGTTAATGTTGATATAGGTGTTTACAAAAGATGCATACAAGGGTTCCATATTTCCCAGACATACCCATAACCATGCTGAAAATGTTACCTTATGGGCCAACTGGGAAAAGCTTAGGGGTTGGCTGTAGATGGGGCCACAAGAGTTATTTCGAGAGAGGGAGCTACTCCGATTTGATGATTTCCATACAGAGTATGACTTACCACAGGGCCACTTTCTGCCTCATAGGGACGTAACAACAGCGATCTGCAAACACTGGAGATCAAGCCAGTTGGAACCACGTTTTCGTAAAGCCTGCCAGTATATTTCATTGTCATCGGGCACTGTTAAAGCAGCTGCATGCCTTTTTTAGAGCAATCCAGGAAGATATGCTTCAGCGCCTCAAAGCCTTGAGAATCCGTTGGGGGGGGGGGGGGGATTTGGGGATTCCCATGCAGGACGGAGACTGGAAGACAATTGTACAAAGAATCCCACAGGTATCAAGTAAAGCCCGATTTAAGCTAATCAGTATTTTTGTCCTACATAGGGAATATTTGACTCAGGTGCATTAATAAATATTTTAATCTGACCAGGGCGTCCTGTCCGAAATGTGGGGAGGAGGAAGCTGAACTGATGCACATGATGTGGACTTGTCCTTCACTAACTATTTACAGGGAGGAGGTAACAAGAGTGGTAGCGGATGTCATATCGAAGGAGGTTCAGTCCTCTACTGGACATTGTCTCCTGCACTGGTACCCACACACTTCTAGGGCTACGGTCATCAGTAGATTAGAAGACTTGACTTACATATTGGCGAGGAGGGAAATCAGTATGAAAAAAAACTGCCGATCTCACCCTCATCCCAGGAAGGGTGGAAACTAACTACAAATGCCCCCCCCATAGGGGAGTGACCTTTGCCCAAGTGGCCCCTCCCCACCCACAAAAACATAGCCAAAATACATTTCCTGGAGCCTAGTGGGTTTCCACTACCCGGGGGCACATCAGTCTAAAAATAGCCAATCTGCCCCTGGGGGAAGAGAGGGCATAAAATGCCCAAAATATATGTGCTCCAAATAAAGGAGCGACCCTTGCCCAAGGAGTCGTTCCCCTCAGAAAAGAACCACCATGTGTGTGGATGTGCTAGTTGTGAAAGAGCAAAATGCAATCACTCAAAGTGAAGTTAGCCAGTGGCTGAAGTAGGCTTACCCATTGCCCTGTGCTGTATGGTTAGCAGGAGCAAACAAAATGTGCAAGATAGAAAAAAGATGAATGGATGACGAGAGCTGTCTGAAAGCCCTTGTAGAATGTATATTATACATATAACTTTAGTAGGTCTTACCTAGTGCCATATCTGATAAAGGCAAAAGCTGGCCACTCTGTTCATTAGAACAAAGGTATGAATAAAAATACACCACCAGCCTGAAGAGTGTTGACAATATAGCACTACAGATGTAAATGTTTTTATACTTAGCACTTTGAATGCAGTGCTAGTGTGCTTTGTCGGCACAGCAGCGCACATGATGGCATAGCATACAAGTAGGTGTCCTGTGGTGCTGCTCTAGTTCCTGCTTCTGTCAGCTCTGAGGGTAAGTGGCAGGATCCTGATTACTGAAGCTCAGATTATGACATGCTCTGCCCTCTCCTTGCAGTGCTTCAATTGACCCCCAAAAATATGGAGGTCAATTCAAGCACTATGGTTCTTTCACCAAATGCCCTTACAGAAGGATTGGAAGTGGGGAGGGCTTCGGAATGGGAACTGTAACCCTGTAAAGGATTCTCCACTCCTGGTGTGAGAGTGCACATCAATGTACAGGAAATCACACCACATGGCAAAACTAAAACTGCTGGCCAAGACAACAGAAGCAAGCCAGACAGCTGGGCTGCTGTAACTAAGGTGAGCGAAGGCAACACACGTTTATGCAGCCCTTCCTGAATTTTAACAATGAAATAAGCTGTGTTTGTCAGCCAAACACTCACCCCTAATGATCAGCAGAATTAAGAAAGCGTCCTGCCCTCATACTGCAAAGAGCACAGCCGCTGTAGAAGGAAACGCTGTCATGGAAACATAAAGCTGCTGGAGGAGAAAGGGAGGTGCAGAAACCCAGTGTATGACATGTCAACTGCCGAGTGGCACACAGCAGTCAAGAGTGTGTCAAGCATTAATTCTCCCTTACTCCATGTGCAGAGATGTGGTGTCAGTATGAGGCTATGGCTGTTATGTCTAACTGGTGGACTCAAACATACCTGCCAACTCACACGGTGCCAACCCTGTGACACACGATTCCGGGCAACCATCACACCAGTGACGTAGCAAGACCCACTGCCACCCGATGCGGACCCTAAGTTTGCCACCTGGTGCAGGTAAGAGTGGGGTGGCGATGGCCAACAGACGACTCGTTCTTGGGGGGCATGGGGATAGTGGTAGTCGACAGACACGACTTTATCACCTCTGCTGCCCCCAAATACAGTGGTGACCGGGGCGGATCCCCACCTCCAACCCCCCAGCTACGCCCCTGCATCACACCTTTCACCCAGTCACCCGATGAGGAGCCAATATCACATGGTAGCAGGGAAAACGAGCAGAAAAAACTGTAAATAGTGGTTTCCAGGTCGTTTTGCGAGGCTTTGAACTGCTTAAGTCCATTAAGCGGTGTGAAAACACCCTAGGATATCGGCACCGGCCTCAGCAAACTTTTTTTGGGGGGGAGGAGGGGGTTTGAGGGTGGGTAGGTAGGTACTGCTCGGTATGAGGCCCCACCCACTTCAAAGGCCCGCCACCTCCTCACACAGCGAGATTGTTCTTCAAGTTGACAGGTATGCTCATAGGTAGTTGCATAACAGTGTAGATTAAGCCTCACTTGAGCCTACATACAAGGAACGATTGGTGCACAAGACCTTGCACTGAATGGGACTACATTTATGGCAAACAAGCACACTGTGGAGGGACACAATGCTCTCACTTGCTGTGAGGGGAGTCAGTGGCTGAAGCGGGCTGTTCCACTGGCCCATGCTGTATGTTTTGGTGGGAATAAGCACAATATGAATGACACTTGTATAGGCCAATGGAGGAAAAGAGTTGGCTGAAATCTTATAGATTATTTTTTCTTAAAAGCAATAGTCTAGCAAGATATCTAAAACTGCCTCAAATGCCAGACCTAAAAATTACTACATTAATAAGTTATGATTAGCTAGGCAACCATACCATACCGGCATTGAGCTCTACTCACTCCTCACAAATGACATCATCAATTTACATCACCCATCCCATGATATTGGCATCAACAATGACTTAAATGACTATTATTTCCCATGAGCTCAATGCCGTGCTATGTAGCAGATGCAGGGACCATTCCTTGAGCAACACGGTCAGTAACTACAGGGATATATCCTTGGTAGGTCGATTTTTAAAGACCTTGGACTCTATTACATGCTAATTCAATGACCACGCCCACCCTTTCTACTACAGTTCTCCGAAAGCTGACATGATAAGTTGTCAAAGCTTACGCAGGAAGGGGGTAGTGGATCTGAACAACAGATATATTATGACACACATTCTAGCTGTAGAGGTTGTGAGAATAAAGTGCTGCATGTAAAGGAAAACGGTATTGCAAAGTATCTGAATGTGATGTCCTCAACAGTTAACTTTTCTGCCGACAGAAAACCTCAAGGATAGTACAAAACATAAAAGTTAAACTCTAGCCAGTCAATGAGAACAATGTACTTGGGACACTATGATTTGCATGTGATATATTCCAGTTGCAGGCACAATTCATAACATAACATGTGTATTTGTAAAGCGCACATTCACCCAGAAAAGTATCTTGGCGCTGACTAACAGATGTTTAATGTTACCCAACTCAATGGCACTCATTTTATTGACCTCAGAAGGATGAAAGGCAGAGTGAACCCACCGGGATTTGAACCTGTGACCATGAGGTCAAACACAGGCCCCTAGACACATTAATCCACTAAATCACAAAATCCAGCTCAGAGTTCAATAGTGCTATATTAGTATGTATGAACCACTGATATGGAGCCTGTTCCCAAAATCTAATAATTCACCACCCAAAAGGGACCTGGAAAGTGAAAACACTAAGGGGCATATTCACAAGGAACTATCACTGAGTCAACGGCACTTTATCGCAGCCAAAGTTGCGATAAAGTTATCACCCCATTCACAAGCTGGTGTTAACAGCCCACAGCACCAGTCTACCCACGATAGCAGCTGCAAAAAACATCGCCACAGCGGCCCCACGCAACTATCGCTAATGAGATGCAGAGTGGGCGTTCCCGTGCCAAAAGTCGCAACAACATCACACCTCAACATTCTCAACGACCAGCCAGAACTGCGATAAAAACACAAAACAGGCGATAAGGCGCGTTAGCACCAGGAAATCTACACCTGGTGTAAAGTCGGACGGCAGCCTGCACAACAAAAGGGAGCACAGGACAGGGCCACATCGGAAGGGCAACAGATGCCATGGAGCCACCCATCATGCCGCCCGGACCCCCAGAGGGCCACAACACCCACCGACACCACTCCAGGACCACAACCCACAACCGGACCACCACAGACTCAGCACAGACAAAGACAGCGGACCCCCAGGAAGAGTACCAGACGCACAGACCCAACATCTGACAATGTCACCGTCCACCACAGGCTGAAAGGGAAAACCATCCCATGCATCCCGACCATCACCGCCCAAACAGGCCGACGGCACCAACACAGCGGACAACCAACATCCCACCCCACACCAAGCTGCTGGCTTGGCTGCACCTGTTGGCCCCTGGCACCCCCCAACCAACACCTGCCAGTGTCGGAGGAGTCTCACTGCCAGCCACATCCCATCCAAGTCCCTCACACCTGTCCTGGACATCACCAGCACCCTGGTACCTCAAGCCCCATACATCCAACACAATGCGCAGGTCATGCTGGAGACCAAGCAAGGATCATACGCCATAGCAAGATGCACGCACGTGTTGGGGTCAATTCACAGCACACATGTCCCACTTGTGCCCCCTGGTGACACAGCACGCAATCACCGCAACAGAAAGCACACGTCCCACCCCAATATGCAGGCAACAACAGAACACCGTGGAACCTCTAACAATGTCGCCTTCAAATACACAGCCAGTGTGTATGATTCCTCCATCCTCCGACAGTCCATCAGCAACCAGCGTTCCCAGGATGGCACCAAGGGAAATGCACACCCCCTTGGCAAGTTCCAAATGAACACCCCACTCACCTCAACTCCACAACCATGCAAATCACAACTCTGGCAAAGCACACATCACAAAATCACAACCAACATGCACAACAACATGCCCACCCACCAGACACGACAGAACAACTCACAATGGTTACCTGGCCAAGCCATGAACATGAGCCGTAAACGGCATGGCACCTCAGCCACACAACAGCCGAATGTGGGGAGAGGTGGCAAACAGGCATGTGTGAAGGATGCAGTAGTACCATGATTGGGAAAGTACACAATGCCAAGAGTGGCAGAGATGTGCTGGACAGACCGCAGTATGCAGCACACACCCATATCCATGGCAACATGCACCTCTGGTGTATGGAGTGCAGTGGACAGTGGACGCAACCATGTCACCACAGCCAGTGGGGAACCTTGCGGAAATCTTGCCTGTTACGCCCCCCCCCCCTCAGTTTGACAGGAGTGGGATGGTCCGGCGTACGCCACGCCAGTGTACGGGTGTGAGTAAGAAGCACATAGCCCTGGGCGTGGTCCTCTTCCGGAAAGCCCAATGTCTCTGCCAGGGTGGCGCCTCTCACCCCGTCATGAGGCTGACGCCGTCCTCTAGAGTGGAGTTGCTTGCGATGCTGTGCACCTGCCAGACCCCGGCACGCAGGACCACGAAGCCGTCAGGGCCGCCCCTGCGCAACCAGACCTCACTGGTCACCTGCTGACACCGGCGTGTGTCAACGAGGACCCACCACGTTCCGGTGCAAGCTCCAGGCCTGAGTCCCACGACCTTGGCAGCCTCCTCAGACCATCACGGCCTGCATGACACGGGCCTGCTTTAGTCCTTTTTCGTTGACGTACTCTACTGCCGCCTCAGGCCTACTCCTCGGCCCAGCAGGTCCCATGTGTGAAACTGTGTTCTGAGTCATGAATGGCAATGACTCCAAATCCGGACCAGCGGCAACAGCACCAGGCCCCACCCGATCAGTGAGGCATAGTTCCATATGGGCTTCTTGCGACACGTGGTGCCACTAACCCTATTCAACGCCAGCCTGTGACACGTGGTGCCACAAACCCTGTTCAAAGCCAGCCGGCAATACGTGGATGAGGGACCAGGACTACCCTGCGGACCAGTAGGTCCCACATCTAGCACCTAGGCGCAAATCACGAATGGCAGAGTTCACACCAGTGGTCGCATGGAGAGGAGTAAGAGGAAGATGCGGCTCAGTCCGGACGAAACCCGGGTCACATACACGGAGGTGTCCGAACATGTGGTGCCACTAAACCTGAACTATGCAGGCCGGTGGGGCCATCCAACATATGCCGGCGACACTTGGTGAATGGCCCGTGTTGACCGCCGCCTCAGGCCTACACTACGGTCAGGTAGGTCACACATTTGGAACTGAGTCTTGATTACACCATGGCAGTGAACACCATTTAAGGTATAGGACAAGTCACTATACTCACTTCGATGTGGTGCCAACAAGTCTGTACATGGCATCACAACCACACGTGTCTGTGGCCCTACGCACGGAGAGGCGTAAGAGGATGACGCATTGCAGTCCGGAGGGAACAAGATCATCGTTACGGAGGTGATCGAACACTACCGACAACTGCCCTTGTGTCACTAACTCTGTTCCTCGCCAGCCAACGACACGTGGCTGTGGGCCACTGCTGACCGCTGCCTCCGGCCTACACTGCAGTCCAGTAGGTCACAGACTCTTCATTTTGCAATGGCTGAGTTCATATCAGCCCCGGTGCCACTAAGTCTGTTCCCCGACAATCATGGACACTCTCTGGTCGAACTTTGGTGGCGTCTGAGTCTATGGTCTAGGGGGCAGTTTTCATCCTCATGTAGTTGATACCGAATTGGTGGTGGCAACGAGGCTGTTGCATTCCACTCCTCCATTTGCTGCTACCGGATAAAATCAAACCTTTCGGCGTCATGCCCTGGAGGACACCTTCCACTGTCCCCCGAAACCCTCTGCAACATACACCTCGGACATTGATGGTGACCCACTCAGGTCGCATGGCCCATCTGACTGCACCGCAAGTCACCGTCCCGTAGCTGGGTGCCTGTGCCGGCCGCTGTGCATCTGGGGCCAATAACTCTGTACTTGTCAGGTCAGGGACCCCTTCTTCTGAGATATTGGATGGCCCCTGAAGCGTTGACCTTGGGGTCATCAATGCCATTTCTCTGTGGCCCTGCGCTGTACGCAGCCTCCGGGCCCAACAGCGTCCCACCAGGGCTCACAGGCCAAATCGAGTACTGACCGGCCCGGACGTGGCAGCGCCGCAGAAGGCACACGCCACCACCGCAAGGACCACCTCCAATAGCCATCTGCCACAGTCCACACGGTTGTCCTGACAGACTTACGGAGTTGCTCAGACCTGTTGTGGATGCCATCATCGGCCTGATACCCTGCTCAATACTCCAGGTGCCAGTGACTCAGTGCATTGCAAGCCATTGTCTGTTACTTATTGAGTTTTGTGCTATGTCACCTCAAACAGTGTGGGGGCCCTGAGACATTTATTGGGAAGATGATTCAGGTATGACACACCCCACTGCATCTGCATCAGGTATCTGTCAGTGGGACACAATCCGAGACTTTTTCTTCACATGGGCGCGCTCATCTCTAGTGTCCCATCCTCAGTGCAATGCAATTCACAGACACTTCTGTTTGCATGTTGGCTGTTCTCTGGACTTTCTCCAGCTCCCTCCATGTTGCTCAGCAGTTGACTCTTTTATGCATGTGTTTTCTGTTTCCATTGCACTGGTGTCTAATGTTCAAGTGGTTGCCAGCACCAGTCATTCCGTGCGGAATGGCTTACACTCACCCCACACACATCCAGCACAGGCGTCACTGTACATGCGGCCCTGCCAATAAAGGGGCCGGGCGCATGTGTCCATAGCCAGTTCAACATGATATCTGCGTGTGTCCCTGTGGTCTTGTTGTATGCATGAGGGCCCAGGCCCTACACCATTACATTGTGCTGTGTACATCGGATGCAGACGTGTCACCGCAGGCAGCGGGTTGGAGCATGGACATGTAGCTTTGTCGTCACCCACACAATTCGCAAGGGTAGTGGCCAGGGCCGTCGTACGCAGAGCCAACATGGGTGTGTGACTGCTATTTGAGCGCCTCAGCCCATGGTTCTGTACTGTGAATGTGCATCTGCATGTGTCTCTATGGCAGTGTGGGTCTCCTTAGTGGGATGTTGGTGGCCCCTGAAGGGTGATAGACACCTACGTATGTGTCCTTGTTCGCATTCCATGGGTTCGGCCCACACCCACACCTGTTGAGCCACCTCCTTTTGGTGTGCAGGAACATGGCATTGGGGTGCAATGTGTGGGTGGGTGAAGTGTCATGAGCCAGCTGTGCTTGCGGATGCTTCTTGCTGTGTGGTATGTTGCAGGCTCGATGTTCTCCTCTGAGTAGCTTGGCTGTCCGGGTTCTGGTGGGGGGTTGCGTGGGATATCCATGTGCTGTTGTAGGGCGTCGGTGTCAACGGCGTGGTGGTCCTCTCCGGCATCACTGATGTGTTGTATTCTGTGCTCTGCTGAAGGAGTTGTGTGCCCCTCTGCGATGTGCAGGGGAGGTGCGTAGTGACTTTGTGTTGACATATATATTAGCGCATTGTGCAGGTTTGCATGCAGACTGTATGGCAATGTACATTGTGACTGGGTGGGGGGTGCTGGATTCTTCAGCGGGACAGTGTACATTAGGTCTACATGACAGATGTGAGGTCGTACGCGTACATTTCCATTTCACAGTTTCCAGCTCCGTCAGATGTAGTAGGCATGTTTCTGTGCATGTGCAGAGCCAGTTGTGTCCTCTGTTCTGCAGTGTCGGCTATGCACGTTGTTCCTCGTTGTCGTCAATGTGGGTGTGCTGTTCATGCTATGTGTATGTGCTGCAGTGTGCCAACGGGATCGGGCCCATGGACCTGGGTGATTGTGGGTGTGCAGTATGCTACACCTCGTTGTGCATGTATGCCATTGTGCCCACTCCCCCCATCCCCCCCGTCCCTGTTTGTAGCACTCCCTGTTGATGTTGTGTCAGGTCCTTTCGAGCTGTGTCCGTACTCCCTACTCCTTGCACCGTCTCCACACTGATGACTGTGGCCTGGGTTTCCTTCAGCGCCTCTGGTTGCGCTGGACTGCCACCTCCTGTCACCATTGCTGCCTTCCTGTTGACAGCGGGTTTGTGCCTGGTTTCGGTAGTCACGTCATGCCAGCGCCTATTGGCCTCCTGGATTGGCCTCCTCTGCACTCCGACTGCAATCCAGGTGGTCTGCTAGTGGGTCAGTTGCTGGTAGTGTTCTGTCACCTCTGTGACGCTGGTCCTTTTTTCCTGCGGCCTGCACCCCGTCTTCCTCTCCCTCTTCTCCTCGGCCTTCTCCGACCCCGTTGTTCCTTGCTGGTAGTCTGTGGGGGTTGTGGGGTTCGAGTTGCCCCTGCGCTGTGTCAGGGTGCATCCATGTTGCTACGCACATTGGATTGGTTTTAGTGTATTTTTTCTGTGGTTTTTATGGTGCATTGTTCCACCAGAGGAGTGGGATTTGCAGGCCTGTGGCTGGTTTTCGCTACTTTTTGTACCGCGGTTGGCCTCATTGCATGTTTTTTTGCGTTCGCGTATCACATTTATGTGGCGTTGCGTTGATTTTCAAGCGGAGATTTGGCGCGTTATTTGGTGACTATCACATGCTACCACCTTGTTGTGAATTCCACATTGACACTGGGTTATTTTCCCGCAATAGGCTGTGATATTGAAAGTTGCATAACGATACACTCGCGGTAGTTATCACACGTTCTTGTGAATTTACCCCTAAGTAGTGAGACTACAGGCTACCAAATGGCAGCTGAATAAAGTCTCTACTCAATGTCTGTCAAGTGTAGCATTCTGCATCATACGTAGAAAGAGGAAAATGCCTCTGAGGATTGTTTTTGTGCAAGAAGGCATCCCATCTTGCACATAAACAATCTTGCCTGTAATGCAGGTACCCTCGCACCATGGCACAAGGGTGACAGCATTGACGTTAGGCTGTACACAGTGCACCAGCGCAGAGAGCAGGACTGCACCATTTTGTAGTAAATATGGCACATTCCTGCTCTCTCTATTTGATGCAGTTGTCTTGCTGCTCTTCTCCTTTTTGATAATCATAACATGCTTCAAGATTTAAACATTGCGCTGCATCAATTATTAGTAAATCTGGCCCAATGTGTCCCTGGAGACAGCAGCATTCACAACGCACATGACTTCTATATATACTATAAGAGAGCAAACCCAAACGGTACACACACACAGGGAGAAGGGCACCAGTTAAAGGTTCATTAATAACCTCTTCCAGTGTAACAGCTATGGGTCAGATGCCACTACAATATCAATCAGTTGGCAACAGCTGTTGGCCTCCTTATAGCCTGGTGTGAGCTAGTAGTGGGTAGGAAATGGAGCTTCAACATCTAACAAATACTTGTGCTGGCTGGGAGAATCCAAAACGACAATCAGCAGCTTCAGTGTACTCTCAGCTGCTGAATTAACAGTGTCCAGCATCAATACATATCGGCCCAGAATTACTAACATTTTGCACTGGGTTTTCATCACAAAAGTGACGCAAACCCAGCGCAAAGTGTTGTGGTGGGATCTACTTTCCAACACTAATCATGTGTCCCTGACATACAGCAGTTATCTATACCCATGCTTACAACATGCACAATATAAGGTGGAATGTCAGGCCCTGTGCACACAAGAGACTGCACATAATAAGGCCATGCATGGCTTGTTCTATGCCTCTCTGTCTTGAAGTTATAAATGTTTTTATGTAGCATGAACAGTGTGTCCAAAGATCACGCACAGTGTAAGCTGTAGCTCATGGCTGCTGGTCATGGCCCAAAGGGTCTATGCACTTGTGTGCAGTAGATATAGCATAAGACTGAAAGGCTTGCACAGTGCACCCTCCCAATGTGTAATATAGCCCTGTATGTAGTGCACAAATGACGTAGCCCAAAAACATTCCATGTGCATACTACACAGAGAGCCTGGTCCTACTCTGATCCTCTGTGCGGTGGACACAGGACATGGCACTAGGCACAGTACATACATACATGGCTTGGCTGCAAGCCATGTTCTTTATGATCTTTCCTCCTGTGAGTCGCAAGCATTGAGCACAAGCATGTCCTGCATATGCTACATGTAATACCATGCGACATAGCAGAATACATAATGAAAAAGAAATGGCCTTGGACAAAGCCCTCTGTCCTCTACATATAAGGGCATCAGAAATATAAGGCACAGGCACGGCCTGCATTATGAATACAGTTTTGTCATCAGTAATGTATGTAATCTTTGACGTCAAACGTGAAGTCATGAGCAGTTCATTCTGTGATTATATTTGCTTGGTTAACCATAACTGTCAAATTCCAGTGGCTTTTAGGTTTTGGATAAAAGATGAAGAATGAATAATAAAGGCAAGGATACATGAAAAAAACAGGGCCTTGCCCAATGAATAAGATGGGCAAGGATACAGGTCAAAACCAGGACAATAACCTTTGATTAATATAGGCAAAGATACAGGTAAAAGCCAGGGCCATGCCCAACGGCCTCGGACAGACAAGGATACAGTTCAAAGCCAGGACCATGCCGAATGAATAAGACAGGGAAGGATACAAGTCAAAGCCAGTGCCATATTCAATTAATAAAACAGGGAAGGATACAGGTCAAAGCTAGGGCCATGCCAGGTCTACCTCGCTTAATCTCCGAACCCTGTTTGCAGTCCTTCATAAAATAAACCCCGAGGTCCTTGCGGCAGCAATTCTGTTAGACACCGAGAAGGCATTTGACTCCTTGGAGTTGCCTTTTTTTATATCCGTAATGCTAAGGATGGGTATGCCCAAGGGATTTGGGCCAAACACAGCGATGCTGTGCAGCGTCCCCACTGCGAGACCGTGACTGAATGGCTCGCTGTCTCGCCCCTTCTCCTTATTGCGAGGCATCAGGCAGGGTTGCCCCCTATCGCCGCTTTTATTTATACTTGCGATGGACCCGCTAGTCAGACACTTCCAAGAGAAACATCTACAAAGGGGGCTGCAGTATAACACTGGACCATTGCTAGTTTCTTTATACACGGACCATATTATTCTTTTCATCCACAAACCTCAGGAGAATTTGGACCCCATGGTACGAGAAATCATTTTATTTGGACAATTCTTGGGCCTGGGAATAAACTGGCGTAAATCGGTAATATTTCCCTTAACATCCAGCACAGTACAATGGGAATGTGAGTTCCCACTAGACTGGTGAACAGACTCGACCGAATATTTGGGCATTCATATCTATCTGGACACCGCTCAATTGCTTAGGCCCAACTATGGCCAAGCTGTCCACAATTTACAGGCGCAGATCGAAAAATGGATACGCTTTCCCCTCTCTATCACGGGACGGGTAGCCCTGATTAAAATGATTGTACTTCAGAAATTTCTGTACCTCTTTAATAACATTCCAATCCCACTACCGAATAGCTTCTTTTTAACGTTACGTTCTCACCTGGTCACACTGACATGGGGAGGTAAATGACCTCGAGTCCGGTGGCATGTGTTGACCCTTCTATACGACAGGGGAGGGTTCAGCGTCCCAGACCTTCAGCTCTATTACTTGGTGGCCCAGTGCAGTTATGCATACACCTGGTTCCATCCCGATGCTAGGATTCCATACCTGCGGCCTGAAGCAGTCTTGGTATTACCTGACGCCTTACAAATGGTGCTGCCCAGGGGCCTGACCAGAGATCCCAAAGACATTCAAACAGTTTCCACCACTAGTTGGGCCTGGGACAAGCTGGGGTGCATCGCAGGCTCTCCCTTATTATGTATTTCGGCTCTTCCGATCCCCAACAATCGCAGGATACCGATCATGGGGGAGAAATTAGTACAGCACACATTGGCCAAATTTGACATCACCACGTTTGGGGACCTGTTTCCGGAAGGGCATATATTCATGTTGACGGATGAGGAGCGTTTCCACTCCGCCAATTTTATGGATAGGTTCGTCATGAGCCAGGTATGCTTGGCCTTAAGGGCGACTTTGCCTAGTTTCCCCCTGGAACCAGATTTGTTGGCCCCACTCACGATGACGATAGAGAGAGTGCAAAGGGGGTGCACCTTATTTCTAAACTATATCACACATGCTTAACTATAATCCCTGTTGAAGATGATAAAATTCATAGGGCCTGGGAGGAGGACCTGGGACATCCCATTCTTGACGAGCAGTGGGTTAAATGCTGTTCCCTGATGAAAACTGTTTCCCTTAATTCATTTCAAATTCTTACTTAGACTGTATGTGACTCCAACGAAATCACACAGGCTTGACCCGACCAGACCACACAACTGCCTAAAGTGCAGGGCCCCGCAGGCAGACTTTGCACACCTCACTTGGACTTGCATTAAGATACGAGCTTACTGGGAGGCAGTGCACAAGACAATCGGGGATATGATGGATCTAGATGTGATTCTCACGCTGGAGGTGGCCTTATTGGGTTATGTGGCCAATTTTCCTAAAAACATTTGGAAATTTGTCGCCATTAGTCTACTGCTGGCAAAGAGAGAAATTGCCATTAATTGGGAATGTAAAGCTTCTCCTATATTTAAGAATTGGCTGAATAGCCTAACACACTGCAACAACAATAGTGATTTATAAGCCAGCACTTTGCCACGCTCCTCTCGGCCAAAAGACATCTGGGACCCACTCAAGAGCTATGTGGCCACAGAATGCTTGCCCCCCTCCACACCGATTGAGCAGGGTAGACTCCCTACCGGCGTGGGTTAGTGACGCTGCTGGACTAGCCTGAATACCTTTGTTAGGACATCTGGCAGTGGGTCTGCCGCTCTGCGTACCTGAGATATTCTGGTTATGTTGTACCACAGTATGGGGATTGGGGAGGTGCTGGGACAGCTGCGAGCACCTTATGGGGTGGATTTCAGTATATATCTGTGATGTCTGTACATGCAGGTCAGTGTTTTTGATCATATTCTACCTCCGTTCGGACTACCTTCAAGTTGTCATAACTGCGACAGTTAATAAGATAGGCAAGGATACAAGTCAAAGCCAGGGCCATGCCCAATGACCTTGGACAGGCAAGGATACAGGTCAAAGGCAGGGCCATGCCCAATGAATAAGATAGGCAAGGATACAGGTCAAAGGCAGGGCCATGCCCAATGAATAAGATAGGCAAGGATACAGGTCAAAGGCAGGGCCATGCCCAATGAATAAGATAGGCAAGGATACAGGTCAAAGCCAGGGCCATGCCCAAAAGCCTCGGACAGGCAAGGCTGGTGGGCAAAGGACATGGCCAAAGTCTGAAAAGATACAGAAGATAGAGCAACAAGTAACCTTCATATTTCGTTTTAGCGCAGAGACCATTTATTTAAAAGCTCTATTAAGCCATTGATCCAATCATCCTTTCATTAATGCACTCTATATTCCCACACACTTTCCATGTACACGAACTAATCCAAAGTTCGAGAAGTGCACATCACAGTTCACGAACCCTATGCTCATTTATCTACCCAGTCCACTCACCCTCCCTGCCTAATAACTCATCCACTATCGCACTAATTCATCCATTCATACACCGTCTGGCGCAATCGCCCATCATTAATCACACTCCTGTACATCCATTGATCCTCACAACTTCATTCAACCATCCTCACACCTTATTGTTTAAGCCGTTCATCCACACATTCATTCATCAATTCTCAAATATACATTCATCATAATCCTATTCCCCTAAATCATATTCATCCCTCCACCATCAAACTGTGATTAGTTCATCAAAGTATCTAGTCTCACAATCTCATTTATGCATCGTCAATTCTCCAACCACCCTCACCTCCATGTACCTGTATACACACACACACACACACACTCATGCAAATACAAGCAAACCCACATGACCTTCAATAAACAATCAAACCAAATAGAAGTTTTTTGCAGATTTATATAGGGCGAAATCAACCCAAAGGTATGAGAGCGCTTTACATGAGCATCAGTTCCGTAACAAGAACACGTTCATTTTTGTTAGGCACCGGGAGATTTAGGGGCATATTTACAAGGGATTAATCTCCGCTTTTTTGGCTTAAAAAGCCAAAAAAGCGGAGATAAAACTATCGCCCTATTTACAAGAGGGTGCTAACATGCATTAGTGCATGTTAGCACCCTTTTACCCGATGCCTCCTTTTGCATCTCTAATGAGATGCAATGTGGGCGTCACTGGGCGTTCCCCGGATGGACTACCTTGCAAATATTGCTGATGTTCACATCGCGATATTTACAAGGCAGCCCACAGGATTTTAGCACACGTTAGATTTTGGTGAAAATGGCCGTTTTCGAGAAAAACTAACGTCTGCTAAAATCCGGACTTACCTATGCTTTACATAGGGGGTGGATTATGCTGATAAGACCCTGTGGGTTGTATCAGCAAGGTTATCGTCGTTTTGCATGGAACATCGCTGGAAAACCAGCGATGTTCCCTGCAAAACGGCGATAACCTCGCTATCTCTGGAATTTTTATCGCCCTGGAGAAACGCGTTGTTAATAACACGCTACCAGGGCGATACATTCCAGAGATAGCCTGCGATAAAAAAGTTATCGCCTAGCACGGCCAGCGATAATTATCGCTGGCCGTCGCTCATATGCCCCCTAAGTGATTTGCCCAGAATTACAGGATGTTGAGCCGACGCCGAGATTCGAACCTGATTCCTCAGCACCAAAGTCGGCAGCTCTGGCCATAAGGCTGCATCCTCTCTAGAAGTTGAAGGGCCCTTTAAAAGTTTTCACTCCAAGGCCTCCCACTGGTGAAAGATAATTTAACGTGGGCCCCATAATTACATACTCTTTCTCTCAGTTATTATATAAAACCATACATGTTGTGAGCAAGCTAAAACAATGTATTGGAGTTTGAGGGCATTTTATCTAAGAAACGTACACAAAGACCGAGAGGCAGCGGCACATTTCACATTTAGCCTATTAAATAAATTATTTTAAAAAACATTTCAAGCATGCCAAACACTTCAAGTGGCAACAGATCAGGTATCTTGAAATAAAAACTCCATAAACTATGTTCTGAGCTATTTTGTCTTGTATTAAACCCAGGCTATGAAATGAAAAATGTGTTAGAAACAAAGGGGCAGATTTACAAGCCCCATACACCACACTTACGCCGCCATTGCGTCACTTCTGTGACGCAGCGGCGGCGTAAACCATGCGCCACGTTGCGCCTTATTTACAATGTGACGCATCTAGGCAGATGCGTCACGTTGTAAAGCCCTGCGCCACATAAAACCTGCGCTGGGTTTCATGTGGGCGTTCCGGCACAGGGTGGGCGTTCCGTTGCAGTAAAGGTGACGCAGTGAAATCTACTAGATTTCACTGAGTCACTTTTACGTCCATGTTACGTCAAAACCCTGCGCCTGCTTGAAGCAGGCGTAAGGAGTGATGCAGCATGTTAGGCGTAGGGCGCCTCTGAGCATTGCTGAAGCCGCGTCACGCTTGCGACACGACTCCAGCACCTTCATAAACGTTCCCAGAGGAATTATTTCTCACACACTAGGTCAAAAGTTGGTGGTTATATTCAAAAAAGGAGTTTAAGAGGGAAAATATACCAGGCCACCCTCCACTCAGTCAATAATGCAAAACAAAAGACCTGGTAATATCAGAGCACTTTTTTGATTACATGGGATTAATAGAAGGGTAATGTGAACATCTATTACACCATCAACAGTAGTTCTTATCATGAACTATCAACAAAATCCCTTGTGCCAAAGAACCTAATATTTAGAAATTACAAGAATTGAAAAAAGCAACCAACCATGTGAAAAATATGGAGGTAGGAGTTGACAGACGACGGGATAGGTCAAATTAAATAAAAAAAATAATAAAACCACTTACCTTGTGCTTACCACATTGAGTGCAAGGTAAGTGGTTTCATTTATTTTTTAATTTAATTTTTAGGAGGATGCTCCTCCCCTAAGGCAGAGGAGCGTCACCCCACTTCTCGTTATTATCATTTTATTTTTCTTTGCTACAGGGCTGGATTAGGGCAGGGCTGGAGTCACAGGCGGAGGAGTGGTTTTCACACTCCAAGTGGGCATGACTGTTTAGCTGGCCGTTTTGGCCAAGCCAAACCTTCATGCGCACTTTTCATATTCCCCAACAGGCTGTAATGCACAGCCTGGTGAGGAACATGCACAGGTTCCCTGTCCCCATCTGAGAGATGAACCACGGCTCTCAGACCAATCACAAGGCAATCACAACGCTGCATTGCAGCGTTGTGATTGGAAGTGGGGAGCCTGGGTGCTTCCTGGTTCGGACCTTGCCAAGAGCGGAAACGCGATGGAGAGACGGCAGCCATTTAAAAGGTACGTGTTTTTTTATTTTGTTTTTTTCTCCAAACCCCCCCGCCACCCCTGTTCCCTGCCAACCACCACTGTTAATTTTACCTATCCCGTCATCTGTTGACTTCCCCCCAACCTGCCCTGCCCCACGGCCCCTGCCCCACTACCCCACCGCTCTTACCTGTGCCAGCTACGCCTTTTGAAGGCAATGAGGCCGACGTGGAACACAGGAAGGCAAAAAGATAAGGGGGAGACCAAAGAGAGAACGAACATGTATGCAGACAGCAAAAGCAATACCACATGAGGGAAAGAGCACAGAAGACATTAGAGAGATATTCCAAGGAGGATGAGCGATTCCATCGAGTGATAATGTTACCATAAGAAGTGTCTGAACCGCCAGCGACCAACATAAGGGGACTAAAAGAGATAGGAGAGAGAGAGAGAGAGAAAAGCAGGTGGAAGAGACACAAAGAAACATTAGGAAGTTCGCTGGACACATAAGACAGAGAGAGATTCCAGGCAACAAGAAAAAGGTGTAGGTCATCAATAATACCAGCAGGGCACATTTTGATTCTCGGTAACACTAGAAAGAATGAATCATCTGATACGAGAGGGGAAATTCAGGGAGAAAGAGACAGAGTGGAGAGAGGCAAAATGGAAAAAAAGAGAGGGGCGTCTATGGGTTGGCTGCTTTGACCAGAAAACAGGTCATCAGAAGTGTGTCTTGTTGTCGGATTTCAGTGGCAAAATATAAATGTACTGTTCTAGCTCATGATTGCTTCACTCTTTGAAACTGAGTCTGCTGTAGTTTCCAGGCAGTAATGCGAGTTGCTCAGTATTTTGCTTTGGAAGGGCTGTTGTATTATCCTATTCATTGCTGATCAAGATATTCCATTTTGCTGAGCCCAAATTCTATCTCTATACATTCCGTGAGTTCAGCTGTTTCTGTGAGCCACAAGCTCATTCTGTATTAACATCGGTGGCAACAACTGCATGCGGGCCTTTTCCAACATAAATAACCACAGGTCAAATAATAATTATGTTTGTGGACGTTTAAAATATGTTTCTCAAAGTCAAGAATTTATTACATTTTTACAAATGTGCACTTTTTGTATTTACCAGCAAACGTATATTATTATCTGGATGTTAAAAATACACGAAATTCTGGTAGCTGTGTGAGTATTCCAAATTAGAAACACTGTTTAGTACGAGAACTAACCTAAGAAAGAAAGCTACTAGAGGGGATCCGAATCTGTACCCTCATTAAACACTCAGGAATCAGCATGGCGTGGATGGAGGCAGATTCTTGAAAAATACCTTTTAATGTTGCCAACGTGGATGGCCATCTGAGATGAAAGTTCATTCTAATTAAGGTCCGGACGTAACTGAAATGACAAAGAGAGACTAGATGGAGTCTAAAACACCAGAGAGGCATAGATGAGACAGAGAAAATAAATGGAGATGGAAATGCAGTGAGGTGTGAAGAAAGTGACTTACTTGAGAGAAAGAGAGATTATCTGACACAGTGAAGACGGGGTACAATGTGACAAACTAAAGAACCCTGGTGTGCAGTAGGAGGGGAAAAGATGGGCTGTTAGCATGTACAAAACATAAAGATGTAGTTTGACTCAACTGAGGGACAAATGGTGTGCAGATATATAAGTTAAATACAGAAACGAAACAGTAGAAAGACAAGAGAAGATGGAGAGCCACAGACAGATGTTCAAGCACACCAGAGAGTCAAAAAGATTATCTCAAGTGCACAAGAGACGCGGGGCACAGCAGACACACCAGAAAAGCATAAAAGCTTGGCCTATTGGATGTAAACAAAGGGTGGTAACACATCAACCATCTAATAAACCAGACAGGTTGCCTGCAGGGTCAGAGAAATTGGACAGAACTTACCAAAAAAAGCTGACTCCATTAAAGAAAATTACATTGATTGTGTGCTGAAACAGTTAACGCATAGTTTGCGAATAAAATCGGATAGGGCGCACTTCCACTGGCATGTTTTTGGTTGACAGCAGTTTCCCTCTTATATTGTATCACTCTGTCTGAACAAATCAGAGGCTTGTACGAATTCAATTACACTCACCAGAAGGATTCAAAGAGTTGGGTGATACCAACAAATTCACCCATAGATCATCAGCCATACCAGAAACAGTGTCTTTCCTCTTTCTGTGGGCAAGATCATAGCTGGGGATCATGAGGAGCAGGGTTTCCCCAGAGTGCACGAGTCCCACAGAAGTAAGCGCTATAAATCTTTTGTGTATTGAGAGCGAATACATATAGACCAGCCCACGATGCATTCATCAGGAAATACAAGATCCTTTATGGCATAGTATATAGTTTAATTTGGTTTTCAGCTTTTCCTAGATTGGATGTAGAGAGTCTAGCCTTTCATGTTCATGTATATACAGTATTATTTTGTCAGGCTTTATATTTGTCACACTAACTGATGATTCTTAAGCTATAGTTGCATATCTGCTACACCATCACCAAGTAGCCTCTACATGCAAACATACAATAACGGTGCATATTTGGCATAATATAGTAGGGCATTCCCAAGGAACTGCTGTACTGCGGTGTGTTGTGTCAATGGTAATGCTGTGAACCTTGAACAGTATTTTGTCATTTACTTTTGCAATGTTTTGATTTTAACACTCTCAATTGATCAGTTCACAGGGAAAGTACCTCTTGACTAAGTTGGCCACAGTGAGAAAATGATGTCTGGCAGTGATTAGCTTTGCTTTCCGACTTGGGGCTCTTAGAGTTTGGTGGAGCTGGTCATGCATCACAAAGTGGCAGGTGTCGTATCTGCCCTAGTTAGAGTGCCATTGACATCAATGCACTTGTAATACATCCGCCACTTTTGGGCAGATATCTCTCATCTACCCAACTTTAAATAAGTCCCTTGGTCCCCATCTTGGAAGGCAGAGAACACTCTGAATTAAGGACTCACTTTTCTTGGAAGTCCTGAAGTTCATATCCTCCAAGCACAAAAACAAACATGCAAAGAGGCGGCAACATCACCTTGGTACTCTCCGTCTTCTGACTAAGAACCCACCTGCCCATCTCTGCTGGAAAGGTCTAGAAACTCACCTAGTCATGTTAAACAACCTAGAACACCATAGCACATTATTAACCACTCTGGTCTCTCTGTTTCTTACCTCGGTTTCTGTTTAGTGATGTGACACTCAGGGTGAGGTAGAACAACTGTTAAACAAGTAAATAACAAGGAGATGAGTTCTTTCTCTGACGATCAACTGGTATGGGAAATATTCTGTGGACTCAAACTGGTCCAAAGCTGTGGGTAATTCAATGCCTCTATGAAGTCACTTTTAAAAAAACAGCCACCAGTCGCATTCACGACTATTGCTACATGAGCCACTGCTAGCCAGCCTCCATGGGCACTGTTCCAAGGGGGTGCCATATACTGCTCCTCAAAGTGTTAGATATGGCACCACCACCAGGGGAAGGGGCTGGAGAAATGTCCCTGACTGAAACCAACAGAAGTGATGTGATAGTTTCTATTAATTGACACACAGGAAGCTGTCCCTGCTTGTGACATACAGCAGATTGTGCCCCCACTGTATGTCTGTCCAGCAGCATCGCTTACCACCGGGTATCTTTGGAGAACAGGCATCTCTACAGAAAGTGCCTACAACATCTGGAGAAATCAATAAAAAAACACACACATGGACGGAGAGTATGTTTTACAAATGCATACATGCTTCCCGCACACGCTGGAACAGACTGTACAAAGCTGACAGGCAAGCGGCAGGTTGGCCTGCAGACTGCATACGCCTGGAAAGATATGGGTGATTACAATTTACATAGAGCATGGGACAGGAAAGGACATTGGTTTGATTTTGACCTGGTGCAATGATCCGCCTCCTGCTGCAATGTGTTACTCAGAGAGGATTCAGACAGCAGGTTAGAGGGGCCTGTGCACTATTTAGAGGACTCGTGGATAATGACAAATTTTGTACTTAAATCTCCTGGTACAGCTGTGGGCATTAACTGATGACTGACGTATGCATATCCAACACTACCAGTGGCTCGAATATACACAACGATCAGCTTGTCGTGCATATCAATCACCCGGTGGTTTGAATAATAACTCTCTGTTATTTCACTTGTGAGACAACGTATATTTTATGTGTCAGACAAACCGGAAAGGCACTTTGGCAACGCAATTAAATACGGGGGCTTCAGAACCCTACCAAGAACGCATCGCGCTGAGACATACATTGCAGATAGCAAAAACAACATTAACTTGAAAGTCATCGCACCCGCTGTCAAGCTTTCCATTTCCTGCAATGGTTAATGTTTTTCCAGTGTTATGTTTTTATCGCAGGGCAACACGTCTACAGCAGCTCATACGGTGATATCTTCTTGGAAAAAAACTTCTGTATTTTATTGCCTCAGGGGAAGTGTCACAGGCGACAGCTCAGTGCAAATGAACATTAACAACAGCCCCACACAATCATGCCTAAATTAAGTTTTGCATTTTGAAGCTACTACCGCAAACAAGCAAAAAAATCACATACCAAGTGAATTTGGTAACAAGTGCAACTTGTAACAGTCACCTGATAACGTGAGGTTTTTCAGTGTTTGTAGCTTGTTGGACATATTTTCGCATTAAACAAATAATATAGCCGAAACAGTCTTTTTTTACACTGCACTAGAATGCATTTTTATTAAAGGTTAGGGGATATCATGTTAAATTAATCAAATAAAAACATACAAACATTGTATTCAAAATGTTCTTTGTACCTCACACCAGGCTGCGGTTTCTTGTTTGCACTGCCTCGCTCGCGCACACCCATCTGCCTTATCAAGAGCAGGGAATGGACCACACATCGCTGCGCTATTGTTAAATGAAAGGAAGATTGTGTGTGGCTGCTTCACACGAGAATGAACAATGGTTATCGAGATAGCATCGTTTTCAAAGCTGTCTTCTGATAAGCAGGCAGATGGCCACATTCTTTGGCAATCAATCTTTGGCAAAAATGTCAGAAAACACGAATATGAATCTGAGGCTATTTGTACATTTTTTCTTAGTGTGTGCTTTTTATTCGCAAAACACTTCATCATAATCTAGGAATTTACCTTTGAGGTGGTTGCCATAGGAATATCATTGGCCCAATTTCCCACATGTTGTTTAATGTGATCGACAACCTCCCAGAGACATTAAATAACATTTGTCTTGAAAATATGTATACCCTTCCCCGAAGGGAGCATCGCGAGAGGCACGGTCAGCTGGGAACCTCTGAGCATGTACCTACACGTTGATCTGCAGTGCTCCACGGAGAGGAAGAGCTTTCTTGTAGACTGGTCTTCCAAGTTTGGACTCTGAAACGTTTCCAAGAACACTCGAAGGTCTGATGAACTCTCACAACGCCTTCGCCTACATTTCAAATCTCAGATGAGCACCATAGGTCCTTACCACAAGATACTACAGAATCCTTGGCCACAATCCAGTCTGCGCCTCTGAAAGAAAAGACACTTAGCAGGGCAGTGAAGTGTGCATTCATACCTAGTGGCCATCGTTCACTAGTCTGTGTCCCCAGTCACCCGTCCGCCAGACAGCCGCGCACTACTTGCAACTCTGGAGTCTGGTCCTGCAGGGTTTCTCATCCGACAGCAGAGGGATGAAGGTGTCACTGTGAGATAGCTTCATGCTGCTGCTCCAGGCCGGGATGCCCTTGCCTTCCCTCTCAGGCACGTCACCATGGAGCTCATGCTCAGAGTCTCCATGACTACTCTCACCCTGATGGAGCTCCATCAGTTCCAGCTCGTGCTTGGCCGCCGTTTCCAGTACTCGCTGCTTGTTGTAGTACTTGACAAAGTTGTTGATGATGGGGTGGATGGGTAGCGCGATGGCGATGACTCCACACAGGAAACTGATGGCTGCATTCAGTTTCCCTAATGTTGTTTTGGGATAGATGTCTCCATACCCAACCGTAGTCATCGTTATGATGGCCCACCAAAAGGACTGAGGGATGCTCTTAAACAAGGTGTCCGGGTGACTCTGTTCCATGGTGTAACCCACGGCTGAGAAGACAAAAATGCCGACAGCCAAGTACATGAGAAGCAGCCCGAGCTCCTTGAAGCTACTTTTGAGCGCATATGTCAGAGTTTGAAGCCCTGATGAGTGGCGCGCTAGTTTGAAAATCCGTGCAATTCTCATGATTCTTAGGGCTTGGATGGCTTGCTGCACATTTGTTAGCTCCATCAAAGTGGCCCCTAAGTGTGTCAAGATCAGACTGACATAGAATGGCAGAATGGCCAAGGCATCAATAATATTCATGAACGACAGAGCAAAGTGTAGTTTGTTCGGGGAGGAGATAAGGCGCAGGACATACTCAAGAGTGAACCAACCAATGCAGGCTGTCTCAATGCTGTCCAGCACGGGGTGCTCCATGCGGTTCCCCTCCGCGTCCTCCACCTGGAGCTCGGGGATTGTCCCAACACACATGACCACAGAAGAGATGAGAATGAAGAGAAAGGATAAAACAGCGACGACCCTAGCTGGAAACGACGACTCTGGCTTCTCGATGAACTTCCAGATGTACTTCTGGCATCGCTTCCAGCGGCTTTCGGTGGTGTCCACCCCTAGGTCATCCAGGATGGTCTGCACCCTGAGCGCGATCTCTTCCATCTCCTCCTTCTTCTCGCTGAGCAGACTCTTGCAGCAGTCATCCAGCAGGTCCAGGTTGACTCTCCAGAACTCCATCTCGTTCTGGAAGCAGAGCGGGCAGATCCCCTTCTTCATGTGCACCTCCCCGAAGTAATAGAGGTCGAGGATGCACTTGAAGACATCTGGGTCTCTGTCGAAGTAAAATTCTTTCTTGCCAGGGTCGTAGTCGTCACAAACAGAAAATATGGCATCATACCCCCCAGAGACACAGTCCACCAGCTCAGCCAGGCGGGTGTCCGGGTATCGGTTCAGGATGTCTCCGTAGAAAATGTGCCGCATCCCCCCGACATTGACCAGGATTTCCACGTCGTCGCTGCCTTCGGATCCTTCACTCTCCAGCTCCTCGAAGGTGGAACTGCCCATCATGTTTGTGCGGAACTGTTAATGTCCTATTTCTTTCCAGTTCTTGTCAGCGGGTGGTCTTTGTTCGAGCAATTTAAAGCAAGCCAGGCATCTCCCCGCAAACATCGAGGCAGACGAGAAGCGCTCCACCTGCAGCAGGGAAGCTGGCAACTTGTAAGCGCTTACACTGTGCAGACGAAATGCAACAAGCTGCATTCAGGGAACATGAGAACTCAAACGAAAGACAGACGAGCATTTTTTTTTCTTGCTTCTTTTAAACTCCAAGGAAGACAGAACTAAAGTAAAGTCACACTGTGCTGGAGAGCCGGGTTCCTCTTAGATTTTGTTAGGTCCATGGGAGCGCTTACCTCAAGAGCTATTAGTCAAATCATATAATAAAATCCCGCCAAAAACAAGGAGGATTTCAGCAGCCGGCAAAAACGAACACTGCCTTCGGGTGAGCATACCAAACTCAAAGAAAGTTCCTCCGAAGTCCTGGCCGATTCCAAGGTCTCTTCAGTGCCAAATTAAGAGTCGCACGCTCCAATTGTCTGTGTCTGGAAGTTCGCTGAGAATGAGCCCCTGCCTGCCTTTCTGCAGCTAGTCTTTCGCTAAACACAAAGGGAATTCCAGACTGACGTAGATTTTCAAAAGACACAGCGCCCTCCAGCGGTTGCTTATAGCGAACCAGAAGTAACCAGAGCAGCAGAAAAACAACCTTGTTTTCAGAGATCGACTGTCGAGCTTTTTTACATAGCAGCTTATCTTTCTTCTTCTGTATTTGTATGTTCTGCGCGCAGGGTTTATTAATTGGAATTTTTAGCCTTTAGGGTGTGCCTCCTTTCACTGTTTTTTTCTTTTAGTAATGCAGTTGTTTGAGACAGTGATCGAAGTGGACGAGATCGGAGGGGCACGGCGTACCAACTTTTTTAATTTAAGGAAAATAGTTCTCCTACTTTCTGTGAAAAGATAACCTACAGGGACGATAAATACCAAGAGCTGAAATACTTGAACTGCAATGTAAGGCAGGGAGCCTCCTGTGCTGAAACCGAGAGAGGGGCAGACAGTTAACCCCTTCGCTGCTAGGCCTTTTCCACTCCTGTGCTAAGCCTTTTTTGGGCTATTTGGGGGTAGTGCGCGCTTAGGCCCCTGTAACTTTTTGACCACATTAGGTATCCACGCCAAATTTGCGTCCTTTTCTTCCAACATCATGGGGATTCTAAAGGTACCCAGGGAATGTGGATTTTCCTAGAGGGTTCCCAGAAATTAGTCAAAATACACCAACATTTTGTTTTTTTTGTGAAAAATGGGAAAAACGGGTTGCAAATGAAAGCGTCTGGGTTTTTCTTTGCAAATGGTATCAAAAAAGGGTTTATGGAGCTGAAATCACCATTTCTCCAGCTTTTAGGGAATGACAGAATTTTGTCAGAAAACTAACATTTTTTACACAGTTTTGGCATTTTTCTGGGACATACCCTATTTTTGCTATTTTTTGTGCTTTCAACCTCCTTACAGTTAATGGTAGAAATGGGTACAAAAGCAATAATGGATCCTGGAAAGCTAAACATTTTTGAAAAGTAGATAAAATTCTGAATTCAGCAACGGGTCATTTGTGTAGTTACATCAAGGTTTCTTTATAGAAACTACCAGTTAAATATAGGAAAAATTAAAAATTAGTTGAAAAAAGCAGCCTTTTGAGTCAACGTTTTCACCTGTAACTTCTTCCAATTATGACATCTCATTGAAAACAATGTACCGTTACATCCGCCGGACCTTCCTGGTTGTGGGGATATATAGGACTTGTAGGTTCACCAAGAGCCCAACGAACCCAGAGTAAAAAACTGAGCAGCATTTTGTAATGGTCTTCTATTATGTTCCGGGTATATAGCAATTATTGTGGGAAAATGTATACATGGAAACATCGGTATGAAAAACACCTATGTATTTCTGATCAGGGAACAAATTACAGAGTTTAGAAACAGTGCATATTTGCACATTTTCGAAATTGGGAATACTCATACTAGCATGAGAATTATTGGTCATTTTTCAAAAAGACTTTTTTTTTACACAATGTCTTTCATTTGGAAGGGAGAAATGCATCACAAATCAATAGGTAATAACAGTTGCTTTACAAATCTGAACTACCCTAAGTCTCCCGATAAAAATGGTACCTCACTTGTGTGGGTAGGCATAGTGCCCACGACAGGAAGTGGCTCAAAACCTAACGTGAACACACCACATTTTCACAATGAAAATTTACACATTTTTTGCGAAGAGTCTAGCTGTAGTTTTTTAACCCTAGCTCTGCCGGCACCTAGGGAAGCCTAGCAAACCTATACATTTCTGAAAACTAGACACCCAGGGAAAGCCAGGATGGGGTGACTTGACTGCCTCCCACCATGATCTGTTACCCAGAATTCCTTGCAAACCTAAAAAATTGACAAAAAAAACAAATTTTCCCCATATTTCTGTGGTGGAAAGTTCTGGAATCTGCGTGAATCCATCAATTTCCACCCACCCCGTGTTCCCCAAAGTCTTACGAGAAAAATGGTACCTCACTTGTGCAGGTTGGCCTACTGCCCGCGACAGGAAATGGCACAAAATGCAATGTGGTCACACCTAAATTTTGCAGTAAAAAATGACCCTTTTTTGGCAAAGTGCCTAGCTGTAGTTTTTGAACCCTAGCTCTACCGGCACCTTGTGAAACCTAGCAAACCTATACATTTTTGAAAACTAGACACCCAGGGGAATCCAGGATGGGGTGACTTAACTGCCTCCCACCAATATCTGTTACCCAGAATCCCTTGCAAACCTAAACAATTGACAAAAAATCACATTTTCCCCACATTTCTGTGGTGGAAAGTTCTGGAATCTGCGTGGATCCACAAATTTCCACCCACCCCGTGTTCCCCAAAGTCCTACGAGAACAATGGTACCTCACATGTGCGGGTCGGCCTAGTGCCCGTGACAGGAAACGGAGCAAAACGCAACGTGGTCACACCTCAATTTTGCAGTGAAAAATGACCTTTTTGTTGCAAAGTGCCTAGCTGTAGTTTTTGAACCCTAGCTCTGCCGGCACCTAGGGAAACCTAGCAAACCTATATATTTCTGAAAACTAGATACCCAGGGGAATCCAGGATGGGGTGACTTGAGTGCCTCCCACCAGGGTCTGTAACCCAGAATCCCTTGCAAACGTAAAACATTGACAAACAAAACACATTTTCCCCACATTTCTATGATGGAAAGTTCTGGAATCTGCATGGATCCACAAATTTCCACCCACCCCGCGTTCCCCAAAGTCCTACGAGAAAAATGGTACCTCACTTGTGCAGGTCGGCCTAGTGCCCGCGACAGGAAACGGCACAAAACGCAACGTGGTCACACCTCAATTTTGCAGTGAAAAATTACCCTTTTTTGGCAAAGTGACTAGCTGTAGTTTTTGAACACTAGCTCTGCCGGCACCTAGGGAAACCTAGCAAACCTATATATTTTTGAAAACTAGACACCCAGGGGAATCCAGGATGGGGTGACTTGAGTGCCTCACACCAGGGTCTGTTACCCAGAATCCCTTGCAAACCTAAAAAACTGACAAAAAAACACATTTTCCCCACATTTCTAAGATGGAAAGTTCTGGAATCTGCGTGGATCCACAAATTTCCACCCACCCCGCATTCCCCAAAGTCCTACGAGAACAATGGTACCTCACTTGTGCGGGTCGGCCTAGTGCCCGCAACAGGAAACGGCGCAAAACGCAACGTGGTCCCACCTCAATTTTACAGTGAAAAATGACCCTTTTTTGGCAAAGTGACTAGCTGTAGTTTTTGAACCCTAGCTCTGCCGGCATCTAGGGAAACCTAGCAAACCTATATATTTTTGAAAACTAGACACCCAGGGAAATCCAGGATGGGGTGACTTGAGTGCCTCCCACCAGGGCCTGTTACCCAGAATCCCTTGCAAACCTAAAAAATTGACAAAAAAAACACATTTTCCCCACACTTCTATGATGGAAAGTTCTGTAATCTGCGTGGATCCACAAATTTCCACCCACCCCGCATCCCCCAAAGTCCTACGAGAAAAATGGTACCTCACTTGTGCGGGTCGGCCTAGTGCCCGTGACAGGAAACGGCACAAAACGCAACGTGGTTACACCTCAATTTTGCAGTGAAAAATGACCCTTTTTTGGCAAAGTGACTAGCTGTAGTTTTTGGACCCTAGCTCTGCCGGCACCTAGGGAAACCTAGCAAACCTATATATTTCTAAAAACTAAACACCCAGGGGAATCCAGAATGGGGTGACTTGAGTGCCTCCCACCAGGGCCTGTTACCCAGAATCCCTTGCAAACCTAAAATATTGACAAAAAAACACATTTTCCGCACATTTCTATGATGGAAAGTTCTGGAATCTGCGTGGATCCACAAATTTCCACCCACCCCGCGTTCCCCAAAGTCCTACGAGAAAAATGGTACCTCACTTGTGCGGGTCGGCCTAGTGCCCGCGGCAGGAAACGGCGCAAAACGCGACGTGGTCACACCTCAATTTTGCAGTGAAAGATGACCTTTTTTTTGCAAAGTGCCTAGCTGTAGTTTTTGAACCCTAGTTCTGCCGGCACGCAGGGAAACCTACCAAACCCACATATTTCTGAAAACTAGACACCTGGCGGCTTCCAGGGAGGTATGGCTTGCGCGGATCTCCCAACGTTTCCTTACCCAGAATCCCCTGCAAACCTCAATTTTATCTGAAAAAAATCACTTTTTTCACACATTTTGGTGTGGGAAAGTTGTGGCATCACCGGGCTCACACAAATTTACCACCACCCAGCGTTCCCCCAGGTCTCCCGGTAAAAATGGTGCCTCACTTATGTGGGAGGCCCAGGTACCCGCGACAGGCAAGGGCCCAAAACGTAGTGAGGCAACATCAAAATGGCCTATTGCAAAACCACCTGGTTTTGCAAGGGGGGTCACTTGGGTTTTTGGCCCGGTGCTTGGCGGCCATCTAGGGAAACCCACCAAACCCATACATTTCTGAAAACTAAACACCCAGAGGAATCTAGGATGGGGTGACTTAACTGCCTCCCACCATGATCTGTTACCCAGAATCCCTTGCAAACTTAAAAAATTGACAATAAAAACACATTTTCCCCACATTTCTGTGGTGGAAAGTTCTGGAATCTGCGTGGATCCATAAATTTCCACCCACCCCGTGTTCCCCAAAGTCTTAGGAGAAAAATGGTACCTCACTTGTGCAGGTTGGCCTACTGCCCGCGACAGGAAATGGCACAAAATGCAATGTGGTCACACCTCAATTTCGCAGTGAAAAATGACCCTTTTTTGGCAAAGTGCCTAGCTGTAGTTTTTGAACCCTAGCTCTGCCGGCACATAGGGAAACCTAGCAAACCTATATATTTTTGAAAACTAGACACCCAGGATCCAGGATGGGGTGACTTGACTGCCTCTCACCATGATCTGTTACCCAGAATCCCTTGCAAACTTAAAACATTGACAAAACACACATTTTCCCCACATTTCTGTGGTGGAAAGTTCTGGAATCTGCGTGGATCCACAAATTTCCACCCACCCCGCGTTCCTCAAAGTCCTACGAGAAAAATGGTACCTCACTTGTGCGGGTCGGCCTAGTGCCCGTGACAGGAAACGGCGCAAAACGCAACGTGGTCACACCTCAATTTTGCAGTGAAAAATGACCCTTTTTTTTGCAGAGTGCCTAGCTGTAGTTTTTGAACCCTAGCTCTGCCGGCACCTAGGGAAACCTAGCAAACCTATATATTTCTGAAAACTAGATACCCAGGGGAATCCAGGATGGGATGAATTGAGTGCCTTCCAGGGTCCCAGGGTCTGTTACCCAGAATCCCTTGCAAACATAAACAATTGTAAAAAAAAACACATTTTCCCCATATTTCTGTGATGGAAAGTTCTGGAATCTGCGTGGATCCACAAATTTCCACCCACCCGGCGTTCCCCAAAGTCCTACTAGAAAAATGGTACCTCACTTGTGCGGGTCGGCCTAGTGACCGCGACAGGAAACGGCGCAAAACGCAACATGGTCACACCTCAATTTTGCAGTGAAAAATGACCCTTTTTTGGCAAAGTGACTAGCTGTAGTTTTTTAACCCTAGCTCTGCCGGCACATAGGGAAACCTAGCAAACCTATATAGTTTTGAAAACTAGACACCCAGGGGAATCCAGGATGGGGTGACTTGAGTGCCTCCCACCAGGGTCTGTTACCCAGAATCCCTTGCAAACCTAAAAAATTGACAAAAAAACAAATTTTCCTCACATTTCTATGATGGGAAGTTCTGGAATCTGCGTGGATCCACAAATTTCCACCCACCCCGCATTCCCCAAAGTCCTACAAGAAAAATGGTACCTCACTTGTGCAGGTCGGCCTAGTGCCCGCGACAGGAAACGGCACAAAACGCAACGTGGTCACACCTCAATTTTGCAGTGAAAAATGACCCTTTTTTGGCAAAGTGACTAGCTGTAGTTTTTGAACCCTAGCTCTGCTGGCACCTAGGGAAACCTAGCAAACCTATATATTTTTGAAAACTAGACAACCAGGGGAATCCCGGATGGGTTGACTTGAGTGCCTCCCACCAGGGTCTGTTACCCAGAATCCCTTGCAAACCTAAACAATTGACAAAAAAACACATTTTCCCCACATTTCTATGATGGAAAGTTCTGGAATCTACGTTGATCCACAAATTTCCACCCACCCCGCGTCCCCCAAAGTCCTACGAGAAAAATGGTACCTCACTTGTGCGGGTCGGCCTAGTGCCTGCGACAGGAAACGGCGCAAAACGCAACGTGGTCACACCTCAATTTTGCAGTGAAAAATGACCTTTTTTTTGCAAAGTGCCTAGCTGTAGTTTTTGAACCCTAGTTCTGCCGGCACGTAGGACAACCTACCAAACCCACACATTTCTGAAAACTAGACACCCGGCGGCTTCCAGGGAGGTATGGCTTGCGTGGATCCCCCAACGTTTCCTTACCCAGAATCCCCTGCAAACCTCAATTTTAGCTGAAAAAAATCACTTTTTTCACACATTTTGGTGTGGGAAAGTTGTGGCATCACTGGGCTCACACAAATTTACCACCACCCAGCGTTCCCCTACGGTAAAAATGGTGCCTCACTTGTGTGGGAGGACCAAGTACCCGTGAGAGGCAAGGGCCCAAAACGTAGTGAGGCGACATCAAAATGGCCTATCGCAAAACCACCTGGTTTTGCAAGGGGGTCACTTGGGTTTTTGGCCCGGTGCTCGGCGGCCATCTAGGGAAAACTATCAAACCCATACATTTCTGAAAACTAGACACCCGGGGGCTTCCAGGGAGGTATGGCTTGCGTGGATCCCCCAACGTTTCGTTACCCAGAATCCCCTACAAACCTTCATTTTAGCTGAAAAAAACAATGTTTTCACAGGTTTTGGTGTGGGAAAGTTGTGGCATCACCGGGCTCACACAAATTTACCACCACCCAGCATTCCCCCAGGTCTCCCGGTAAAAATGGTGCCTTACTTGTGTGGGAGGCCCAAGTACCCGCGACAGGCAAGGGCCCAAAACGTAGTGAGGTGACATCAAAATGGCCTATCGCAAAACCACCTGGTTTTGGAAGGGGGGTCACTTGGGTTTTTGGCCCGGTGCTCGGCGGCCATCTAGGGAAACCTACCAAACCCATACATTTCTGAAAACTAGACACCCGGGGGCTTCCAGGGAGGTATGGCTTGCGTGGATCCCCCAGCGTTTCCTTACCCAGAATCCCCTGCAAACCTCAATTTTAGCTGAAAAAATCACTTTTTTCACACATTTTGGAGTGGGAAAGTTGTGGCATCACCGGGCTCACACAGATTTCCCACCACCCAGCGTTCCCCCAGGCCCGGTGATGTCACTTGGGGGTTCTCATCACTAAGACGGAAAAATGTGGACAGCCCATCAGCATTGGCGTGTGCTATACCAGGGCGGTGTTCCACCGTAAAGTAAATACCCTGTAGGCAAATAGACCACCTCAACAACTATGGATTCTCACCCCTCATCTGCATCAACCATCTGAGGGGCCTGTGGTCTGTCTGAACCCGGAAGTGAGTCCCAAACAGGTATGGTCTCAGCTTCCTCAGTGCCCAGACCACAGCAAATGCCTCACGCTCAATTGCACTCTACCTCTGTTCCTGTGGAAGTAACCTCCTACTAATGAAGGCTACCAGTTGGTCTAGGCCCTCTTCATTGCTCTGTGACAGAGCAGCCCCCACACCATGCTCTGAAGCGTCTGTCTGGACAACAAATTCTTTTGAAAAGTTGGGCGCCTGAAGTATAGGTGCTGTGCACATGGTAGTCTTCAGGGCATCAAAAGCTTCCTGACAGGTGTCAGTCCAGTTCACAATCTTTGGCTGCTTCTTAGAAGTCAGCTCAGTCAAGGGTGCAACAATGTTGCCATACCCCTTGACAAACCTCCTGTAATAACCTGTGAGTCCTAAAAAGGCTCTCACCTGTGTGTTGGGTTTTGGGGGTTCCCAAGCCAAGATGGTTTCAATCTTGGGCTGTAGGGGGGCCACCTGGCCACTTGCAACCTGGTGTCCCCAGTACACCACAGAACCCTGCTCAATCTGGCACTTACTTGCCTTGACTGTGACGCCTGCCCTTTCGCAGTGCCATCAACACTTCCCAGAGGTGGCGCAGGTGGTCCTCCCATGAGGAACTAAACACTGTAATGCCATCCAGGTAGGCAGCACTGAAATCTTCCAGCCCAACCAACACCCTGTTGACCAACCGCTGAAAGGTGGCAGGGGCATTCTTCATCCCAAAGGGCATCACCCTGAACTGGTAGTTCCCATCCGGTGTGGAGAATGCTGTCCTCTCCTTGGCCCCATCAGTCAAGGCGATCTGCCAAAACCCAGACGTCAAATCAAACGTGCTGAGGTACCGTGCAGCCCCTAGCCGATCTATGAGCTCATCAGCTCTGGGGATGGGGTGCGCGTCAATCTGCGTGACTGAATTGAGACCTCGGTAGTCCACGGAGAACCGAAGTTCTGCGGTGGCACCAGGCGCTGAAGCTTTTGGTACCAAGACCACTGGCCTGGATCAAGGGCTGCTAGAGGACTCAATCACCCCTAAAGCAAACATTTTGGAAACCTCCTCCTTAATGTATGCCCTAACCCAGTCAGTGACTTGTTAAGCCTTGTGCTTAACAGGAGAACTGACTCCAGTGTCCACTTCATGGACACACCAATCAGTGACACTAGGCACCAGGGAGAACAGATCACTGAATTGCCCCAACAGTTGGCGACAATCACTCTGCTGCTCAGGGGTCAGTGTGGTGGAGAGGACCACACCCTCCACTGACCCATCTTGCTCCTTTGCACACAGGAGGTCAGGAAGAGGCTCACTCTCCTCCTCCATCCCAGCATCTGTGGCCAGGAACATGCCCACTTCGGACCTCTCAAAGTGGGGCTTCAGGCGGTTGATATGCAGGACCCGCAAGGGGTTCCTGGGAGACTGCAAGTCCACCAAGTAGGTAACAGGACTCTTGCGCTCCACCACCTCAAATGGTCTGGTCCACTTATTTTGGAGTGCACAGGGCTCCACTGGGACAATGACCCTAACCTTTTGACCAGGCTGAAACTCAATCAGAGTGGCATCCTGATCGTGCCAACGTTTCATCTCTTCCTGGCTGGGTTCCAGATTTGCCTCAGCAAGCTTTCTGAAACGCCGAGTCTGGTTCCTGAAGGCCAGCATGTAACTAAACACATCCTGGGGAGATTGCTCCCAGCCTTCCTTGACCAGACTCAGAGGCCCTCTTACCGGGTGACCATAGAGCAGTTCAAAGGGGATGAACCCTAGGGAATTCTGTGGCACCTCACGGTCAGCAAACAATAGGCATGGCAAGAAAAGGTCCCACTTACGCCTCATGGACTCTTCGAGGCCCATAATCAATCATGCCTTTGAGGGTCCGGTTGAATCTCTCAACCAGCTCATTACCTTGGGGGTGGTAAGGGGTGGTAAACTTATAAATTACCCCACACTCCTCCCACAGAGACTTCATATATTTGGAAATGAAGTTAGTACCCCTATCAGACACCACCTCTCTGGGAACCCCACATGGGAGAAAATCCCCATCAGTGCACGTCCCACCACGGGGGCCGTCACTGTCCGGAGTGGGATGGCTTCAGGGTACCGGGTGGCATGGTCCACCAAGACCAGGATGAACCTGTTGCCCATGGCTGTCTTGGGATCCAGAGGCCCCACAATGCCAATGCCCACTCGCTCGAATGGGGTACTGACAACTGGAAAGGGCTGGAGTGGGGCTTTGATCTTCCCCCCACTTTTCCCACTTGCCTGGCAAGTTTCACATGACCTGCAGTGAGCATCTGAGCTCCTGCGCATCTGGGGCCAATAAAAGTGGGTGACCAGCCTCTCGAAGGTCTTTGTCTGCCCCAGATGTCCTGCCAATGGCATATCATGAGCCAACCCCAATAGGAAGGATCTGAAGCACTGGGGTACCACCAGCACACGGGCTGACCCAGGCTCAGCAACCTTAGGCTCGCTGTAAAGGAGGTCATTCTACCAATAGATCAGATGTGACCCTGACTGATCATCTGCTGCCATGGACCAAGTGGTCATGCACGCCCACTCAGGCAGACTGAACATTTCCAGGTGAGATATCCTCTCCACCGTAGCCCATGGGAAGTTCTCTAGATCGTTGCCCAATAGACAGTCTACCGGCATGGCTGGCCTCACAGCTAGTTGAAGAGTTCCTGAGACGCCGCCTACTCAAAGGGAACTTGAGCCACCTCACACTGGCTCTCAGAGTTGTCTGCTGACACACCTGGGCAGAATGCATGGGGGACAACCTGCTCTTGGGACACCAACCGGGAGCTGACAGCAGTCACACTAGCTCCTGTGTCCCTCAGAGCCTCCAGCCTATGGCCATTGATGGTCACCCACTGCCTGTACTTCTTAGTGTTATCAGGCAGCGTGGGGTTAGGGACCTTCTCAAAGTTTACTAGCGAGACAAGGGTCAACTCTACCGGATCCCACCCACCTTGGTCACCCATCTCCTCCCCTCCCAGGGCTACACTAGCAAGCTGGTGGGTTGGTGCACGGGGTGGTGCATTGAGGTCCCTCTGGGGACACTGGGGATCATAATACCGGTGGCCCACTTGACGACACTTTAAACAAGTAAGGGGTCCCCTATGAACAGGCCTACCTGGCGGGGGCACTGGCTTCTTCTCAGGGGGAGACTGGGACACCGCTCCTTGGTTCCCTTGGGAATTACTTTAGGGCCCTCTCTGGAACTCCCTCTGTTTACCCCTGTCCCTCCACTTTTCTGCTGGGGACCCTGCCCACCTTTGGCGAAGTCTCCCACATGACTCTTGCGAACCCGGGTGCTCACCCAGCAGTCCGCCTCCTCAGCAAGCTTCCTAGGGTTAGTTAGTTTGCTACCAATAAGGTGCTGGCGTAGCTATGGAAAACAGTTACTAGCTAAATGCTCCCCACGCAAACAAATCACACAGTTGCTCAAAAGTTTTCACTTTGCTACCTTTTACCCAGCGATCCATTTCTCTGCCAACAAAGACACATATTCAACCCAAGTGGTGCCCTCTAACTTCTTACAGGTTCTAAATCTCTGCCTGTACATTTCTGGGGTCAAACCATATCGTGTCATCAAGGTCATATGGGCATACACCTTCCTGCTCTCTTCAGGCAGATCCAAGAGGGTATCCCTCCCATCACTCACAAAGCGTCCCCACAATCCCGCTCCCCAATCCTTCTCAGGGACCCGTGGGACACCACTGCTAACTCGTAGGTGGCAAACCATTCCCCAATATCCTCACTCTTATGGAAATCCTTGATGACATCCTTGGGTATATAAACTCTACTCTCGGTAGGTACTAAAGGTATGCTACCACCAGAGGGGGAGATCTCTATAAACTCTCAGCCTTGATCTCCAGCTCACTCAATACTCTCTCATGCTCCAGTTTCATTTTCTCAAGTTCAAATGCCAATCTGTTATTCTCAATATCCAACTTTTTACTCTCTAAGTCCTTCTAATTTGGCCATCTCCAAACTGTGCCTCCTATCTCTCTCCCTGTCCTCCATCTCTTCTGGAGACAGGCTCTTTGAGGACACACTAGTACCTAGACTGGAAAGTGCTTTACCTCCCACTAAATCTACTTTGTCATCCTGCTGCCCTCCAGCATTCTGTCCCCCATCCATAGGCTCTCCCCCATTCCCAGGGGACACCCTCACCTCTAACCAGGCCTTTAGCGCCTTCTGATACTCCTTCCTAGAGAGACCTGCAATAGGGATGGTGAATTGCTTGCAAAAAGACTTTAGCTGTTTGGCAGTGTAAGTTTCTAACCTCTCTTCCTCAAAGGTGAGATGCTCCGAAGCATTGGGAGTTGGCTTACCCATTGTAGAAATAACTGCCAATTACGATCAAAAATAGAACAAAATCAAAAACGTATGTGGTTGCGTTTAGGTCTGCACTCACTAGTAGTGTACACCAGTTATTGTATGTGGATCACAAATGCAAGTCCTGATCCTCACCGCTGACCACCAATGTTAGAAATGGGGATCTCTAGTTGGCAGCGGCTGGCGCCAATGTCCAAATAGGGATCCATCTTCCTAAGTCAGAGTAAGGGGGCTACACCCTTTGATAACTCCTGCTCAACCCTGTGGTAACATAGCACGAGCAGACAGGCCTATCTCAGAGGCAGTGTGTGAAGCATTTATAAAAATCCGATTGGCCGCACTCTGCTAGTCCTACCAGCGTGTTACCCCAAAGAATTGTGGTCCATGAAGTAGCGTCGGCGGGTACGCCTATGCCAAAAGTTTAAAATGAAAATGAGTGTCACGTTAGCCATCCCTGGACACGTGTTTCGAGGTTGTTGCCTCTCATCAGCAGGGAGTAGGTATGTGTGTAGGGTTGCTGCGTAGGCTGCCAAAAAATATTATCAGGTAAAGTACCACTCAAGGCGCGCGGTGCGTAACCATGGCCTCGTCAGCCCCACCGGCTCAAGGGAGCCTGAATATAAACAAAAATCCGATTGGCCGCACTCTGCTAGTCCTACCAGCGTGTTACCTCAAAGAATTGTGGTCCATGAAGTAGCGTCGGCGGATACGCCTATGCCAAAAGTTTAAAATGAAAATGAGTGTCACGTTAGCCATCCCTGGACACGTGTTTCGAGGTAGTTGCCTCTCGTCAGCAGGGAGTAGGTATGTGTGTAGGGTTGCTGCGTAGGCTGCCAAAAAATATCAGGTAAAGTACCACTCAAGGTGCGCCGGTGCATAGCCATGGGTTCGTCAGCCCCACCGGCTCAAGGGAGCCTGAATATAAACAAAAATCCGATTGGCCGCACTCTGCTAGTCCTACCAGCGTGTTACCCCAAAGAATTGTGGTCCATGAAGTAGCATCGGCGGGTACGCCTATGCCAAAAGTTGAAAATGAAAATGAGTGTCACGTTAGCCATCCCTGGACACGTGTTTCGAGGTAGTTGCCTCTCGTCAGCAGGGAGTAGGTATGTGTGTAGGGTTGCTGCTTAGGCTGCCAAAAAATATTATCAGGTAAAGTACGACTCAAGGCGCGCAGGTGCGTAGCCATGGGCTCGTCAGCCCCACCGGCTCAAGGGAGCCTGAATATAAACAAAAATCCGATTGGCCGCACTCTGCTAGTCCTACCAGCGTGTTACCCCAAAGAATTGTGGTCCATGAAGTAGCGTCGGCGGGTACGCCTATGCCAAAAGTTTAAAATGAAAATGAGTGTCACGTTAGCCATCCCTGGACACGTGTTTCGAGGTAGTTGCCTCTCGTCAGCAGGGAGTAGGTATGTGTGTAGGGTTGCTGCGTAGGCTGCCAAAAAATATCAGGTAAAGTACCACTCAAGGTGCGCCGGTGCGTAGCCATGGGTTCGTCAGCCCCACCGGCTCAAGGGAGCCTGAATATAAACAAAAATCCGATTGGCCGCACTCTGCTAGTCCTACCAGCGTGTTACCCCAAAGAATTGTGGTCCATGAAGTAGCATCGGCGGGTACACCTATGCCAAAAGTTGAAAATGAAAATGAGTGTCACGTTAGCCATCCCTGGACACGTGTTTCGAGGTAGTTGCCTCTCGTCAGCAGGGAGTAGGTATGTGTGTAGGGTTGCTGCTTAGGCTGCCAAAAAATATTATCAGGTAAAGTACGACTCAAGGCGCGCAGGTGCGTAGCCATGGGCTCGTCAGCCCCACCGGCTCAAGAGAGCCTGAATATAAACAAAAATCCGATTGGCCGCACTCTGCTAGTCCTACCAGCGTGTTACCCCAAAGAATTGTGGTCCATGAAGTAGCGTCGGCGGGTACGCCTATGCCAAAAGTTTAAAATGAAAATGAGTGTCACGTTAGCCATCCCTGGACACGTGTTTCGAGGTAGTTGCCTCTCGTCAGCAGGGAGTAGGTATGTGTGTAGGCTTGCTGCGTAGGCTGCCAAAAAATATTATCAGGTAAAGTACCACTCAAGGCGCGCAGGTGCGTAGCCATGGGCTCGTCAGCCCCACCGGCTCAAGGGAGCCTGAATATAAACAAAAATCAGATTGGCCGCACTCTGCTAGTCCTACCAGCGTGTTACCCCAAAGAATTGTGGTCCATGAAGTAGCGTCGGCGGGTACGCCTATTACAAAAGTTTAAAATGAAAATGAGTGTCACGTTAGCCATCCCTGGACACGTGTTTCAAGGTAGTTGCCTCTTGTCAGCAGGGAGTAGGTATGTGTGTAGGGTTGCTGCGTAGGCGTAGGTTTTCACTTAAAACTTTGGGACAGGCATATTCGCCGATGCTACTTCATGGACCACAATGCCTTGGGGTAACACGCTGGTAGGACAAGCAGAGTGCGGCCAATCGGACTTTTGTTTGTATTCAGGCTCCCTTGAGCCGGTGGGGCTGACGAGCCCATGGATCAGCACCTGCGCGCCATGAGTGGTACTTTACCTGAGAATACTTTTTTGGCAGCCTACGCGGCAACCCCACACATATACCTACTCCCTGCTGACGAGAGGCAACTACCTCGAAAACACGTGTCCAGGGATGGCTAACGCGACACTTACTTTCACTTAAAACTTTGGCACAGGCGTATTCGCCGACGCTACTTCATGGACCACAATGCCTTGGGGTACCACGCTGGTAGGACGAGCAGAGTGCGGCCAATCGGACTTTTGTTTGTATTCAGGCTCCCTTGAGCCGGTGGGGCTGACGAGCCCATGGATCAGCACCTGCGCGCCATGAGTGGTACTTTACCTGAGAATACTTTTTTGGCAGCCTACGCGGCAACCCCACACATATACCTACTCCCTGCTGACGAGAGGCAACTACCTCGAAACACGTGTCCAGGGATGGCTAACGCAACACTTACTTTCACTTAAAACTTTGGCACAGGCGTATTCGCCGACGCTACTTCATGGACCATAATGCCTTGGGGTAACACGCTGGTAGGACGAGCAGAGTGCGGCCAATCGGACTTTTGTGTGAAGCATTTATGACCAAACACAATAACGCAGTGAAGACACTATAAAGGGACACCACACAAGTAGCTATAGAAAAATGAGTATTTTTATATAGGCTTAACACAAGGCTCAAAAAGCGATCAAGAAGCCACAATGCACGTAAATATAGATCAACTGAAAAAGCAATAAAAGCACTCAAAAGCGTGTGAAACAAACTTAGTTCGAGGCCGGGGTCTACACGACCCGGTGATGCACAATGTACCTGAGGTTTAAAGGGGCACAGCACGCAGCTTTGTGAGGAAGCCGTGATGATGAAAGGCAGACTCGCAGCGGTCGCAGCTCCCAGCTGCAGCTGCCCGCGGCGTGCACTCACGATGATCCTGAGACGGTGATTAAAGGCGGGCAAACAGCGGTGGCAGTGCTCGGTGGCGGCGGCCCACACAGGTGATAACACAGATCCTCGATGCGGTGATCAGTGCTGGCACTTAGCGGCACAGCTCCTCAGCTGCAGCAGCCAACAGTAGCAATAGCGATGATTCTCGTAGCACAGATAAAAGCGGGCTCTCAGTGGCAACAGCTCCTCAGCTGCAGCGGCCCACAATAGCGATAGCGATGATTCTGGTAGCACAGGCAAATGCGGGCTCCCAGCGGCAACAGCTCCTCAGCTGCAGCGGTCCACAATAGCGATAACGATGATTCTTGTAGCACAGACAGATGCGGGCTCTCAGCGGCAACAGCTCCTCAGCTGCAGCGGCCCACAATAGCGATAGCGATGATTCTCAGTCCGCGTTCCCCGCAGTAGACCCAGAGGCCCTGGAATTCTCGACAGAAGCCTCACCTGCGAGTAGAATCCCCCTCAATAGGAATTCAGAAGGCTGATGGGTGATGTCTAATGTCCCCGACACTTCAGCAGGAGGCAAGCTCTAATCAGGTCCTTGGGTAGTTGCTTCAGCAAGATGGATGAAAGTTTCAAAGTCCTTTCCCTCTAGTTACACGGACAGAGGTTCGTATTGACATCCAGAAGTAACACACCGTGAAGGGGTTTTAGCACAGATATTTATACCCCAAAAGTCTTTGTTCTCAAAAGTCACAAGTCACTGAATCCAGCCAGAACCAGTTCGGTGTGGTCCTGGAGCACTTTGTTTACAAGGCTGCATCCTGCCTTTCAGGAAGAGGGGGTCTGCCATCAGACGCACAGTGGGAGGTGGAGCCATCATTCACCTTGCCAGGCACAGCCCTGCTCAGATCAAAGGGTCCCCCCTCCCCATACTCCAACTGCAGATCTCTCTATTCAATCCAGGTCGGGCTCAGCCTGCCCTGTCCCTCCAAAACCAGACAGCCAAAACACATAACAGCAGAGCACACTGGAAGAATTAGTCAAGAAAATACCTACTTTCCAAAAGTGGTATTATCAAACACAGAATATAAAAATAATCCTCACTAAAAGATGTACTTTAATATTCTGAGCTCAGGCATACTAAATTCTACTTTCCAAACGTGTTCCTTGGGTCAGCTAGGATTATAGGATATAATAATCAAACTGCCCATTCTGGCCTAAGGGAACAGATAGCTTTGCAATAGTGATAAACAAAATGGAGTGTAATTCACTATCAGGACATGCCACACAGACCAAGGCAGGTCCTACCTTTCACATACAATGCACCCTGCCATAGGGGTGACTTACATGATGCCTAGGGAAGGTTTAGGGACTGGGAAGTTGGGTTACTTCACAGTCAAAATGGCAGTTCTGGACTGAGCACAGACTCTGCAATGGCAGGTCTGAGACACACTTTACAAGCTGCTTCAGTGGGTGGCGCAATCAGCACTGCAGGCCCACCAGCTTCATTCAGTCTATCAGCCCTGGGCACGCACAGTGCACTATACTAGGGACTAACAGGTAAATCAAATGAGCCAATTATGGGAATACCAATTCATACAGTCAATTTACAATAGGGAGCATTTGCGCTGTGGCACTGAATGGCAGTGGCACAGCGCCCAGAGCATCCAACACCAGCAAACACAGAGGAGACAAAAGCAAAAGATGGAAGGGAGACCCACGCCAATGGTGCCAGGTCTCACAATTAGTATAAAAGTGAATGCCAGGGAATCTCTCTGCTCTTTTCCTGTGCCTACCATGCAATATTGTGAAAAATGTCAGCACAAACCCACTCTGTCACCGAACTAAAATAAAGGGCTCCTTTTTTGCCAGATCACAGGAACAACGCCTGAGACTTGGCTGGCAGCAATCAGATTGGCCCTAACACAAGAACCTTTTCAACTAATTGTAATAGAGTCATATGAAGAAAACTTTATTGTTTGATTAATTAAAATCTTTACAATAAAAAAACACTCTGATAATAAAATGTTTTCGAAAGAGATTTGGTAATACAAAAGTTAAAATGTTTGACGGTGCATAATAACATAAAGTCAAGAGGGTACTGGATTTGATTTTTCATAATTTTCCTGACGGCATGCATTTTCTGTAAAAAATATGTGCCATTAGGGGCAGAATAACTTTGCTGCTAAACAGGAGCTAAAACACTGAAAAAGAAACAGACAACGCACAAGTCCAGGAAAGTCCAACTGCCCGATCCACTCACTTTAAAGCTCTATCTAAAAGGAGGATGGTCCCTACATGGAGAAGGAAAGGGACTTTGGTGTCTTGAAGAAACTCGGGCCATGAATTGAAGTGAGCAGCAAGTAAACCACACAGGGCCGCTAACAGATTGGTCCAGAATAAAGCTGGTGACTGACCGCATTTATGAGAGGGAAACGACCCAGTGCAATAAGATGGAGATTTGGTTACTGGCACTGCCACTGCATTAACCTTTTTACCGCTCTTGTGACGAACTTGGTGACCCGGATATTGAGCATGGGGTTCTCGGAGTTCATGGCTGCTAAGATGGCTTGACGGCAGGAGCAACACCAAGTTTATTCCTTTCGCCCCGCAGCAGCATCCTTTGATCGTTGAGTAAGGCAGGGCAAACACACGCCACGTACTCAATCGACTCCGAAGTACACCCACACCCCCTGTACATTGAATTGTAGTTTGAGCGGTGCCAATCTGGTAGATGGTGCAAGAAAGGCCATTGAGGGCTAAAAATCTTTTTTTCCATGCTACTGCATAGGTGCATAATAGATCTGGTGCCGCAGTCCCTGGCTTAAACCCAGATAAAACTGTCAAGGCGTGTTTGCGTTTGGCCAATTGTGCCCTATCACACTGAAAAGACCAGGACCAGACTCTTTTTTAATGTACTTTTGAGGGCCTGCTGGGATGGGTAAATTCCCCAGATTTGAGTCGCATCCAACACTTGAAATGAGTGTTCTAGATGGCAGGTGTGTTTCCGACCCACTTGGCTGGTTGATATTTCTTGCCACAGCATAGCCTCCAGGCTTCCTTTACTTGAAGTGCGCAGTTTGTTGCATAGCTTGATAAAAGCACCGGCCCCAACTCTTCGATGGTCTAGAAGGCCAAACTCAAGTCTTATTTGAACTGGGGATGAAGATTTCGGTAGACTCCATACTTGAAGATTCTTGTTATTGTCTTGTTCAGAAGACAGGAGTCTTTCCCCAGCATAATCTCCAGGTCATAGGATAAATATAGGAGGTTTTGGCTTTCATGACGGTTAAAAGAGGGGACAGACTTGGGCCAGATAACTGCCTCGCAAGCTTTGTAAGTGCTACCTTGACTGACAGAGCCTTTTCCCTGACCACTTCTTTGTTTGGAGAATGTGCCGCTTGAGTCCATAGAGACCCCCAGATATACTTTCAACGCTTTTGCAGTTAAAACGCCACCCTCCACTTAGCAGCTTCCTTCTCCCAAAAGTAATTCTTTGTCTTCGATAGATTGAATTCCAGCTAGTTGCAAATTGTATAGGGGAGCAGCTGGTCGAGAAGCCTCTGAAAGCTGACCCTTGTATGGCTAAGCAAGACGAGATCGTCTGCATATAGCATATTGCATACGCGGGTACCACCAGGTTTTGGAGGGTGGGAATTAACATCATCAAGTAGCTGCGGTAAATCTGAGATGAAGAGGTTAAAAAGAAGGGGTGCCAACACGCACCCTTGTTTTACCCCACAGGGTGTTTGTATTTTCCTTGAGATGTGGGATCCGTCTCCCAATTTCATATAGATCCAGGTGTTGGAGTGATGCTGGATTCTGGCCTTTTGGATGGCAGAGGGGATCCCCCATTTTTTCAGTTTAAGCCATAGAAGACCCGTGGGCACACAGTCGAAGGCCACCTTGAAGCAACAATGGAGTGGCATTCTTGAGGCTGATGCTTTCTCCATTGGTACTGATAGTGCAAGCAGGTTTGTTGTGGTTCCTGATTTTGCCACAAAGCCAGTCTGGTTAAGGGGTAAGAGGTGATTATCGGTGGCCCAGGATGACAGCTTTTTGAGCAACAGACTAGCATAGTATTTAGATTCAAAGTCCAAAGGGCTATCATCCTGTAGTTTTTAGGGTCATCTCTCCTACCCCCTTTAAAGATTAGATTGATGATGGCTCGATGTCAGGACTCAGGAATATGCTGAGTAGATCAACAATAGGTGAATAGGGGTGCCAGATGTTTGGCCCAGAACTCGATGTCCACCTTGGACAAGGCCTGAGGTAGGCTGTTTGGCGCGTGGGCCCCATCCAACCGGCCGTTGCTTATAATTTGGGCAGTTCAAATTATCAGTGCTTCGGGTGTCTTTGATACCTGAGACAGAAGCTCATCTTGCTGGTACAGGGTTTTGGTAATGTTTGCAACTTGTATCTGGGCAGCTGTGTCTGTTAGTTGCTCTCGCACCGTGGCGTGTTATGCCCAAGGGGACCTGCAAATAGTTATGGATGGTCAAGAAGCCAGATGGTATAAGTTTAGCAGATCGACCGTCTACATTTTTGGTCACTTTGAAATGATCTGTTAAAAATGATACCCATTAGTTTTTGCGTATACTGGCACTACTTTCCCCTTTAGGGCCTTGTGTCCTCCTAGATATCAGAATACCTTTTGATTAGGGGTTTTAAATGTGTGGATTAATTTTAAACAAAACTTATCAGAGCTTTTTTGTTTATCTCGGATTATTGCTTGCCTGAATGCTTTTTGTGCTTGCTTGTAGTTGGTGAATAGCTGTGCGTCCCCCGGGCGCTTCCGGGCATGTTGTATAGCTGCGTTACGTAAGGTTTTTAGTTTTTTTGTCTCTGCAGAAGTCAATAATAGGTTCCCGGTTGAGATTTTTCATGAGGTAGACAGGAATTTATTGAGTAATTGACTTGAAAAGGACTCCCATGCTGCATTGGGAACAATGTCAACGGAGCTCCTTCCACCTAGCATGCCTCTGCACCTCATCATTATACTGATTATGGAAGTGTCTAACCATTTTAACCTTTTGAGGTTCTCTGTATAGATTCCACTTGTTGTAGAACTTTTTTTCGCGTGCCGGGCGGCACTAGAAGACAGAATAATTATTTGGGGGCGATGGTGGTTCTCTCCTTGTGCTACAATAGTGTAATTTTCTATCAAAGAAAACATTTTGTTGTTACATAAAGTGTCAGCTAGGAATGATTGAGTGTGTCCATTTGTTCTTGTCCAGTTTGGGGATGTATCCAATGAAAAACAGCCATTCAGTGTTGTGTAACTCAAGCTGCTGAATTTTAGGACCATGTATTCTCCTAGTTTACTATATCTATTGCCGGTGGACTTTGTTTGATCCATGATATGTTGTTTACCCCCCGATATATCGTCCAGCTCTTCTGGGGCATCTTGAAAAAGGTTTGTGTTGAAGTCGTCTGAAATTAGACAGGGTGTGCTTCGGTGTTCACTTATTAGGTTGCACATGATCCAGACCAGGTATTCCAATTTAGCCTTTTTCTTCCTGGCATTTGGTGAGATATATACATTAATCAGGAGCATATGTTTGATGGAATTGAAGCTCCTGATGCCAATGATCCAGTCTTCTTCAAATTCAAGCTGGTAGCTTGCTGGCAACATATATCGAAAGACGACTCCTGAGTCGACCATGCTTGTGCAGTTTTAAGGCGGGGTACCGGAATTCCAAATAACCTTCTATTGGGAAGCTTGTCTCCGACCATGTTTCCTGGAGGAGTATGATCTTGTAGTTTTTTAAAAACTTTATCGTGTCAGGAGATTGGGACTTCGAGGTAAAGCCATTAATGTTCCAGGAACATACTGTGAGGTCAAGATGGGTGCTATTTCAATCGTGGGTACCCCCAGAGAGTGCAGCTGACAGCGAGGCCTAGTCGGGCGTCATTGGGTTAAATTCACTGTTGCTAGCTAATTGTTTCCTTCGTGGGCTCGACTTTGGGCCGATGTTAGTATTGTGAACAGTGGATTACTTTGGTTTCGGTGGGGAGCCGGGGATTTTACGAGTACCGATGGGTACTATGTTCCAATTGTGAGGGATATTTTAATACTCCCAGCTGTTAAATTGATCAGGCTTTGCTCCTTTATTGCCTCTGATACTAATGTGATTAGTGTCGTTTCGGTTGTTTGATTGCCTTTACTGGGTATACATTCAATAGAAGTTGTCATTGGACTCCAGGTTACGCAATTCCAGAATTATTTTAGACAGTTTAAAGATATTCCCTCTGTTTAGGATGGCGTGAGGACCTTTGGAGACATACTTCAGAGTAAATAACAATTCAGAGGGGAGGCTTGTTGTAGCCGGAACCTGTCCTGGGGCGATGAGGGTGCTCTTGGACATTTTCTATGTTTGGCCAGTTCTTTGTTGGACGGTGAATGGTTGTTGCTAGGATCCTTCTGGTTCACCATGAACATGAGGGACCGCCTTATTAAGGACAGTTTTACACATGTTTGCTGTATCTGGGTTCTTTGTGAGTGTTATCCGAAGTCTTTCCTTGCCTCCTGGATTTCATTCGTCGTTGGGTTGTTCAGTGACAACCGTTCTCTTTTAACTTAGTCTTGCTTGCTGAGGTCAGAGAAAGTGTTGGATCTTCAAATCCTGTTGCTAGGGGGTTCAAAGAATAAACTGGCTCTGGGTGTATTTCTTGCTCTCCTGGGGCTGAAGTTGTGGTTTCTTTAATGTGGCTTCCCGTCTGTGCCCGGAAGGTTGCCTGGGCTCATTGTGGGGACATGGTGCGGGTGACACGTTGCTTGTCGGCACGATTGCTAGTTTTGGAGATAAGTGTTGTAGCAGTGACCAACTGCTGTTGATAACAACTGTATTTATCGAGCCAGATCGTTGATTGCGTTTATGTCTTAAAAAATAATTGCTGGTTGTATTTTGAGTCTCCACACTGCGCTTATTACGCTCTTTTCGTAATCTTTTTTTTCCATTTTGCTCAGCTGTTGTGTTTGTGGTGGATTATTCATTGTACCATTGTCTTGGCTAATACACACTAAATCCCCATTGCTCAATAAGAGTGTTTTATTTGACGTGGTCTGCAGATCTATCCTTGGAACCATGGGGTCCCTGTTATCTAGTTTATCTTGATGATTAGATCTACACTTTGAAATGGCAGTTTGGTTATCACGCTTGGGTCGGCCACTGGGGTGACTGCAGGGCAGGTGTGGTCGCACCAGAGTTCATGTTGCCTGTGTTGATTGCTTATTTCATGTTGTGCTCTTTGAAGACTATTGAGATAGCTGAGGCCGTTGGGTGGGAATACTGTTGCTGGGATCGGTCCTGACTGGATGCTCTTGATTTTCTAATGTCTGTTAGAACTGTAGTTAGAAACTGAGGAAGAGAGGACAGACTGTCAATTATTGGGGAACAGCAGCATAGTGCTTGTTCTAGTTTGGCGTTGGATTGTGCTTTTGTAATCAGTTTGTTAAGAGCTTCCAGTCTGTGGTCAATCCCTGCAGTGTACACAGCTAGTGTGTTTAGAAGGTCGACTTGAAGGTCAAGTTTGTCCCAATGATAGTTAAGCGCAATTACTGTGGATTGGAGAGTTTGCAAAAGCTGTTGCCAACGTGCGTTAAGTTCGGTCGCTGCCAGGTCATGGCCTTCAAGTGTCACCGGAGATTGGTAGCCCATCCGCTGCTGGACTTCTACTGGCTCAAAGAGGACTTTGAGAACTCCGACCCCTGTGGTGAAAGTTGCCACATTTTACCTGTGGACTTAGGAATACTGTAGTGTGAGTTAACCACGCCCTATGTACAACGCTAAGTTAGCATAACCTCGATGGCTGTTAGAAAGCCAGCTTGCTGCTTCTGCTGCTTTTGCACGCAACACTGTTGTTACATGTTATTCATTCGAGAACTGCTGACTCGACTTTGCTTCACATGAGAACCGTCTGTTGTTTAACATCTTCAACAGCGAGCAGTGACCTTGGTCTGTACACCGTGTAAGGAACGAGTCTGGGTCACTAGACGGGGCAGGTTGTTGTGTTCAGGTTGATCGTACCACTTTTTAGACATAACATACATACAGCTGCCAATACCTGAAAGACGAGCCCTTTAATATTACAGAGTAGCATGTTTTCTGACACATTCAAAACGAAGAGCTGAAGCAGGAAGAGCCTAGCTGATCCTGTGATGTGATTCCACTAAGCTGATCTATAAGGTATGGGGTCCCCCATGCAAGCCTAAGAGACCTTCTATTAGTCTAATAATACCTTATTAGTTGCTAGAGAAAGGAGGGTGGTTGTGTTCCACGGTCATTATTATTATGATTGTTCCCTTCATTTTCTATGGTATTGTAACAATGCTGATGGTGCTGATCCTAACCATTTGTCTGCTTGTGTTAGCCAAAGTACTGCATCTTAGGACGCGAGGTTTATAAAATAAACTCTTTAAACTTTACTGTGCCTTTGTTGTTCTGTTGTGGACTGATATATAGCTACCAACGGGTATTTTGGGTTCCCACCACTCCTGAGAGTACCTAAGTCGCTTGTTCTGGGTTGTCTATACATTGGGACCGCCGAGCCAAATCCCGGATAACGAATGTGACACTAAGCTAGTCGGATAGGGGTTCTTAGTTCTGAGGGGAGTTTCTGGTACACCACAATTCTCTGAGGTCCTGGTTTCCGGCGCATAGTTCTGTGCATAAGCAGAATCCCTGCAACATGGCGCACCTAACGTTTGGTCTTTTGATCTGAAAAGCCTTAGTAGTGCTTTTATTAGTCCACAACGCCCTCACTCTAGTTTTCGGATAACGTGAGTGACGGCTTAACCTACCTGGGTTTCGACTAAAGGTTCTTTCAAGCTTGATAATTAAAAAGGTTTTCTTTTTCTGAACCCCAGTGCTACAGTATAGCTTTTCGTTGTTCTTTCAAGTGTCCCGATGGCGGTCAACGCTGCCGCGCATAGCAGGGTTCCCCTGACCGCACATTTGAGGGTCTATGGGGTCCCGGATGATGGCTTGGCTGTTATTTTAGTAGTAGGCGCTGATGCGGCGTTCCCGTATGAGTTGTTTTACTCTTGGGTGACGTTTGACAAGGTGGATGCAAACGACAATTTGTTCCACGATAATACTCACACCGCGATGCCTGCTGCCTATGCCCCTTATCGGACACTTGAAATTCCCCTTAGTGCCTGGCAGCATACTATTTGGTTTAATGGCGCCCTCCCCCATGTGGTAGCGCCGGCGAGAATGGGCCCGTTGTCAATAGCAGGGGCCACATGGCCGGTGCTAACCGGTTATGCTCCCCATCCCCGCTACATGACTGTGGCGGTGGCGGAGTTACGAGTGCTACACACTGCCCTGATTACGGTCCATAGGGCGTTAGTGCAGTACGTGTCTCGCAATGTGTCAGATTCCTTAGATACTAAATCGATCTTCTCAGGAACAGATGACCGTTCCTCAATTCCCTCCTGCCGAAGCCAATGACAGGTGAGAGCAACTGCCAATAACTTCAACTCGGGGGAAAGGGGAAGTGGAAGACAAAACAAGAGAGACTGCTTCAGGACTCTGGCTCCTCTTCTATTCGTCTGGAATGGGAAACCTGTAATGGCAAGCACAATACGTTAACCCTCCCAACTCCTTAGGCGGGAAATATTGTCATGTATCTTTTGCCTTATTACCTGTGCTAGTCCTGAAAACTGCTCCTCCCTATACTGTTTTGCCTGAATTGTATTTTTTAGGTGCTTCTTGTCTTATACTTATATCATCTGATTTACTGGAAGAATTCGGAGTTTACTGTTGCTGTCTGCCTAGAGGTAATTACTTCTTTTATCTCAATTGAACACAGTGCTTAAGATGTTCTTGAGAGATAGCCTCTAGGACAACAACAAACTATAAATATTTCCTTCGCTGAATGCTGTTAAAATTCCTGAGTGCACACTTTTCCAGAATAGGACTTTATCCTTTTTCTTTCTTGAAAGAGTCTTTCTTGACGTTCAGTCTTTAAATAGTTTTTTCATTCCAAAATAGTAATACAGTCCTGCTCACAATTAGGAAATTAACTGCATACGCTTACTTGAAAGTTGGAACGCTTCTCTTCACAGAAGACGTTCCCTGGACCAGGCGTATTCAGCTCTCACTGCCAAAATTCTGTGACTGAAAATGAACCTGCAGTTCCTGACTAGAATCTTTTCTGTGAAAGAAATTCCTCAGGTTAGAATTATTTGTACATGGAACTCAAAAGAAAAGCTATTCTCACTTTCCTAGTTAAACTCTCCACTACGACTAAAGTTCTTTTCAATTCTCCTCAGAATTGAAACGCGCTTCAAGAAAACGTTGCTGTCCGAATTTTCTCTTCAGTTGAAGTGCGACGCGCGAGCAGCGCGCAGGCGCATTATCGATTCAAAAACGTCTTGGGTGAGAACAACTAGACCGCGCACCTCTACAGGAAGCGGGAGCGGTCAAGTCTGATCCCGTAATTGCCGCATGACACAATTGACGCATCATACAGCGAAGAGAGGCTCTCCAGGAAGGAGTCAATCTTTTCCAATGTGGGTATCGTCTCACAAGCAATTGAAAAGGGGTAAGAGAATGTCTTTTTGACTTGATGATGCAGCAAGTAGAGAGGTTTCTGACAGTACCCCCCACCAAAAAACGTCCTCCCAACCTTGGTTTTGTTGGGTTTTTTCTGTGGAATTCTCTTATCAGTCTTGGGGCATGGACATTAGCACATGGCTCCCAAGATCTCTCTTCCGGGCCAAAGTTCTTCCAGTCAATCAGATAATACAATTTACCCTTCCTGACAATTGAATCTAATATCTTGTGTACCTCAAACTCCTCTACAGCATCTACTAAAATTGGCTTGGGTGATGATTGAAGTCTTACATTAGGTGGACTCTTTTTTAGTAGAGAGACATGAAATGTGGGGTGTATTTTCAGGTAAGAAGGTAAGTGTATCTTAACTGTGACTGGGTTTATCATCTTGGCTACTTTAAAGGGGCCAATAAATCTAGGCTGAAACTTGCGATTTTCTTTGATTCTAAGGTTTTTTGTGGATAACCATACTTTATCGCCAGGACAGAATTTTGGACATGTTCTCCTCTTTTTGTCTGCTTGTTTTTTATAAGAAACCTTTGCCTTGATTAAATTTTCTTTGGCTCGCATCAAGGAATTTTGTACTTCTTTTACAAACTCTTCCACTGCCGGGACTGGGCCTTCTTCTTTATCCACTATCAAGCTGGGGTGTCTGCCATAATTTAAATAGAAAGGGGAATTCCCAGTAGAAGAGTGTTTCGCATTGTTGTACGCAAATTCTGCTGCCCAAACTAACTCTGACCACTCAGCCTTTTGATCTAATAAATAGAGTCGAAGGTATTGTTCTAATTCTTGGTTGACTCTCTCAGTTTGGCCATCAGTTTCCAGATGGAAACTGGTGGAATAACGAGCATCAATTCCCAACCTCTTCGTAAAGGCCCTCCAAAAGTGCGAAACAAACTGAGATCCACGGTCTGACACCAGAACTCTCGGAATTCCATGCAATCTCACTATGTGTTGGGAGAATAACTGAGCCAATTGGCTTGCTGAAGGCACCTTTTTTAAGGGAACAAAATGGGCCATTTTGGAGAAGGTGTCTACCATTACTAAGATAGTATTATAACCTTGACTGGGGGGAAGATCCACAATTAAATCCATTGAAACTGTATGCCATGGATATGGTGGGGTAGGCATAGGCAACAACAACCCCTGTGGAGCCATTCGGTCTGTCTTCCCTCTCAAACATCTCTCACAAGTGGCTACAAACTGTCGTATCTGCGGCTTCATACTGGGCCACCAAAAATTTCTCTCCACTAAGTCAATGGTCTTTTGAACTCCTTTATGCCCCGCCAACAGTCCATAATGACAAGACTTCAAGGCCTTTTCTCGAAGCTCCTCAGTAGGAAGAAACAGCCGATCTTCTTGATATGGAAGGTCATTTCTAATCTCCCTGCCACCTTGCTCTTGGGCCCATTGAATCATTTCACCTTTCGTCATAACCTTCTTGATTTCTGTTGAAAAATCCGAATTACTGGTGGTGGAAATGATCTTCTCCTTTGGTATGATTGTCTGTGGGATCATCTCAGATTCTTGGGAATCTGAATTAATTCTGGATAGTGCGTCAGCCTTTGCATTGCTGGCACCTGGCCGAAAGGTAAGCACAAAATCAAAATCCGCAAAAAACAGAGACCAACGCAATTGTCGAGCAGACAAAGTGCGAGCGGACTTGAGAAATTGTAAATTTCTATGGTCTGTGAACACTGTGACCTTATGTTTTGCCCCCATAAGGTAATGTCGCCACTCAAGAAATGCAACTTTAACTGCAAGCAACTCTTTGTCAGCGATGGAATAGTTACATTCTGGGGGAGTTAACTTCCTTGAGTAATAAGCCACTGGATGCAACTGGCCAGTATGTTGATGTCGCTGAGACAGTATTCCCCCAATGGCTACATCGGATACATCTGCTTCAACATAAAATGGATCTTCTGTTCTTGGATGTAATAAGATTGGAGCCTGAGTAAATAATTTCTTTAGACATTGAAAGGATTCTTCGGCTTCTTCACTCCAAATGAATTTCACACCTTTCTTCAGAAGTTTAGTGATCGGGGTTACTTTGTAGGAAAAGTCGGGAATGAATCTTCTGTAAAAATTTGAAAATCCAAGGAAACTTTGGATCTCTTTGACATTTTTTGGGGGGGGCCATTCTTGCACTGCCTTGACTTTTGCCGCATCCATGCTGACTCCCTCCGGGGACAGCACAAATCCTAAAAATTCAATCTTCTTGACATGGAAGGCACATTTCTCCAGTTTTACATATAAATGGTTTTCAAGTAATCTGGTTAAAATGGATCTCACATGAGTAACATGATCTTCCGTGTTCTCAGAGAAAATTAAGATGTCATCAATATAGACAACAGCCACTCGATCCAAAAATTCTCCCAAAATGTCATTTACAAAATGCTGGAAAGCGGCAGGGGCGTTGCACAATCCGTAGGGCATTACTTGATATTCAAATAAACCGTAACGGGTTCGAAAAGCCGTTTTCCACTCATCCCCTGGGGCTACCCGAATCAAATGATATGCCCCTCGCAAATCCAGTTTAGTAAACACTTTGGCATTCTTAACTTGATCCAACAATACTGAGATCAAAGGAAGAGGATAACGATTCTTTATTGTTACTTGGTTCAGTGCCCTATAATCAATGCAGGCGCGAAGATCTCCATTCTTTTTTGGGATGAAAAAGAGGGGGGAGGATACTGGGGACTGGGAGGGGCGAATAAATCCATTGGCCAGATGTTGATCCAAATAGGTCTTTAAAAAGGCATTTTCCGTCTCTGTGAGGGCATATATACGACTGCAAGGTAACACCGCCCCAGGTTCAATCTCGATCTTACAGTCATATGGGCGATGGGGAGGGAGTTTTTCTGCTTCCTTCTTATCAAACACTGTTGATAAATCCTGATACTCCACTGGAATTTCCTTGGTCTCCATGGCACAAATTTGAGCGGGAAATTGAATCAATCCCTGAACTGGTGACTCCTCACTGGGCCCTTGATGCCCGCCAAAGCAATGGTCTTTACAAAATGATGAATCCATAACTACAGTCCTTTTGCTCCAATCAATGCGTGGATTATGTTCAGTTAACCAAGGAAGACCAAGAATTAACTGAAATTGAGGTGCGTCTATAATATTGAATGCTATCTGTTCGGTGTGACCATTTAATCCAGTCAGTAGAACTCTCTCCGTTTCATGTGTGATCGGCCCCGATGACAGATTGGTTCCATCTACAGCTCGAACCGCCTCCAAAATCTTCTTCTTAACGAACTCAATTCCAATCTGCCGAGCATATTTTATATCACAAAAATTTCCGGTTGCCCCGGAGTCAATCATCACAGAGACCTTGCTTATTTCTTGTTGACGAAATTTTATTGTGAAAGATACCACCAAATGAGGCGCTGCTGACTGTAGTGTATTTGCTATTTGCTGTAATTCTGGAGTCGACTTGACCTTCGCTTTCACCTGTGCAACCCCTTCTACAGATGAAGCTGACCTTTTCCCTGCTGAGAAGTCTTGGGTCTTTTTGGACATTCTTTGACAAAATGACCTGCCAATCCACAATACAAACAAAGCTGGGAACTTCTTCTCCTCTCCTTTTCCTCCTTGGTTAAAGGACCTCTTGTGGATCCGATCTGCATTGGCTCTTCTGTTGTGGTATTCTCTGAGGCCTTGTGAACTTCAGATTTGAACCGATCAAAACGAGGAGGTAAAGGGCGAATCTCTTTTCTCTTTTCATTGCGTCGCTCACTCAAACGATGATCTAGTTGTAATACTAAGTCAATAAGTTCAGATACTTCAGTAGGTCTTTTAGGAATTTGAGCTAAAGCATCCTTTAGTTCATCCTTTAATCCTCGGTAAAAAATTGCAGCTCTTTTTTCCTCTGGCCAATTGGTTTCTACTATGAGTTTGTTGAAATGTGCTAAGTATCCCACCAAGTCTCTATTTCCTTGTCTTAGCTCTAATAACTCATTGTCGGTTGCTTGAGAGGCTGAACGACGATCAAATATTCGCAAAAATTCAATTTTAAAATCGTCAAAATTATATAACACTGGATCGTTTCGGGTGACCAAAGACATTGACCATGCCGCAGCATCGCCGTTCAGATACGACAGAATGAACGCCACTTTAGACTGATCCTCAACAAAAATCACTGGTCTGCATAAAAAATGCAAGGAGCACTGAGTTAAGAATATCTGCGCCTTTTGAGGGTCTCCTCCAAACCTCTCTGGGGGGGCGAGGGGAATTATGGGTGAGATAGCATGAATCACCTGAGTGGAGATGTCAGAAGAGGATGGCAGACTTGACTGAGATTGGGCCCCCTTAAAAAACGAACCTGAAGACACTAGCTCATCTAGTTTTTGTCTAATTTGAGTAGATTCTTGACTAGACCTCCTGACTTCCTCCCTCAAAGTTTTATTTTCTTCTAAAGCATTATTCAATTGTTTCTGCATTCCATCTAAGATGTTTGTTAGGGTCTTTAAATCTAATCCTTCCGCCATACTGCTCAGGAGAAGATCTGTAATCCTCAATCAAGAGGAAGGCACTTCAATCTGTCAGATTCCTTAGATACTAAATCGATCTTCTCAGGAACAGATGACCGTTCCTCAATTCCCTCCTGCCGAAGCCAATGACAGGTGAGAGCAACTGCCAATAACTTCAACTCGGGGGAAAGGGGAAGTGGAAGACAAAACAAGAGAGACTGCTTCAGGACTCTGGCTCCTCTTCTATTCGTCTGGAATGGGAAACCTGTAATGGCAAGCACAATACGTTAACCCTCCCAACTCCTTAGGCGGGAAATATTGTCATGTATCTTTTGCCTTATTACCTGTGCTAGTCCTGAAAACTGCTCCTCCCTATACTGTTTTGCCTGAATTGTATTTTTTAGGTGCTTCTTGTCTTATACTTATATCATCTGATTTACTGGAAGAATTCGGAGTTTACTGTTGCTGTCTGCCTAGAGGTAATTACTTCTTTTATCTCAATTGAACACAGTGCTTAAGATGTTCTTGAGAGATAGCCTCTAGGACAACAACAAACTATAAATATTTCCTTCGCTGAATGCTGTTAAAATTCCTGAGTGCACACTTTTCCAGAATAGGACTTTATCCTTTTTCTTTCTTGAAAGAGTCTTTCTTGACGTTCAGTCTTTAAATAGTTTTTTCATTCCAAAATAGTAATACAGTCCTGCTCACAATTAGGAAATGAACTGCATACGCTTACTTGAAAGTTGGAACGCTTCTCTTCACAGAAGACGTTCCCTGGACCAGGCGTATTCAGCTCTCACTGCCAAAATTCTGTGACTGAAAATGAACCTGCAGTTCCTGACTAGAATCTTTTCTGTGAAAGAAATTCCTCAGGTTAGAATTATTTGTACATGGAACTCAAAAGAAAAGCTATTCTCACTTTCCTAGTTAAACTCTCCACTACGACTAAAGTTCTTTTCAATTCTCCTCAGAATTGAAACGCGCTTCAAGAAAACGTTGCTGTCCGAATTTTCTCTTCAGTTGAAGTGCGACGCGCGAGCAGCGCGCAGGCGCATTATCGATTCAAAAACGTCTTGGGTGAGAACAACTAGACCGCGCACCTCTACAGGAAGCGGGAGCGGTCAAGTCTGATCCCGTAATTGCCGCATGACACAATTGACGCATCATACAGCGAAGAGAGGCTCTCCAGGAAGGAGTCAATCTTTTCCAATGTGGGTATCGTCTCACAAGCAATTGAAAAGGGGTAAGAGAATGTCTTTTTGACTTGATGATGCAGCAAGTAGAGAGGTTTCTGACACAATGTGCAGGTGGGGGCACCTGCGGTTGCGGGACACACGACTGACCATCATGCGACGGTCATTAGTCCAGTTATGGTTAATTCGGTTGTCGGCAAGCACTCCAAGCAGAGGGATGAATTCCCTTACTGGCTTGCTGAAAAATTTGATCAATTTGAAGCCGTGTTTCCCAATACTTCTCCTGTGGATAAACACAGGATCCTCACTATAACATTACCTAAGGACCTGGTCCCGGATATTGTCGACTGTGACAATTGGGGCAAGGTCTTTGCTGCGACCTATGCGAAGTGTTACGGCACTCCGTCTATGTCTGTACTGCCCTCGGTCATCAAGAAAGTCCAAGAGAATCATGGTGCCGAGGCAGCGATAGAGTTGGGATTGAGGCTTGTCGATAGCTTCGATGTGGTTAGTTCCATGGTTATGGGCAACCTCAAAGGAGATGCCATGCAATTCCAGGTGTGCAATATGATGGCACTTGTGGATCCTGGTGACAAGCCAAAGGAGTTCGCTAAAGTTATAGCGAAAGCCTACAGAATGGTGGGTCGTAGCGCCTTGGGTGTGAAACCCACCATAGTCATTCCGACTGCAGTACAGCAGCCTAAAGTGAGTTTGTCGACAAAAGACGAAAAGCCCAACTTTCCAAAACAAAGTTGGCGAGCTAAGAAACAGGGGAAGCAGCAAGAGAAACGGAGGTCTCGTTCTGCATCACCGGTGCAGACACAAAGTGAACGCACTTATGATTTGCGCGATCGTTCTAACATTAAGTCACCTGATAGATTTCAGGTTCCTGAACAACGCTCTCCTCGTTCTTCACAGGAAACATCGGCTTATCAATCCGGTGGCGGAGATCGTGGAAAGGGAAAGGGTGCTCAAGGTCGTGAGCAGCCCCGTCAGGCTGACGGCAAAGGCAAACAGGACGAGTCTGCACGTCAAAGACCCCCGTTTCAAAAGAAGAAAGTTGCTGCTCTGACTGCGCGATATGCCTCAGATGGTACGGACACAGCTTCTGAACCAGACATGGGCACTAACGCTGCTAGACAGCGCGGCGGAAGTTACAATAGTGTGACAAACGCTGCGTCCGTTTCTGGCGGCGACAGCAACTGATACATATGTAAGTGTTGAAACTGCTGATACTCGCGTAGCTCCCCCTGAAAGCATGTTTAAAATTACCCTTTTAATTGAAGGTGACATACAGCGTAAAATTAAGGTGGTATTTTGGGATCATCTAACCTCCACCTATGATATACTTTTGGCGGAAGCAGATTGGCCCCCGGATTTCGTGTTGGAGGCTCCTAGAGGGGAGGTGGTAATCCTCCCTTCCTTTGGGCACACAGTGCCATTGGAACATTCTAACAGTTTAGCCGGGGAGTGGGCGCAGGTGCTTGCACCTGCGTTGTACCGTACTCAGGTGGGTTGGGACAAATTTTCTCCCAATCATAAGATTCCGTTGCGGTCGGAGCCCCAGCCCCAACCCCAATACCCCATGCGTCACGAGGCTAGGTCTCACGTCGCGTCTATCCTTGAACAATTGGAATATCAGGGAGTGATTGAAACGTGTGTCACCCATGAATAATCCTTTATTTACTGTGACGAAGCCTGACGGTTCGTACCGCCTAGTTTTGGATTACCGGCACTTAAATTCGCACTGCCGGACATGTGCGGTACAGAATACACACAGTTCGGCTCTCGTCGATAGTCTTGTGAGAAAACGTTTTAAAACTACACTTGACATCTCCAATGGCTTTTATAGCCACAACCTGTCTCCTCATAGCTATGAGTGGACGGCGTTTACCTCGGGTGGCAAACAAAAATGGTTCAAGAGGCTCCCAATGGGCTATAAAAACAGCCCTGGGGTCTTTGCTGCTCGTGTGGTCTCACTCTTGGAGATGATAGACCCGGAAGCATATTCGTATGTGGATGATATCTACCTAACGGACGGCGAGTTGCTTCCACACCTTGCTCGTGTGGATAACATAATAACTATGTTTGCTGACTATGGTTACAAGTTCAACTTTGCCAAGTCCCACATTGCCGAGTTCACAGTGTTGTTTTTGGGGTACGAACTCAATAATGAGGGTCGAGGCTTGGCTCCGCAGTTCCTTGAGAAATGCGCACGCCTCAGTACTCCTTCGACACTGAAGAAGTTACAATCATTGCTGGGCTTTCTGAATTTCGGTCGTACCTACATTCCTGATTATGCCCAGCGTATCAAGCCGCTTTATGCCTTGGTACAACCTACTTATACCAAATCTTGCTGGCTGCCTGAGCATACGGCCGCATTGCATGCATTGCAGTCTGATCTTCTAGCTTCGAAGTTTTTACAAACTTGTGATAACCACACTAACCTGGTCATTAGAATCGTACCAGGTGCAGTGGGTTTCACCTACTTGACGTTCAATGAGGGCGACACAGTCCCCATTGCATACAAATCTCATCTGTACACTTCGGCTGAGCTGCGCTTTTCCGCTGTCGAGAAAGTACTGACAGCAGTTCAGATGGCGATCCTGAAAGAGCGAGCGCTATCACAGGGAAAGCACATGCTGGAGGCAGTTACTAAAGCCAGTGTACCCAATTCAAAAGCTTTGCATCCAAGGTGGATACAATGGGCAACCTCCTTGACTTCGCCGGACGTCACATATATCTTTGTCGCGGCATTACAGACACAGGAGTTCTTGGAGTATGAATTTGTTCATCCGGCTCCTCTGACTTTCCGCCCGCTCGAGGAGTACCATTGTGTTATATACACTGATGGGTCTGCGCAACCCGCAACTGGATCAAAGCACGCCTATTCAGCAGCCTGCGCGATTGTAGTAGGTACTTTCGTGAACGGTGAGTTCCAGTCTGATGTCGTGCATACGCAGTCATTGGGTGATTGTACCGCGCAGTTGGCAGAGCTGAGAGCTCTGGTGCTTGCACTGGAGTTTGCTGATGCTTGGGTCACCACTCTTATAGTGAGTGACTCGTTTTATTGTGTTCAGTCATACAACGAGAATTTACACTTTTGGAGTCAGAATGACTTTCATGATTCGAAAGGTAGCACAGTTAAGCACAAGATGCTTTGGGTTCGAGTGGCAGAACTTAAAGAAGGCCTGCCCCTCGTGAATGTAGTTCACACTCTTGGTCACCAGCGTGTTGGTGTCCATGCTGTCGGTAACAGTTTGCCCGACGAGGGAGCAAAAACTGCAGTGGCGACATATTTAGTAGCAGCAGTTACAAGATCCAAAACTAGGTTTGATGATGACATCTTGGCAGCTATTGCTGCATCCGAGACAGGGTCGGGCTTTCCGAAAGGATTCCCTTCCCGCTACCATTATCGTTTAAGTCCTGATAACGTCCCGTTAGTGAGGATTAACGACGTTGGTGACAGATTGATTCCCAACGCGGACTGCAGACCATCTCTGATTACAGCTGCCCACGAAGGTGTTGCGTCAGTGCACGCCGGCGTTTCGGCGACTGTGTCTCTTTTACAGCAGCGTTACTGATGGTACGGTTTGTACAAACAAGCGCGAGCTTATGTCCTTTTATGTGATATTTGCCAGCAGATTAAACCTTCTACTGTCGCGTGTCCACCACAAACGCAGCTGTTTATATCTAATCAACCACTTGCGTGTGTTTATTTAGATCACTGCGGTCCTTTTTCCTCTGATACTGCGTACAAGTACATCTTGGTTGCAGTGGATTCGTGCACACGTTTTCTGTGGGTATGGCCGCAAAGGAGTACTGATGCCCGGACGGTCATCAAGGATTTGCGTGTCTTTATTGGGAGTTTTGCATGTGGTACCCTTCATTCTGACCAGGGCCCTGCGTTTGCCTCTAGGGCTTACAAAGAAGCCATGAGAAGTTTGGGGGTCCAAGTCAAATGTTCGTCTCCATACCGGCCTGAGGGCAATAGTGTTGTGGAGCGAATGAACCGTGACCTAAAGCAGTCTTTGACAGCAAGGGTATTAGGTACAGGCTGAAGCTGGCTGACCCACTTGTATGACGTGCAACGTGCACTTAATAATCTCCCTAGAAGGTCTCTGGGTGGGCGGACCCCATACATGATGCTCTTTGGAGTACGAATGTTTGTCCCGGACCTTGAGGGTCTAGACATGGCGGCGGCTACCGCGCCTTTTGACCTAGATGATCACTGTGCTGTATTACAGAATCTACAAGAAGCAAGAGACATTCTGGCGAAGGAACACGTACCCTCTACATGCGAAGCTGAGCTCCAGATTCCGGTAGTCGGCTGGCTACCTCGAGTTGGTGATCTGGTCCGTGAGAAGGTGGAGAACAAGAAAGAGTTTGGCCCCTCTTATCGTGCACCAGTCCCGGTGCTTGGAGTCCAGGGTACCCGTACAGTCATTTTACCACCACTTCCTGGTCGCAAGGAAAACAGGTACATCTCGATTGACAATGTCAAGCTACAGCGAGTGGCCGATACTTCATAGTATGACACCTTCAGTTTCTTGCCCTTCCATTCTGCGAAATTCTGTTGTGCTGCCGCCCTCGACCATCATGCCTGAGGTTGCCGCTGAGATCCAAGCTGTTTCTTCCCCTCTTATACCGCCCGTTGATGGTGGTTTGCCTGATGATCCTGAGTATGCTTATCCTGCAAGTGTTCCATTGCCTCTTTTACATTCAACAGCGATTGACCAGTCCCGTTCTTCCTTTGACACTGAATCAATGACTTCCACTGCCCCATCCAAAATTGCTATATTTTTTGCCTGGTTCAAGAGACAGTTTTTAGTGGCACCATGGACTTACATCTGGCTGGTGCTAATCTGTGTTTTTTTGTTCATGACAATTGGCTTTGTGGTAGTGTTTTTTAAATTGATAAATGGACACTACCTGAATGAGCGATCTTCGATTGAATCCATTGCTGGAACTTTGGCCCCCCATTCCTCATCACACATTATGAAAAGGGACCAGACTTTTGTGAACATTACTGCCTGGCCTGTGCGTGATGGGATTGCTTGGGATGCTGTAAAATTTCAAATTCATGGACCTACAGAAGTGATTAATGTGCCTAATGTATTTCGTGTTTCTATGGGTGATGTCGTTAAACAGAATATTAGATCTGATGATTGGGATGTACACGCAATAGAAGCACTGTTTTCTGATCTTAAATATTATGCTGCATTTGATGCTGAGGATTTATATTTAAATTCTGCTAATTTTGGTGAACAGTTTTGTTATCAACATTATGGCACACATTTCCTACATAGAGCAAATACCTTTCGAAATTTTGTTAATTACACACAACGGGAACATTGTCCGGCCCCTCATCAGGGCAGTTCTTCAACGTTAGTGAACAAGTTCACATACTTTTCGGATTTCAGTGTGTCTAAACCGGCCTCCTTTTATTTCAAGATGGCACCTGAAACTGCCTCGAAGGTACGGTTGACACATACCAAATTATTATATTCCAAATCCTTTTTGGACGAATTGGCAGTCGGAGGCTACGAGCTATGGAAAACTACTGTCGATCTTAAATCGGTTTGGGGTACTAAACCGTGGCAGGTTCAGGGGACAGAAGCTTTGCATCGTGCCTGTATTATCCCTAACCACATGTTATTTTTAAATTCATCTGTTTTTCAGACGACTTGCTTTGGCTTGTCTACGTCTAAAAGGATGAATTCCCCCGCAATCCCGGATCTGGGTGCTTATCCCGGTTGGGGTAATTACACAGATCTTTCCCTTCTTAAATTGCAGTCCCTTATTTCCAACTCCACCTTTAACGTTTCGGCATTTAATCCTGAGGGTTGGTTGGTTTGGCAAACTGGTTCAGATTCTTGTCAACGTCGATTTTTAGCACTGACACCTGGGTACACTCAAGTCAGGGTAGATCCTTGTTTTGAATCATCACATACTGTAACTACCTACTCTGTGGGTAAGTTATGCCAGTCATGGCTGCAACATTCCACATTAGCGTCTGTTAAGCTACATTTGTCACGTTTAGACGACAAAATTGATTTGAATGATTTTATTAAAGGTCCTGCAGTAGGCAGGTCCAAAAGATGGGTATATGCTATTTACAATGAAGTTTGGAAATTGTCGCAAATTGAGGCTGCCTCCAGATTACGTGCTATTGACCAGGCCAATATGGAAAAAGTGTTGGCTGTGATTGATAATAGTATAAATACCTTGTCTTCTAGGATTTACACTTTAGATAATATTGTTTCATCTGTCGTAGATATTGTGCAGGATGATTTGTCTGTCTTATACCATGGCCAGAATCAGTTGCGTTCTGTTATGCAATTTGCATGGACTTTGCAAACGTTAAAGGCAGGGAAAGTTCCATGGGATTACATGAATGTGTCCTCTTTGTTCCTCCCTTTTAATTTGACTGCAAAGCAACAGTTTATGTCTATGAAGGATGCCACTTATTCATTACTGCACATTGAGAAATTAGAACCTTTGCCTTTCTCTATTGCCGAGTTAAATTCGGCCACGTGGCTTATTCACGGCGTAATCACTTTACCCTTTGCGCTTTCTAAATTTAGTTCATGCATGAAACATTATGCTCTGGGCAGATATGAACAACTTGGTAGTGCGTTCCTGCACGAAGTTTGGTCGCTCCCATTTACATATAGATGCATGCGGGAGGGCACAGAGGTTTATCTGAAAGGTGAGGAATGCACTTCTGCTCCTGATCATTCTGTAGTGTGTAGACATATACAATTACATGGTGCTTGCAATGTACACGCTCCTAATTTAGCTTGCGTTTTGAAAGGTGTACCTGTACCAGTTATAACCCCTTCATTTACGCTGCTTGCTAACGGTAGTTATTTGCTTTTAAATAATGAGAATTGCTGTGGGATGCTGAACGGCATTCTGTACATAGTCACTGTTTCCCAGCGTGTAGTTTGCTGTAATAATCTCCTTTTCCCGCCCCCGCATGGCCGGCTCGATGTTTCTATCTGGCCTTCGATTCCAACCTTGAGCGCAGAGTTCAACCAGATGAGCAGAATAAGGGCTCTTTTGTCTCAAAGGGAGGTCGCTTTAACTTCATCCCGTGAAACCTTTCTTCTTCACGTGGCAAACACCCGCACGGAGGTGCAGGCGCTTTTGAATACTGACCTCCCCTTCCATTTTGGAACATTGATACAGACTATCTTTAATGCCTCGTCTACGACTGGCATAGTTAATTTTTTTAAACTAGTGGGCTCCGGCCTCGTGACCTCCTTTCAGACTATTTTTGGTGTGATCCCCGCGTTTTTTCATTCTATTTTTTCCAGCGTCTTCGGAGGTCTTCCTTTGCTTCTTGCCCTTATTGCTGGAATACTTTTGCTGGTTTGCGTTCTACGCAATGGCTGCGCAACTTGCGTGCAGAGACAACATGCCCCAGCTGGTTCATCTGCGCAACCGGATGCTTGAATACGTTGCCCCTGGCGACCTTAAGTGTTGCGTATGGATTGTCCTTCCGGTTTCCGTTCTTTACTTGTGTACAACCCGTCTTTCACTGCCTGGAATGTCCTTTCCAGTGGGCTCTGCATTTGTGCCTTTCAACCTCGGTGTCACCTGTGCCTGATTTTGGTCAACTGATGGGCCCCTTAACGGCTCATGAGTCTCAATGTTCTGGTGTTGGGTTTATGGCCTTGGGTGCGGCACATGGAGTCCTTGGTAATTGGGCCATCGAAGAGGCTGCGATGGATTTTCTGGAACGAAGTTATATCGAGGTACCTTCCTGTTGTCCACGTGTGGTACTGGAAGCTCCGCTTGTGAGTGAACACGTGTGTTCCTTTCCCCTGTTAAACTGGATGGCAGATACTTTTGCGGAACGCTCCAATGATTTCCTCTTGGAGGCTGTTGCAACTTATTGTGCCTATACTTTTATGGATTGACTATTTGTCATGTTCGACCCTTGATGTGTCGAGAGGTGTCGTTTTTTCCCATTTGTTCATGTTTTTTTTACACCTGACGACATCTTTTTTCTGTTTTTTTTTCTTTTCGAACTTACACTTACCTTATATGGACTTATAGTTCATGCCCTTGGTTCCGTTCTTTCTAACTTGAACTTTGCGTTCTTGATAAGTGTGCCCCTAGTGGTTAGTAGTCCGATCAAAGGGGGATGTAGTGTGGGTTAACCACGCCCTATGTACAACGCTAAGTTAGCATAACCTCGATGGCTGTTAGAAAGCCAGCTTGCTGCTTCTGCTGCTTTTGCACGCGACACTGTTGTTACATGTTATTCATTCGAGAACTGCTGACTCGACTTTGCTTCAGATGAGAACCGTCTGTTGTTTAACATCTTCAACAGCGAGCAGTGACCTTGGTCTGTACACCGTGTAAGGAACGAGTCTGGGTCACTAGACGGGGCAGGTTGTTGTGTTCAGGTTGATCGTACCACTTTTTAGACATAACATACATACAGCTGCCAATACCTGAAAGACGAGCCCTTTAATATTACTGAGTAGCATGTTTTCTGACACATTCAAAACGAAGAGCTGAAGCAGGAAGAGCCTAGCTGATCCTGTGATGTGATTCCACTAAGCTGATCTATAAGGTATGGGGTCCCCCATGCAAGCCTAAGAGACCTTCTATTAGTCTAATAATACCTTATTATTTGCTAGAGAAAGGAGGGTGGTTGTGTTCCACGGTCATTATTATTATGATTGCTCCTTTCATTTTCTATGGTATTGTAACAATGCTGATGGTGCTGATCCTAACCATGTGTCTGCTTGTGTTAGCCAAAGTACTGCATCTTAGGACGCGAGGTTTATAAAATAAACTCTTTAAACTTTACCGTGTCTTTGTTGTTCTGTTGTGGACTGATATATAGCTACCAACGGGTATTTTGGGTTCCCACCACTCCTGAGAGTATCTAAGTCGCTTGTTCTGGGTTGTCTATACATTGGGACCGCCGAGCCAAATCTCGGATAACGAATGTGACACTAAGCTAGTCGGATAGGGGTTCTTAGTTCTGAGGGGAGTTTCTGGTACACCACAATTCTCTGAGGTCCTGGTTTCCTGCGCATAGTTCTGTGCATAAGCAGAATCCCTGCAACAATACCTCCAGGAAGGGCCCTGTCGACCACACGGCACCCATCGCATCTTTCAGCATCCTTTGAGTTCAGAAAGGCATAGAACTGACAAGGGCCTCTGCAGTTGAGGGCCATTGTCCATGTTCTATCTCCTCAGTAGGGAAGCCCATCAAGGTATTGATTAGTATACCCTGGCTTTAGGTCTGAGAGGGTTCATACAGGACAAGGCCCTCTCTGCAGCGTTATTCTCAAAGCTTTTGCCTTCACCCCTCCTGTTTTCTGAACACATGATTGTTGGCTTTTTGTACTCTATGCACTTTACCAGTGCTAAAGTGCTTATGCTTTCTCCTTTAAACATGGTAAAATTAGCTTACACCCAATTGACCCATTATATTTACTTGTAAGTATCTAGCAAGTGATATAACATGTACCCTGGGCCTATAATTGAATGCTAATCGTGGGCCTGCAGCACTTATTATGCCCCCCCCCTTAAGGAGCCCTTTAAATTAGGTCTAATGCATGCCATTGCAGCTTGTGTGTGCAGTTTTAAACTGTCATTTTGATCAAACAAAATACACCTTTTGCCAGGCCTAAACCTTCCTTTGTAATACATATAAGTTACCCTAAACAGCTATGGGCAAAGTGCAATGTATGTGAACAATTGAAAATGCAATACAGAGCAAGACTATTTGAGAAGGTGTGTTTGGACGTCTCGAACTAGAATTATTGTCTTCACCTGTCATGGTCCTTCCATAAAAATCAGAGTACATGCAACAGTTTCTTCTTTCTGTGTTTGATAGACTCTCTGCGCCATGTTACATGTTCTTATATTTGTGTCAGTCTTTTGGTTACTGTATCCTTGCCTTGTCATGTAGGATTACATTGTCCTTTTTTAGTTTTAGTGATTCCATGATCACGTAACAGACGCATGTTCCGAGTGCCGTCATGTGTGCTGTCCCCATATATGTGACCACGCCCTCAGCCTAATGCGTATTATTGCAGCTTCATTGGTACATGTTGAGGCTCCGAGCTGGTGTCCCGCTGCCCCGCGGACGAAGAATAGAAGACTGCGGTAGGCCTTTCTGTTCTGAACATAGGGCTCCATTCCTGAACCCACTGTCAGTAAGGTAAAGGATGGAGCACTCTACGCACCACTGGCGTAATGAACCTTGATGGGGCCTCACTGCAAGGCACGTGGAGGGGTCCCCTTCGGGCTCAATGAGGACCTTTGCAGCCAGAGTGCTGGGCTAAGGGGGCCTGTGTTACGCCCCACCTACGCGCGCAACTCTGTTCAGAATATTTTGGCATCCTTGTTTCCTAAGAATAATAAAGAACAAGCTGTACGCACAAAAAAAGACACGCTCTGAAGTGTAAAGACTTTATTTATCTGTTTGCAAATTACGTAACTGATCGGTGCACACATAATTCAGTATTTATGAGCCTATTTCCAGTGATAAGAACTGAGAGAAGACAAAGAATACTTTGCATTTGAATTGAGCTTTAGTGACTTTATTTCAAAGAGTTTCTGGGGATACATAAAGCACGTTTGTGATTGCAAAGAGCATGACAGTTGGCATAATTGATGTAAAGGAACAATACTTTGGTTTATGCATCTGATAACCAGCAATGCAGGATATTTACTCTAATTAAAGAACTGATAAAACAAGAATAGGAAACCCAAGATAATAACGTGAAGTACCCAACAGTATATTTAGTGTGTAATTCATCATTCTTTTTCATGTAATTCTCTTTCTGATCATATGAACATTGTGTTATATAATTATTTGAAGGTAACATCCAAGTATAACATCCAAGTATAACAGGTGTGATCATCTATTTCAGGTCTCCCTCCCCGCAGTACCCTCCCTAAAACCCTTCCCCGCGTCTGACCACTCCGATCCTCTGTTGACTTCATTTCAGAGTCAGAGCTGCTGGAAGGTGGGCCTTTTGAGGGACCGGCTCCTGAGGAACAAACCTAACAGAAATATTCCGCCCACAAATTTAAGTTCCTCCTGAGCAATATCTGGAAGATGGCTACACTAGATGATTTATGTAAAATGATAGGGGACATGCAAAAGGAATTATCTACAGCCAGGCAGGAAACTGCTGCAGCCAGACAAGAAACTGTTGATTTAGCTAGCCAAGTAGCCCAGCTTCAAACTCAACAACATCAAATGACTCCAACCACAACAGTGGTAACACAGCCAGCCCCTACTGTGTCTGTAACTGTATCACAGGCAGTCCCTTTAGCACCTCCAGAGCGCTTCTCTGGGTATCTGGCCAAAGTCCATACTTTTATAACTCAAATTCAGCTACATTTCATGGTTAAACCAAATTTGTGAGGTCCGAGGCATTCCTCAGGGCTGTCGGATCCCTATATAAACAATACTAGGTGCCGACTGTCTTTCTGCATGTAAGTGTGGGGAAGTGCACCTAAAACATAACCCAAGTGGGTTCTGCCTGGGATACTACTATGCACATTTTGTCTTTCACCTGCATATGGGAAATCACAATACAGAAAGCAAAGTGAGTAAGACATTATAACTGTGCTAATCTCACACATGCCGAAGGCCATGTTCTAGTGAACCACATGGCTATGAACGCAGGCATCCTATCATGCTTAAGACACCACCCAACGTGTGCAAACTGTTGAAAACACATCGTGAGTGGGTGTGGTAAATACAATAAAAGTCCCCCATCTGGTAAGAGGGGGTGTCATTACATAGATTGTATGTGAGACTAACCATATCAATCCGATATCAACATTTGATATGCAACAAATTGAAAATCTGTCAGGTATATTTATTAGTGAGAGTAGTAGTGAAACACCTACTCCTTACCCTATGCTTTAGGGGATACCAGAGACTCGGTCAAGGGAGGGGTGGTGGCCTTTGTAGTCACACACTAATGAAGAAGGAGTATATAAACAAGGAAGAACAACATAAATTAAACAAATTACAAGGTAGAGAGAAACCATGGGGGTTTTAACCCTTGGAATACACAATGAAAGCTGTGAAGAAAATCATTCATAACAAAGACTCATAGGGTATCTTCCAGTGTTTGCATAAATGCCGGCTAAGGCTCGGTTTTCAAGTATTGTACTCGTTCTGAGGACCAGTGTAAAGGGGCCATGGAGGACCACCTACACCAGAGGCCCACCAGCCACAACTTGGTTCCAGATTGCATAGGATCATAGTTAATCTTTTTTTTGTATTTTATTATTGACTGTGCAATTAATTAAAATCATTACAGTAAAAACAATCAACATATTACTACTAAAACAATGATAAAACTTCAGTTTGTGAGTAAAATTTATAAGTTTTTGATGAGGGAATTTAGCGCACCGCCCCTGTTCCGCAAAGATCAACCTTACCCATGGAATTGTACCTACGGAGTTGCAATCAGAAATCCCACGATGTTCTGTGAAGATGGGTAGCATTATAAAGCTGTAACTCATTCCCCTTGACCACTGGTCAGTTGTCCTTTGAGGCACTATCCTTGGGGGGATCATAGTTAATTTAAATACTCCATCACATCAGAAAAGGTCAGTGCTTAAGAACAATATAACATGGTTTGTAAATGCGTACCTATTTAAAAAGGCCACTACCCAGGTTGGGTAATCTGTGAAAAGAATCGGAGACAAGCGTTTAACTAACACACAAGGACGAACGTTCAATTGGTTGTAAATTCCAACTGTGACCAAAGTTGCCAGGGAAAGTGTACTTGCATTGAGGCAGCTAGATTATAGTGACAAATTGCCAAAGGATATCACACGCAATGCCTGATAGCAAGCCAGGTGTACTTGGAGCGATTTCTGTAGATTACCAAGTGTTGTAAACAGCGGTGATGTATGACAACAGGGGTGGAAGATAACACCAAAAGTATATTGCGTAAATACATGCCAGATTTAATGGGAGGGTAATAGTAAGTGAATCGGCAGGCACATGCGGCTGATATCAAAAACAGCATCTCTCTGCCCCCTTTACCACTTGTTACTGCATGGCACCCTAGAGGCTTGTGGTCAGCATGAGAAAGACCCGATTCAGTGCCCATACCCCGCCCCCTGCTCCTTACTTCATCAGAAGGCCCGCCACTCTTCAACACCTACGACGCTCCACTCCCTGCCACTTGGTACGCCGCTAAGCTGATATGGCACAGCTAATATACTTGCTGTAAGTGAAGTGCTGGCGTAACCTTGATGGCATGGCACGAACATGGACGGCGCGGGCACTGAACACGTTCTACTGTAAAGGAAATCTGCGTAATGTAGTACAAATCATACCTTCACCCTGCTTCTTGACCCAAGACAGCTCCCACACATTTGTTAACGTTCCCATGCTATTAATCATAGACAGTGGGCGGGTCACCATAAAAAACATAGATCCTCATGTGGTCCTGGGTGGCGCTGGCAATACTGGTTATCGACTCACCCTCCTACCCGGTCTTATAAGCAACCACACTCATTCATTAACGTTATCATACTGTGATTCAAAGTTAATGGTCAGTTTGGCACTATGCGCAGCGCCAGCAATCAACATTCAAACAACTGGACCCTTGTGTGGGCATCAAGATACTAACTGACGTGTGTTACCCAAGGAGTCTAGATTTAGCAAACTGTTGTTCAGACAGGATTCTCAGCTCCATCTTGTGTATCGCTCCCATCCTTCACATAATGTGATTGGACCCTGATATGGACAACATACTACTGATTGACCAGTTCTAACCTGGAGGTCTGGAAAATGTAGACATGTTAGTTTACATAGCGGTAACCACAGTTAACGTGTCAATTCATCATGGAGAGTACCACTCGCTTACATTATTGAAAACCAGTATGGGCTGGAATAAATTTGGCCGCCAATCACGTATCTGAATCAAGCAATATGCCTGTCAATGTCTTTAAGAGTTATGGGATGTTTAGATTATCTGCATCCAATAAAAGGGACGTATGATGGTAGGTTGAATATTCGAGTAGAGGACCTGAGATATAAGATCTCATATATTCCTCATACTCAAAGCAAAATTACAAGGACTCTATAGTTGTGTGTACCTCCACAATCTATTCTGAAATCTTATACTGATTCTATGACGATTGTTGAGTGGTATGATACCACCGGTTTCTATACTTTTTTCTACACTTTGAGGCATTTCTCATTCTTCAACGATTGGACTAATTTCTCAACCTGCCAGTAAACTATAAAACAGACATATCATCCTGTACAATATCCAAAACAGATGAAACAATATTATCTAATGTGTAAATTCTGGAAGAAAGGGTGTTAATGCTATTATTGATGACAGCTAGCACTTTTTCCAAATTAGCTTGATCAATAGATCTTAATCTGAAAGCAGTTTCAATCTGAGATAATTTCCAAACTTCGTTATAAATAGCATACACCCACCTTTTGGACCTGCCACCCACAGGACCCTTAACAAAATAATTCAAATCTACTTTGTCATCTAATTTTGATAAATGAAGTTTAACAGATGCCAAGGTGGAATGTTGCAGCCAGTTCTGACATAACTTCCCTACAGAATAGGTAGTAACCGAATGGGAAGATTCAAATCGGGGGTCCACTCTAACCCGTGTATAGCCAGGGAATAGACCCAGGAAACGATGTTGACAGGAATCTGAGCTCTTCTGCCATATCAACCACCCCTCAGGATCTGATTCGGAGATGTTGAAGAATGTATTAGTAATAAATGACTGCAAAGCATCAAGGGGCAGATCTGTGTAATTATCCCATCTGGGATAAGCGTCCAGATCAGGAATAGAGGGGGAATTCATCTTTTTAGAAGTAGCCAATCCAAAGCAGATGGTTTGAAAAATAGTAGAATTCAAAAACAAAATGTGGTTTGGGATAAGGCAAGCACGATGCAGAGCTTCTGTACCTTGTACCTGCCACGCTTTAGAACCCCAAACCGATTTAAGATCAATGGTATCTTTCCACAGCTCATAGACCCCAATAGCCAATTCATCCATAAAGGACTTGGAATACAATAATTTAGTGTGGGTCAGTCTAACTTTGGAAGGCGACTCAGCCGCCACTTTAAAATAAAAGGCTTCTTGTTCAGATAAACTGAAATCAGTAAAATATGTACATTTGTTCACTAGAGTTTTGGAGCTGCCTTCAATGGGTGTTGGGCAATGTTCCCATTGCGTATAATTAACAACATTTCTAACCGTATTTGCTTTTTGCAGGAAATGATTGCCATAGTGTTGGGAGCAAAACAACTCCCCATAATTAGTTGTGTCTAAATACAAATCTTCAGCATCAAAACGGCTTGGACATCCCTATCATCAGAGCGGATGTTTTGTTTAACAACATCCGCCATAGAAACACGAAATACATTGGGGACATTAATCACTTCCGTGAGACCATGAATTTGAAATTTAACAGCATCCCATACAATCCCATCCAACACAGGCCAGGCAGTAATAGTCACAAAAGTCTAGTCCCTTTTCATGATATGTGAAGAGGAGTGGGGGGCCAAAGTTCCATCTATTAATCTAATTGCAGATCTTTCAGTGAGATAGTGTCCATTTACTAGACGAAAAAATACCACCACAAATCCAATGGACATAAACAAAAAAATAGTTATGAGTACCAGCCAAATGTAAGTCCAAGGGGGAATTTAAAAATGCCTTTTAAACCAGGCAGCATAAATAGAAATTTTCGATGGGGCATTGGAAGTCATAGAGTTAGTGTCAAATGAAAAACGAGACTGGTCAACTGCACTTGACTGTAAACCAGGCAACGACACATTTGTGGGATAAGTATACTCAGTATCTTCAATAGGACCACCAGCCGGTGGAGGCAATAAAGGATTAGTAACTGTATGCATCTCAATGGCAATGTCGGGCCTGTTGGTAGTTGCCGGAGTCAAAACAGAATTTCTTAGCATTGCTGGACAAGAGACCGCTGGAGTCATACTAAGAAGAATCGGCCACTCTCTGTAGTTTGACATTGTCAATGGAGATGTACCTGTTATCCTTGCGGCCAGGAAGTCGAGGTAAAATGACTGTTCTTGTACCCTGCACGCCAAGCACTGGTACTGGAGCACGATAAGAGGGGTCGAATTCCTTCTTGTTCTCCACCTTCTCACGGACCAGGTCACCAACTCGAGGTAGCCAGCCAACTACCGGAATCTGAAGCGCAGCATCAGTTGTGGAGGGCAAGTGTTCCTTTGCAAGTCTGTCTCTGGTCTCTTGTAGATTCTGCAATAAAGCACAGTGATCATCTACGTCAAAGGGTGCGGCTGACGCCGCCATGTCTAGACCATCAAGGTCCGGGACAAACATCTTTATGCCAAAGAGCATTTCGTATGGGGTCCGCCCACCCAGAGACCTTCTAGGGAAATTATTAAGTGCACGTTGGATGCTATACAGATGGGCCAACCAGTTTCTGCCAGTACCTAAAATATTATTATTATTATTATTATTATTATTATTAATAAAAGATTTATACAGCACATAGCTGCCGCAGTGACGGGGCGTCCCAGCGCTACCCAGAAGAACAAGTGCAGAGACTACTCCAACTAACACAAACCAGAATTACTCAGGGAAAAGCCAGGTCTTCAAGGCCTTGCGAAATATCATATGATTCTGCAAACCTCTAATAGAAGTCGGAAGGGAATTCCACAGAAGAGCTGTCTGGACTTTAAAAGAACGTCCACCAGCTCTGACTCTTTTAAAACGAGGAGTGCAAACGAGGCCCGAGTTAGCGGAACGAAGGGTTCGATTCGGGATATACTGAACAAGCATATCACCCAGGATAGGAGGGCCTTGTTGCGCCAGAATTTTATGAGCGGTACACAAGGACTTAAACTGAATTATTTTGGCTATAGGCAACCAGTGCAGTTTAGGTACAAGATTAGAAACCGAGCAAGATTTAGGAAGTGCTAGCAACGCCCGAGCAGCCGCATTTTGAATGCGTTGGATGCAAGATATACACAATTTATTGGCCCCCAAATAAAGGGAATTGCCATAATCCAACCTGGACAGAATTGTGACCTGGAGAATAGTTTGGCGGATATCTGGTTCGAAGTATCCAAGCAGGGGCTTCAACCCCCTCAGGAGTCCAGAACAGACCCCTGCAAGGACTTTGGACTGTGTATCGAAAGAAAGATCCCTGTCTATCCAAAAGCCTAGATTCTTGACCGCCTCTTTAGGCAGTGGCGCTGGCTTAAGTTGGTCCGGCCACCACTGTTCTGACCATAAAGCACTGTCTTTCCCTAGCACAAGAATTTCTGATTTGGCAGCATTAAGCTGCAAGCAGTTGGTTGTCATCCAATCTGAGATAGCTAATAAATCCTCTTTAAATTTGAGAAGGTTGTTTCTACAATTATTTGAAAAAGCAGTGACTAACTGGGTGTCATCGGCATAAGATACTAACGACATCCCTCTACTTTTAGCAACCACTGCTAGGGGCTGAACATAGATGTTAAACAGTGCTGGGCTCAATATTGAGCCCTGCTGAACCCCGTACTTAATAGCATGCACCTGTGAGTGGTATGGAGGGACAGCCACTTGAAAGGTCCTATTTTCCAAGAAAGAACCAAGCCAAAAGAGCGCCAAACCCCTGACCCCAATATCGCGTAGTCTACCCAAAAGGATGTCATGCGAAACAGTGTCAAAAGTGGCACTTAAATCCAATAGAATCAAGGCCACCGAGCTGTCAGGGATTGCTTTAAGTCACGGTTCATTTGCTCCACAACACTATTGCCCTCAGGCCGGTATGGAGACAAAAATTTGACTTGGACCCCCAAAGATCTCATGGCTTCTTTGTACGCCTTAGAGGCGAACCCAGGACCTTGGTCAGAATGAAGGGTACCACATGCGAAAATTCCCACAAAGGCACGCAATAGGGAACTTTATCAGGACTTACATGATAAGAGTATCATCAATCTTACTTTTGGATCTTGTAACTGCTGCTACTAGATATGTTGCCACTGCTGTTTTTGCTGCTTCGTCAGCTAAGCTGTTTCCGACAGCGTGGACACCTACTCGCTGGTGCCCAAGAGTATGAATTACATTCATACAGTAAAAAGAGTCACTCACTATAAGAGTAGTAACTCGAGGATCAGAAAACTCCAGTGCAAGCACCAGAGCACGTAGCTCTGCCAACTGGGCGGTACAATCACCCAAAGACTGCGTGTGCACGATATCAGATTTGATTTCACCATTCACAAAAGTACCAGCCACTATTGCGCAGGCCGCTGAATAAGCATGCTTAGATTTTGTCGCCGGTTGCGCCGAACCGTCAGTATAAATGACACAATGGTAATCCTCAAGTGGGCGCAAAGACAGAGGAGCAGGATGACCAAATTCATACTGCATGTACTATTGAGTCTGCAATGAGGCATCAAAGATGTAAGTGACATCCGGCGATGTCAAGGAAGTGTCCCATTGTATCCAATGTGGATGCAAAGCTTTAGAATTAGGTACACTGGCTTTCGTCACTGCCTCTAGGGCAGGATACGGTGTGACAACCAACATGCGTTTCCCCTGTGACAGCGCTCTCTCTTTCAGGATCGCCATCTGCACTGCAGTCAACACTTTCTCGACCGTAGAAAAGCGCATTTCAGCCGAAGTGTACAAGTAAGATTTGTAAGCAATGGGGACTGTGTCGCCCTCATTGAATGTTAAGTACGTGAAACCCACTGCGCCAGGCACAATTCTTATTACCAGGTTAGTGTGGTTATCACACGTCAGTAAGTATTTCGAAGCAAGAAGATCAGCCTGCAAAGACTGCAAGATGGCTGAATGTTCAGGCAGCCAGCTCGATTTGGAAAAAGTAGGTTGTACCAAGGCATATAGTGACTTGATACGCTGGGTATAATCGGGAATGTAAGTACGCCCGAAATTTTAAAAACCCAGCAAAGATTGTAGTTTTTTCAGTGTCGTCGGAGCACGCAAACATGCACTCTTCTCCAGGAAGTGAGGTTCTAATCCTTGACCTTCATTGTTGAGTTCATAGCCCAAAAACAACACTGTATACTCTGCAATGTGCGACTTTGCAAAGTTGAATTTATAACCGAAGTCCGCAAACATGACAATGATGCGGTCAACGCGACACAGATGCGGCCATAATTCGTCATCTGTGAGATAGATATCATCAACATACGAGTACGCATCAGGGTCAATGCTCTCTAACAGAGAGACTACACGTGCGGCAAAGACACCTGGACTGTTTTTATAGCCCATGGCTAATCTCTTAAACTGTTTTTGTTTGCCGCCTGAAGTAAAGGCTGTCCATTGACTACTAATAGAGGACAGAGAGGACAGACTATGGCTATAAAAGCCATTGGAGATGTCAAGTGTTGTCTTAAACCTTTTTCTCACGAGACTATCAACGAGGGCAGAACTGTGGGTATTCTGTACAGTACAGGTCCGACAATGAGAGTTCAAATGCCGGTAATCCAAAACTACGTGGTACGACCCATCAGGTTTAGTAACAGTGAATAGAGGATTATTCATGGGTGACACACATGTTTCAATAACACCTTGATATTCCAATTGTTCAAGGATTTCTGCGACGTGAGATCTAGCTTCGCGGCGCATGGGATATTGGGGTTGCGGCTGGGTCATAGGCCGTAATGGAATCTCATGGCTAGGTGACAACTTATCCCACCCAACCTGAGTACGGTGCAATGCCGGAGCAAGTACCTGAGCCCACTCTTCTGCAAAGTTCAGCGCCTGATCCTTCGGCACTGTGTGCGCGAAAGATGGGAGGATTACCTCCTCCCCTCTAGGAGCGGTCAAAACAAAAGCTGGGGGCCAGTCTGCCTCTGCTAACAGAATGTCATATGTAGAGGTCAGATTTTCCCAAAAAATCCCTTTTATGTTACGTTGTATGTCACCTTCTATAAAAAGGACTATGTCATATAGTCTGTCAGGGGGAGCCACTCTAGTATCAGCAGTTTCTACAGTAATAAATGTGTCAGTTGCTGTCGCCTTCAGATATGGACGCAGTGCTTGCCGCACTACTGTAACCTCTGCTGCGCTGTCGAGCAGCGTTAATGCCCATGTTAGGTTCCGAAGCTGCATCCTCACTATCTGTGGCATACCTCGCTGTTAGTGCAGCAACTTTCTTCTTTTGAAACGGGGGTCTTTGTCGTGCAAATTCGTCCTGCTTGCCTTTACCGTCAGTCTGGCGGGGATGCTCATGTCCTTGTTGGGCACCCCGACCTTGGCCACGTTCTCCTCCACTGGACTGTGAGACCAATGTTTCCTGTGAAGAATGAGGAGAACGTTGGTCAGGAACCTGAAATCTATCAGGAGACCTAATTCTAGTGCGATTGCACAAATCATATGTGCGTTCAGTAGTTGCTTGGACTGGCGATGCGGGACGAGACCCCTGTTTCTGTTGCTGCTTCCCCTGTTTTTTAGCTTTCCAATTTTGTTTAGGAAAAGCTGGACGGTCGTCTTTAGAAGACGTCCCTGTTTTAGTTTGCGGTTGTGCAGTTGTTGTCTGAACAAAAGGCTTAACCCCTAAACTATTGCGGCCAATGGTCTTATATGCCTCTGCAATAATCTTTGGTAACTTCCGGGGTTTATCGTCATCGTCGATGAGGTGCAGCGCATTTGACACTTGAAAGTTAACCGCATCTCCCTTGAAGTTAGCAAGGATGAGTGTGGCAACTACGTCGAACATGCGACATGCCTCATTCCTAACTCGACCACCGCCTCCGGACCGTGTTGATCCTGAACACGTTTGATCACGGAGGGCAGTACAGCCTTCGACGGGCTGCTGAAGCACTTCGAATTGACTGCTGCAAATACTTTACCCCAGTTATCACAATCAGCTACCTCTGGGACCAAGTCTTTCTGCAAACTAATGGTAAGAATCCTGTGTTTTTCCACAGGAGTTGAATTCGGAAAAACTGCTTCCAGCTGGTCAAATTTCTCAGCAAGCCAATAAGGCATATCGTCCTTATTTTGGGGGCGCTTGCCCATTACCGAATTAACCATGACGGGACTAATAGTAATCCCGGCCGGGCCAGCTGGTTGGCCCGCAACCACAGGTGCCCCTATCTGGACATTGCGTGAAACTTATTGCACTAAAGCCCGATGTACCGTAATCAGGGCGGTATGGAGTTGACGTAACTCATCCACCGTGGCTTGCAAATAACGTGGATGTGTTGTAAACCCGGCCAATACTGGCCAAGTGGCCCCTGGAATGGACAAGGGACCCAAACGAACCGGTGTAACCGTGTGGGGGAGGGCGCCATTGAACCAAATACGATGCTGCCAAGCGGAAATTGGAATTTCCTGTGTCTTATATAGCGTGTAATTTGCTGGGACGGTCGTAGGAGTGTTTGAGTGAAACGTACCATCATCTGCATTCACCTCCGGCAAGATAACCCAAGAGTAAAATAGCTCATAGGGATGCGATGCATCAGCACTCAATACAAAGATAATAGACATCCCATCGTCTGGCACCCCGAACTGCGTCAAATGACGCCGGAGAGGCATGCGACTATGAGCTGCAATAGCGACTTCAGCCATAAGGACACAGAGAAGAAAAACAATCTATATTAAAACTGTAGCACAAAAAGGGTATAAGAAAAAATGAAACCTTTTTAATTGTCAAGCTTGAGAGAACCTATACATCAACTAGTTAGGTAGGTTAAAACAGTCACTCCCACTATCCGGAAACAAGAGTGAGGGTATTGTGGACTAATATAAGCACTACTAAGGCGTCTCAACCACAAGACCAAACGTTAGGTGCGCCATGTTGCAGGGATTCTGCTCATGCACAGAACTATGTGCAGGAAACCAGGGCCTCAGTGAATTGTGGTGTACTAAAAACTCACCTCAGTACCCAGAACCCCTATCCGACTAGCATCAGTGTCTCATTCGTTCTCCGTATCATCTCGAAGCTACCAATGATTAGACAACCCAGAACAAGCAAATTAGAGTACTCTCAGGAATGGTGGGAATCAGAAACACCTTTTCGTTATTATTCTCATATCAGTCCACAACAAGAGTAATCAGAGACACGGTAAAGTTTAAAATGTTTATTTTTAACTACGTGCCCTAAGGTGCAGTACTTTGGCTAACATAAGCAGACAAATGATTAAAAACAAAACCATCAGCATTGTTACAATACCATAGAAAATGAAGGGATTAATCATATTACAAATGATAGTGGAAAACAACCACCCTCCCTTCACAAGTAAGCTAATATTATGAAACTAATAGAAGGTCTCTAGGCTTGAATGGGGATCCTCATACCGTAAATATCAGCTTAGGTGTATCACATTACAGGATCAGCTCTGCTCTGTGTCTGGAAAAGGTTTTATCCAAGTGTCTGAATCATGCCTGCAAATGCAATATTAAAGGCACCTGAGTTTCAGATATTTGCAGCTGTGTGCGTGTTATGGCTAGAGCATGGGCCGATCAACATGAATTTAAAAGCATACATTGTTATTTGACCTTGACGGCTTCTGCACACAGTGTTGAGACTAAGGTCGCGGTGCACATCTAGGTATGTGAACAACAGACCGTTCTCATGTGAAGAAAAAGCAAGCAAGCAGTTTTTCTTATAATAACAGCTACCTGCAGTGTTGTGTGCAAAAGCAGCAAAAGTGGCAAGATGGCGTTTTACATCAAAGGTGCTTATGCTAACATAGCAATGTGTGTACATGGAACTCCATCTCCACTACAGCACCTTGCACATCGTCATGGGCATTTGATCACGTACACTACATTTGTGGTATTGCAGTTGGTTAGACTTTTTTGTCTCCACGGCGTTCGCATGCCCAAGTCTAGTTCTTTCGTCTTTTTTGTGAAGGGGCACACACTGCAGGAACCACACAGTGAGTGGCCCAATGGAGGTGGAAGGTTTCACAAAGTTGTTTAGTGAATCACTGGACCCTTTACTTTAGGTCTTGTGTGTACCAACATGTCTCTTATATTCCTTGATCTCCTGAACGAATACATTGTTCTTTCCATGTCCATACCTCCAGATCGAAGGAAGCTCCAGTTTTTGTTGATCATTGATTTAAACCTGTTTGACATGGAATTGAAAGTAGAGACACAAATCAGCTTGTCATATGTCTTCTTCGTTTTCGGCATAAGTAGTTGTTTTCTGTTATAATTCAGTGCCTTCTTATTGGCTTTTTTAATCAGTCTTATGGGGTAGTTTTTGTCAGCTAATTTCTGTGATAGTTTCTCAGCATGGGTCCGGTAATCCCTCTTCTCTGTGCAATTACGTCTCAGACGTAGGAACTGGCACACTAGCAGCTTCTCACGGAGGCCCCGTGGATGGTAGCTTTCAAACCTCAATAAACTATTGCGGTCAGTTGGTTTGTAGAATATCTCTCTGATTAACATGCCATTTCTCTCTCTTATGGCTAAATCCAAAAAGGACAGTTCCTTGTCACCTATTGTTAAAGTGAACCTTAGATAAGGGTTCTGTGCATTCAGCCATCTCCCAAACTCATGTACCTCATACATGGTTCCTGTTCAGATCAAAAGAACGCCATCAATATATCGCTTCCATAGTCTAATCTTTTTAAGAAAGGGGTTGTTCACATTTTGGATTACCTCAGACTCAAATGAGTGTACATAAAGGGAGGCTAGACTTGGAGGAAACGTGCTCCCCATTGATGTCCCATGCATTGACAAGTAAAAATCACCGTCAAACTCAAAGAAGTTCCTGGTTAGTGCAAGATGGGCTAAATCTAGTACAAATCCTTCGGAGTAATAAAGTCCCATTCATTCTCATCTAGGATTTTGTCCACTACTTCCAGTGTTGCTCTCTGTGGGATGTTAGTGTATAGGGATTCAACTACTAACATCCCTATACACTAACATTCCGCAAGGAAGCAACACTGGAAGTAGTGAACAAAATCCTAGAAAGGGAAATTGTGCTTTGATCAATGTAAATTCCATCTACAGGTCTTCCCTTAGTGCATCTTTCTCTGTTCACGCAAGTAATGGAGTGCCCAAGGTGTGAAGTGGTTTTCTGCCACCAGCCCTGACTTGGTCCATAAAAGGCTTTGAAGGGTAGCGGGAATAGCCTGGATCCCATCCCACCGAAGAAGATTCAGGCACATATAGCCTGTTTATAAGGTTTGTAGATGGCAGGACAGGTAAGCCCCAATAAAAGAAGTAAAGTCCCAGTGAGCTTACAAGGGTAGCTAAGAAAGGAAATTGGGTAGAAGCAAAGGAGACTATTCCAGCAGGGGTCTGAGGTTGAAACAGCATCAAACTGTCTAAATGCAAAGGCAACGGGTGTGCTGGAGCTGTGTGCCTCCAGACGTGCTCCAGAGTCGAATTCTTAATGACTAAGGAACAACTTGAAAAGTCTAAATGTCTCTGGGGAGCCTGTTCAGTGAACAAGTGGTAACAACATCCCAATTATCCCTCCCTTACAGCAGAGGGAAAAACAGAACAGTATCACTTGTCATGTAAGTTGCAGCAACATGCCTCTAAAGAGATAGTGAAGGTCAATGAGGCAGGTGCATTAGGATGTTGGTGGTCTCAGGAATCCAGAAATGGGGGTGAATGATTTGCAGGGAAATGTACTGTCCTTCTGGACCACTCCTAAAATGAGCTGAGCTGCTACCCATGGTAGGGCCTAGCCAGGCATGGAAGACACAGCAGCAAGAAAAGAACATGAGACTACAGTAAAGACGCAGGCTTGGTATTCCCTTGGGTATGAACCCCACAAAAGCCTTCTTCCCCATTTCTTGAAGATTACAGTAATGAGACCAGACCACTTAACTTCATGATATTTAAATCCTCCTTAATTTTGAAGCAATTCTGTGAGATCAATTGTTCATCTGGCTCCAGAGGCCAATACTGATCAAGTAGTCCTCCTTTACTGCCTTTTTACATTTCAATGGGAGGCCAGCACTGCTATTGTCCTACATGAAGCCATGACCCATCGTACATCTGTAGTCCATTTGGAAAGCTGTCCTGAAGACTGGTGTGCTCTTGTTTCTGTGGATCATGATAAAAGCATGGATATGTCTTCAATATAATGGCAGAATCCCCAGGCCTGCCTCAGCTGGATGGAAAGGAATCCAGAGTTCATGATAGAAGCAAACACCACAGCCCTGCTGCACTGTCTGAAGACATCGGCATCATGACAGTTAGATTATCCAGAAGACTAGTGCTAGTAGTAGCTGCAGTAATAGTAATATGATTTCTAAGACAGCCCTTTTACCCTAAGACTGTGTAGTACTGCCCTCTATCAACACAACACTAATGAAAACACTCTCGTTTGTACCTTTTGTTCCAATGTTTATCAGCAAGGAAGGAAGCAACCACCCCAACAAGTATTATGTATTTTAGTTGTCACTAGTATGCCCGTTAAAGTATTGGGCAATGAGTATGCTGTAGTACAGTGTTTAAAACACTACTACAAAAAAACAGGGCCCATGCAAGAGATGGGTCAATGACAAACTCAAAAACAATGTAGAGCCAGTGTAGCTGTTTCAGGTCACTCAAAACGAGGGCATGGCAGTGGTTGCCAGAATGAGCAGAGCCATCAAATTTGGGATATTTTGCAGCCTAGTGAACATGCACAGTTTTCTCACCAACAATGTTATTGAAAATGTTGCAGTTATATTATAAATAATGTCAAAGAAGATGTCATTACTGATGTGGGTAAGTAGGAGCGTTGCAAGGGCTCGAGTTATAGTTACCTTAGGGCAGGAGTTATAGTTTCTTCAGATAAGTATAACTATAATGCCCTTTTAACCTTTGGTATTTCTGTGAATTTTTAGTTTTTTTTAACGTTATGTAATATTTAATTACCTAAATTAATCCAACCCCTGTAATGCATGGCCTGCGGACAGACCTTCTGGACAACCCTCGAATAGGCACCTAACTCCACTCCACGCACGGCCATTGGTCGTGTGTAGAGGTGGGTTGGCTGCAAGTCATGGCCTGCGCTCACGTCCTGCAGCCAACCCCCCCACAGGCACCCACTATGTCCCTCGCATGGCCGTTGGGCGTGCTCAATTAGGGATCGGTGAAGGGCCTGGCCACTGTGGCCCACCCTCCATTTGCAGGCAACCGAGGAGGGGGAACACTCAATTCCCCCAGGCCAATTACAGCCCTGGGAATCCCATCACCGAGGCCCACCCAATAGTTAAAAAGGGAGGGGTGCTGCACAGTCCCTTTACCCTGACCAATTTTGGCCCTGCTGACCCCATCCCTCGAGTCTGGCCAATTATTTCAAGGGGGAGGCAGTGTGGTACCTCTCCGTGGATGAATTTTCACCCAGCAGACCCCATCACGCGGGCCCTGACCAATAATTGAAAGGGGAGGAGGCTGAGCGGCCATTCTCCCTGGACCGATCTTGGCCCTGGGGATTCCATCCCCCAGGGCCTGGCCAATAAGTATAAAGGGAAGGGGGAACCCTCTGACTGGGACAATTTTGGCCCCTGGGACGCCATCCCCTGGAGCCTGGCCAATTATTGGAAGGGGAGTGGGGCCACGCTGCCCTCTTCCCCAGGCCAATTTTTCCCCTGGCCCCTCGAGGGCACCCAGTGTGCAACGTTGGGGGGCGAGGGGAAGCTTGAATGCCCCTGTGGTCCTTGCCTGCTCCCCACCTCCAGTGGGAACCGACATTGCTCTTGCACACAGGGAGCAGACAAAATGTAGCTCCCTGCATGTGGGAGCAAGTTTTTCATCAGTTTTCAGGCGGGAGTAGTTTTCCTGATCCTGGCCCCTGGGAGTGGACTTACTGATTGCTTTCACTTGGTGAAGCAGTCCACGCTCCATCCAAGCGAAAGCAAACATCTATTTCCCGGAGGTGGGCACCTCGGGACATAGGGAGCAAGCCCGGGATATGGGGGTGGTGTCCTCAGGGCAATTAAACACTCAAGGAGGGGGGCCAGGGAGCTCCCCTTCTTTAAAATTTGACTTAGTCAGATTCCCAAAATGGGTGCCAACACTTTCTGGCTGAAGTGTTGGCAGCCAATCAGATCTTAGGATGAGATCTGTTGAATCCACGAGGAATCAACATCCCTAGTGATGTTGCCTGTCTGAGGTGGAGCGGAAGGGCGTTCCAGGCTTTGGCCGCGAGGAAGGAGAAGGAGCGGCCTCTCGATATGGTTTTTCTGGTGCGTGGGACCATGGCGTAGGAGTGCTGGGCTGAGCGTAGGGTCCGTTGGGGTGTGTGGAATTTGAGTCGGCTGTTCAGGTATGCTGGTCTGGTGTCATGGAGGGCCTTGTGTGCGTGGGTGAGTATCTTGAAGGTGACTCTTGCCTTGATGGGGAACCAGTGGAGTGTGCGCAGGTGCTGGGAGATGTGTCAGTGTCTTGGCAGGTTGAAGACCACTCTTGCGGCTGCGTTCTCGATGTTCTGTAGCTTGCGGTGAGGTTTTTGTTTATTCCAGCGTACAGTGCGTTGTTGTAGTCGAGACTGCTGGTGACCAGGGCGTGAGTGACAGTCTTTCTGTGTCCGAGGGGGATCCATTTGAAGGTCTTACGTAGGAGGCGGAGGGTGTGGAAGCAGGAGGACGAGACAGAGTTGATCTGGTGGTCCATTTTAGCTTGGAGTCCAGGATGATTCCCAGGTTGCATGCGTGGTCCGTGGGTGGGGAGGGGCGGGTTTCTGAGGGCAGGGTCCCACCAGGTGTCGTTCCATGCGTCGGGGTTTGGGCCCATGATGAGTACTTCCGTCTTGTTGATGTTTAGTTGTAGGCAGCTGTTATTTATCCATTTGGCAACGGCTTCCATGCCTTCACAAAAGGTGTGTCTGGCGGTATTGGGTTTGTTGGATAGGTAGGGGATGAGTTGGGTGTCGTCTGCGTATGACACAATGTTCAGTCTGTAATTTCTGACGATGGGGGCGAGTGGAGCCATGTAGACACTGAAGAGTGCAGGGCTGAGGGACTCCGCAGGTGGTCGGTGTAGGGTCCGAGAGGAAAGGGGGGAGTCTGACCAGCTGCGTTCTGCCGGAGAGGAAGGAGTGGATCCAGTCGAGGGACTTGTCCTGGATCCCTTCGTCGTGGTGTCTGCGTATCAAGGTGGATGAGAGACTGTGTTGAACGCTGCAGAGAGGTCGAGGAGGATGAGGGCTACTGTTTCTCCTTTGTTCAGTAGGGTGCAGATTTCGTCTGTTGCGGCGAGGAGGGCGGTTTCCGTACTGTGGTTTTTTCTGAAGCTGGATTGGGAGGAGTCAAAGATGTTGTGCTCTTTGATGAATGCGGCGAGTTGGCTGTTGATGGCTTTCTCGATGACTTTCGCAGGGAACGGGAGCAGAGAGATGGGTCTTAAATTTTTGAGGTCGGTGGGGTCAACCAAGGGTTTCTTCAGGAGGGGGTGACCTCGGCGTGTTTCCAGTCGTCGGGGAATGAGGCGGTTGCCAGGGAGTGGTTGATGATGTGGTGGGGGAGGTGTCCGTGGGCGCCCTGGAGTGGATTGACTTCATCGTCTTCAGTGTGGCTTCGGTGGAGAGGGCTGTCCAGTTGTCAATCGCTGGCTTCAGGGTGTCAGGGGTGGTAGGTGGGGGCTCCGTGTGTTGGTTGTCTTCGTTGAAGTTGTCATAGATGCTCTTGATTTTGTGGTAAAAGAAAGTGCTGTGTTTGTCGCAGAGGTCTTGTGAGGGAGGAATGTCAGTCGACTCGCTAGTGGGTTGGGCGAACTCCTTGAGATGTTGAAGAGTTCTTTGCTGTTGTGTCCGTGTGTGGAGATTCTGTCTTCAATCGCTTTTTTTCTCATTTTTCTGATGAGTTGCTGGTGGGCGTTGGTGGCGGCTCTGAAGTTGTTGTGTGCTTCTGTGGATTTGGTGTTCCTCCAGGTCTTTTTGAGGTGGCGGCAAGTGCATCTGGACTCTCGAAGTTTGGTGGTGAACCATCTGGCTTTCTTGGCGTGGGTGCTGTTGTTTTTCTAGTGGGGGGCTATAGTGTTGGCGCTGTTGGTGATCCATTTGTGCAGGGTTTGGTCTGCGGTGTTGGGGACATAGTTTTCCGCGCTGGTTGGGGTGGAGTTTCTGAGTGAGGAGGTGTGCTGGTCGTCAGTGATTCTGGACCAGTTTCTTCGTGGGAGCAGGTGTTGGTGTCTGTGGATGGTGGGTGTTCTGAAGGTTAAGTGGACACATCTGTGGTCAGTCCATGGGAGTTCAGTGGTGTGGCTGAGGGTGATGGAGTTTCCTGTTGTGAAGAGGGGGTCGAGGGTGTGTCCTGCTGAGTGCGTGGGTTCGGTCACGATTTGGCGCAGTCCAATGTTGTGGAGGTTGTCGAGGAGGGATGTGGTGTTGGGGTCCAGTTGGTTGTCGAGGTGGAAGTTGAGGTCCCCCAGCCGGGTGTAGTTGTTGGATGAGATGGCATGCAGGGAGATGATGTCCATGATGGAGTTGGTGAACGGTCCGCAGGGTCCAGGGGGTCAGTAGATGAGGGTTCCCCGGAGGTTGGTGGTAGGGCTGGCCTGTATCTTGAAGTGCAGGTGTTCCATCATGTCTATGGGCTCGTCGGGAAGTGTGCTCAGGCGGAGGGTGGATTTGTGGATGATGGCGATTCCCCCTTCCGAGCGGGTGTGGCAGTCCTTCCTAGAGATCTTGTATCTTTGGGGAATGGTGATGGCGATGTCCAGGCCCGAGGTGGTGTTGGTCCAGGTTTCGGTGAAGAAAGCTACATTCGGGGTGGTGCTGTCGAGGCGGTCCCAGATTTCTGTGGCGTGTTTGTGGCGAGATCGGACATTGAGGAGGATGCATTGCAGGGTCTGTGGTTCAGGTGTTTTCTTGCGGTCGGGTTGTGCTGGGTCCGCCATCCTGGCGGTGCTGTAGCTTTGTCGGCAGCGGTGACAGCTGTAGGGTCCGTGAGTGTCGGCTGGTGAGGCTATCTTGCAGTTGTTTTTGCGGCCTGGGTTGAGTTCGTAGAGTGCCGCTGGGTCATATCGTTGGAGGTGCGGAGGTCCAGGGTTCCTGGCGTTGGTCGCGGTCAATTCGCGGACGGGCACAGACGGGTTTGCCTTTGGCACGCCAGCGGCACGCCCACTGCGTGCATCCGCTGCGCGGATGCGCAGTGGCCGGCATCTTATAGGGGAGGTGGGAGGGAGGTGCAGCTGGGAGGTGGGGGTGGGAAAATAGGGGAGGTGGGGGTGGGAAACAATGGAGGGGAGGGGGCGCGGTTGCAGCAGCGGCGCGTTGGGGAGCGGGAAACGGGTGGAATGGCGCGAAAAGGGAGAACCCAAGGGCACAGTGAGGACAACACAAATAGATGCAACACGGCAAATAACAATCAGACAATGTGAGCAAGGCACAAAAGTCAGCGATGTGGGCAAAAAGGAAGTGGAGCGCAAAAGGCAATAAACAGGCAAAGAATGCAAGCGGGTAACCTAGGCTCAAACCCCTACAAGCCTGGGCAGAGGCACAGCAAGGCAGACCCAAGCTGTGTGGGGGAGAGAGCAGGTCCCTGGCCGAGGTCAGAGGTCCTGCTCCCGCTCACCACGCAGCAGCCGGCATCTTATAGGGGAGGTGGAAGGGAGGTGCAACTGGGAGGTGGGGGTGGGAAACAGCGGAGGGGAGGGGCCGCGGGGGCAGAGGGTGGGGGAGCGGGAAACAGGCAGAACGGCGCGAAAAGGTAGAAACCAAGGGCACAGTAAAAAGGACAAATCAAATAGACGCAACAAAGCAAAAAACAAACCGACAATGTGAGCAAGGCACAAAAGTCAGCGATGTGGGCAAAAACAAAGTGGAGCGCAACAGGCAATAAACAGGCAAACAATGCGAGTGGGTAACCTAGGCTCGAACCCCTACCAGCCTTGGCCAAGGCACTGCACGGCAGACCGGAGCTGCGTGGGGGAGAGAGCAGATCCCTGGCCGAGGTCATATATATACACATATACACATTACCGACTCCTGCACCGAATACTAAAGAAGTCTCATGGTCGACGAGGGGTGTGCCATTCAAAACATTCAGCGAGTTGAACTGCTGTGGCAGACTATGGAGGAACAACGAAGAAATCAAGCATGGGGTTCTATTGGGAGTCCTATGTGGTGAAATAATATGAAACATTGGCGAAGTCATCTTGACTTTAATATTGTTTTAATTTACTCCCTATAGTGCACCATGAACTATGAAAATCACCCGGAATCAAGACGGAAGCGGCATCGGCACGTAAAGAACCAATCATATTCCTCCTACTAAACACTTCTGCCAATAAGATTCAAGATCACACTTTAAAATCACGTAATATCGTGTACTTATGCGAGCAGAAGAAGGCAAATCGCCGAAACACGTCCTCGCAATAAATTGAAATTACAAGATCCCCGCGAGTGCAGCAGTTTTCTTTGAAAACATGAGCCTTTATACATAAAATGGATCCACCTCCATTTTTGTCTGCACCCGTCACGAAGAGTGCAGCCGCACTTTAAGGTGGAAAAGGGAGCTAAGTATTTCTACAAGCGCTTTGCACCACCATGAAGGCATTCCTGGTACCGGCGTCGACAATGGTCGCCTGTCATCCAGACTGGGGGGCTACGAATATTTACCGACTCCTGCACCAAATACTAAAGAAGTCTCATGGTCGACGAGGGGTTTGCCATTCCATACATTCAGCGAGTTGAACTGCTGTGGCAGACTATGGAGGAACAACAATGAAATTAAGCATGGGGTTCTATTGGGAGTTCTATGTGGTGAAATAATATGAGACATTAGCGAAGTCATCTTGATTCTAATATTGTTTTAATTTACTCCCCATAGTGCACCATGAACTATGAAAATCACCCGGAATCAAGACGGAAGCGGCATCGGCACGTAAAGAACCAATCACATTCCTCCTACTAAACACTTCTGCCAATAAGATTCAAGATCACATTTTAAAATCACGTAACAGGGGGGCGTGGCCAAGATGGCGGGGTGAGCGGACGCTTCCTCCCGTAGCTCCTCCGGCCCGGCCAAGCTTGAGCCCTTTTCTTACGCTTTTCTCCCCCCGCTGAGGCTCAGCGTGTGAGAGGAGTGCGGCGGAGCACCTGGCGCGCACGTTGTTGTCGCTTTGGTTCGGATCGCCTCGAGGGAAGTCACCCAAAAGTCCGATCGAGGTCGAGGAGCGACGGAGGGCCTGGGAGGCGGAGCGCATCGGAGTGCTGTCCGGGCGCCACGGCTGGGCCTGGTGCTGAAAGCTGCGATCTGGAGGCAGTCTGACCCGTCGCTCGACGGAGGGTGAAGGAGCTCTGTGGGCTGGGAACTGGCGGTGCAGAAGACTTAGGACGGGTGCTTTGGCACTCAGACTTGTGTCGGCGACACTTCGCACTGTGTGGGCCCCTGTCCCTTGGCCGCAGTACGGCGGACTCTTTGTTGGGGTCGGACCATCTGGGCCCTTGCGTGTGACAGACTGAACTCGGCGGTGGAACTTATCTGATGGCTGTGCGTTTAGGGGGCCCCGGTGGTGTCGCCGGGCCTGGTCGTTCTGCCCTGCCCCGCCCTGCCGCCATTTTGTCCCCGAGGGATCAGTGGTGTTGGCCTTGAACGGAGCCCTTGCTGGTGGATGTATGTGACCGTCACTGCTGCCGGGCTGACTCTCTGAGGGACGTGCTGATGAGGAGCCCCCCACTGTAGCTTCCATTGCTGTCTCGGATGGGCACCCGCGGCTGGCGGTGACCGAACTGAACCGCCATCTTGTCGCCTGTGACGCAGCGATTCTGCTTGCGGGGGGACCCCCACGTCGAGCGCTTGCCAGCGGCTGGGCATCCCTGGGGCGGCTGGACCTGTGCCCACCCGTCGACCGCAGTGTTTGCGATGACCGGAAGAGGCGGCTCGAAGAAGGGGGACCGCACCCTGCCGGACATGCTTGGCAGGGCCCAGCAACTGCGGGACAGAACACAGCCCTCGCCGGGGTCTTCCCGGGCCTCGGCGGATGTAACTGGGGGGGAGCCACCGGTCACGAGGTCCTTTATGGAAGAACTGTTTAGCTCCCTCAAAGAGGACTTCCAGACACTGAAGCGGGAAGTGGCCAGCGAGGTCCGGGAAGTGCGTAGGGAAGTGGAGGGCCTTGGCGAGCGCGTTGAAACGGTGGAGACGGAGGCCCAACCCCGGGATGAGGAGATAGTCCATCTTCAACAGGACGTTCTCCGCCTCCGGGAGCAGTGTGTTGAGCTCCAGGCCCACTCTGAGGACCTTCAGAACAGGTCACGGAGGAACAACATTCGAGTGCGTGGTGTGCCGTTCGCAGACGAGGGGTCCGATCTGGGGGGCTACCTGCAGGACCTGTTCCGAGAGATCCTGGGGGAAGCTGCGGACTTCCCTATTCGCATTGATAGGGCACATAAGGTTGGCCGGCAGCGCCAGTCATCGGCACCTCCACCGGATATTTTGGCTTTCCTGCCCGACTTCCCGCTGAAGGAACGCATCGTGACTGAGGCCCGCAGGAAACAGCCCCTGACTTTTCGGGAGCGGCCTGTGGCGCTTTATCAGGACCTCTCCGCCATCACGCTGCAGAAACGCAGGTCCTTCAGGATTGCCACTGACTTTTTGCGCGAACACGAGACGCCGTACTCTTGGGGACATCCCTTCCGCCTGATCTTCCGGTGGAATGGGGTGCTACATCAGCTACGCTCCTTGCAGGACATTTGTGGGGTCCTGGGGCTTACGGCGGCGGAGGAGGAAGGGGCTACACCGTCGTGGAGGCCCTCGGAGAGACGGAGCCGGCGGAGGTCGACGAGGCGACGATCGGCGGCCAGCGCAGGGCGTCCGGATTCCCCTACCATCAGGGCGGACATGGCCGACGCTTTGAGGGTGGCGGCCAGGGACTCGGCCGGCTCCACCGGCGTGGCCTTGACGGCCTAACACTCACTCCGGGGGGAGATGCCTCTAGCTTCTTTAAATGCTGGGTATGGGGCGGGGGGGTCGGGGGGGAGCGGATGGAGGTGAGTGGCTGGACGTCCACTTCGTTTTTTTATACGGACTTGCCCGTTTTGGGGCTTGACTGGGACAATGGGGTGTTTAAGTTTGCATTTGGCTAGTTGCCAGGGTTGTGTTTTGGGTGGGTGTAGGGGTTGTTCTGGGGTTAGGGAGGTCCCGTCCGATGTCGTCCGTGCCCACGCTTGGTCTGTTTTGGCTTGTCCCGTGCAGCTGCCCCGCGCGCCCCACCCGCTGATCCCCTGCCCATTGCACGGCGTTCCTGATCCCCGGGAGGAATGTCGGCCCTAAAGGTAGTGACCCTTAATGTTCAGGGTCTGAATAACCCTGTGAAGCGCAGATCGATCTTATCTTTGCTGGAGGGGACGCAGGCGGACATTTGCCTCTTGCAGGAGACCCACTTATTGTCCCGGGATTGCCATAGGCTGCGCTCTGCTAAGTTCCCTACCCAGTTCTTCTCCTCGGCAGCGAACAAGACGGCGGGGGTAGCCATTCTTCTAGCGAGCTCCTTTAGGGGGGAGGTTTTGTATAAGTGTGCTGAACAGAAGGGGAGGCTTCTTGCGTATCGCATGCGCTTAGGAGGCATAGCGTTTACAGTCGGTTCCGTTTATAGCCCAAATGACCACCAAGAGCGTTTCCTGGACTCCGTGTTAGTGGATGTCACTGCTTCTCCTGACCGCCACGTCATTTTGGGGGGAGACCTTAATATTGTCTTCGATTCTGTGATGGACAGATCGGCGCAGCGCTCCCCGCAGACGGGGGAACTGTCCCAGGCTGGGAAGGCCCGGATTGCGGAAATGGACTTACACGACCTTTGGCGCTCCATGCACCCCACTGATAGGGACTACTCTTACTTTTCACACGCACACCGAACCTACTCATGGCTGGACTATCTTCTGGTGAGTGGACCGATGCGCGCCGCCGCCACGGCGGCGGACATTGGGGTCCTGACCCTGTCTGACCATTCACCAGTCGCCGGCGTTTTCAAGTGGCCGGCGGCCTCCCCCTCTAGGGGGGTGTGGCGCCTTCGGGATACCCTTTTACACAAAAAGTCTGTAGTGAGGCGCATTGGGGAGGTCATACAGGATTACCTAACTCACAATAGCAACACCGACACTTCACAAGCGACACAGTGGGCGGCATTGAAGGCAGTCCTCCGGGGGGAATTTATTTCCATCTCCTCAGCCGAAAATAGGGAGCGGCAATGGAAAAGGGACGAGCTGACCGTTCAGGTCTAGGAGCTTGAGCAGGTCCACCGCCGCACGGGGGCGCCAAGGGTGTGGAGGCAGTTGAAGGCTGCGAGGAAGCTCCTGTCGGCACTGGATCTTGATAGGGCGGAGTATGCCGCCTTGCGCTTGAAGCATGCCTTCTACACTGGGGGGGACAAATGTGGTAAGCTCCTAGCACACCGGCTCCGGGTCACGCAGCAGCGTAGCGTCGTGAGGGAACTGGTGGGTACGGACGGGGTGGTCGTCTCCGGGGACGCAGAGGTAGCGGAATCTTTCCGCGGCTTCTACGAGGCGCTGTATGCTGAGGAGCCCTCCTCGCCGCGGGACGCCGAAGGCTATTTGGAGTCAGTGACCCTTCCGGTGCTGGATCCTGCTCAGGCGGACCACCTGGAGCGGGATATCCATGTTGAGGAAGTGATTTCCGCTATCGCACGGCTGAAGCATGGTAAGGCCCCGGGCCCGGACGGGTACACGTCTCTGTTTTACAAGACTTTTTGCACGGCTGTGGCCCCTGTCCTTACTCGGCTATTTAATTCCTTCTCCGACCCGGGAGCCATCCCACCGGATCTCCTGAGGACGACGGTCTCGGTAATCCCGAAACCTGGGAAGGACCGGGCCTTCTGCGGTTCGTATCGACCCATCTCGCTTTTAAATGTCGACCTCAAGTTGTATACGGGGATTCTAGCGTCCAGGCTGGGTCCACACCTCCCCGGATTGGTGGAGGTGGACCAGGCTGGCTTTGTACCCGGCAGACAGACGGTTGACAATACCAAGCGGGTGACGCATGTTCTGGAGAAGGCCTCGCGGGTCCCGGGGGAGCGGATGTTGCTGTCCGTTGATGCGGAGAAGGCCTTCGACAGAGTTCACTGGCCGTATCTCGAGCTGGTTCTCAAGAAATTGGGAATCGGTGATAAGTTCCGCACCATGGTATTCAACTGTTATGAGCATCCCTCAGCGTCGGTGCGGGTCAACGGGTGTAGCTCCGGTGGATTTGCTATCGAACGCGGCATGAGGCAGGGCTGCCCCCTCTCGCCGCTTTTGTTTGCCCTCTACATGGAGCCGTTTGCCCAGAGGATTCGCAACAACCCGGATGCTATTGGGGTCCAGATGGGCCAGTATGTCCACACGGTTAGTCTCTACGCGGACGATGTCCTGTTGACCTTGGACGACCCTAGGAGGTCGCTGCCTGCTTGCCTCCAGGAACTGGACGCCTTTGCACGTGTGGCCGGCTTCAAAATGAATATGAGCAAGTCGGTGGCGTTAGACGTGTCCCTGGCTGCGGACACCAGGAGGGACCTTCAGCGACTCTTCCCCATGCAGTGGTCCTCGTCCACGGTGCCATACCTGGGGATTCTGCTGGCGCCCACATTACCGGAGATGGTTACGGCCAATTATACCTCCCTCAGCAGGAAGATCAAGGAGGAGCTTGGCCGCTGGAGCAAGGGCCTACTGTCCTGGCTGGGGCGAATCGCGGCGGTTAAGATGACGGTGTTGCCCCAGATACTGTATCTTTTTCGGGCCCTACCTCTCCAGCCCCCGGTGGGCTGGATACGACAAATGCAGGCTGACATCTCCCGCTTTGTCTGGCAGGGCCGCAAGCCACGGATGAAGAGGGTCCTCTCCACGCTTGCTCCGGAGGCGGGGGGTCTCGGTATTCCGGACCTCCGTAAGTACTTTCAGGCGGCACAGCTGCGATATCTGGTGGAGTGGAGCAGGTGGGAGTCCGACAAACACTGGCTCTTTCAAGACCAGGCAGTGGCGGTCCGCACCTTACAAGAGGTTCCATTCTTGCGCCGCGCGCATCGCCCCCCTAACCTTTACGCCTCTTTTGTTACGCGGGTCCCCCTGAGGGTGTGGGATGCAGTCTGTGAGGCTCGGGGCCTCACCACCTTCCCTTCGCCGTTCACACCCATAGTGGGCAACCCGGACTTCTCCCCAGGGATGGAGCCGGGAGTTTTTTCCCATTGGGTGCATGCGGGCTGCAGGGTGCTCTTCCAGATCTATGGACCGGAGGGCGTGATTCCTTTTCAGCAACTTCGCCAGGACTTCGGCCTGACGGAGCTGGACAGATTGCGCTACATGCAGGTTCGGCATTGGGCCCTCCAGCCCCAGGTGCGTGACACCGCTGCTCGTCAAATTACACCGTATGAGAGGTGGCTGGCTACCCGGACCTCCGACGCTAAGCTAATTACCGATCTGTACAAGTACCTACAACCCCCGCCGTTTCACTATCATAACCCGGGGAGGGAGCGCTGGCACAGAGAATTGGGTAGGACACTCAGCCACAAGGAATGGGACAAAATTGCGTATCGGGCGCGGCACTCTGCATATCATACGGGCCTTACGGAGACCTTTACTAAGGTGTCCATTTATTGGTACTACACCCCGGAGAGACTGTATGAAATGCATAAACACACTGACAAGGGGTGCTGGCGGGGCTGCTGGCAGGAGGGTACCCTCTCACACATTCTTTGGGATTGCCCCGTGCTGACCGCTTACTGGAAGGAAGTTTTGGACGAGGTGGATAAGCACTTTGGGATAGAGCTGCCGCGCTTCCCGGCGTATGTCCTGCTGGGCCTCCCCAATGACCTAATGTACCCACTGAAGTCCCGCAGGGGTAGGCAGATCGCGATTGCGCTGGGGTCTGCGGTCCAGAACATCCTTATCCACTGGCGCACCACCACTGTCCCCTCCATTACGGGTTGGTTGCATAGGCTCTGGCATGTGCTGGGAATGGAGAAGTTGTCGCTTACGGTGGCGGGGGAGATAGACCAATTTGAAGAGCTGTGGCAACCCTTTCTAGCGCTGCTGTCCACCGAATTCCGGGAGCTCACCTGTCCGAGGTATCTTAGGCTTCTTAGGCTGACGCCGCCGGTGATACCGGCGGACTAGATCACATGTGAGACGGGGTCCTCGGGGGGGGGGGGTGCGGGGCTTTTTGGGGCGGATAAATCTGGCGCGGGACCATAGGACGGGGGGGTTGGGGTATTGTTTTCTTTCTCCTTTCTTTACTGGGGGGATGGGGGATGGGGGGGTGGGTTGTGCTTTGTTGAGTTGCTGCTGGTTTTCATTGCTCAGATTTGGGGTGTTGGATATGCACGCAGGGATCCCACAGATTGCATTTCTTGCCTTTCATTTACTGTGCTTTTCCTCTGGACCACCGAGCTATCCTTCGCCAACCCTCTTGAGTTGCACCTTTTTCTTTTACTGTATTATATGTACCCTAACCTCCTATCCCCCTCCCCCATGGTTTGTTTTGTTTCAATAAAAACGTTTTAAACATAAAATCACGTAACATTGTGTACTTATGTGAGCAGAAGGCAAATCGCCGAAACGCATTCTCGCAATAAATTGAAATTTCAAGATCCCCGCGAGAGCAGCAGTTTTCTTTGAAAACAGGAGCCTTTATACAAAAAATGGATCCACCTTCATTTTTGTCTGCACCCGTCACGAAGAGTGCAGCCGCGCTTTAAGGTGGAAAATGGAGCTAAGTATTTCTACAAGTGCTTTGCACCACCATGAAGGCATTCCTGGTACCGGCGTCGACGATGGTCGCCAGTCATTCAGACTGGGGGGGGCTACGGATATTTACCCACTCCTGCACCGAATACTAGAGAAATCTCATGGTTGAAGAGGGGTGTGCCATTCAAAACATTCAGCGAGTTGAACTGCTGTGGCAGACTATGGAGGAACAACGAAGAAATCAAGCATGGGGTTCTATTGGGAGTCCTATGTGGTGAAATAATATGAGACATTGGCGAAGTCATCTTGACTTTAATATAGTTTTAATTTACTCCCCATAGTGCACCATGAACTATGAAAATCACCCAGAATCAAGACGGAAGCGGCATCGGCACGTAAACAACCAATCACATTCCTCCTACTAAACACTTCTGCCAATAAGATTCAAGATCACACTTTAAAATCACGTAACATCGTGTACTTATGCGAGCAGAAGAAGGCAAATTGCCAAAACGCGTCCTCGCATTAAATTGAAATAGTTATAGTTAGGACCGTGTTTCCATAGGAAATCCGCAACATTCTATTTGGAATAACTTTGGCGCCGGTTGACGAATCCTCGCGAAATTTTCAAAATAGGTGGGGCGCTCCGCTCCGCTCCTACCCTGAAAGTCTCAGGGGGATTCGTCAAGTGGGGGCTGAGAAAAAAGGGTGTCCCAAAACGCGTTTTCCCCATGCAATTTTCCATAGGGACCTTTAGTCCAAGGTACAGCCCGAACGGCTGCACAGAATTACTTGAAATTTGGCAGAGAGGTAGTCCTCAGCTCAGGGAAGTGCCTTTTGCAGGTCTGGTGTCAATCTGTTCAGTAGTTCCTGAGAAAATCAAAAGTAAAATCATATATATATGTGGGCGGAGCCTAACCACACATCTCATCCTGAGATCTCATTGGCTGTCAGCACTTCATCCAAGAAGTGTTGGCAGCCATCTTGGGACCAATATACATGATAGCACCTCATTAAAAAGCATTGCAGTTAATAGAAGGTTTTAAGACTTTAGTTACATTATAAATCATTTGTTGATGGTACCATACTCATTTTAGGAATTGTGGTATGTTCTAAGGTGATTTCACCATGTGAAAAAGCCTTCTGCTGGGATATCATGATTGAGAGAAAAATATTTTCTCATGCTTTTCCCACAGAGGTTTGGAAGGTGATCTATAAGCTAAACTGAGAGCTTATTTTCTGTAAATTCACATTATCTTTCTCAGTCATGTGAGAATGAAGTCTGACATTCTCAGTAAAACATGTACATCCAACAAGGGCAGAGACTGTCAGTTGATTCCTTTGTGTTCCACTGCAGCTTCCCAGAGTGTTCCAAAGAACAACTAGAGCGCTAACAGTCCTACTTATGATAAACGTATGGCACACCTGAAGCTATCTTGCTTGGATTAAAGTGGTAACTCTTAAAACATTTAATTTAAAAAGGAACAAAATGAGGGGGTTCCATTTTCCATAAAAAGTATGATTAGTGCTGCAGAAAGAAAAATTAGGGGACATTTTGAGTGACTTCTCAAATCCTCTTCTATTTCATTAAAAAATTCTGACATGCAGACTGAAACATGCACTTTCAATACCAGCAGCAGTTTTCCCTGGTGAGCAGTAGCTTTACTACAGTGATCTAATGAGCAAAAAGAGTGCTAACATTCTGAATTTATGGCAAATGTGTGACACATCTGAATGCCTTCTTGATGGAATCAAAGTAAAAAACTGAAAGTATTTCCTACTGAGGAGACTGCAGTAAATGAGGAAATTAGGAAACTGCATTACAAATAAGTCTCCCAAGATGGCCACCAGAGACAAAAGAGCCCAAATGTAGCCCAAATATCACCCAGATGTAGCCCAAGTATAGCCCAATGACAGAATGTCCCAAAGTGTTCTTAAAAACAACTAGAGCGCTTACTGTCTTCATTATGACAAAAGTATGGCACACCTGAAGCCATCTTGATTGGAATAAACTGGTAACACTTAAAACATTCAATTTAAAAAGGAACACAATGAGGGGGTTCATTTTGCCATAGAAATTATGATTAATGCTGAAGAAAGAAAATGAGGGCACATTTTGAGTGACTTCTCAAATCCTCTTCTATTTCATTAAAAAATTCTGACATGCAGACTGAAACCTGCACTTTTAATACCAGGAGCAGACTTCCATGGTGAACAGTAGTTTTACTACAGTGATCTAATGAGCAACTAGAGTGCTAACATTCAGAATTTATGGCAAATGTGTGACATATCTGAATACCTTCATGATGGAATCAAAGTAAAAAACTGAAAGCATTTCCTACTGAGGAGACTGCAGTACATGAGGAAATTAGGAAACTTCATAACAAATAAATCTCCCAAAATGGCCACCGGAGACAAAAGAGCCCAAATGTAGCCCAAAATCACCCAGATGTAGCCCAAATATAGCCCAATGACAGAAGTGTGCAAAACACTTATTATTTTGTGTTTTTGCAGTGTTATATAGTGCAGACTTGTCAGGTATTGGAGTGCTTTACATGAGCATTGGTTACATCACACAAGAACAAATCCATTTTGGTTGTAGACATGGGGAGACTAAGTGATTTGACCAGAATCACAGAATGCCGAGCTGAAGCAGAAACTCCAACCTGGTTCCCCAGTTGCAAAGTCTGCAGTTCTGGAAATAACACCACATCCTCTCCCCTAAGTGCAGCATTTAATCAAGTGGTCAACTGGATAAAAAAACATAAAGATAACAAATAATTTAAAAGTGCTTTGTCGCTATTTGAAAACTCAGAAAATATGTCCTTATTTTAGTCTTTTAGAGCACTAACCATAATTTTGATGCCAATAAGACCCTCTTATATATGTAATTTCTAAAGGAAATGCTCTAGGTATTACAGTTTTGATTTCATCAAGATGACGTCAGGCGTTCCACACTTTTGTAATAAATATAGAATGTTAGCAATCTAGTTGTTCATTAGGATACTGTTGAGAGGCAGAGGCCAGGGGCACGGACTCTGAAAATTGAAGGCAGGTAGGAGGGTGCAAAGGCAACAATTTAACCACACTGAGCACGCAGGAAGGGCCGTGGCAGCACAACAGACTATGGAGGGCAGTGGAAAGGGGGGCAGGGGCAACAAACCAACAATACAGGACTTGCAAGAGAGGCTGTGGCAATGTAATAGACCATTGTGGGCAGAAGGAAGAGGCAATGGTAGTACAACCATACATGCCAACAGACCCGATTCAGCCAGGAAACGTCCAATGTTTTTAAGCTCAAATGGGCTTTATTTGATCTGTCTCCTGTCTACAATCTCCTCTTTTTCAATGTAACTCAAAGGGGAAAATCAATACCCCAGTTTTTTTTCAAAATCTCCCTCTTACCAAGTTCAAAATGTTCGCAAGTATGGTACATTGGATCATGGAAGGAAATGGGGTAAGGACATGGACTTGGATAACAGAGGACAGGAGGGACATGGAGAGGTGCACCAAACTGACCCTGCAGGGCAGGCATCAGGGTTTGCAGCAGCACAATACACCACACAGGGCATGCGGGACGAGAGTGCAGCACAACAATCCATAGAAAGCAAGAGGGAGGGGACAGGACCATGCACATGGACAACAGAGAACAGAGAGGCAAGGGAAATGGTAGCTAGCTGACCATAATGGACAGACAGGAGGGAAAGCTGCAGCATAACAGACCATAAAGGGCAGGAGAGACGGATCAGGGGCATTACAATGGAACAGACAAGCCAGGAGGGAGGGAGTAGGGGTCTGCACATGTAAACAGAGGGCTGGGGGCAAGGGGGCAGGGCAGGAGCAGCAAGATAGCCATGGAGGTCAGGCAGGATGGGCACTAGAAGCAAGACACACCATGAAGAGCAACAGTGAGACTGTGATGGCATACACACAGACCATGGAGGGAAGGTGGGAGGGGGTCAGGGGCAGCTAACTGACCACACAGGGAAGGTGGGAGGGGCCATGGCAGCACAGAAGACCATGCATGGCAAGTGGGAGGGTTAGTGGCAGGACAATGGCTATGATGGGCAAGAAGGAGGGTGCAGGGGCATGCACAAAGGACGATGGAGGATAGAAGGGAGGGTCAGGACCTGTGCACAGACAAGAAAGTTCAGGGGAAGGGGCCTCACAACAGACATCGGAGGGCAGGGGGAAGGAGAATAGGTGCAGCAAGCTAAGCACAGAGTTTAAGCAGGAGGTCAATGATGGGGCATAGAATTGGGCAATGGAGGGCAGGAAGAGTGGACTGGTACATCATACTAAATTGAGGGCAGTGGCAGCACATCAGACCATGCATGGCAGGAGGGAGGAGGCTAGTCCATGGATTCACACAACAGAGGATAGGGAGGAGGGGATGGGGCAGCAAGCTAACTGTTCAGAGAAGGCGGGTATTAGGAACTTTATTGTTTTTAAAACGTGTGTCTGTGCGAACTACTTAAAATATGAACAATTATGCAGCATAATCTCACTTTTATTCAGGAAGAAGAGGACGTTTGTGACTGTGACTCCGGGCTCACTTGGCAGAAACACCCCCTGACCCTCCACCCCCTATCGCAAAATGTAATGCCTGTGAAAAGGGTAGGTGAACACAGCGTTATATAGAACATAGTCCTGAGAGCACGATTGAAAATGAAAACTAGATATAGTGTATGGTATAAACTATGCACCAAAAAGTGTGATATAAGATGAACCGGGCGTGAAATATAATATGCAATACATTGTGCGCAATGACAGATTCATTGGAGAGCGCGAAATAGCACAGGCACTAGCGCGTGCTATGCGATATGCGCCTTGGAGTGTAATATGCACAGGGCAGTGTTGTGTAACCTAACCAGTCTCTAAAGTTGTAATATAAAATATGTGCTGGGGAGTGTAACGTTGCATATGCACTGTGACAAAGATATGGATCCCAGATTGTAATATGTATGGCATAGCACTGTGCGTTATAACATAGGCATCGAGGAAGGCACGTTAGATGGGGCAATATAACCCGTGCGAAGACAAGTGTGGCATGACATATTCACGGGGTGGTGTTACAGTGCACATGGGCTAGAGAGTGTCATAGCATATGCACTAGCTAGTGGAATACAACACAGAGGTGTGTGGTACTCAGCAGGCAATGGTGGGTGTAACACAGCATTGGGCTCTGCCAGGAGCGCGCTGTGACTCTCAAGTGATGTTCGTCCCCTTTCCAGAGAGTAAAATAAAAAGTATTACACATCCGGCAGTGGATGTGTGTTTTATTAACCGTGAGGGGGGTTTCTTGCATAGTTTTGGTCGAATTTTTGTTGAATCCCCTTTGAATGGCTTGGTGTGCATGTGTATTAAATGTGCCCGTCAATAGCTACCCATGTTTGTATAAATAAACGACAAGGGTGTCTACCGGGATTAGGCACGGTAGGGCATCAGACATGTCAGAGCTTCACTAGTGGTGTAAATACATTCCACGTGGATTCATTGTATGCATAGTCGCCTTTTAATGAATATCACGCAAATCGTCATGGTGATAGGTACGTACGGTTTGTCCAGCATGTCCTAGGTGTGTCTATAAATATATATTTTTTAAAAATAATAAAAAACAGTGGCCGGCCCTGGGGATTGGGGTCAAAAAATATAATTAGGAGACAGGCCCTGGGGGATGGGGTCATCAGGGCCAATAAATTAGAATAAGAAGGGGAACCACACAGCCCCCCTTCTTAAAAAACTTAAAATAAATAAAAGACTGGCATCGTGCCGGAGGCCACGCCCCCTCCTTGCAGCACTCTGCAAACGCGCCCCCTGGCGAGTTGTAAGTTGGGGAATTAATTCCTCTTCAATACTGAGGGTCCATGAGGGCCAACTAGCCCAACAGGCATCTCCAGTATGCGCCAGGGAGCTGCGCTGCAGACAGGTGTTCTGAGGCCAAGCCCCTTTTTACACCTCTCTGCAACGCAGCTCTGTGGCGCTTACTGGAGGTACCTAGTGGTCTAGTTTGACCCTAGGGACCCTTAGGATTCAAGGGGACTTAATCTCTCAACTTAGAACAGCCACAGGGCGCGTTTACACAGTGGTGAAGGGAGGGGAAGGGGCCTGAGGTGACGTGTGCAAACACGCACTATGGCACGTTTTCAATTGGGGATATAATTTCCCTTCAATACTGAGTGCCCCTGGGGGCTAACTAGCCCACCAAGTGCTTCCAGTAAGCGCCACTGAGCTGCATTGCAGAGAGGTGGTCCAGGCCGTGCCACTTTTTACACCTCTCTGCAACGCAGCTCTGTGGCACTTACTGGAGGTACCTAGTGGGCTAGTTGGACCCTAGAGACCCTCAGGATTCAAATGAACTTAATCTCCCAACTAAAAACGGACACAGGGCGTGTTTACAAAGTGGTGACGGAGGGGACGGGGCCTCGGTTAACGTGTGCAAAAACGCCCTGTGGCCTGTTTTAAGAGGTAGTTTTAATCCCCCTGCCCTATTATATACTAGGGGCTTACAGAGGAGGTCATGTTAATCACAGGGGGACCCCAACGCATAATGTTCCCTAGTGTATGTAGGTGTTATCACTGTATTCTAAGTGTCTTTTAACATAGCACTGGCTCTAGGACTGGTTAGTCAGACTCAGTTACCACCAGTATCCGTCTGAAAAAGTTGAGGGTACAGGATGATTTTGCAACAAGGCTTCTTTCTGCTCTTCTTTTTGTTTTTTCTGCACGTTATCCTTCTTCCTGCACTTTTCTTCGTCTTTGAGGACTTCTGTTGCTTCTTTCTGCACTTCTTTTTTTTCTTTCTGTGCATTTTTTCTTCTTTCTTCACTGTCCTATCTCTGTAGGCATAGTTAGAAATTAGCATTTAAAAAACCTTTGAAATTCACAGAAAAAACCATAGGTTTCAGGCACGTTATAGTTAGGAATTAGCATTTAAAAAACCTTAGAAATTCACTGAAAAAACCATAGGTTTCAGGGGTGTTATAGTTAGCTGGACTTTTCACTTGTACAAAACCATTGAAATTCCCCTGTTAAAGTTAGTTCAGCTAACTATAACTCGCGCGCCCGCAATGCACTGCTGATGACGTCACATATTACATCACTCATGACAGGGTCAGTGACATCACTCATGACATCACTGATGACATCTCAAATGACATCACTGATGACATCATCCTTGTGATAGAGTGGCAGACCTCCTCTCACCTTTGATACACACATTCAAAAATAGAGACTAAAATTTTCAAAACAATGGACATACCAATACCAGTTACAACAACCTCTTCAGTAATTCTAAGATCCACATACACATCCACTCATTCACCAACAGTCCTATACAGTCACTCATACATGTACTCACTCATCATATGTACTCATACACATATACATCCTGTTACACAATGCCACTCATCCATAGAGTTACTCACACACATAGTCACTCATGCTAATAAAGAATCAAACATACATTTACTTGCATATACAGTTATACACACACCACCACACTTACTTCTACGGAAACGTACACATACTTAGTCTTTTAAACAATCACTTATAGAAACACATACTTATTCATACAGGAACTCTTTCAATCTCTCACTCTCACATATACTCACTTATATACACCAATAGTCACATATACTAGTTTAAAACATATGTAGTTACTCATAAAGACACTATTGAGACAGTCATTCACTCACTAACACACCCATACACACACTCATCCACCCATACAGTCCTGCACACATGCTGTCTTCAACACATACAAACAGTGAGTCACTCATTCATGCACCTATGCACTAGGTAATACCCCCCACCGAACCATGCAGACACTCAGACTGATACTCAAAAAACCAACTAATAACCTATATAGACACCCATGTAGCTACTCACCAACCCATGCAGCCACTTATACACAAAGTGAGAGACTGATACAGATATTTACATATTTAAACATTACTCACTAAGCCATGTATTCACTATGATACACTTAATCAGTCAGTTACACAATCAATTTTTCAAAAACAAATCATCCATTTAGACACTTATATACCCATTTATTCTTCCATCGACCTTGAGATATACATATATAAAACATATTTAATTTTCAGAAAAACACCATTCACTGGATGATGTCATCAGTGATGTCATTTGAGATGTCATCAGTGATGTCATGAGGGATGTCACTGACCATGTCATGAGTGATGTAATATGTGACGTCATCAGCAGTGCATTGCGGGCGCGCGAGTTATAGTTAGCTGAACTAACTATAACGGGGGAATTTCAATGGTTTTGTACAAGTGAAAAGTCCAGCTAACTATAACACCCCTGAAACCTATGGTTTTTTCAGTGAATATATATATTGTTGATGCTTTTGAGTGTTGTCGGGGGACCCACATCAATCTGAGCCGGGGAGCGCACCACAGCTTCCAGGCACCTCTGCTTTTCCTTTCAGCAATTTCCAGCGTCGAAAGGCGTATAAAGCTACCAGCAGGCCCCTGCTGCGCGGGACCCACATCGATCCGAGCCGGAGAGCGGACCACAGCCGCCAGGCTCCTCTGCTTTTGCTTTCGGCGATTTCCAGCGCCCAAACGCGCATAAAGCTACCAGCGGGCCCCCGCTGCGCAGGACCCACATCTAACCGAGCCGGGGAGTGGACCACAGCCCCAGGCTCCTCCTCTTTTGCTTCTGCGCCCCCTGGCCTAGGGCAGGCCCGTTGGCGCCCGTCATGGACCGGAAGAGGCTGGGCCTCCCCTTTGAGATCTGCCATCTGATCTAGCAACGATTTTAAGATGCTACTCTGACCAGAGGTACAGTGTTTTTCCTTTTTGGCGTGTGTTCTGTTCTGATGACTGAGGCTTTCTGCTGCCTTTTCTACTATACTGTTCTATGTTGTTTAGCTCCACAATAGCACCTGAGTATGGGAAAAAGGAAGGGAACCTCCAGTGTTCCTAGTGTGTTACCACCACCCTGTACCCTGTTCCACTATTGATAACCATCTAACTCGGGCTGTGGATATGGTTTCCAATGAAAAAGGACTGGTGGAGCGACATCTTTCTCTCACCACAGAGGACCATGCCCAAGCTGCACCCCTTCTTCAGTCCAATAATCAAAGCCCTATTGAGCCCCCCCTGCCGAGTGTCTCTAGTGCCTTAGCAACAAGTACATCTGCTAGCACAACTGGCTATGTCTGCATAGGAGGTAGAGGCCAAACCCGCAATGTTATTGTAAGTTGTCCAGGGGATGTGTCACCAGTGCCAGAAAGGGGAACTGAGCATAGCCCTATTGGTATGGTTGGTGGTGGCCAACATCGTGAATCTGATTCAGAGTGTGGTCCAAAAGCCAAACGCAGGAGGAAAGTAGTTAAATCCATGAAGATCAAAAATCCTGCTGTAAAGGGCAAAATGGCACCCTATAATAGACCCTGCAATGAGGAAATGCCAGGGTCAATATATGCAGCTGACGAAAACACCTGGAATCAACTGAAAAGGTGTTTAACTGATCTATTGGACTCTAAAGTGCGGCCCATTATTGACTGTCTAGTACAATTTGAAGCCAAACTAGTAATGCCATTGGTCTCAAGGTTTTTTTCATGCTCCCAAGAGTCTCATGTTTCTTAACCTCCCCTAAAAACCAGTTCACTGCTCACTAGTGTGGAAGGGCCCCTGCTTATAAAGACACCGTCTCGGCTATTGACTCAGTTTCCAACAAAGCTGCCCAGAGTATCTAAGTGCATTCTACAATGGACATGCTAAGCAACCAGCAACATGTGACTCCAGCCTGGTTTCCCTACCTGTGATCGATCTCCCTCCACGTCTGCTCCCTATGTTCTTGTCCTGGCAAATGTTCCTGGGCTCTCCATTGGCAGTACGGAATCCACCAGGGGCCTAATGAATAAATCTATACACTGGCTGACCATTAACTTTCCTGGTAACTGGGACATATCCAAAGAGATACTGCTTGCAAGACGTGTGGGGATGATTGGGAGGATGAGAAAAGGGTACAATGGTGATGTTTTTGTGGTTAACCTTCGTAATCCCATGGTTTTTCAGAAAATATTGCGCCAAGCAAGTGCAGGAACGGTTTAACTAGCCTTGTCAAGATATTGCCACTTGGTTCTTTTTATCAGCATCTTGCTAACTCACCTCACAATTTTGGCAGATCAATAGTCCCAAAGAATGTTTTCCCTAGACCTCCTTTTCAATCGATAGTTCTTCTGAATAATAGATTCACAACTTCAGCTGGGCTGCAGGACATTGACTGACGGTTTAGGGAGGAGCATGATAGCTCCAGTGTGCCTGAAAAGGGTGGGGTACATGATAGATCAATTTCTGTTGTTCAATTTGTCATCAATCCAGCACAGAACTATCCACCAAAAGGGCCTGGTGTGAGTGCATCCATGGTTGAAGGAGCTACAGATTAAGCATGCAAAAAAAATGTAAGTTGAAACATTACAGGTTTAGCCTCTAAAATCTCGATTGAAGACTGGCTATCATTTATTTTAAATAATGATATCGTTTTTATGCAGGAAACCTGGGAGTTGAACAAGATAGTATTTGATTTACTTACGTGTTTTAGTTTGCCTGCGGTGCCATCTTCAGCGGGCAGAGCAAAAGGGGGGCTGACCACTTGGTTCATAGTTTATAATGGTTACTCTATCCTTACCCTTTTTTTGGAACAAGAGGTGGTGCAGGTATTCTGCCTTAGGTGGAATGAAAACCATAAGATCGACATAGTGAACTTCTACAACAATATTTTTTCTTGTAAGGGTGATTGTAATTTCCAGAAATTGATATGCTTGCGGAGAAAGAGGCTCGGGTTGCATGCTCCCTAAATTTGATGGTGACAGGTGATTTTAATGCCAAACTGGGGTACCCACCGTCTCTATCTCCAACTACTTTTGATTTATTTGCTCGAGAAGCTGACCGCAACGTGATGGATACTAGGGGACGGGTCCTTCTGGCCGATCGGGGTCTGACCAATAAGGTCCCTAACTTTGCTGATTGTAATATTCCAACTTTTATACAGTGGGGGGCTGGGAGTACCATAGATTATATTTTTATCTCTTAGAGTATGTCTCCAATTATGAATAACTGTGAGGTTCTTACTCAGATTTATAGTGACCATAACCCCATTACTGCGCAGTTACTATTGCCACATGCGCAACACAAGTTTAAGCCAATGCCACCCCAGGTTTTAACTAGTAAGGATGCAGGGCACAGAATGGTATGGCGAACTGCGAACTTGAAGAGCGTTATGTCCCAGGTAGTTTGCAATAGTTCAGCACTGGTGAACAGCTGCAAACTGGTATCTTGTAATCTGGGCCTTATTTTAACTAATTTCTCAAATCTCCTATTGTGGATAAAAGAGATGCTCAGTAGACCTATTGCCTAGCCACGCCTTCATCCCAAATCATGGTTTGACAAAGCATGTAGAGTGGCTAATGATTCCCTACACAGGCCGTTAAAGCAATCACCCAGAGACCAGAGTGCTATTAAAGCCAGTAGAAAGATTGATCAGCAAGCAATACAGAGTATGAAATTGTCGATGAAGGAGGAGAAATGGGAATCCATCGACGGAGCCTGTCAATCAAAAGACCCTCAAGCTTTCTGAAAGCTGTGCAATCCGTTTTATCCCACGCAGCATCCCAAGATAAAGTAACAGTTCATATCTCGGCAGAGGAATGGATAGTGCATTTCTCTGGGTTTTATTCTACTGATAGCGAGGCCGATGATGCATCCTTGTCGATGACTCTTCTGTGTCCGAACCTCGTGTTTAGAAAGGACGAGGTTTTTAAAGCGATTGTATATAGTAGATGTAAGAAGGCTCCAGGACAGACGGTATTCCACTCGATTTATTCAGGGAGGAACCGGGGTTTTGGACTCCGGTCCTTACTTCAGTATTTAACTCTGTCTGTAGCCAAGGGGTGCCCAGGTCATGGTGTTCATCAATAATTGTCACCATTTTTTAAAAAAAAAAAGGTAATGTGCAAGATGTTAAGTGCTATCGGCCGATATACCTCTTAGACTCCACAGCTAAAATTATTGGGAGAGTAGTTCTGGATCGCCTACTTGACTGGAATAATAACAATAGTGTATTTGCCCCAAGTCAGTATGGTTTCAGAAAGGAGCTTGGGACTATTGAACAGTGCCTCCACCTTATTGCGGCAAAATACAAATACTACGCCAAGGAAGTCTCTACCCACTTGGCGTTTATGGACTTGTCAAGCGCCTTTGACTACGTCTCCAGATCAAAGCTGTGGATTATCGTAGAGAGTATGGATGTTGATGCGGGGCTGGTTACATTTTTAAGGCTTCTCCATCACAACCTTACAGCAACAGTTAGGTTTGGGAGCGCTGGGGAATGCACAAAGCATTTTAGCATCGAGTATGGTGTGCGCCAATGTTGCGTGCTTGCCCCAATTCTTTTTTTCCTTTATACGAACGATTTGGAGAAAACCTTGGTACCAGTTGGGGTGGACATCCGGTATGTGTGAAAAAGGCTGTACCCGCACTGCTATACGCTGATGACGCAGTCCTCCTGGGAAGGGAGGCTAATGGGCTTAAAAGACTTATCTTTAGCTATGTTATGTTAGGTACTTGAGAGACCAGGGCCTGGAGCCAAATCTTAAGAAAACATTTACTATGGTATGTGGCCCAAGAAATACCAAAACCCATACCCTAAATATTGATGGTAAAACCTTAGATAGGGTTCATTCTTTTCCCTATTTAGGCTTGGAGTTTGATGAAGGATGCACCTGCCTCACCTGTATTAAAAACAGAATATCTCGATATACCCAAGCTGTAGGTACTACTACCTCGCTTGCCATGTCTATTGGTAGAAAGCCTATTGCCTCTATTTTAGAGATATGTAACAGGAAAGGCCCGCCGATTCATATGGAATTGGAATCTGAGGATGCAGAGATGCTCATGCGATGCAGAAGGAGGAGACCAGAGTCTGTCACCGGCTATTAGTCGTTCCTCCCTCAACCCCACATTTCTCCCTACACTTGGAGCTAGGCTTGGAGTACGTCCTAGATACCATCAATGCTGCCCCTTTGGCTTGCTGATGCTCAATTTGGTCTAATAAAGAAGCTGAGCTTAACCGGACAGTCATCAGAGACTGTTTAATTTGTGCTCACGGTTTAGCCATCCCATGGCTACAATAGATTAAAAATTGTTTCTCGGCTCTTGGCTGTGCCAACTTGTTTGAACATCCCGAGTCCATCCAAAAAAAGGACAAAGATTTGGTCCAGTATTGTTTTCGTAAGCACAAACAAGCTTCTGGGGAACTAAAAGGAAGTGTCCAAATCTTCAATCAGAGATTACTAAATTATTCAAGCAGACCCAACAATTGCCCCGTATTTATTATACACGACCAATGTTTTTGAAAGAACACTGCTGGCACGATTCAGGCTAGGTTCCTGTCGCTGACTACTATGTTTCCTCTTAGGCCAGTACTCCTCAGACACCATTGCTACCTTCCCATGTGATGATCAATCCAGCCAAACCATTTTACATTTTGTATTTTTCTGCCAATTCTATCTGTTGTTCACGAGGCAGACACAAATTCTCTAAATGTAAAGCTGCACTATTCTATTTACTGCAACTTAACGATTGTAATGTTTGCTATGCAGTTGCTAGTTTTTTGAAGTGCACTTTAGCCAAAAGAAGGAGTCTGTTGTTCTGAAAAAAAAGTTTTATACCTTCTTTCTAATAATTATTATTGACCAAAGCACTTTAAGTGAATACTGTTGCTTCCAACTCCTGTCCATTTGGCACTCTGAGATATGATGCTCCTGGAATCAAAATGTTGGCTCTGTCACTTAATTCAGTGTAAACCAACATAATGATTTCTTCTTGTTATATGCGGTCACTTTTAATATGCTTGTTTTATTTGTTATATTAGATTTGATGCTCTTGGAACCTAGTTTTATGCACTGGTAATTTAACTAACGTAAATCTTCATAATTAATTTTTTCTTTTTAAATATCTGCCTTTGGAAGATCGAATAAAGACAATTGAATTGAATTGAGTGTTGTCGAACTAGGTATAATAATTTCAAATGTACCTGCTGAACCCACTAGATGGCTTCAGCTTTTGGCTAAATTATGTGGGTTGTGAAGAGCAGCTGGGAACGAAGAGTGTGCTCAGTAAGATATCCTGAGTACAACTGACTACAAAATGATAGTGGTCTGTCTTTAGGTCTCGCCTGAGCCAGCGCTTTAGCGCTGCCCTCGCGAGAGCTTTTGTAAAAGGGGGATCTGGAAGTGCAAACTAGTGTTTTTCAGGCCTCCAAATGCAGTGCATGTGCGCCGGGCGCGCGCACCATTTGGCAGCCTGCCTGATCACTTTCACGGCCGCTTTGATGTCCTCAGTGAGCCGCGCGGCCACTGAGGACATCAAAGCAGCCGCGAAAGTGCACACCATATGCTCTGCTTCTTCCTCCTCCCTTTTCGTCACTTGTTGTTGAGAGCCTTGCACTGGAAACGGTTTGATTCTTGCGTCTGTGTAGAGCCCCATAACAAAGTTCACAAAAAGCTGTCCCGGGTTCTGTGTGTGGGAACCTTTCAGGATCCCTTGTGCCCACGTGCAGAAACAATGCCTGCACCAGTGGATATAAAAACAACATGCATTTCTGAAACTTGAGTCACTGGCCTGACTTATTTGTACAAATCCTTTAAATAAAAAAAACGTCACGTGTAAACCCCTATGGCCTAATTCTGGCTTGCAAAGCATTCATAACTTATTGCTACCAGGGAGAAAACAGGCAGGAAGTAAATATACGACAAGGCAGTGACAATAAAATGTTGAACAACGTCCATGCCTTACTGGTGAGAACACAATCTTAGCCGATGCATTAATTATTGCCAGAAACGTATGGAATTTACAGGAGTCTCTTTTTTATTCAGATGTTTTGAATCAAGTAAAACAAACGATGTATATTTTAGTAGACACTGAAAATTGGCATTCATCTCTCTGCTCAGGTCAAGCTGTGCACCCCTTTGAGCACTGCCTACTACAAGGTGCGCAGTCCTTACGGGCCCCCAAACCCTTTAAATATGAATATTTACTCAGATATCGATTTTTAGATAAAAATGCAGTATTCAAACACTACGGAGCGCAGAAATGAATAAGGTATATTTCCCTTTCATCCGATGCTGTCCATTCAGGAAAAAAATTATGTGTATTGGGGAGGCTTTTGTTTCTGCAAACATCATACAGTAACATTTCACCAAAACGAATTGCTACAATTCTTTGGTGTGCCTGCAGGCTCACAGCAGTTGTGTGTCGGTTTTTTTAAGAAATAAATTAATTCTATCGTACAAAATAATAAAATTCATATGCAAGACATCAACAATGACAGGACTACAGCAGTCACTTGCACATACATTCCTACAAGTCTCGGGGGAGGGTCTCTTTCTGTTGAGCCCCCGGTGTCCCTGGGGGTGCATTAGGAGTCCTTAGCATGAGTGCAGGACGTGTCTGCTGAACAAGCAGCATGCATCCGAGATGTGCTTCCCAAACCACAAATAAATTGACTGAGAGTTATCTCCCACCCACCGCCCTTTCTGGCTCCCCCCTTCTCTTTCAAAGCGCTAACAGCACTCGGCAGATCATTACTGTGCAAGTTCCGGGCTCTGCAGGAGGCACAGTGATTAGAGCTGCTTTAAAAGTTTCCAGAGGCGTCAGTAGCAGACATGCTGGCTGAGACCCTCTTGGTTACTCTGCAAGTATGTTTCATTTTTGCAACAGTCCTTCCGCCAGCCTGAAAATGCATGAAGACAAGGGGGGAGGTAAGATTCTTCTTGTTTCTAATGCTATGGCCGGCTCTACCCCTCCCCCTCCTCCAATGTCCTTGGCTTACAAGAGAAACAGAAAGAATCTTACCTTCCACCTGTCTCCATGCATTTACAAATTAACAGGCTGGCGGAAGAAATGTTTAAAAAATGAAACAGACTCGCTGAGTAACCAAGAGGGTCTCAGCCAGCAGGTCTGCTTCTGACACCTCTGGAAAACATTAACAGGACGGGGCTGCTTTCAGCTGCATGATATCTCCCAGAACAAGCATTTGCAATGCATTAGGTCTCGCATTTACGCGAGTTTGAGCTATTGACATTGCAAATAACAATGCCTATTGGCATTGTCATTTACAATGCCAATAGCTTTAACTCGTGTAACTGCGACACCTATTGCATTGCAAATGCTTGTTATATGTGTTTTGAGAGTTATCCTTTTTTTTTTAAAACAAAATATGTTCTGGAAACGGTTTAATTTTTAAACTTTTTGTTATATGAGAAAGAGTATTTTTCCCGTTTTATAAAATGTATTTACAAGCGTTCTAGTGTTCGATTGTCCACCATTTTAGAAAACATTGTACTTTGTTATATGTGTAAAAATAGGTGAAGGACTTCATTTGAGGCATCACCTCAGTTGCTCGTTAGTACACCATTTTTTGTAGATTAATTACAATAAAGTATAGATGGGAAAATTAATAATCAATACATATTTGTTTTTTAGGTTTAAAGTCCATTGTAAGCCACATCTGCTATATTTTTTAAATTACATAGTATGTTTTGAAATTTATTGTAATGATAGTTTAAAGCGTTTGTGTGCAAAAATACGTGGTTAAGGTTTGCAGAGAATTAATTGTGGTTGAAATGTTTTTAATGTATGTTACAGAAATGCAGGGTTTAGACATTCGTAGTCAAAATCAGCGTCGTTCTTGTACTGTTGTTGTTTCGTATGCGTGGCTCAGGCATATGGTATTTATCAGATGGTGGTTCAATCATAGAACTGTAGAGATTCCCTATGATATAGACTGCCTTAGCCTCCCGCACCACAGACACAAGGCATGCATTGTCAGGACAACAAGGGGGTGCCGACAGGCCCGGTCTCTGGGAGATGCGGAAACAGTGATTCAGCAGCCTCTTCCATGCAGTGCAGACTCCCACTACACGCCGCAAGGCTGAGGGAGTCCTGGTGTGCACTGTATCTACCGCACAAAAGACACCGTCCAGGGGCAATCTCTCTGCGCTGTAAGGCAGTATGAGGTCATCTCTGTACTAGGGATCATTTTCAGATTAATTTAACGGCTATTGGAGCCTCACTAAGCAGCGGCCATCTTGCTGCCGGGCTCTCTGGCGCCCCGTGGAACAACAGAATAATCCTATTTCTGCCTCTCCAGTAGAAGTATTTAATTTTTTGGCATTGCTTTTTGTAGTGGTTAAAGCCAATAGGACATTCAACGATTACAGGTGACCACTTCAGCAGGCCACAATCTTGTTAAAGGGCAACCAGTTGGGCAATACTTCTTGGTCTGTAGTGCGCCTAAATAAATGCACATCAAAATTCCTCCAGAGCCAAAATACTCTTCTGTATGGTACCTAAAGGTGGTATTAGATTTAATCTTGTCATGGGCTGACAACGAATACCTTTCCTTGAAAAAGTTATCAGCAAAACTGACAATGTGTCTTATTTCATTCATGAGAGTATCCAATGTAAAAGCTCTTGATGTGGAAAGCAAGTGTTTATCTCCTCAAGGTGTTATGTTTTATGTTACTAATCGTACCAAAATATTGTCTACTACTGTATTTATCCTGCTTTTCCAAATTGTCAGATATTGTGTGTAGTTAATTGTATTCTTTCTTACAAATACCAAACTTCTGCTTTTGGTCCTCCTTCAGCTTCCCAACTTTTGATCTCATTTTAAAAAAAAAACTTGCTTCCGTCCCTCACTCTACTCTTCTAGATTGGTCAGACAGAGCATGGCTAAAACCGGTTATGATATTTCCCTATTTGGGGCTCACTCAACAAGAGGAGCCATGGCGTCCAAGGCTTATCTTTCTTCTGGGCGTTTGGAGGACATTTTAAAAGCAGCAGATTGGGCGTATGAGTCTATATTTAAGACTTTCTATTACAAGTCAATTCAACATGTTTCTTGTGATACTTTAGCAGAGCTTCGAACTAGTCATTACTGAACCTGCGGTCTTATAATAGAATAGAAATCTCTCCCACTAACATAACAAAAGGTTTGGATTATACTAAAGACAGAGGTGAAGATTATCCTTCCCTTCCTCTCCCTGTAAAATAAAGCTCTGATTTTCTTCCTGTAGTTTGAAGGGAAACTGATCACCTCCATTTAAAACAACTTATACAAACAATGTTTTCGCTTGGAGGCAATTGTACAATCCTTTTTTCTTCACTTCTGCTATTGTGGATTTCTTTTTAATGGAACAAAGAAGAAGAACCTTCAAATGTTTCGATTTTTTCTTGGATTGGTTCAATTAATGTTATCGGATGGCAAAGAAGAGAGTGAATTGCTGCTCTACAGATCTAGCTATAAGAGACTGTGGCCTCTGATTGATTATAGCATTGTGAGTTCATAGCAGAACAGTAACGTTCACCATTTATGCATGTTCCTTTATGAACTTTTTCTTTACATCCATGTTGGGTGCTGTTATATTTTGCTTTGCTGCTAGAGTCCAGTTAAGGAGACTTTAGTCATAATCTTCTCTTCTTTGCCTTTAATGGAATCCAAACCCCTTATATGTTAGTGGGGAAGATTTCCATTCTCCTCCAGTCTTAGTGTTCCCTGCATAATTTGCATGGTTTTCGTTAACATCTTCCTCTAAATCAGGGGCTAGTCCTGCCCACCACCAACGGCAAACTAAGGTCCTTTCATTTCCTTGGCTAGCCTTTGGAAGCATGTTGAGCTGAAGATATTCGCGTCAAAAGGACAACAGGCGTTTTAAAATGTTGAGGGAATGGCCCATGTTAGAAATCAAGCATCTAATTTACAGAGGTTTGCACCCTGTCAAAGTAGGAACCACAACCCTAGTCAGATTATGCTAGATACACACTAAAAGATAACCTGAGCTCACCCTCTTGAAGCTTGGCACAGAGCAGTCAGGCTTATCTATAGAGGCAATGTATAAAGTATCAGTACAACACACACATTAACACAATCAAACAACCACAAAAATACTCCACACAGGTTCAGAAATATAGATTATTTTTAAATGAGAAAATCAAGACAAAAACAACAGAAATCCAATAAGTAGAATCGGAGTTATAAATTTTTAAAGAATACATTGAAAAGTAGTGCTTAGAGTCAAATAGTGCTTAGGGGTCACTTGGGGTTGCGCTGGACCGGGGGAAATCCAAAGTTCAGGCTGACATCGATGGTTGGCAGACCGGCTACAGGACTTATGCAGGTCCCACTGGAAAAGTACCTTGGATGAAGCAAGTGTTGAAATCTCGATGCAACGGTTCTGATCTGCACTGGCGTTTAAGAACTCCTTTATGATGCAGGCACTGCCTCGCTGTCGAGCAGTGCTGTACGTTGAAGTTATGTTGTCGATCGGCTCCTGCATCGGCGTTGAAGGGCAATGTGTTGTTTCCGATTGCCGCAAAGTCGTCACTTCTTCGATTTTGATGGTTCTGGACAACAGAAATCACCTTTCAAGGGCCAAGGACTTTCAAGGGCCAAGGACTTTGGACCTGGAGCCTGACCCTACTAGCATTAGTCCCTCACTTCAAGCTTTTGAACCAGTCTCGCTTGAGCAGACACATCTGGCAATCGCCGCCTGTAAATAAGGCTCTCCTCTTGATGCCTTCCCCCCCATGATTCTTCACCAAATTAAAAAACACTGTTAACCCGGTGATCAACAAGATAGTCAATTCCTCATTACTTACAGGCATAGTCCCAGATGAATGGAAACTAGCCATAGTGAAACCACTAAAAAAGAAGCAAAATAAGGACTCATCTAATCTCTCTAATCTCTGTTCAATATCACTCCCACCGATATTGGGCAAAATCACAGAAAGATTAGTCAACAGAGAACTGGCTAATTTCCTTGAAACTGCCAGGATCCTCCACCTGCGGCAATCAGGCTTCCGTCCCAAGCTTTCAACAGAATCTGTGGTTCTGGAAATATAGGACACACCAAAATCTATAGCTGACAAAGGCCGGATGGCAGTCTTGATTTTGCTCGACTTGGCTGCCTCATTTGTTACCATCTCACACAGCATTCTCCTTGCAAGGCTAAAATCCAGTGGCATCTCTAACACTGTACTGGCCTGCATTAGGTCCTTTCTTACCAATCATAGGCAAGCAGTGTCTCTTGGAACGTTCCTCTCTGCCGAACATCCCATTACATCAGGAGTCCAACAGGGCTCATCTCTCAGCCCGCTGTTATTCAACATATACATGGCCCCTCTCATCTCCTTGATATCTTCTTTTGATATTGATGTAACGTCCTACGCAGATGATACACAATTGATCCTATCCCTGGACAAAGACTCCACCAACGCAGAACTCAATTTCAAACTATGACTATCTGAGGTCATGCAGTGGATTAAGGCCAAACATCTCAGGTGTAATACAGACAAAACCAAGATCCTGCTGATAGGAAAGGACAATCCCTTCCAGCCAAGTGTTTGGTGGCCGGAAGATGCAACAGCACCTCCTACTACTGTTAAAGTAGCAAACAACCTGGGAGTGCAATTCGACACCTCACTCTCCTTCCGACCACACGCCTTGACGGTGGCAGGAACCTGTTTTAATTTAAACAAGACACAAAAAAAATTCTTTGATTTCATCCCCCTTCCTGCAAGGAAGACAGTTGCGGTGGCACTGATCCTTTCACGTCTAGACTACTGTAACAGCCTCTAAGTGGGAGCAAATAAACAAACACTAAAGAGACTTCAAGTGGAACAACACGCAGCGGCTTGCCTAGCACTCAAAATTACCACATAGGTCCTCCGCAGCACTTAAAACCCTCCATTGGCTTCAACTGCATTAGAGAATCTTATTCAAGATACTCTTAATCACCTTCAGAGCATCCTTAAACTTACCTCTCAGCTAGATTCATCCCTTACACCACGGCCAGGACTCTTGGATCCTCGTCGGCAAACCTCCTCAAACCCCCCCCCCCCTGTTTTAGGTATAAAACCAAGGGAGGACAAAACTGTAGCTGCATTAGGAACTAAAGCCTGTAAAGCCTGTAATCTCATGCCAACACATCTGAGGTTGTTGAAAACAGAGAGACAGATCAGGAATGCACTGAAGACTTGGATTTTTGGATCCTCAGACAAATTCTGCCTATCCCTCATAAAGGGCACCCCCCTGTTCCACCTTGACTTTCTTTCTCCCAGCGCCAGGATGCTCCCTCAAGAGTGACAGCCCGCGCTTCATAAATGTATAAATCAAATTAAATCAAAGGACTGAATTGGCCCCAATTGCCCGTAGAGGCCTTACAGAAGAAAGAGTCCATGTGCTGTTGCAGAGTTGGAGGAAGTCTTTGATTAGACTTCAGAGCAGGGGCAGGCTAGGAAGCCCTTGGTGTCACTCTGGGTTCAAGTGAGATGGGTCCAGTCCTCAGCAAGGTAGAGATCAGTAGGCAGCAGGGCAGCATAGCAAAGCAGAAAAACAGCTCTTCCAGAGCAGCAGGCAGGCAGAGTGGCAATTTGTGCATCACAGCAGTCTTTACTTATGGCAGAGTTCTTCACAGGTCCAGAAGTGTACTGTCTTGATAGAGTCAATGCACCAGTACTTACACCCAAATGTGCTTGGAACTGGTGGTGACATCAAAGCAGGCTCCTTCAAGTGCACAGGTCCCCTTTCATCCCAGCCTTGTCTGCCAGGCTGTCTGTGGGGGGTAATCAGCCCTTTGTGTGGGAAGCAGGATACTGCCTATTCAAGTGTAAGGAAGAGCTATCAGTATACATTTGGATGCAGATGGGTTCCCTGTCACACACACCCTTCCTCTGTTTGTGGCTGTCTACAGGAATGTACAAAGTGTAGCTGTCACCCACCCCAGGCTGCAAGGCACACAGAGCAGTAAGAGCAGAGAAATGTCAATTTTCTAAAAGTGGCATTTCTAAAACAGTAATGTTAAATCCAATGTCACCAGTAAAGAGGATTTATCATTACCATTCCTAAAATGTGAAACATGATGTAGCTTCTGCTTTCTAATCAGGAATTACAGCTTAAAAGTGTTTCAAGAAATTCCCAAAATTAGCCTATGAGAGGGGTAGGCCTCCCAGTAGTGAAAAACAAATTTAGCTGTTTGTCACTACCAGTGTCATGTAGTTCCTACCAATCCATAGGATCTGTGCGTTTGTTGTACAACATAAACTTTGGGTGTGGTGCCTAGACTGATTCTGGACACCCCACAAGATATGTTGGTCTAAAACCAGGTAGCTCACAGTGCCACTGTAAGCTCCCACTAACCTTCCCAGGGAGCTAATCGTTTCTGGCAACCACTGAACATGACAACCCTGACCCCTCAGGGACAGTGGAAACAGAACAGAATCTTTCTCTCAGTCACTCATTCTTACTCATGCTCAGAGAAGTATACAGAATACACAGTGAGATGTTTTCAATATATTTATTTAACCAATGTTATTATTTTATAGAATACATGTGCGGCGATAATAAGTAGACAGAGCAGATGAAAGTGATTACAAGCATGAAGAGCGTAAATATTAGAAACAGTCCTACCATGGTGCTAAAAAAGTGTATATATGCAGGCATATAAACAAGGCAGTAATCAGGCATACTCCTACTATGCAAAACCCTACTGTAAGTGTACCTCAAGAGTGTGTGGATGTACAGCCAAGAATCCCCCCCAAGGGGTGACTCAACCCCATTACCTGGCGGGAGAGAATGCAAGAGCCCGTCAGGTTCACAAACTGGACACCCCCTCACAGGATGTAAGACCGCTGCATGGGACCCTCGGTGTCAGCTGAAGTGCCTCCTCTGCAAATCTGTCGGGATGCTCAAAATTTATAATAGAAAGCAGCCTTGCGATGTACGTGTAGATTAGTGATGTTATGGATCTATAGATAGCTCTGTCACCCTAGATAGAACGACATTTGTACCTAGTGCATAAAGAATCCTTGTACATGATGTTCGAGGCATCGTGTTAATGTTGTGCGCAGCTAGATGTGTAAACAATGTGGTTTCACAGAAACTAATCCAACATTGGCATGCATGCAAATGTGTGCAAAAGGTCACAGCTGAAATGTTATTGTGAAAAATAGGACAATGTAAGAAATAAGCTGCCTCGCTGCAGGGTCCTAACCCGGGAACATAACACCCACTCCTCATACAAAAGGTCGATATATAAAAGCTATCTAAAAGCCAACAGGCCATAATAAAATCGAACTAAAAAAACACTTTTTAAAATCTAAAAGCAAGCTTCCCTTTAAAATACAAAAAAAATTAAAAGTCATAATAGTATTTGAAATTCAAAAGCGCTCAGAAAGCCATGGTGCCTAGAAAAATAAAGCAAAAGCTGTTTTGATTCAATCTGTTGATAAAACAGGCCAAATTGTTACCACCACATGGAAAAGCCAAATTGTTTTTGTGTTCTGAATGGTAGACGCAACATTGCAAAGTTAATTCCATCCAGTTCCCACAGCAGCCACTGAGGGAGGGACTGCATCCTGTAAGCATAATGTTAAGTCGGTGTCCATTTCACTAGGAGCCAAAGCATCCCAGGGTGGCCCAAAGAATGCATTCATCAGCAATGGAATACGCTGGGGACAACAATACTTATGGGCCTTTAAGTAGTGCTGCAGATCGGCGCATATAAATTCTCCCTACTTCCACGAACAGAGTAAATCCACAGTCGCACGCACATACACTCATCATACGCTAGGGCCCACCATACTGAAATTCACACTATTACTCTATCCACACTGAATATAGGAGAGAAACCTAAACCAATCTGCATCTAAATGAGGTCAATGCGATCATATAGTTATTGTCCTGAGTCATGATTTAAAACATAGGAAAAAACATTTGAAACTCAATAAATGGCAAAGAAATAACCACCCGACACTGGAATTCAAACAAAGATCATTTTTTATCTAAATTAGTTCAATGAAAGTCAATCAATAGCAAGTTCATTATTCTCATAATTACCTATTCTAGCTAAATGGGTCAGGACAGGTCTCTCAGTAAAGTCTCCCGAGTCGCCGTCCTCTCAAACAGCATCGATCCTCACGAACATGGGTTCAGGAAGAAGTGGCCTTAGACCCTCCCTAGTCTAACATTATTTATAATAAAACTAGCGAAATAAAAGTAACAAACAAACTCTGAATGTCCGTTGAGCCGCTGAGCAGAGCGAGCAGGAAAGGATGTCGCTTGGTAACATTTAAAAAACCTCCGCTCAGGAAAAATCACAAAAATAAAAACACGGAAGAAGGAAACTCGAGTTTGCAAGCGATACATTTATGAATGCTCTTCCTTGGTACCATAGCGAAGCCACCACAGGTTTATCGTAGTTCATTGTGGCTTTTTTCTTTTCCAAGGGCAATTGGAAGCATGCCCGGAGCTGCTGTCCTCACGGAAACTTTTAAATCAGACAGAGGCTGTGGCCAGGTGACTTCCAACCATGTTCAGCAAGGCCTCTCATCAAAATTCAATCACTCGAGCACAGGCTGTAAATAGCAGCCATCTTGGTTTAGGCCAAAACGGACCATCTTAATTAAAAGAAACACAAAACAACGTTACCACATCATAATGATTATACAGTGTTAATCCCCACTAATACCCTTATGTGTATGTAATTACCTAGCCGTCTGCAACACAAAGAAGCATTAGCACACGTTATTTTAAAAGCGCAAACTCGAAACAAATAGCACTTTTGCGACACTCATTTAATTAAATTGCACATATTATTAAGCAACATATATGCATTCCAACGTGTAGTTTCTCTCATTAGTAATGTTGGTTAATCAAGACTTTTAACAAAACTAATAATTAGTGATTATAAATTAGTAATTTTAATCATAACATATAAACAAAACTGGAGCTTAAAACTCAATAAATTTTCAACAGAAAACTCTGCTCCAGCAATCCCCCCTTTGGTGATATATTATCACCACAAAAACCAACCCAAAAAAAAAAATGTAGTCCCAATTTTTAGGAGAAATTGAAAATGTCTTTTATGACACAACATTAAACACCAGACTCTCTCACATCATCCCTCTTCGATTCCAAGTAAACACTCTCCCTCAATTCTTCTAATTCTATTTCTTGTGGGTCTCTCCTTGACCTCTTTCGTTTCTTTTCAGTATTTCTTCTAATTATTCTCTTTTTCCCTCCCCTGTTTTTACAACACCAACACCCCAATCTTAGTAACAATAAAGCAACAATTACGCATGTCAATGGAAATATTATTCTACCAATAATGGTACTACCTATCTTAGCAATAAAACTCTTAACAGCAACTATCTTATTAGCTATTTTAGTCCAGATACTTTCAGCTTCCAGTGGTACTAATTCCTCATGCAAATCAGTAATATTTTTGATATAGACCTTCAGATCTTTGCTTTCGTCAGGAATGTAAGTGCAACAATGTTGAACTTTCAGCATTCCACAGACTCCACCCTCCTTGGCCAATAGAATATCAAGGGCAAGTCGATTTTGCATAGACATGGCACGTACGGCAATCATCTCCGTATTTACCAAAAGAAACCCCCCAGCGGTACTTGTCGATAAGCGATCCACCACTGTTGACAGTTTCCGAATTCCATATGCGTTTAAAGAAATTCCCACTGCTGGAATTAAAGCTCCAAAAATATCACCCACAATTTCTGACCAAGTTTCTCTCTTAAAACGTGTTAGTAAATTAATGTGTTCTACATCTTCTATTCTATCTATATGAAAAATCTTTGGAAAGACCAGGCCCACATAACATGTGCCATACCAATGGTCAGGCAACTTGTAATAAGCCTTGTTCCCACAAACATAATACACTCCTGGGAAAACTGGATCTTCTCCACCTTTAAAACCCCATCCTGTCTCAATGAAGTATGTATCATGACACTCACTAGTCCCAACAAAATAATTATCATATTGGGATTTCTTTCTGGTAATGCATAGTTTACCCTTCTGTGGTGCATCTAAAGCCAAAGTTGGACTGGCCCCATTCCTCAATTCCTTTCCCATCTCAATATCCCAAATTGTCTCACTCATTTTATATTTCCCTGCCTTTTCATGCATGCTCACTCTCCTTTCCTCTACCATGTTTAGGAAAGCCTTCTCCTCTTCTTTCAAACTGCAAGTTAAATTGTTTCTAAAAATGTAATCTAATGTTAATTCTTCTTTCTCAATAAAAATCTCACCAAAAATGTTAGCTTCTTTAGCTGGATTCAGCTTTTTATTCATAGGCAATTGCCCAAAAATGTTATCTTTGTTAGATATCCCATAATCTATTTTCCTTAACAAATAAAAAACACTACTTAGCACACTACGTGAAATTCCATACGTAGCTGGTAAATGATGATAAGTAACACCTTCTGAAACGGATGCAGGTAATTGCATACAAACGTAGCAATCCCTAACTTCCATTGTCTTTACGTATTCGTATAACAACTTTGAAAAAACATTGCTAGAAAAATCATTAATTGACCTATCTTTATGTATGTAAATGTTACTAATTCTAGTTGGAACTACTTTCTGTGAACTCCTCTCTACATTAGTCACATTCTCAGTATGTATTCCAAAAGTGTCTATTGTAACTCTAAAAGTAACTAGTAAAGCTAGTACACCCCATAATAGCATTAATAATCCAGTACAGCAGCAGCACATTCTACACCATTTTTTCAAGAAGGCACATCTACTTTGTTTATTTTCTGTGTTAGCCATTTTACTACTTTGGCAGTGTCTTTTGACTTAGCCTCTTCTACTCTACTACTGAAACACTAGAACACTAGATTATTTCAAACAGCTAATTTAGACTTTCTTCTTTTCACTTTTCTCCAAGTGACTCCTTTAGTTCACTCAATTTGGATTTTCATCACTTTTCACTTCTTCTTCAGCAACATCGAATTGTATCAGATCTTCAACAACATCCTGAGCATCCGACTCTTCTCCAATGTCAGTCAAGATAACTTTCAGGATTCCAACAGTTTTCTCCTCAACCACTTCACGTATGGTCCCCTCTGGATTTCCTTGACTTTCTGCTTCTTCACCTTCAGACAGTGCCACATACGTCCATTCCGGTGACCTATACTTCTGGTTAGGTTTTCTGATTCTCTTGATCTCCTCTGGTTCTTTTGAGACCTTTTGTTTATCACTCTTTGCTTGATTCTGACTAGACACCTCGTTCACCTGTTCAGCTTTCGATGAATTTGCTCGTGTCAGTCTGTACCTCAGCCTCTTTATCCTGTTAGGCCAAAGATCTCCTCTTACAACCCTCTTTTGTCTCACTTCTTTATTATTTCTTTCTCCAATCCAAGTTCTCTTTCTCAGAACTCGACCCTCTGATTTCTCATTCTCACTCTCATCTGATTCTGTCTCATTTGCCTCTTGTTCTTCAACAATTTTCTTTCGCTCCACAGTCTTTTCCACCACCGATTGAGATTTCCCTATTTCTGTCCCTCCTCGGGTCTACGACACGCAATCTTCTTGCTGTCTACTTGTCCCTTCACCTAGCTTATCAGGAATGTTCCCTACACCACCTCGGGGGTCTTCCACAATCTGTCCCTCTCTAACTTCTCCTGACCCTGCTTCTTCAGGTGTAATCTCAAATGGATTTTCAACCTCTTCATCTGATTCAGGTGTAGTCACTGTGGAATTGCTCTTTTCTCTTCTTTCTTCTCCACTGCTTGTTGGAACTTCAGGCACTCTTACAGAATCCGATCTCTCCTCTGAGACTCTCAATGTTTCTCTTGAAGCCTCTCTTGGAAAGAAAAAAGAATCACCTGACTCTCTTTCTCCTTCACCCCTTTCAGGATTCTTTTTTCTTCTCACTGGTTCAGTTTCTGCATCATCACTGGAATCTGACTCTTCAAAATACTCCTTACCAGTCCCATCCTTTGGATTTGGAACTCTCAGAGTATGACTTGCATGCACCGAGTTTTTCACACCAGCACACTTTACTGCAGTCGTTGTAGTCAGAATAACTTGTCTTGGCCTTCCCCACCTTGGAACCAAGCAATTTCTTCTTCTGTGCACCTTAATCCTCACCCAGTCCCCTGGACTCAGATCATGGGCTTGCTTCTTCTCAAGTGTGGTAGCGTCTTCTCCAACCTGGTGAAACACAGAATGAACTGCGACAGCCAGGCCTTTACAGTAATCCAAAATCATGTCATCAGTTATTGTCATCAACTTGTTGACAGGCACAAATGCATGTCTCATCGCACGTCCCATTAATATTTCGTGCGGACTCAACCCTGTGGTTCTATCTGGAGTAGACCTAATAGTCATCAGCACTAGAGGCAAGACATCAGGCCATTTCATTCCAGTGGCTAAACACATCTTACCAATTCGGTTTTTTATTGTGCCGTTCATCTGTTCAACGACGCCAGAAGCCTCTGGTCTGTATGCACAATGTAGCTTCTGCTGTATGCTCAATGCTTCACAAATTAAACCCATGAGCTCATTGTAGAAGTGTCCACCCCTGTCTGACTCAATTGTCACTGGGAACCCGTACCTAGGAATCAACTCTCTTAACAGTAACTTTGCAACTGTTATTCCATCATTCCTCCTAGTCGGATAGGCCTCCACCCATCTTGAGAACAAACAGACTACCACTAGAACATACCTCAATCTGTTCACTTGAGGCATTTCAATGAAATCTATTTGCATTTTGGTAAAAGGACCTCCTTCTCTGCCTATTGTTCCTAGGCTCACCACTGTCTTTTTCCCAGTATTGAACTGCTGACAAAGCAAACATCTCTGACAGATGCTCTCTGCAATCAGCCTGAACTTTGCATTGTACCAGGTTTGTTTGAAGGACCTAATCATCGCATCCCTCCCCAGATGTCCCTGGCCATGATACATTCTTGCCATTGTTGACAGCATGGAATTAGGCATGACTGGTCTACCATCTCTATAGATCCAAACATGATCTGTCTCTCTTGGGGCACAACCTGCCTTAATCCAATCTCTCATTTCCTCATCTCCTGCCTCATCCTGCAACTGTATCACCTCATCCCACGTTTCTAGGACATTAGTAAACATCACAGAACAAAAAGACATCTCCCTTTCTCGTGCCCTATTAATCGAATGATTGTTCTTTGCACAATGCTGTGCTATGTCATTGGCAAAACGATTACCAAGAGTAACAAAATCATCTCCTTGTCCATGAGCAGCACACTTCACAACTGCTCTTCCTTGGTACCATAGCGAAGCCACCACAGGTTTATCGTAGTTCATTGTGGCTTTATTCTTTTCCAAGGGCAATTGGAAGCATGCCCGGAGCTGCTGTCCTCACGGAAACTTTTAAATCAGACAGAGGCTGTGGCCAGGTGACTTCCAACCATGTTCAGCAAGGCCTCTCGTCAAAATTCAATCACTCGAGCACAGGCTGTAAATAGCAGCCATCTTGGTTTAGGCCAAAACGGACCATCTAAATTAAAAGAAACACAAAACAACGTTACCACATCATAATGATTATACAGTGTTAATCCCCACTAATACCCTTATGTGTATGTAATTACCTAGCCGTCTGCAACACAAAGAAGCATTAGCACACGTTATTTTAAAAGTGCAAACTCGAAACAAATAGCACTTTTGCGACACTCATTTAATTAAATTGCACATATCATTAAGCAACATATATGCATTCCCACATGTAGTTTCTCTCATTAGTAATGTTGGTTAATCAAGACTTTTAACAAAACTAATAATTAGTGATTATAAATTAGTAATTTTAATCATAACATATAAACAAAACTGGAGCTTAAAACTCAATACATTTTCAACAGAAAACTCTGCTCCAGCAGTAGTCCATCAATGTCTAGTGGCGCAACAGATTATGATCCTAGGCACAGATCCAGTATGCATTCCTGGCTGCAAAGCAGGCAATGGAATACACGTTGTACGCAGGGAAGACAACCAGGCCTGTGGGACAAGAACCAGTGCTCATTTCATTCTCAAAGTGTCAGGGTCATGAAAACGTTGACCTAAAGTGCTTGCACAGGAACAGAGATGCTAGTTCCCAACTCCCTCTACAAGGCAACCAGAGTTCCAGTAATATTCACCTGGACTCCGCACTACCCTGCGGGGGGAAGGGGGAGTGGATAAAATAATAAACCAAGAAGAGACTGGTCCTGAAACACCGGTTCTTCACTATTCTTCTCCGCTTCTTCTTAGCGCTGTGGTCAGCTCTTGTAAGTGAAAACCTTAAACAAGAATACGACACAATAACTTTCTTGCTCCCTTCTGCCTCTAAACTCTCTCTCTCTCTCTCTCTTCGTGTTAACACCTACCCTGGGTTTAAGCTCTGTGCCCCTCTTCTGTATGTCTGTCTTGTTGTGTGGTGTTTTTTCTTTCCATTCTTTTTCTGTGGTTCTGGATACTTCCTTCCAACTCTTTTACCTACAAAACACCCTTCTATTAATTCTTTCTCATAATCTTTTTCTTTTTAATAAAATGTTATTTTAACTAGAAATTTATTATTTTGGGCTTACTTCTAGAGTGGATTATTTCTAGCTGTCCTCTTCTTCCGTGTATTCTTCTTGAAGTGTAATTCTTTACTCAATACTGTTCTTGCGCTAAACTTGTATATCCCTTGCTTTTCCTTCTTTCTAGTTACCTAGTTTCTAGAGAACTGTGGTGAGTATATTTATTATATTGTTTATTTCTACTCTCTATATAAACACGTCTGTTTATTTCCTCAGGGCGACTACGGAAGACTTGGATAATCAGGTACGTCATCAATACATACTCTTCAGTTATATACTTTTACATTCTGTCTCCCATGCCCCTCAAAAGTACTTAGCTTCGGTCTTCTTTGTTCTGTCACAGGATGGCGCCAAAGACCTCCGACTAACTGCTCGAGGACCACGGAGATGCATCGGAAAGTCTCACGAAGGTAGGAGTGAATTCTTCGTCTTTTCTGTCTCTGTGAATCTTCGGAATTCTCTTCTGTAATTCTCTCAGAATCGTGTAAGGGTTCCGACTTGGAAAACTATTTGTTGCTCTGACGCTACTAACTAACTCTTCAGGTGCTCTCTCTATCTTACTCAGGAACTCTAATGTCGAACTGCTCTCTCTCTGAATTACCTCAGTGAAGTGCGCATTCCTCTGGGAGCGCGCGCCTCACCTAACCTCGGAACACCTGTGGGGAGAAAGACTAGACTGCCGCTATGCTTCCAGCGCGGCCGCCATCTTGGAGTTCCTCTTTCTATTTAATTCTGTCCATGAATTGTCCTATGCCCATCTGTTTAGTCTTGGGCGGCAGAAAGGCCCCAACGTTGCCCCCATTATCGCCTCTTTGTCCTCGGGGGAGGCCTGACACAAAGTCGAGGTGTGCCAAAGCAGTGTGCCATGCGCTCACAGCACGGCAGCACAAGCAGTGCTGTCTCCATTCCAGGCTGGACTGGGACTTCCATTGCAGAGCAGAAAAATTAGAATCAGTTTCCCGCCACAAGAGGCAGGACAAGCGGGAGCCTCCCAAAAACGCTTCACAACACTGAGTGTATGAAAGATGGTATAGCTTCAAAAATCGTCTGAAAGACGCTAACCAGACCAGAGCTGATACATTTAAAAAAAAGTGCACTATTCCCTTCATATCAGACATATTAAAGATATGGTGAACCAGCTCCCCAAAATGCAACAGGAAGTTAGTTTGGAGTAGTGTCTGTATCTCAGACGAGGATCTTGCAACCTAGAGATCAATGGTCTCTCTGGCCGAAGTTAAGGTCACATCCTTTAAAAAAAGCATGGTGTAGCAAAGCAGGATCTACTTTTATGTTTTCCGCCACTTTTTGCCTGGTGCTATGCTGTTTCTGGCTAGTCTGACTGGGATCCTGCTAATCAAGACCCCAGTCTCTCTGCTTTATCCCCTATATTGTTATGGTAAGTACTTAGGCACCTCCCAGATTGGATACTGGGGTACCCTTATCAGTCCCTAGTATATGGTACTTAGGTACCCAGGGCATATGTACCCCAGGGGTCCCTCATAGGCTCAAGCATGTATTATGCCACCCATGGGAGACCATTCAAACTGTCACTACAGGCCTGTCAGTGCAGTGTGTGTAGGCTGGTGCTAACACCACTTAAGAAAGATATAGGTTCCCTATATCTAGGGTCACTGCACTTAAAACCTGTATGTCAGCCCTACAGCAGGCATTTTCAATCCTGAAGGCAGGGTACTTGGTTCTAAGTATGAGGGTGCCCCTCCATGAGTAGGACACCTCTACAGCCTTCGGAGTCCATTCTCATAGGTTGTTATTGAGACAGCCATATAACATATAGAGAGGCACCGCGTCATTACATGATAAATATCTCAAAACTGGCTGTAACGAACCCGGTCATGTTAGGTATCAAACATGTTGGAATCATACTCCCACACCCACACCATAAACAGTGTGGGAGTATGATTCCAAGTACTGTAAAGGCCCTCCGATAGGCCCTCAGTGCTCCTGGTACCAGTCTTCTAGATCAAAAAACAACCTGAACGAACAGGTAAAAAGAACCTAACCTGAGGGCGTCGGAAAAACAATTGGATTCCGAAAGTCACCAGAACAAGGAAGAAAGGGGCAAAACTTGGGGTCCTCTCAGTCCTCTACGGGCTGAGGCATGCTGCAACTTAGTACAAAGTACAAGGACGATTATATCAATGCATTAATTACCATGAATTTTATAAAATTTACTAGAACGATTATATCAATGCATTAATTAACATGAGTCTCATTAAAATTTACAATAAAACAAGTTAAAAAGGATAGAAGTGGGTTGGTGATCTAAAAGAAGACTAGTACCGTAGATTGAATCGAGTGATTCCAGGATAAAGTGCTTGGTGCTGTAAACTAATGGTCTGCAATAGAAAAAAATGTTCATTTATACTTTATCTAGGCTGGAGACTTCTACCGTTGTTAATTTCCTATTATTTCGCCAGGGTGAAGTGTATGGGGCTGGAATAAATGGACTTCAAATTCTTCATTGCAATTTATCACCTTGTATCCCCAGTTAGTTCTAACTGGCAGTCCCTCTTTTACAGTTCCTTTGCTGCGATAGTCAGAAACGTTATTGCCTTACAAGGCAGTTTTACTGTTGAGCCTCCTAGGCATTTGATTACAGCAGTTCTGCAAGTCCTTATTTGTTCTTTTTTCAATAGTGGCTGTAGAAGGGTTTTCTGTATGTGTAATAATGCCGGACAAATACATAGTGGGTGAAGTACTGACTCTTCTCCATGGCCACACAGGCGGCAATCAGTTGTGGGCCAAATCCGTTTCCATTTTGGAGTGAGATCTTTTAATGAATACACACCCAGTCTCAATGAAATCAATTTCTACTTTTTTTGATTTGCGAAATGTTCTGTCAGGTATGATTGAGGTTTAGCTTTTTTGTATGTTGGCATTACCATCCAGGCGTTGATTTTTGAAGTCAAGGAGGCTTTGTCTATTGCCTGAGATTGTAGCTTGATGATTTTGTTGACTACTTGTTTAAATTCAGGGTAGGACAATATTGTATTCCAAGCGTCCTCTAGTTTTAGAGCTGCGATAGATTGTTTTAGGGAGAAGCAAACTCCGTTAGTCGATCTGGATTGCTTTTCAACCTCCAGCCAGCAATTATGTGTTAAAGAATCTCTGCTGCCCTCATTCTCCAATAATATTTGACAAGTGCCCCATCATTCAGCCTAATATCTGAATGCAGTTTTGCCCACAGGTTGTCCTCAATTGCTCTATTTGCTTCCCTTTAAGTTTTTTTTAAAGATGATTTTAATTCTTGCAAGTGATTGTGTCTTGCCATGTCATTTGGGAGGTGTCTAATTTGACGCATTGTTCGTGCGATTTCTTTTTTTATACCTTTTATTTTTTTTCTATGGTCTGTTGTGAGAGGGAGCGTATTGCTAGCCTTCTTTGTATGTTGGATTTTCAGGGTTGTAGTATAACCTGCCATAGTGGTTGTGAAGCTCTCCCATTTCTCAACCTCGTTTGCTCCTATTCTCCCCTCGAAGTGTTGTTTTGCCATTACTTCTATGTCTCCATCCGTGACTGCCGAGAACTTAATCCTTTTATAGTTGATGGTGTAAATTAGCTCATTCAGTACCCGCGATTGTTCAAGTTTTGGTTTTGTGATGTTAAGTATAATTTCCTGAGGACAGTGATCGCTATCAGCCTTCTCCCCTATTTTAAATGAGACAATATAGTGAAATAGGGATAGTGGCATAAAAGTATAATCCAATATTTTGCTTACTCTTGTGTTGTAAAATGTGCACGTTGGTGGAGTGTCTCCGCTAAATCTCCCATTCAATGCTCTGAGATTATAGCGCTCGAGGTTCTCTAAGACCTCTTCTCCAAGCTTTGATTGTATGGATGTTAGTATAGCCTCTTGATGTGGAATATTCCAGGCTATGTTTTGATTGCGATTCTCGTCGCTCGTTGTGATTCCCATCAAGTTGAGCTTAAAATCCCCGGTGATCATAACATCTGTCTGGGAGGTGGTCACACCTTATGATTTCGTCTAGGCATTATATAGAACTTTTACAACCTTTCCTTTCCTTCTAGGATGAATATAAGCATTGATCAATGTAAGATGAAGGCCTTTCTTACTTTGAGTGAGAGAAGACAAATTTATTATTTTTAGATCTGAAGTAAGAAAGCCTAGGTCCTTACTATCATAGCGACTTACAGTTCTCAAAAGTCTGTGAAATGTATTTAGTTGTCTCTTTTTTGTCCTTAAGGTGTGTGTATACCAAGCTGCCCCGGTTGGCGTGAACAATTTTTTGCTTTTAGATTTGTTTGAAAATATTATATTTAATCTTTTGACAAAAGTCTCCCAGGCTTCTGTCCCTAAGGATTTTGTCTCATAGGGAGACATTAGCTCAAAACATGACTCCATAATTGCATCTACGTTGTATTTATTCCATATTAGCCGTTTTAGATTATATGGTTGGGTTGCTAGTGTGAGGGCACTTGCTGGCTGTGTTCTTTCTTGCTTGATGGTTAATCGGAAAGATTGAGGATAATGATCACTATCTGCTCTTTCCTTTATTTGGATATTTGAAATAAGAGGAAATAGGTCGGGATCCACTCGTGTGAAGTTAATAGTTACTCTTGATTTAACTGTTACTCTTGTGAAGGCTGCCGGGCTATCCTGTGGGCTTCTTCCATTCAAGGTGAACAGTGAAAGTTTTCCCATTAATGCAGCGCATCTCTTGCCCGATGAATCGCATCTAGAAGAATTGCCCTGTCTGGCTTGCATGTATGATGGTAGGTTTTCTTCTTGGGCTTGCATTAGATTCATATTGAAGTCCCCGGATAATATGATGTTGGCATGTGAGTAGGTGCGTTTTAAAACTCTGAGTGCTGCAGCCAGTTGTTGGATATTTCTCCCCTTCTGCTCATAAGCGGGATGGATGTAGATGTTCAAAATTAACAAAGTGCAAGATGACAGGGCCTCTAGTTTTGTGCATTGCATCCAGGGGGAATCCAAATCAATGTCCTCAACTTTCCATAAAATGTCAGTTTAAATGTAAGTCGATAGACCGCATTTTGGTCTACCGTGATTTGCCTCCTTTATTGTTGGGTTAAAGTGTTCTTTATAACCTACTATAGGGCTATTTATTGTTTGCCATGTTTCTTGGAATAACAGTATATCATACTGTAGGATGAAATTTACGAAGTCTATTTCATCTAGTTTGGAAGATAAACCGTTCACGTTCCAGGAACAAAAGTTGCAGCCTTGAGCAATTTTGGAGTTGTTGTATAAATATGTTCATGGTGCGTCATATTTTATGTTTGTAGAGCTCGATTGTAAATTGTCCTCAAAGGTAGATGTTTCAAGGGGTAAGAGTGTGATTGTGATATGCCTGATTGATTGGCCAGCACCTGTTGCTTGATCTGAATTGTCAGGACCTCTGGCTCCATTTAATATGCCCCCTGTGCCTTGCAGTTGTTGTAGTGGGCTTGGATAGCGCAGTGATTCCACCTTTTTTAATTCTATTCCCCATGCTGCAAAGGCCTCCTTATGCCTCAGGATCTGATCTGGGATGAGTTCATCTATCCAAGTTGCTATTGTTATTTCAGACCCCATTTGATTCGGATTGGGTTTGAATTCTATTCTTTCCAGATCCCTTGATTTAATGTGATTCAGGGCTGGAAGGGTCTCTAATAGCCTTATTATTGCACTCCTATTTAATATATCGTGGGATCATCTTGAGGTGTAGTGTGGGAGCAGCTCTATCTGGTCATTGCCTTTGGAATGTTCTGTTTTCTTTCCATTGATCATGGGCCTTTTTGATACTTTAGGTATACATTGACTAAGTAACGCCCATTGATTTACTCCAACTTGATTTTGTTGGATTTGTTCAATGGACTCGCTGCCTTCCTGGCAGTGAGAGCTTTTGTCCACTTCTTTGGTTTCTTCTTTGATGACCCTACAGCCCTCTGGGACTTCCGATTGCCTGGCTGAGTCATCCTGAGTGGGAATTTCTTTTGATTTTATGCTAAATTCCTGAGAAGGTTGACTTGTACTGGTTTTTTGAGTATTGTTGGTTAGAGTGTTGTTGGGTTCCCTCTTAACCGAAGGTTTGAATATGTCATATATTTTGGTTGCTTGTGAAATTTTGGTGCTTTATGTTTTAGGATTTCTTGAGACAGTGGCTTCTTTCCCTATTGAACTGTTATGCTTCGGTGTGTTGTCCCTTAACATGTTGATTTCTGCTCCTTTTTCGTGATCATTCTCTGTAAGTGCTGCTGATATTTGTGAGCAAGTCTTGTTTAATTTGCTTTTCTTTGCTTTCCTCAAGCGTTTTCGTTCCCTCTTTGTAAGTGAAGTTCTCAGACTTGTATGTTCCTTGGTTCCCACTGCATCCTTCCGTAGGTGATCTTGATTGGGAATTGTGGCAAGTCCTTCTAGTTGTTCTGTCTCGTTCTTGGTGTTGAGTGCGTTTCTACATTTGTGGTCCTGGAGCTTGTTTATCACTTTCGCTCTTAGGCCGTTGCCACTTGGGCTCTCTCCGCCAACTCTTTCTATTCCCCTAGGTATTCTTTCCTTGGATGGTAATGTAGGGTTTATTTGTGTTGCCCTGACTGCCCCCAGCAACTCTGACATTATTGTTGGAACCCTTGCGAGTTTGGCAATTATTTGGGGGCAGTAACAGGTATGATATATGTTGAACCTTCGTTATCATGGTGTTTAAATCTTGCAACTTCTGTTCGATCCCCTGAACGTATGTTGCTAAGACATTTAATAGCTTAACTTGGGTGTCTAACTTGTCGGCGTGGTATGTCATAGCAGATCCGATAGTTTCTATTGTGTTTAGTAATAATGGCCAAACAGAGCTGGTTAGTGGATGTATTTGTGCATCCGTCATGGACTTATCTCCTTGTTCTTCAGCAATTATTTGATGCTTGTTTCCACGTAAACCCTGTGGTTCTAAGGGAGGGGCCAAAGTATCCTCAAGGGGCCCCTGTTCCATCTGGTGGGAGGGCTGGGATGCTTTGGGGGTGCGTTAGGGGGTGTCTCAAATGTGCCGGGAAGCAGTTTGTGTGCAAGATTTGTTTGCACCCCAGGTTGGTCTCATGATTGTGTTTGTAGAACTGCTGATGAACTAGCTGAGACACCAGTGCTTGTAATACTGAAATTCCAGCACACAAGATCTTCATTGTGGCGCTGTATTACTTTTTGTTGTTGGGATTGTTGATATTGACTTAGTTGACCTAATTGTACTGGGCTCACCAACCGATTGCGTGTAATCTCCTAGTTTGTGCCTGACTCTGTATGAACTAATGCCTCTGCAACCTGAAGATGAAGATGGTTTGCTGTTGGATTCAAACAATTGTGAATGAGGCTATCATAGCTTTTATTGTCTCTTAAGAATGGCATATGATCCCCTTGTTCCATTCTTTGTTCTTTTGCTATTTTATTATCGCAGTCTCGGAGGTCATCAATTTCATTAGTGTCGATGTCATTGGTGACATTGCTTGTGGTTATGTTGATTTGCCTGGCACCTTTAACTTCCTTAGCTTCCTTAGCTTCTTTATTTGTCTCTTGTTTCTCCGGGGGTTGTCTGTGGCATACTTTTAAAAAGTCTGTAATGAGTGTCTGCTTACTGGATTTAGCATTAGTTCTGGGGATTGACGGTGATAGTGGAGCTCAGTGCACTTTCCCTGACGATGTCCACGTCAATGTCAATGTTCATGTCAGTGTTCATATCCTTATGTGGATTAGTTTCTACTCCCAGTTCCTGGATTCCACTGGGGCTGTCTGCCACTTGTTGGTCTCCTTTCTCCTTTTCAGGTTTCCCTTGTGATTTTCCTGCCATGCCTCTGATCTTACCAGATCACATTGGGCAAGGACTTTTTCACTTTGAGGTGGGCAGTCAAGAAGTTGTTCAACCCACGTCCCAAAAAGAAGAGGGTAAGTAGAGGGTAAGACCGAAGGAAAAGTAGCAACGGAGTAGTAACGGAGTAGCGACAGAGAACAGCACTCCAGCACTGCGCTCTATATGCTAGCCTCCTTTAATCCTTTGGACCCTTGGTTCTTTTGGACGGCGAAACTCTCAGCACAGTCCTTGTTTTTGGGAAACAGCCTGTTAAGGGCTAAGGGGAGGGTGGGGGTGGGAGCGGGGAGCATCGCTGTACTTGCTTGAATTCCCTGATTGCCCCTCACTCCCCCGCTCCTCTCACCACCACAATCACAGCTCCCGACTCTGCCTCACCTCAAGCTCTGGCACGGACTGCCTGTAAGCTCTGTTCTGCTCCAGCCGTCTGTCCGTCTCGCCTCGCCTCAGGCAACCATGCAACCAGGCAGCTCAAGAACCGGGCCTGGAACCGGCAATGAGCAGCCAGCAACCAACGGGAGTCACGGTAGTCACGACAACTCACGGTAACCACTACTCATGACCCCCCCCACAGTGCCACACAGCATGGTAGTTCCTTGTGGCTCACAACACGGCGATCCCCTGCAGCTCCTCACTGCTCTGCCTCCTCAGGTGTGAGAGCTTAGGTTCAGTGATGGCGTCAGAGCAACCGAGAGTACCACTGCTGCCGACCTGCTGCTGAGCCAAGCTCGAGCAGGGAAAGGTAGAACAATAGGTATCCTATCAAAGGGAGGTGTGACCACCTCCCAGACAGAGTTTAGTGTATTGGGGCAGGGTGGGAGCTCTTGCCAGCACCACTCAGTATGCTTGAAGTGCACATTTGGTGCCCTCCTTGCATTGTGCAGTTCAAAGCAGCTCGGGAAGCTGTTGGCTTCCGCTCTGGCTAGTAACTGGACAAAGGACATGGGAGTATCCTCCCCACTGTCTAACCCCTCTCCTGGGAGGGAACCCTGAATCTTCCCAACCCTTTCCTAAGGGTACTTGAGGGCTTACCTGAGGGTGGGTCCCTAGATTCGTCGTGGGACACGATTCAATTCAGATACCACTTCAACTTCGACCGTCTGGGCATTTGGGACTGCGCTCTGGGCATCAAGGCTGCAACCTGGAAGACTCCTGATGCTGCTGATCTCTTCGCCCAGCTCATCTGCTGCAACTTCGTGCCTGTGCTCCATACAGGAAACCTTCCAAGGCCTGTGGGTATCACCGCATTGCTTGCACCGTGGGTCTGCTTCTTTGGTGAGCTGCTTGAGGTCCTCTTGTGTTCCCAGTGCTTCCGGCCTGTGGGTCCTGTTTAGGGTCACCTTGGAATTCTTTGGGCTCCCCTGATTGCTCGGGACCTGCCCTGACTTCCCCACTTGTGGTGAGTCTCCTGGACCTTGCTGGTCCCGCCACTTCATCTTCTTCGCTTTCCACGTTGTTTGCAGTTGCCAAGGCTTGTTGGTGCTCCCGACAGACACCAACCCCTCAACTCTCGGCATCCAACGTGGGACAGCTTGTGAATGGCTCCTGGTCTTCAACAGCGTCGCCTGGTCCTCACAGCTGCAGCTTCAAGGTCACTGCATCTTTCCTGCAACACCCAACATCAGTGGACACTCATCTTCTGTGCCCCCTGCGCACCCCCAAGTGACCTAGACTCTGTCGCCTCTGCTGGCAGGTACTCTCCACCTTAAATCCACCTTTGGGTTCCACGGTATACTTTCACCTTCTCCAGCAGCGGCATCTTCTTGAAGTCCCCCATTGAGTTTGACGATGGTTTCCGATGCCACTTCAAACCTATGCACCCGGCTTCCCTGGTGCAGGGAACCTGGTTCCAAGGGTATCCACGGGTGGGGTGGCTCTCCAACCTCTTGTCTTCCACAGGATTTCTTCAGGGTCCACTGGGAAGGGTCCTCTTTCTCTGAAATTGCAACCGCGACTTACCCATTGATTTTTATGGAAAACGCGGTCATATTCTCACATAGCACACGACCTCCGTGGGGTTCCTAGATAGCCACCTTGGGTGCTTCCTTGGGTCCTCGACACTTCTACGTCCTCTGAGTACTGAAAATCCAAAATACACCTGAGCACACCCAGTTGTTGTATCTATGATCCATAGGTATATTTAAAACCTGAGCACAGTATCATTTGATAAGTTACTCAAATGTCCTTTTAAACAATAGAACAAAATCTTCAATCAGGTCCTTTTGCAGAATTTTAATTGTCAAGAAACATGCAGAACAACAGCAGCCGACGCACGTTTCGCCCCCCCGGGCTTTTTCAAGGATTAAGTTTCAACGATGTGTGTGCTGTTCTGTATTGCATTATTTGTAGCACACCGATCTCTTATTTGATTGTTTCCCGATATAGCGGACGAAAAGGAATCAGTCCTATACGATGTCAGCTCATTGAAGCGAAGCACGTCCTTTTTGGTAGGCTTCCCACAGTTACGGAAAAAAATTCCCCTTTTCAAGTATTTCGGCCCTTGATACGTCCTGATTCCTGTAATACTGTCTCGTGTACGTGAAACGGCAACTCGGCGTCCTCTGAGTAGTGTCTTGACTCGAGTCGTGATTCACATACCACTATTTTAGTATATGGTTTGGTCTCCCCCTCGGGACCACTGTGTATTTTGTGCTTCTTTCTTGTTTCTATTGTATTGTGTGCATTGTGTATATCTCCGGCTCTGAGATACGTATTAGTGAGTGTCTTATAATAAATACATATTTTTATAAATGCACTATGTGGTTCTTTTTCACTTAATCTATACCTATAACATTATATTCTGGGAAAACAAGCTGCTTTACACTCCTTCTGGATTAAGCCTGAAGGTTGCTCTCCACAGCTACCACGTAGAGAGCTTTCTAAGGTTGTCCAAGACCACTAAAATCACCATAAGGGTTTTCTGGATTAGTGCAAGGTTTCCACTTATGTAAGTGTACATCATATACTGAGCCAGCCTCTCACACATGGCTTTCAGATTGCTCAGAGAATCAAAGCGTATGTTGGAAACATTGATCGAAGGCCATAGCACTGCCTCCCTAACTGTGCGGGGAGGTGGGAACAGTACTTGTGTGCAATAAGTCACTATGGAATTAACCATTACCAGATAGGAGACGCATGGTTCTATTGATCTAACCTTGATCATTCAACCTCAAATAGTTCCCATTCAAGAGCAGCTTGAAGACCGGGTGAATCACTGCAGCCGAAGAACCGTTCAGATAACAAGACAAGTTCGCAACTGAAGCATTGCATGCACCATGAAGAGAAATGTCTTTGCATATTAAGGACCCACTTAGAGCATTCTCCCAGTCAGAACCACAAAGAAAAACTTCTGTGACCCCATTCCAGCATTTAAACTTGAATGGTAATTCCTAGTACTCATGCACATACCCTTCCCCTAGCGCTTTGTATCTGCCTACCTGCTGGCATTGGAGACAATATTGGAATTGACAAGTTGTGACCGGCAAGGTGATATAACCATGGATTATCTAATCTGATGATGGTGTCTCAGCCACTGTAAAAGGTAATTTTTCATGAGCAACATGGTATTTTTCGCATTTCTGCGTGCAATTACTATCTCTTGTCCTGTCAGATCATATACAGAAAACAGATTCTTACTACTGATGTAACGCTATGGCACGTGGCAGGAACGTAGTATTTGCAACGTTCAGCTCAGTATCATAATGAACCGTAATTGTGACTGTTCATGCTGTAAAATAGACATGTCTTGCTGTATAATGCCAATTACAGAAGACACTATGTTTCCCAGTGAATACATTCTGGATGATTATGTGCTAATATCGTTGTCAACAACAGCCAAAGCCTTTTCTAAAGTAATCTTGTCGATCTCAAGCAATCTCTCAGCAGCATCCTGTTGAGAAATGTTCCACAGCTCGTTGAATATGCTGTACAAAAATCCCTTTTGGCGTGGGTTCCGGGGACCTAATAAAAAACCCATATCATCAGAAAGAAGGGGCAAGTGTTGCTTCACCTGTGAAAGTGTTGAGGTTTTTAGCCAATCAAGGGACAACTCCCCAACACTATATGATGTCACCACCACAGAGTGCTCTGTTTGTTTATATCGCTGACAAAGCCTGTTGGTCGTAAACCCTTCGGTGTTGCCCAGGAATCTATATTAACATCCATTTGTGTCCACTGGCCAAACCCACCATCCCTTCCAATTTGGCTCTGATGAATTAAAAGAACCATTACAATTCATGATATCTAGGGTATCCTCACTGAAGTATGTTAGATGCTGCCAGTTCTCAAAACGTGAGAATGAGGGAATACGAGGTGTGTTCAAATCCTTCATTTTTGCCAACCCAAAACAGGAAGTTTGTTGCACTGATGTATTCAGGAAAATCATTTGATGTGTGTTGCAAAGTCATCCTATACCCTAGGCACCCCCCAACTGTTTGCTGTCTGGGACTGGTGGTAACTGACTCTGACTGACCCTGGGCTCTGTCTATCCAGGCCCAGGGCCAGTGCCCAGCTGAAAGGAACACATTAGACTATAGTTAAAACACCCAACATACACTAGGGTACACTATGGTATGGTGGGGTACCCCCTGTAACTGGCATGACCTACCCCATTTGCCCCTAGTATATAATAGGGCAGGGGATTGAAACTACCTAGTAGTCCCCAGTACCCTGGGGCATGGCAGTTTAGAGGCCAGCAGCGTTTTATGCACTTGCATGTGAAGTCTGAGGTCAGTTTAAAAACAGCCCTGGGTGCCAGGACTGCTTTTAAAAAGTAAATTGTGCCCAAACTCGACTTTTGTGGTAGGGGCACTAACAAATGTATAACCTACAATGTTTTGGCATATTAGGGACCCCAGGGTCTCCCCTAGGTAACCCAGGGGTGGGGGGTCAGATATATATAAGGTACACCCTTATAAAATGAGTTTTTATATGCCTGGGTAAAGTGAAATTTCACATTTCACTCCCCACATTGTGATAAAGTGCTGCTCAAATTCGACTTTGATGCTAGACGCACTGTGGAAGGAGGATCTGCAATATTTCTGCATATTCAGAACCCCTAAAGTCTCCCCTAGTTGCACAGGGGGTGGGGGGGCCTGTAAAAATTAGGGAAATACTTATAACATATGTTTTTGTAAGCGCTGGTGCTAGTAAACTGGCCCAGGTAATTTTCCCAATTGCAAATCCCAGGCCCTATAGGTTAACATTGCAGGAAGTTATTAAATAATAACTACTGATAGGAAGGAGATAGGGATACCATTCAAAGACTTCTCAGAATAGTATTGCTAAATCCAACAATATCATATTGTTGATTTTCTTCTTAAGCGTACATACAAGAAGTTATAAGACTTTCTTGTTTGTAAGTCCAAATTCAGCCTGCCAGTGGTCTGCCCTGATTGGTCAGAGTTAAGTGGATTAACCAGGCTGCTGCGAAGAGGTGATAAAGAGCCCCTGGGGTTACCAACTCTGCTGGGAGGGCAGTGTGCTGTTCCATAGGAATGCCAGGCCAGGAGGTGGAGTCGTAAACCATGCTCTTCAAAGGCAGAGGGGAGGCCTGGGTGTCAGTTACACTTTTACACTCTTGACCCAGAGTCAGGGCTAGACTTAAGGAAGGTATGTGCAGATGGTAGTGGGAGAGTCTAGGGAAATAAGCCATCCCTGGGGTGTGTTTAGGCAGGTCTTGACTCTCTGCTAGAAAATCAGCCATTATGGATTTGGAAGATTTGATGCACTCTGGGACAACATATTGCAACACTCTACAGGATGTGGTCATCGCCTTGAGGAGTTACCCTGCTCCTATTGGTCAGGAGTGACCTGATGCTTGACCCAGAGAATTTTGAGTACGTATCTGAGAGGAGCAGAGCTCACCAGATCTGCTGCTTGAAACTTACTGAAGCAAGAAGTGCCCTGCTGAGAAGTTTTTGCTGTGCAAAGAATTCTATGGCCTGACCTCTGAAGACTGCACCATTTGAAACTGCAGCCCTGTGGATTACCTTGCTAGAAACAAACTAAAGAGCGGACTCCCTGGAAGCTACAGGTTAAAGGAGCTCAACTGGAACATCACCAACTAAATCTACACCTTAGAGACCCATCTGTGGATTTGTAAGGGTTTTGTACCAGTGGATTGTGGGAACTGACGTCCTCAACTTTCAAGGACCATCTTGGAGCTTCTAAACCCTTGGAGTAAGTTTGAGATGCTTTGGGACCCCTTGAGAAAGTTCAGGAAGAAGTTCAAGAAGTTTGGAGAACTTTAGAGCAACTTTAGAAAAAAGCTCCATAGAGTGACCAACTCAACCTGGCCAGCCAGGCCGCCTGCCTTCAACCACGAGCCGGCCAAGCCACCCAGGTTCGTCCCGCTAAAAGCTCGATAGCATCGACTTCCAGAGATTGACCGAGACTAGAGAAAATCTGAAGCCGGCGAACCCTCACCAGATCCGGCTACAATGAGGAGCAACGAGAGACCCCGCGAGAAAAAGCTCCAGAAAAGTTTTTAAGTCCGCTCGTAGAAAAGTCAACCGGGAGCAACGCGAGAGCCAAGCCGCCTGTCTTCCATCGCGTGTGGGCCTGGATTCCTGGGTTGTCCTGCTGAAGCCAACTTAAAATATTTTCTAAGTCCAGGAAAGTTCACCGGGACCTCCTCACAAGGCAAGTCGGTGAACCCTCACCGGATCAGGACTGGCTGGGAGCTTCAAGGGGCCTCACGAGAAAAAGCTCCAGAAAAGATTTTAAGTGTGAAGGTAGAAATTCTGACCGGGACCTGCCGGGAGCTGTAGCCGCTCAGGGCTCCATCGTGCCCGGCATGAAACTTTGAGTTTGCCCCGGTCTATCGCAAGCAGGTGTCACTATATGGTGCTATAATCTTCTAAGTGCTATATTTTATTAAAACTTTGAAAATTCATATCTCCGGTTCCCTATATTGGATTTTTGTCGTTTTGGTGTCATTTTAAAGATAACAATATTTCCTATTGTTATAAATTGGTTTTGGATTTTTATTATGTGTTGTGTCTTAATTATGTACTGAAATGGTGTTTTTAAATGCTTTACATATCTGCCTTTGAAGTGAAGCCTGTCTGCTCGCAGCCACGTTACCAAGGGTTGAGCATAGGAATAATTTTCTAAGACCTCAGCTGAGTCCTATCATGTATTAGTGGCCTTATTGCCAGTGGCAGACCTACATTTGCCCCTACCAATAACCCACTTTCCAACAATGTGGTATGAGGCACACTCTAAATGAGGCATCAGTTCCCTGAACCTGCCAATCTTTTGTCCCCCAGAGAGATTTTGTGTTTATGGTGTCTTTCCAACAGCTGAAACCCTGTACAGACAGTTGGGAAATAAAGGAAGCAGAGTATATCAGCTTGGTGTCTGATAGCAAATTTTTCTTTGCCGGTGTCGGTGCAAACCTAAAATAATAATTGGCTGAGTCTGATGTGTCAAAACCAAACTACCTTTTGGCGGTCTTGGGCAGCATTCCTTTTCAGTGTAATTGCAAACAGCATGTGGGATACTAGCTTTGTGTAAGAAATGGTGACAATAACGTTGATATCAAAACATGTCTCCAAAATTAGATGTACAATCGTACAATTCATCAATAGAACATGGTGCAGATTTCTCTAATGTGCAAGCAAATTGTGCACAGTTTCAACGTCCCAATCATTAGAGAAAGTACTAAAGGTAATGATATCATTTGAGGACATTTTAGACAAATATGGAAGTTCAGCAGGACCATTCACATCATACGATACCCTGCCGCACACTATTCTTTCCGGAACTGGAACTGCTACAATCTTTACCTGGGGCAGATCCCTTAATTCATGGTGCGATGATGCATGTGGGTTCCGAACCACGTTTACAAGTTGTACTGCAGAGCGTCCTGGGAGATAGTGTCAATTCAAGAGCAGGAAAAATACAATTACCAAACCAATCCAAAGGACCAGGAAAAGTAATTCAATTGTAATGCATAGTGTTATCCATGGATCATTGATAGAGTGCATGCACTCGTAGCTTGAAAGGGAGAGGTGGTGGTGGCAGTTCAGGTTCACATGAATCCGATGAGAAGTTGTCATAATGCACGAAGTAGCCAGACGCCGTCCGGTCTATTTTTGGCAGCTCAGCAGGTTTTGTAGATCTGGGAGATGACTCGATCTGTTGCATATTCACATCGACATCGCCAATTTTTCAAATTGAGATTTCTGTACCTTTTGACTGTACAGTTGCAGTTGTTTCAACTGGAAGAAGTATCACTTAATTGTAGTTTACCGCTCCTCTTTGCAGAGGGGAATCTCCTGTAGTTATGTTATTAAAGCTTACATCTGAACTTCCTGAACTGTGGCGAGAAGAATGCGGCAGCTACCGAGGAGCCCTAGAGGCCTACTGTTGAGAATCGGCCACATAGTGTGGTTTTATCAGATCAATGGAGACAAAACTTTTGACTCTGCGACCGGCAAGGCGCGGAAGAGGTACAGTTCTAGTAACTAGAAACTTCGAAGCCAGGACAGCTACAGGCGCTCCGTAAGATGGCCCAAATTCTTTCTTGTCATTACCGAGGTCTGGTACCTACATTCTCACACCGAACAGGAGTTCGTAAGGAGTACAATCCCCCCAGGTATTTTCTTGGCCTGTTATTGAGTGCCCATACAGGTGATTGACCCAACTGCCACACAAGCCTAATACCCCTGCTGTTAACGTCTGCTATAAGTGATGGTTTTTCCTTTCACCGACCAAATTTCCCTCCAGGTGGTAGGGCAAGGAGTACGGCAAGGCCACACCCAAACTTCCCATGGCTTATTTGAAAGCCTGAGTGCTAAACGTTGGGCCCTGGTCAGAATGTGGTGTGCCAATTGCATATGTCCCGATGAAGATGCGCAAATCCTTTATAACAGTTTGAGCATCAGCCGAGTGCTGTGGCCAAACCCACAGATATCTGGAGCAGGATCCACTGACACCAAGATGTACTTGTAAGCCCCATCTGAGTGTAAGGGGCCGCAGTGACCCAAATAAATAACTGCCAGAGTCTTGTCTGAGATCAAAAAAGGTGTCTGTGGTGGATGTGCTACGGTGGAGTCTTTCATCTGCTGGCAGACATCGCATTTCAGGACAAAGTCCTTGGTCAGTTTTGTTAGACCTGACAACCAATAGCGCTGCTTCAGTAGCAAAATTGTTGCTGTACCCCAGGTGTGTGCTGAACCCAGACCCTCGTGAGCAGCAAGCATTAATCCCAATCTGTGATCTGTGTTTGGTATTACTCTATCACCTACTCCTAGAATCTGAGTATATGGATTGTTTTGTGCATCTAACTTGTAGGAGAACTTGAGTGCAAAGCCTTTCGGCAGGTGGGTTTTATTGCGGGCAGCACTGACGGCCATCATGATGCCTCTGTCTAATCTCATAATAGAAAGAGTGATAGCAGCAACGGCAGCAGTACGGACTGTTGCCTTTGTGGCCTCATCGGCCACTGAATTCTCTTCAATGTGAAAGCCAACACGTTGATGACTCAATGTACAGTTAACATGAGCTTGTTGCAAGCATTCTTTCAGCTTCGCCACCTGCTCCCAAAGCAGCTTGTGCTTGATTGTGCAACCCTTGGAATCTCAAAATCCATTCTGGCCCCAATAGTGAAGATATTCATTATAGGACTGGACGCAGTATTATGAATCAAACACTATAAGTGTGGGAAATTCGGTATCCGTAACTTTGTAGTGCCAGTATATGGTCTTTGAGTTCTGGCAGCTGCGGACTACAGTTCCCTAGAGACCCAGTGTGTGTTTCTGTAGGACAGAACTTTCTGTCATGAATGCACCCCTTTATGTTTGCGCATGCCGAGGAATATTGGGGTCATGTCCTATGGCAGGCTGAGCAGATCCATCAGTATGTATTCATATAGATCTTATGGTATTATTTCATTCGGCAGAGGATATTGTAGAATAGAAGTCGTAGTTTGCATCTGTTGCGGTGAGAGAGCTAGCCCATTGAGTTCATCGTGATTGTAATGCTTTGGCATTTAGAACACTTGCTTTAGTCCTTGCTTCTAGGGTCGGAACCGGGTTAACGACAATGGTTTGCTTACCCTGAGGCAGTGCTCGCTCTCTCTCACTACAGCAGTCTGTACCGCTGTGGAAATTGTCTCAGTGGGTGCAAAACGCATTTCAGCGTTTGTGTACAAATGTGAGTTGTATGCAATAGGTACCCTATCACCTTCATTGAAAGTGGTATAGGTGCACCCGGTGGGTCCAGCAACTACGTGGATCACCAGGTTAGTTGTGTCATCTTGTATAGAACAGAACATTTTTGTGTGTTTCTGTGTCCAATGGTTGATCAAAAAATCAGGTCTGATTAAATCGTAGAACGGTGTTACCCGTTCTGCGTAATCAAAAATGTATATTGTGCGAAAATTAAAAAATTCTAAAATGGATTGTAGTCTTTTCGGAGTCATTGAAGGTTGAAGCAGTGCGCATTTTTCCTAAAAAAATGTGCTGCCAGGGTTTTGCCTTCACTTGACAACGCATAACCCAAAAACAGGACATTGAGATGGGCATTTTTTGATTTTTTGAAATTAAATTAGTAACCCAAGTGAGCGAACCTAAGAATTATATGGTTCGCTCTAGTCAAGTGTTTCATTAACTCATCCTCCATCAGATGAATATCGTCTACATAGGACAATGTTTCCTCATTCAATTGTTAAAGTAAATCTGTTACCCTGGCTGAAAACAGCCCAGGGCTGTTCTGATACCCTTGAGGTAAACGGCAAAATTGACACTATGAACCTAGCGCAGAAAATGCAGTCAAATATCTGCTTCCAGGTGTTATAATCTGGCCAAAGAATTCATTTGAGATATCTAGAGTTGTTTTATATTTCTTCCGCACAATGTTATTCATCAGTGCGGAACTATGTGCATTTTGTACTGCAAATGTGCCTGTGGAAGTGTTCAAATGTCTGCAGTTTAAGACTAGACAGTATGAATTGTCAGGTTTCATTACGGAAACAAGGGATTATTCATGGGTGAGGTGCAATTTTCTATTACACCCTAGTATTCAAGTTGTTCTAGGATTTCCCGAACTTGCTTTTTATTTTCATATTTTATTGGGTACTGTCTCTAGCGTTAAGGAACTGATTTTCATGGAATTTCATGATGAGGTGACTCATCATCCCACCCAAAATGATTGCAGTATAGTATAGGAGCTAACACTAACGTTCACTCCTTGGCGTATGAATGTTTAACTGATTCTGGAACAAGCTCAGAGAAAGCAGGTAAAATTACCATGTCTCCCAGTGGGCATTTCATTACGAACTCAGGTGCCCAATCCTTTTAAGCCAATAGAATATCGTAACCAAAAGAGAGCCTTGATGTTCCTGGTACATTCCCCTCCATTTGGAGCGTTATTTCATATAAACAACGAGGGACACTTACCCTTGTATCAGGTTTTTCCATCAGGTTCTGGCGAGCTAATGTGACTTCTGTGCGCTGTCCAGCATTGTCACTGCCCATTCCCCGTCAGTAGCTGTCAGGGGAATTTAACGAATCACACAGGAGCAGAATGACGCTAACTCCCAATGCCCTTGTCAGGACCTGCTAGGTTTGTTTTAATCCATCGCAGGTAAGTTCTGAGGGGGGTAAGGGGATTGGACAGAGAAGAGACAGCTCCAAAACACTGCTGGTCCTGCTTAATCTTCTTTTTCAGGTTGTTAGGCTAGAAACATTAAATAGTCAGATATATCCGTTACCTTGAAAGACTGCTTTCCTTAATATAGATACATATACATTTAATAACTAATCTCACCAGTAAGTAGTTTTGGGCTTGCCACTCTTCTTACTTCTCTTGAGCGTTGTTTACCCAGGAAAGCCTTCTCTCTAATCACTTGTTCTTTTCCTTGCAGGCCGTTCTATTCCAAGGTTCTCTGTCTTGATAAAGGAAAAAACAAGGTAAGTTATCTTTCTGTTCTGTAAGTATGTAATGTAGTTCGATGTTCCCTTCCTACCTATGTACTTACTGGACAAGTGATCGAGATGTTTATAATTTGTTGCCTGAAGTATGAGAACTTCAATTAAATAGAGACATGAGGACTATTGCACCTTTCTAAGATTTTTTCTAAATGGAAGATTTGCTGATTTATGCTTCCCAACAATTAGAGAAGGTGATTATAATCAGTTTGGTATGACTATTTATCACAGCTCTTATGGCGGCTGCCAAGACGTGTGCAATTTAATATTTTCCTTCTCAGGGAAAAAATGTAATGAAGCGCGAACGGAAATCTCTCAGTGTTCACACTTGTTCGTTTTTTTTAATTACGCAGCTCAAAAGAGAGGCGCGTTTAAATATTGCAGAGGAATTTCTGTAACCTTGCCGGTAGTGCAGACCAACTGAAACGTGCGCACGAGTTTAATTCCTGCAGCCTTTAGGTACCGCGAGGCACAAAAGGAACAGTGTCCGCGAGTAAACTTCAAATCCAGAATGAGAAATTCGATCTAGAATAACGCAGCTCAGAGAAACAATGCTCGCGTTTTTTCCTAGTGCAATTTTACAGGACGTTAAGAGTTAACTGAACTTGTCAACATTCTCTTCCTTGTCATTCTCTCAGGAAATACAATACTAAATATATTTAATTGGTTAAAGTTGAATTAATCTTCTTCACAGATTTATTTCAATCGTTAGCGCAAGCAAGGCTTCAGTCAGAATTATGTTTCAACAGCTTATTGCCTGAAAACTTGGATGGGAACAGAAATAATACTTTGAAGTTGACACTAACCTTTAATCTTGAATATTGGTAGTAAACGACGAAGCAAACCCCGCATATTCCGCCACTACCCTGACTAACTTTTGCGACGCATGAACAACAGGTGCTGCTCCAGAAGAATCTTCAGTGAAGTGCACAGTAGAATGTTGGAGCACACCTCACCAACTGTCATTTGCAGAAAGACTAGACTGCTAAACAGCGTTATGCTGTTGCAATGTCAGGATGTTGGCAGCCATGTTGGAGTTTCTACGGTGCCAACTAGCGCTCTAACTAAAAGGATATTGGATGAATCCTGAAAGGAATGAGAGAAACGTGCATCAGTATCCTGATACCTATCAGGCTTTCTAATATTATCACGGTTTCTTTAATTTTATTTTTTATCAGTGGATTCCTGCTGAGGAGACTCACCCCGTGATTGTGTCTTATTTTGCTTATTATTTTTTTGTTTATTGTCCCATTTCTTCTTCGAAGAATCAGGTGCTTGCTTCGAGTTGTCCTTTTCAGAATTACTCTTAAACTGTGGTTTTCCATGTCTGGATCCCAAATTATCTCTGCCTAGTGAACCATAGGTTTCTTCGATAATTTTATGTAAGTCTAGTTCCTGCTGTGCAGGAGTGAATTCCCTCAAGCGTTTATGTGTAGCCAATGCTGCTGCTTCCCCTTTTATATTACTTAACATAATGGTTGATACCAATGCAAAGTTTATGACCACTAGAGACCTCAGGTAAAGGCCTGAGGAAGGAACCAGAGGCTGTAGGGCACTAGAAGACGGCCAGCCTCCAAACTAACATGTATAACACAGTGAAGATCGCTTCTAGAGTATGACCGAGTATATGTGAAGTGAAAAGTGCTAAGGTGGGCACATTACAAAAAGTGATGGACTGGCATCACACACCATCGGATGGACGTATAATCTACAGGTGATTCCGTGGAGAGCGCACCTTGACGAAAGTTTGACTACAGGGGCTCTCCTCATTCCAACTCCCATGGGGCAAGTAGGTTGAAAGAGCAGGGTTAATGTACCCTCTTAGTGTTGAGTGACCATAGGTCACCACACGCAGTGGATAGTTGTTGATCAGACTAGGAGCCCTCCCTTTTTCTATTTGGTCCTGATGAATGCCATGTACCTTTTTGGACAACTGGCAGAAAAATGTCGACCTCTAACACAGCAGCGATGGGATAATTAAGGTCCCTATTCACCGCACTTACGTTTTTATTTCCATCTAGTCACCACATTAGAATAAAAAGTTGTCAGGTGCACTATTATGGCTTTTTAAACTCACATTACCCTCTGGGCCCCCACTTAGTTTAAAAGTGCATCCCTATCTTTAGGTGTATGCCCGCCCTCCACCAAACGCGGTTTTTGGAGGGCGAGAACTGGCAGATGATGAAGCATGACACCAGGTGGTGTGTGATGCCAGTCCGTCACTTTTTGTAATGTGCCCACTTTAGCACTTTTCACTTCACATATACTCGGTCATACTCTAGAAGCGGTCTTCACTGTGTTATACCAATGCAAAGTTGCCAATAAGTTTCATTCCCAAGTCCAGTGTAGGTCCTGCCCCGTACTCACTCTATAATCAGGTAAAACTGTTATTGAAGCTGTACCATGAGTTCTGGTGTTAACTGGAGCAACGACTGTACCCCAAGTGGTACAATCTTCCACCGGTGGAGCCATCTCCATCGACAAGCAAATTGTTAATATTCTGTGTTTGTACTGCAGTCCCGTATGGGAAAAATACGCTTCAAGCTGACTTGTTTTCTGTGTTATCCAGAACGGATTTTGCTCCGGACTGGTGGGAACTTTTCCCATAACGTCATTCAGTGTCTGAGAGCTGATACCCTTAGCAGCCAATTGAGGTTGTGCAGCCTGAGCAGTCCGCGCCGGGTGAACTCTGAGTGTTTGCATAATCGGCTGTGTGAGGTCTATTTACATTTTTACTACATCTTCGAATAGGGTTGTTATTTCTGGTGCATTTAAATGATCAAGATTAGGATGTGGTGTATAAGCAGCTAGGACAGGCCAAGTCACTCCTTCTTTACTGAGCTGACCAAGTCTCACATTTTCTATGGTATGGGGGGAGGGCGCCTCTAAACCAACTTATGTGTTCTTGGTAAGTTAACGCAATTTCTATGTCTACATATGAAAAGTATTCCTCTGGTGTTTTTTCTTCAATGTAAGTGTGAAACAATTGTGTATGTTCAGCCACAGCTGAGAACATAACCCAGGATTAGAATAACTCTGTTCTTAATACTTTGTGTGCTTTAACCACAAAGGTGACGTCCCCACCCATTGCCGGGAGGCCGTAATATAATAATTTCATAGTAACTGCATGTCTGCAATTTTCTGTAATGTTTAGTCTAACTTCTTGATCTTCATTTTTATCCCCATTATCTCCGTTGACGGACATTGTGGAGAGAGAAGAGATTTAGTAAATAAATATATGGAGATAGGGTTATCAGAATGTGGGGACATTTTATACTACAAGCTTGAATAACCTATAGCCAATACATAGGGTATACCTACTCAGCTCAGGCGGAATTTCCTTCCCAGCACGTACGTCTTATGTTTGGAGGTGAGTAGGGTCTCTGAGAAAAGAACACTATGCAAAACCGTACTGTAAGTGTACCTAGAGGATGTGTGAATGTAAAGCCAAGAATCCCCCCAGGGGGCGATCCAACCCCATTACCTGGTGGTAGAGAATGTAACATCCCATCTTGGTCATGAGCAGGACACCCCCTCACGGAGATGCAGACCACTGTGTGGGACCCTCGGTGTCAGCTGAAGTGCCTCCTCTGGTTATCTATAGGGATTCTCATTATTTATAACAGAAAGCAGCCTTGCGATGTACGTGTAGATTAGTGATGTTATGGATATATGGATAGCTCTGTCGCCCCATGGATGAAGATAGAATGACATTTGTACCTAGTGCGTAAAGAGGCCTTGTACATGATGTTCGAGTGTTCAAGGCATCATGATAATGTTGTACGAATCTAGATGTGTAAAAAATGTAGTTTCAGAGACGCTAATCCACCAGTGTTGTGCACGCAAATGTGTGCAAAAGGTCTAAGCTGAAATGTTATTGTGAAAAACAGGACAATGTAAGAAATAAGCCGCTTCGCTGCATGTTCCTAACCCAGGAACATAACACCCACTCTTCATACTAAGGGTCGATTTATAAAATATCTAAAAGCCAACAGGCCAAAATAAAACGGAACTAAAAAAACCACTTTTTAAATCTAAAAGCAAGCTACCCTTCAAATGTAAAAAAAAAAACGTTACAAGTCATTATACTATTTAAAATCCCAAGCACTCAGAAAGCCATGGTGCCTAAAAAAATAAAGCAAAAGCTATATCGATTCAATCTGTTGATAAAACAGGCCAAATTGTTCCCACCACACGGAAAAGACAAATTGTTTTTGTGTTCTGAATGGTAGACGCAATATTGCGGTTGCACTCAACCACAGATGATGATCACAGAGGCGCACCTTGAAGCAGGTCTTTGGAGCAAAGGTGATTCCATCCAGTTCCCACAGCAGCCTATGAGGGAGGGACTGCACCCTGTAAGCGTAACGTTGAGCCGGTGCCCATTTCACTAGAAGCCAAAGCATCCCAGGGTGGCTCGAAGAATGCATTTATCAGCAATGGAATAAGCTGGGGACAACAATACACATGGGCCTTTAAGGGGTCCATCAATGTCCAGTGGTGCAACCGATTGTGATCCTAGGCATACATCCCATACACATTCGTGGCTGAAAAGCAGGAAGTGGAATACACATTGTGTGCAGTGCAGCCAACCAGGACTGAAGGACAAGAACTAGTGCTCATTTAGGTCTCGTAGCCAAGGTTTGTCAAAGCAGTGTACATTGGGCTCACAGCAAAACAGCACAAGCAGTGCTGTCTCCATTCCGGGCTGAACTGGGACATCCACTGTGGAGCAGAAAAATTTGAATCAGGATTCCGGCCACAGGTAGCAGAACAAGTGGGAGCCCTCCAAAAACACTTACCAACACAGAGTGTATGAAAGATGCTATAACTCCAAAAACCGTCTGAAACTTGCTAACGAGTCCATAGCCGATATTTTTTAAAAAGTGGACTATTCCCTTTGTATCAGACATATTAAAGATACGGTGAACCTGCTCCCAAAAATGCAGCCAGATGTTTGTGTGGAGTAGTGTCTGTATCTCAGATGAGGACCTTGCAACCTGGAGATCAAACGTCTCTCTGGCCAAATTGAAGGCTACATCCTTTTGAAAAAGCATGGCTTTCAGCTTGCTCAGAGAATCAAACCGTATGTTGGAAACATTTATCGAATGCCATAGCCTTGCCTCACTAATTGTGCGGGAAGGTGGAAACTATGGAATTAACTGTCACCAGATAAGCGATGCCCGGTTCCATTCCACAATGCAACAAACAACAATGTCTCAACTGGAAGTCATAAGCACAGTAAAACAGTGATATCAATCACAGTGGGGACAGGGAACAAAGGAAGGGAGACCACAATGAGAATGGTAGGGTGAAAAAGTTATTATTTGTAGGTAGTTAAGCAGCAATACAGTACAAATTAATACACAATGACCTTAATACACAAGGTGAGCACCAGGCGTGCTAGTGATGGTGAGCGGTGCAGTGACACAGGGGTGAAGAGAGCAGTGCGAACGGCGATAATGAGTAAAAGAATTGTGGTCAAAAGTGCAAAACAATTATATACAGTGTTGGTATTCAGGGTTCAAGACAAATAAATTGACCACAACAGCGCCAAAGTTCTAGGCTGGGTAGTCGATGGCGTTTCAACCTGAATGATTTCAGGTCCTCATCAGGACAATGGTCATTAGTTTGGAGGTAGTGCTGTTTAGAATAGGAGAAGAGAAATATATCAGTAACTAAGAGGCCCAAGAGTAAAGTAAAGAAGACGGAAGTCAAGGAATGTGGAAATTACCTAAGCTGGACAAGGAATGAATCAAGCATCCGGGTAAAAGCAAACAGCATGTGGTGCATACAGCACGGTGTCTGGGGTCAGTGTCTGTGCTGTGGAGGGAAAATGATGGGTGAATAGGGACATTCATGACCGATTTGAAAGGGTCGGCTCAGGGGGCGCGCCGGTATGGTGAAAGTAAAATTACCCAATGGAGTGGGTCCAACTGTGTTATGATTCTCAGGAGTGAGTCCAATTTAAATACCAGTATGACTGACAGTCGCAGAGGTACTACACAAGGAGGAAAGAAAGGGATTACGGCCAGCGTTAATGCGGGGCTGCGTATTGGAGTATAACGAGGGCTGGAAGCTGGAAAAAAACAAGGGTCCATGACTTACTAGATTAGTCGAAGGAGGCGGCAATCCAAGGGAACTACGCACGGTGGTGGTCAGGATTTCAAGGGGCTGAGGCGGAGGAGTCACCCTCCATTATGTAGCTGGGCCGTGGACGAATGAAGCATCCGGGAGCTCGGAACCCAGGGAAAACCAGCAATAAGTGCCGTGGCAGAGAGTCACGTAACAGTAATGCCCAGAGTCAGGAAAGTAGACCGGGGAAGGGAAGGTCCATGGCGGTCCCCCTGGGGGATCAGGTAGTGACTACATTAGAAGCAAGTCCACCGAGAGTGAAGGGTTCAAGGCTGCATGTGGCAGTCTACTAATAATTAATTTTAAACGTGTGACATCAAGTATACAGATAATAGCGGTTCAAAACAAATAATTGTACAATTATTAAAATTAGCTTGATGTGAACAAGATACGACTTGGGTCAAGATGGATAATTACATTGCAGTCAAGGATGTATTAAATATTTAATAATAAAAAAAATAATAATAAGGACAACCTATAACAATCAGTTGTAAAAACATGACATCAAGCGTGAAGCTAACAATGATTCAAAACAAGTAAAATTAACAGTTGTTGGACTTGAACACGATAAGACTATGGTCAAGGTAGATACATTATCTGCCGTCAAGGATGTTATCAATGATAATGAGGACAACTGTCATAATTTTATAAAACAACATGTCTGAATAAATCTGGTGACTTCCAGTAAGCACTCGTCGTTCGAATTGGGGCAACTGTCACGGTTTTGCAATGGGGAAAAAATTAAAAAAACATGTCTAAAGTTGATTATAGCATAACACATGACTAGAGGGACAGGATAATTCACATGGTGTCATTGAAAATATAGCTTTAGGTGATGGATAACTGCAGATTGTAACTAAACAATGGGTTTGTGGTGGAGACCAGCCAGGTGAAATGGCCTCATGCTAATGGACTACAAACAGAAAAACCTACCAATGTTATACAGATACAGTTACAATTTGAGATCTTCTTAACCCCTTCGCCGCGGCAGGAATTCCGCCGCGGCGCTGGGGGGGGGTTTGGGGGCAGCGCGGTGGCGCTGTGCTCGTGACGGAACCACTCCGTCACGAGCCACGGTTGGGCTGTGCTCATGACGGAGTGGTTCCGTCACGTCTCCGCCCACTGCGCTAATCGCCCGCACAGGCGGGGAATTAGCGCCGCGTGGGCGGAGCGGCCGCCAACGGCCACAGCATGACGGAACCACTCCGTCATGAGCACAGCGCAACCGTGGCTCATGACGGAGTGGTTCCGTCATGAGCGGGGAAGGGGTTAAGGGTGTGCAAGGTGGTACATACAACGGAAACCTATAACGGAAAACTATGTCACCCGTTTTCTAGCTCTACTGAGGGAGGCAGTGTGTTGTAAGGTGGGCAATAATGCAGGGGTAATGGCTGGTGTGGACATCAGGTAGCATCTTCTAGGTTGTGTGGAAACAGAGGTCGGTTCATGGACCTGTAATGACCGTGTTCCACTGATCCAGTGTGTTTAAACCATTTTCAACAGAGTTGCAACGTGCTATCCATCTGCACTCGCACTTATTCAGCAGCAACTGTAGGTTTCTGCCCCAAAGTGGGAGAGTCTGTTTTGGAATTATTTTTTTCTTTGTAGTGGCCTACCAGGAGGGCTGTCTCAACACTACATCTGATTTGGCTTTGATGTTGGAAAATCCACAGCTTCACCATCTGGGTCGTTTGTCCAACGCATAATAGATTACAAGGACAGCATATGGCATAAATTACATTTGACGTTCTGCAGTTGAAGACATTTTTACGTTTGTAAGTCTGTCCGGTTGTTATGAATTCCTTAGTGTTGATGGTAAGGTTACATGATGCGCAGTTTTGGCATTTGTAGTGACCAAGGGCCGGTGGTAGCCCCCACAGTGAGGTCACAGTTTGTGTTTTTTTGTCATTTTTAGGCTAGGTAATGGCATGAACCAGTTTGTCTGCTAAGTTGTTACCCCTTTTGTAGGAAAACAAAGGTGGTTCTCTGAAGGATGCATGAGTCCGAAGTATGGGCCAGTTTCTTTTTATAACCTTGCTGATCAAGTTACTCGACGGACTGTAAGTGGATACAAATGGAATACGTAGGTTGGTTCGTTTGGATGAGGAAGAGAGAAGGACATCCCTATGGCAATACCATGCATGTTTTGAGGCACGGGAAACAATACGTTTAGGGTATCCTCTGTCAATCAGTTTCTCAGATAGGATGACTGCTTCTCTGAAGTAATCCTTACGCCATTTGCAATTCCTTCGGATGCGAAGAAATTGGCCGTAGGGTAAGCCATCCCTCAGACCTCTGGGGTGATAACTTGAGTACATCAGGAGAATGTTCTGCTCTGTGGGTTTGCAGAAAAAGGCAGTGCCTATGGTGCCATCCTCTGCACGGAGGGTGAGGTCGTCATTAGTTCTTACATCGGAGGTGAATTTGAGGTGAGTATGACAGTTGTAAAGCCGAGTTATAAAGGCGGTCAAATCTTCTTGTGTGCCATGCCAGAGTAAGAGAATGTCGTCGATGTACCGAAACCAGAGGTTGATTTTGATAAGAAATGGATTGTGTGTAGACTACATTACATTACATTTACATATCCACAGTCCACAGTACCTGGCCTAAAAATGACAAAGAATCACAAACTGTGAGCTCACTGTGGGGCCTACCACCACCCTTGGTCACTACAAATGCCAAAACTGCACAGCATGTAACGTTACCATCAACACTGATGCAGTGGAGTTTACCAGCTCTACACATTTATACACACCACACTCATTTGGGCCCATATACATTCACACACTCAATGAGCTAGCAAATATCCACTGGTCATCAATTTTGATTTACCGTAGGAAACCTTTACACTAGTATTCTTACCATTCCTGTCTCCTGAGTAAATACACCTTCGAAAGATCTAGTAATAGATTAGAATAGGGAGGAAATACAATAATACATTTATTCTTTATTCAAAGAACCACAGACTCAGAAGGAGTTTTAAACGTTTATCTGAATTAATCATTTTGTGAGTCAAATCAGAATACACATAGATATGGCAGCATTCTCCATCAGGAATAATAGTACAGTTATCTTATAATCGGTTTGCATCAATTAAATTCTTGCAATGACAGTACCTGAGGCGCGAGAGAATAGAGAACAGGCACAGAGCATTAACCCTAGTTATATTTACCTAGAATGGTGTGAGGACCCCGACATCAGAGTGTCAGGGATTCAGGACTGGTTCAGGATCGGGAAGGTGACTTCTTCTAGAGTAACGCCAGCGTTACACCCCTCTCTGGTGCTACTCTCTCCGGCTCGGGCTCGTCCTAACCCCTTCCTAGATGTGCCTCCTCGTTTGTTCCGCGAATTTCCCTAGTGTTAGATTCTTCAGTCAGATTGCAGCAAAATCGGGCAGCATCTCAGCAAAGCATCGGCATCTCAGCATCAAGTGTGTCTAACTATCTAGAACTTACCTCTGTTACACCAATTCAAATGTATGATCCACCCCCAAATATTTCAATTCAATGTTCACCCGCATTTGATTGGGCCAAACAGTGGGGTGAGGACATCACACCATACCAAGTGAAACATTTTTCTTTAGTCTATTGTCTAGTTCCCCGCCACTTAGTTTTAATACCCACAAGCTTTATTCCCACAAGCATTTCATATGTGGATCGATAAGTCTGTTGCATCTTCTTCCTTTCGTAGGGTCAAAAGTTGTTCTTCCCATGTCCTTGCTGGGCTTAGGGTTTGGCAGCCAGTCAAGAACATAGTTTGTTTTAGAACAAGCAGAGGTTACGCATGTGTAGAAGCCACAAGAAGACAGAGACGCGGTCACCCTCCAAGGCCCAAATATGAAATATTAATAAAGTCAAAGAAGAACACGTTAGAATACAAACTTAAATGAATTCACTGTATACCACTTATTTCTACTCTAATCCTATTTACTTAATAAATCTTTTAGATTAATAGTTTAATAAAACTTGCATAGGTTAGTTTCAGCTCAGCATGTGCTTTAGTGCGATGGTTTCGAGCAGCCATATTAAAAGCTACTGCGCAGCTGCAAAGTTTTCCCCCCAAGCGACAGAAAACGTCATACTACGTAGATGTAGTAGACGCATGCGCAGAAGAATTCCCGCATTTTGGCAGCCATTTTAGGACACTCAGGTTACTGGTTAGTAGAACACGTAGAGAAGCTTCCCCTAGATACAAATGTAAAATGTGGTGCAGAATTAGTATTTACGAACAGGATGATTACAATGTTAGAGGTTATTCGAGATGTTTGCATGCGAGCAAGTTTCTTTTTATACGAAACCTTGCTCCATCAATCCCCTCTCTGATGGCATTTTATGCCATCACTAGATTCTATTAAATCAGATGCCAACTTTAGCATTCTACCATTTCATTGTCTTCAAATCTCTTATTCCTTCCTCTATCTTTCTTAAATTGTGATCCTTTCATTCTTTTGTAGATATTTCCTTTCAATTCTTCAAGTCGTATTTCTTCTAAATTTCTTTTCCTGCCCTTCTCCTTCACTTCGTGCCTCTTTCTTTTCCCACTGCATTTGAGGCAACACATTATCATCAAAACTAATAAAGTTATGCCCATGATAGGCAATAATATTTGACCTAAGATACTCTTACCTATGTCTGAAAACCAACTACTGATGGTGGAAAAACTATTGGTTATTTTCTTCCATACACTGTCAACCTTCAATGGTTTTAGTTATTCTTCCAAATGTGTAATATTTTTAATATATCTTCCAATCTCTACACTTTTGTCAGGTATATACGTGCAACAATGTTGCGCTTTCAGCATTTTACAGACTCCACCCTCTTTTGCCAATAAGATATCAAGTAGCAAAACAAGCTTGGGTTTTGACTCGATGGCAGCAAGGCCAAGTCAAGAAAACTAAATAGAACAAAGAGAGTGCCAATGCTGCACTAGACTTTCAAAGAGATTTTTACAAATGAACTGAATTAAACATATCCATTTTATCCATTTTTTGGTTGATTTTAATCAAAAATATTTTTATGCAAATTTTTCTTATTATTTTGCACGGTTATATTGAAGTGATTAAAGCATTTCAAAAATAATCAGAAAATACAAACAATTACAAAAGGTGCATTCCAAATATTTACACTACATAGACACATATAAATGACAACAAAACTAGCGTACCTCAAACATTCAGACGACAAACAACACTCAATTTACAATTTACACTTGTATGTACAAAAAACAACAGGCCATCAGCGAATAACACTTGCAATACTTCAAAAACGCTTATTTTTTAGTTGTTTTTGCAGTTGATTAGCCAAAGGCGAAGACAGGTCAAGGTAGGTCAACGCGTTTCGAATCCCTTCACCGGGGATTCTCATCAGGACCAACACTCTCTGGGAAACAAAAGCGGACACAAAAATGAATTAGACCAATTGGCCCCTCCACAAAAATTTGATGGGCCGCTCAACTCTATTCGAGAACCTTACCTACAGCTTGAGAGTACGCAACCAAGGCTTTCAATAGATAATAAATGAACGTCCAACGGAAGATCTGTGGACAGCAGAGAAGAAAAGGTTTTTTTAGAAGAAAGACAAGGTCAAAGGAAAGATCAAACGTCTAAACTAATGTCTAATGGCTACAAAGTGGAGTGGTCTGAAGATCGAAATCTTACTTGCTGGGGCAGAGGATGTCTCGTGAGTGCATATATATCCCCTTACTCCTCCTGGTCGGAGTTGAATGTGCTAGTCGGGAGCAGCGTGTAAATTAATTCACCAGCTGAGATCTGAGGACAGATAGGAAACGTAGTCGTTAGACCGCGGCTATCCATACTGTTAAAGCTATTAACACACACACGATAGCTTCATCCTGTGAGGTCTCTTAATCGCATTTACCTCTTTGTCCCGTTAGTCGGACGCCATTGGAGCCATCGCGGACCGTGCACGAAGTCGAATGCTTGGGCAATGAAGTGGTAGCCATTTTGTTAATCCATGACGGCATCCAATTACAGGGCAGAGCTCCAAAGGCTTCTGGGAGATGTAGTTTGGCCACGATTTGTGTCCTTTAAACGGGAAAAAGCTCCACAGAAGGAATTCATAAAAACAAAATCAGAAAGTCGATGTGGTAGCAACCTTTTAGGTGTAATTTTGAGGTGTAATGTTTGGAAGCCCGTGATTATTAAAATGCCTGTCCCGGTTTCGAGCTACATTTACCGGCCGGTTTTTTGATAGAAAAACTTTATTGTGCAATATGAGTGAGCACCGTAAGGTGAACAAACTATACGGCAGTGTGTAGCTAAACACTCGGTTTTATAAGAAAACACGGGTTAATTCATGGACCACTCTTTAACCCATGTGTAGTTAGACTCCTTTCACTGGGCTCATAACGAGTTATACTACTCAATTCACCAAGTAGCCTACCCGAGGAAAGGTAACACCTCAGTCAACTAGTTCAGGGGCTCAGTTTCCAAGGGTGGAAAGAGGTGTGCTGGGAGGTGCGTCATCAATATAACACACGAACCGCCTTGTGTATTTCACAAAGCACCATGTAAGATGTCAAAGGACCGAGTTTTAGTTGGTTAATGAGAACTTAAAGGATTTTTTACAGATTATAGATCTCGGATAACTCATTCAGTCCATCCACTGATGTATTGAACTTGATGATAAGCATAGCCTCTCTTTTAACCAATTTGGCGTCCAGGTCGCCACCTCGGTTATCTTGTATGACTTTTGAGATCACAGTCCATCTCACATCTTTTTCTGTGTGGTTGTTGAGATGCCAGTGGTTCACCAGCGGGGCATTAGGCACATTCTTACGTACCCTCGATTTATGTTGTTGAATTCTTATCCTTATTTCCTGATTTGTTTTCCCAATATACAGCTTGTCGCATGGGCAAAAAATACCGTATACTACATATTTCGTTTTACAATTTGAGAAAGTGTTATGTTTCCAATGAACACCCTTGTGGGTGAAATGGTTCCCTTCGATTGTGGAATCGCAACAAACACATGACCCACATTTATGATGCCCTTGTATTGGAGGCAAATTAAGGAGACTTCTTATGTCCGGACTTTTAGTTTTTGGTAGTGCAGCTCGGACTAGCTGGTTGGCAATGCTCTTATCTTTTGTAAAGGCAAATAGCGGAGTCTCTTTGAGTGAGACATCAAGATTTTTGATCAGATGCCAATTTTGAGAAATGGTCTTCTTGAGCCAATTCGACGTGGGGCTGTAGGTCGATACACACACAATACTGTTGGTTTTAGATTTGTCCTTTCTCTCCAAGAGTGCTTCGCGTGGGGTCCACCAGGCTCGTTTGATGGCTTTCTTTAATAGTTTTTTGGGGTAGCCCCTGGATAGTAGATTGTTTTTCAAATTATCGGCATGATACAAATATTCATCCTTGAATGTACAATTTCGACGAATTCGCAAAAATTGGCCATACGGCAGATTGTCTCTTAAACTGCGTGGATGATTACTTGAATAGTGTAGTGCTTTATTTCTATCCGTTTTTTTCTTGTATAGTGTGGTGACTAGACTGCCATTGCTGGGGTAGATCTCAACGTCTAGAAATGGAATCTTGCATTTGAAGTAATTCAGACTAAATTTTATGTCTGGTGTTCTGTTGTTTAGCCAGTGGACAAACTCTTGTAGTTGGTTTTCATCTCCAGTCCAAGTTAAGAAGACATCATCGATGTATCGAACCCAATTCGTGATGTAGACTGTGAAAGGGTTGTTGTTATATACAAATCGATCCTCGTATTTAGACATAAAAAGGACTGCCAGCTCTGGGGTAAAGGGACACCCCATTGCGACGCCTTTAGTTTGCAAACTAAAGGCGTCGATGATGTCTTCTTAACTTGGACTGGAGATGAAAACCAACTACAAGAGTTTGTCCACTGGCTAAACAACAGAACACCAGACATAAAATTTAGTCTGAATTACTCCAAATGCAAGATTCCATTTCTAGACGTTGAGATCTACCCCAGCAATGGCAGTCTAGTCACCACACTATACAAGAAAAAAACGGATAGAAATAAAGCACTACACTATTCAAGTAATCATCCACGCAGTTTAAGAGACAATCTGCCGTATGGCCAATTTTTGCGAATTCGTCGAAATTGTACATTCAAGGATGAATATTTGTATCATGCCGATAATTTGAAAAACAATCTACTATCCAGGGGCTACCCCAAAAAACTATTAAAGAAAGCCATCAAACGAGCCTGGTGGACCCCACGCGAAGCACTCTTGGAGAGAAAGGACAAATCTAAAACCAACAGGATTGTGTGTGTATCGACCTACAGCCCCACGTCGAATTGGCTCAAGAAGACCATTTCTCAAAATTGGCATCTGATCAAAAATCTTGATGTCTCACTCAAAGAGACTCCGCTATTTGCCTTTAAAAAAGATAAGAGCATTGCCAACCAGCTAGTCCGAGCTGCACTACCAAAAACTAAAAGTCCGGACATAAGAAGTCTCCTTAATTTGCCTCCAATACAAGGGCATCATAAATGTGGGTCATGTGTTTGTTGCGATTCCACAATCGAAGGGAACCATTTCACCCACAAGGGTGTTCATTGGAAACATAACACTTTCTCAAATTGTAAAACGAAATATGTAGTATACGGTATTTTTTGCCCATGCGACAAGCTGTATATGGGGAAAACAAATCAGGAAATAAGGATAAGAATTCAACAACATAAATCGAGGGTACGTAAGAATGTGCCTAATGCCCCGCAGGTGAACCACTGGCATCTCAACAACCACACAGAAAAAGATGTGAGATGGACTGTGATCTCAAAAGTCATACAAGATAACCGAGGTGGCGACCTGGACGCCAAATTGGTTAAAAGAGAGGCTATGCTTATCATCAAGTTCAATACATCAGTGGATGGACTGAATGAGTTATCCGAGATCTATAATCTGTAAAAAATCCTTTAAGTTCTCATTAACAAACTAAAACTCGGTCCTTTGACATCTTACATGGTGCTTTATGAAATACACAAGGCGGTTCGTGTGTTATATTGATGACGCACCTCCCAGCACACCTCTTTCCACCCTTGGAAACTGAGCCCCTGAACTAGTTGACTGAGGTGTTACCTTTCCTCGGGTAGGCTACTTGGTGAATTGAGTAGTATAACTCGTCATGAGCCCAGTGAAAGGAGTCTAACTACACATGGGTTAAAGAGTGGTCCATGAATTAACCCGTGTTTTCTTATAAAACCGAGTGTTTAGCTACACACTGCCGTATAGTTTGTTCACCTTACGGTGCTCACTCATATTGCACAATAAAGTTTTTCTATCAAAAAACCGGCCGGTAAATGTAGCTCGAAACCGGGACAGGCATTTTAATAATCACGGGCTTCCAAACATTACACCTCAAAATTACACCTAAAAGGTTGCTACCACATCGACTTTCTGATTTTGTTTTTATGAATTCCTTCTGTGGAGCTTTTTCCCGTTTAAAGGACACAAATCGTGGCCAAACTACATTTCCCAGAAGCCTTTGGAGCTCTGCCCTGTAATTGGATGCCGTCATGGATTAACAAAATGGCTACCACTTCATTGCCCAAGCATTCGACTTCGTGCACGGTCCGCGATGGCTCCAATGGCGTCCGACTAACGGGACAAAGAGGTAAATACGATTAAGAGACCTCACAGGATGAAGCTATCGTGTGTGTAATAGCTTTAACAGTATGGATAGCCGCGGTCTAACGACTACGTTTCCTATCTGTCCTCAGATCTCAGCTGGTGAATTAATTTACACGCTGCTCCCGACTAGCACATTCAACTCCGACCAGGAGGAGTAAGGGGATATATATGCACTCACGAGACATCCTCTGCCCCAGCAAGTAAGATTTCGATCTTCAGACCACTCCACTTTGTAGCAATTAGACATTAGTTTAGACGTTTGATCTTTCCTTTGACCTTGTCTTTCTTCTAAAAAAACCTTTTCTTCTCTGCTGTCCACAGATCTTCCGTTGGACGTTCATTTATTATCTATTGAAAGCCTTGGTTGCGTACTCTCAAGCTGTAGGTAAGGTTCTCGAATAGAGTTGAGCGGCCCATCAAATTTTTGTGGAGGGGCCAATTGGTCTAATTCATTGTTGTGTCCGCTTTTGTTTCCCAGAGAGTGTTGGTCCTGATGAGAATCCCCGGTGAAGGGATTCGAAACGCGTTGACCTACCTTGACCTGTCTTCGCCTTTGGCCAATCAACTGCAAAAACAACTAAAAAATAAGCGTTTTTGAAGTATTGCAAGTGTTATTCGCTGATGGCCTGTTGTTTTTTGTACATACAAGTGTAAATTGTAAATTGAGTGTTGTTTGTCGTCTGAATGTTTGAGGTACGCTAGTTTTGTTGTCATTTATATGTGTCTATGTAGTGTAAATATTTGGAATGCACCTTTTGTAATTGTTTGTATTTTCTGATTATTTTTGAAATGCTTTAATCACTTCAATATAACCGTGCAAAATAATAAGAAAAATTTGCATAAAAATATGTTTAATTCAGTTCATTTGTAAAAATCTCTTTGAAAGTCTAGTGCAGCATTGGCACTCTCTTTGTTCTATTTAATAAGATATCAAGGGCAAGTTGATTTTGCAAAACCATATATCTAACAGCAACTAACTCTGTATTGATCAATAAAAATCCTCCAGCAGTGTCAGTAGATAACCGATCAACTACTGTTGACAATTGACAGATTTTTCGAGAATTCAGCAGAACCCCCACTGAAGGTATCAATGCACCAAATACATCACCTACTATTTCAGAAAAACTAGCTCTTTTACATCTGGTTAGTCCACTACTGTCATTACTGCTTCCAGTGATTCTTTTAACATGATAGACTTTAGGGAATACTATTCCGAAATAGCAACTCCCATACCAGTGATCAGGCAACCTAAAATAGGCTTTGTTTCCACAAATATAATAAATTCCAGGAAATACTGGATCAGTTCCTCCTTTTAGTCCCCAACCCCCAATTACTAAGAAATGATGTTCACATTCACGGGAACTAATAAATACATTGTTATATTCTGTTTTAAGTCTATGGAGACCGATTTTCCATTTCTTTTCAAAATCCAGAGACATAGCAGCATGAGTCTTGCCAGTTACTAAAAGGTCTTCTCTTTCAGCCCAGTTAGGTATCTGAGGTTTCTGTTCAGAGGCCCTTCTTTGGAAATCCTGTCTCCTATGTTCTACTAAATTCGAAAATATATTTTCTTCTTCATGCAATTTACAGGTTAAGATGTGTCTATGTGCATCAGCTATATCTATTGTCTTCATTGTTAGGACATATTCACTCATGAATTGTGAGTCTCAAGTACTAAGGACAGGGTTCATGCTCTTTCGCATGGGAACTTCTGAAAATATTACATCTACATTTGAATAATAATACTGCAGTTTTCCATTTCTATAGAATAAACTAGCTAATACACTACATGAAATACCATATGTCCAGGGTAAATGATGATAAGTTATCCCTTCAGCTACGGAATTTGACAATTTCATGCAAACATAAGAATCACTAACTTCCATAGTTTCTACATAATGTACTAAGAGATTTGCAAATACATTTAAATCAGTTTCATTCTTATCTATAGTGTGGTGTAAATCTAGCTCATCTGGTGTTTCTAAGTCTACTCTATCGCCCTTAATGTTTGCAACTTCTGTGTGTGCATTAGGACTATTCTGTTTGTCAGTAACCATCAAGTAGGGAGTAGCTATTGCTAATATCACCCATATTATGAGGACTATTATTAAACTACATATACAGATCCTACAACACTTCTTTATACAGCTTTATTTTGGTTTTTCAGCAACTTTATTATCAGACATTTTTGGACAAGAAGATTTTTCTCTTCTTTATTTCAGAACCTGGTATGAGATAACACCTTAAGCGTCTTCTCTCTTTCAAGTCGGTCTCACTTCTTCTCGATTTGTTCAACATTCAGCTCTTCATCACTTTCTTCATTTAAGTCGAGATTTTCAAAGTCTTCAAGAATAACATATGTCCACTCAGGAACCATGAACTTGTTATTCAATGTCTTCAATCTTTGACCCCTTCTTTTTGGTGTTGCTGTAGAAGGTCCAGATTGACTAGGTACTTCATTTACTTGATCAGGTTCTTCACTGATTGTCTTAAGTCGGCATCTCAGTCTCTTAATAATTCTTGGCCAATTATCACCTTTCCGACTTTTCTTAAACTTCACTGCACTGCCAGGTTCTTCAAGACTCCTTTTATTTTCATTTGATTTTGGCACAACTTGATCAGCTTCGTCTTCAGATTTCCTCTCTATCTGACCTTGTCCAGGGCTTATTATTTTGGCCTGTTCTGCCTGAATGGGTTCATCTACCTCAATCTGACCCTGTTCAGGATTAGTGATGTCTGGGTTTTCTTCTGTATCCTGAACTTGCGTTTCTATACCTATCTGGTCCTGTTCAGGTATATTTACCTCTTTACCTTCTTCTGCCTGAACGTTTTCTCTAACACCTAGCTGTCCCTTCTCAGACTCAGGAATGGGCTTTGGGTTTCTTCTGTCTGAGTATATTGTTTTCTCCTTAGCTGTTCCTGCTCAGGCTCCTTAACAGGCGTTTCCCTACTTTCCTGAGCGAGTTCTTCTATTCCTGTCTGGTCCTCACTCTTTTCCTGTCTGTCTAACTGTGTTTGACTCCTAGTTCTTATAAGTACTTCAGGTATGTCCACCACTGGGATCCAATCGTCCTGGTAAGTGCTCGGTTGTTCTTGGGCAGCTACCTCAGGATCTTTAATAGGAAGTTCTTCAGCTGCACAACCTTCAGCACCATCAATTTCTTGTTTCAATTTACACTCTTCTTCTTCAGGAGCTGGTACCCTTTTGGTATGACTCGCATGGATCCAATTAGGCAATCCTGCTCATTTTACAGCTGTTGAAGTAGTCAATATAACTTGATGTGGTTTGTCCCACCTTGGTGCTAGGCAAGATTCTCGAGTGTGATTCTTCACAACTACCCTGTCACCGGGATTCAGAACATGCGCTTGACTCAGCTGTCTGTTGAAAGCGTCTTCCCCAAGCTGATGAGAGATATAGCACACTCTGTCAGACAATTCTTTGCAATACTCCAAAACCAAGTCATCAGTTATATTCAACAGCTTGTGTCCTGGTACACATGCCTGTCTCATGGCTCTTCCCATGAGTATCTCCTGGGGACTGAATCCAGTATTTTTGTCTGGAATACTTCTGAGTCCCATCAGAACCAGAGGTAAGGCATCAGGCCATTCCAGTGGGGTGGATGCACACACCTTTCCGAGTCTTGACTTGGTTGTGCCATTTAATTGTTCTAACACCCCAGAGGCCTCTGGACGGTAGGCACAGTGTAATTTTTGTTCGACTTTGAATGCTTCAAAAATTAGTCGAATTATTTAAGTATTAAAATGAGACCCTCTATCTGATTCAATCGTTACTGGAGAACCAAATCTAGGGATGAGTTCTCTCAATAAAAGTTTGGCCACTGTCAAGCTGTCATTTCTTCGGGTCGGGTATGCTTCCACACACTTTGAAAATAAACAAACTATGACAAGTACATATTTCAACCCTCGACAAGCAGGCAGTTGAATGAAATCTAATTGAAGTCTTACAAAAGGACCCTCTGCCTTTCCGATCTTTCCCATACAGACCACAGTTTTCCTGCCAGGGTTCATTTGTTGACATATTAAACATCTTTGGCAAAGGCTCTCTGCTACATTCCTGAACTTTGCGTTAAACCAATCTTGTCGGAAAAGTCGAATCACTGCATCTCTGCCCACATGTGTGTCACCATGGTACATTCTAGCCATTGGTGCAAGCATACCGTCTGGCATGACTGGTCTGCCATCATAACAAACCCACACACCATCTTCTGCCCTTCTTTGACATCCTATTTTCACCCACTCTTCCTTTTCTCTCATGTCTACTGCGTCCTGCAGATCTTTTACCTCCTCCCAGGTTCCCACTCCTGCAAGTAGCATAAGTTGGCAGCTGATTCCACAAGTTTCCATTTTCTCATTTAAGCCAATCTTGTGCCTTGCACAGTGTTGGGCCACCTGGTCAGCATAACGGTTACCGGCTGTCACATCCTGATTGGTGAGCAGCACAATTAACCACGGCCACTTCTTTTGGTAATTGAATTGCCTCAAGTAATTCTTTCACAAAAATTCTATTTTTAATGGGGGTCCATGAGGAAGTCAGGAAATCCCTCTTCATCCATGGTTGGCCAAAATCATGCACATCCCCATAACCATATTGACTGTCAGGGAATATGGTCACTCTCCAATTTTTCCCAATTTTGCATGCTTTAATTAAAGCGATCAATTCAGCTACTTGAGCAGATCTGACCTCTGGTAAATAGGATGCTTCGACTATTCCAGTTAATGTACATACAGCATAAGCAGCATTCAATCCTCCCTCCTCGTATCTCATGCATGAGCCGTCTACAAACAGCTCATGCTCTGCGTTTTTCAATGGTTCCTCTTGTATGTCAGTACGTGGTTTGGTGCGAAGTTCAGTCACGTCAAGACATTCATGCTCAACCTCATCTTTCACTTCTTCTTCATAAGGATGAGGTGGTAAGGTAGCTGGATTAAGAACAGTACACCTCACTATTGTCACGTTTTCAGCCCCCAGTATTATTCTTTCATATTTTGTCAGCCTTCTGGGTGTAAGGTACTGCGTTCGGGTTCTGGTCAGTAAAATGACCACTGCATGAGGAACGTACACCTTGACAGGGTGTCCCATCAAAATTGACTCACTCTGTTCTATGCTTACACAAGTCGCAGCAACAACTTTCGGGCAGACTGGTAATGCACAGGCCACAGGATCCAAGGTATCAGAAAAATATGCCACTGGCCTTCTCATTGATCCATGTCTCTGTGTCAGAACTGAGAGTGCACAATTATCCCGCTCATAGCAGAATAATGCAAATTCTTTTGAATAGTCTGGCATACCTAAAGCAGGTGCTTCACAGAAACACTCCTGCAATTTTCTAAAGGATCCTATACTTTCCTCATCCCATTCTATAGGATCTTTCGCTCTTTTCCTGGTCATTTGGTCAGAGGTTTGGCTAGTAAAGCAAACCCTACAATCCACTGCCTACAATACCCCACAACTCCAAGGAACATTCTTATTTCTTTTTGGGTTCGTGGCAGCTGCATTTGTCTTATTATTCTGATTCTTTCAGAGATCACTCTTCTAATTCCTCTTTCTATTGAATGTCCTAAGTATATGACTGAGTTTTTACAAAACTGAAGTTTCTCGGGGGACACATTAGGTCCATCTTTTGCCAAATGATTTAACAACGCAATTGAATCAGTAACACAGTCATCTCGTGTGTTTAACGCCACCAATAGGTCTTCAATATACTGCACCAGGACAGACTCTCTGGGCAATACAAGAGATTCAAGGCTTCTTTTTAGAATTTGATTAAAGATTGAAGGACTTTCAGTGTACCCCTGAGGCACACGATTCCAGACGTGAACATGCTCTTCAAATTTGAACGAAAATAAAAGCTTGCTATCTGGATGCAATGGAATGGAAAAGAATGCATGACAAAAATCGATTAGTGTAAACCATCCGGCTTTCCATGGTATCTGATAAAGAATGACAGCTGGAGTAGGCACTACTGGGCAGCATGGTACAACAATCTTATTCATTTTCCGAAGATCTTGAACCACCCTATATTTTCCGTTAGGTTTCTTAATGCCAGGGGGCGTGGTCTGCAGCCCACGATGGCGGTCGCATAGACAGTGAGCTCCGGGCCGGGGCTCATCATCCGCATGTTTATCCTGCAGATTCCCACCTGATTTGGCCACTCGTGGGAGACGGCGGGTGTGCTGTGCCGCCTGGGTGGCTCCGGAGCAGTGTTTCGGCGATCGGACTCCTTGTGAGGCGCCGTCTGGGCCGGAGCGGATTTGGGGCCTGTCCGGGGCCTAGGTGCAGTGCTGGACATCGGACTCGCCTGTACTCCGACGCGGAGCTGGTGACAGGGCCCGGCGGGGAGGGAGCAGGCGAGCTCCCCGGTGCTGGGCCTGCGTGCGGTGCTCGGAGTTCGGAGCGAGCTGCTCCCTAGAGGTGTACTGCACACGTGGAGCGGAGCGGGGATGTGGCTGGCGGCGGCTGCTCGGGGGCTGGAGCAGTAAGCCCGGCAGGAGCTCCGGAGGGGCCGGCCGCCCGCGGAACAGCACGGACTCCGGGATTGTGGCCAGGTCGCGGCGGCGAGTGCAGAGCTCCGGTTCCCTCCCCCAGAGGTGCCGGAGCTGTGGAGGAGTCCAGTTGTGTTTGCACGGCAGGAGCATTGACGGTAGGCACTGGCGCTGCGGGGCAGAGGCGAGGGGGGGTTCGCTGGAGTTGCCCCCCCCCTGATTGTTTGCCCGCCTACTCAAGGACACACGGGGGTGTCTCCTTCCTTGCGGTGCCTGTCTGAGGGCACCTCCCCCCCCCAGCTGTGAAGTGATACTGGTCGTCGGCGTTTGAAAGGCCCGTGGATCCCCCCTTGCCAGTGGGGGTGCCGGGTCGGTGGGACCCCGCAGGGACCGGAGATACGGTGCAACACATCGCGGCCCGAGAGCGCCGCAGTCTGGGGCATGGGGCCGTTGCCGAAGCCGAGGTGAAAGCTGTGCTGCTTGGGGCGGCCCGTGAGCTGTGGGGGCACCCTGAACTTCCCATGGGGGCTATTGCCGTGGCAGTGGAGCCGAGCGGATAACGGCGACCTTCAAGGACGGCTGCGGCACGGGAGAGCAGTGGAGGTGCAGGAGCGGCTCCCGGATTAGACTAGGGGAACACCCTGAAGTAGAACTGGAGAGGGGGCTCTGAAGGGGTCGCGTGCACGCCGGGAGCACGGTGGCAATGGTTATACAGAAATCACTGCATTATTACAGCCACGGGTTCGCTGGTACTGGATTCCGCCCTGTTGCAGGCCATGGGGAAGGGCAGACCCAGGGTGCCGCCGCTGCCGGTGGGGGCGGGAGCCCCTTCGCCGCCATCGGGTCATTCATCGGCCCAGACGCACCAGGTGGACGGAGTGGCGGTGATGGCTCTGCCGGGGGATAAGCTAGATATGATACTGAGGGAGATCCGCGATTCTCGGGCTGTGCTGGAGGCACAGTTGGGCATCGTCTCAGTGGAGCTCAACCTGCTCAAAGACGACCACAAGAAGCTCGCGGAGAGAGCCCGTGCGACAGACCTCAAAGTGGATGACATGACTCCGCGGGTGCAGGCTCATGATGAGCAGATTCAGCAGCTGCGCCGGCAGATGGACGCTCTCCAGGCACGGGCAGATGATGCAGAAGGACGGGCGCGTCGGAATAACCTCCGAATTGTGGGGATGCCGGAAGGGACGGAGGGAACGAAGCCCACGGAGTACATAGAGGAGTGGTTAAGGTCGGCTGTGGCCCCCGAGGGATTGTCCCCTCATTTCACGGTGGAGAGGGCGCACCGGGTTCCTGCGAGGCGCCCAGTGCCGGGAGCAAACCCCCGCCCTATCCTGGCCAGGATTCTAAACTATAGGGATCGCGACCATCTGTTACAGGCTGCACGGACTCAAGGTCCTCTGCTCATCGCCAATGCCAGGGTGTCAATATTCCCGGACTACACTTTGGCAGTACAACGTAAGAGGTTCTCTTATATGGAAGTGGAGGCGAGAGCCCGAGCGGCGGGCCTCTCATTTGCTTTGTTGTTTCCTGCGAAACAAAAAATTCTCTATGAACAGCGGACCCTGTTTTTTGATACCCCGGACAGTGCTTGGGAATGGCTGGACACGAAATTCCCTGCAGTAGGCCCTGTGAGACGCATGGACTCTTCCCTGTCGAAGACTCGGGGTCCCCCTCGGCGGCGGCGGAGGGGTCTCCTCACACAGAGCTCGGTTTCGGCCTCTCTCGACCGCCAGCAGGTGATGGAGGGCAGGAGGGGAGCACTACGGGCCGCCTCCAATTTGCGTGCCCCCCGCCCGGACATCAGCCCTAGCCAGTCTGAAGATGTGAACACGGATACTGACACTGAGGGCAGCATGGCACTGTTTCCCTCGGCTGCCTCACGGCTTAGTGCCGATCCTCTGGCCTCAGATGGCAAGTAATGGCGAGTTCACAAGATCACACCGCATGCATTGTCTAGTGTTGTAGTACTGCCTGCTCGGGCGGGTCATAGTGCGGAGCACGCACCTAGCTGGGTTACTATATTGTGGTGAAATATATGTATTGATCAGACAGGAGGGAATAGCTGGCGAAGTCCCTGGCCCGGGCCCTGTACTGGGCCCATACGAGAGTGACACACCTGTTGCGGCAGTTTGCGATCTCCCCCCCCCTTAAGCAGTTGCTTTGGTTAAGATGAGTGGAATGCTTGCATGGCTCAAATGGTTTGGTCGAACGAGGTTTGTACGTTGGACCCAGTATTGGGAGTTGGTTAAATTTGTTCTATGGCTGTCGCACACTCTGATGGTACCGGGGATGGGGGTGGGGGTGGGTGGGTTGGGGTGGGATCCGGGGGACTGTACCAACTGTTTATGTTTGATGATGGCCGCTCATAATACATATACCATGGTTTCATGGAATGTTCGGGGTATGGGTTCGATCTCTAAGCGGCACAGGATAGCTGCACAGCTACATCGCTGTAAAGCCCAAATAATTTGCTTCCAAGAGACGCACTTGCTTCCCGCTGAGACCACGAAATTACAAAGAAGGTGGCGCGGACAGTTGTATGCAACGGCATATTCCGCCTTCTCCCGAGGGGCGGCCATCTGGATCAGGGCGGGTATCCCTTTTTCTCTCACTGAAAGTAGGGTGGATGACCAGGGCCGGTTTGTCCTCTTACTGGGCACACTCGATGGCAGGCAGGTAGTGTTGGGCTCCCTTTACGCTCCAAATACTGATCAAGAAGTATTCCTTGCACGGGTGTCCCGGGCACTTGCGGGGTGGTCCCATGTCCCGTGGTTGTTGGGCGGAGATTTTAATGCAGTATTTGACATTAGCCTAGATCGCTCCCACCCTCCATTGATCAACACGGCAGCAAGGACGCAGGCGGCAACCCTTACCCGTTGGGCGCGGGGTTGGGGACTAATAGACGTTTGGAGGGCGCTACATGTGAACATGAGGGAATACTCATTCTATTCTTACCCCCATAAGCTACATACACGGTTGGATCACTTTCTTTGTTCCCCTGAGCTTTCCACGGCGGTTGTACATTGTGAGTTCAGGGGGAAGACAATATCCGATCATAATCCTATTGAAATGCGACTGACTTGGGGCCCTTCCTTGACTCCCATCCCTGTATGGAGGATGCAGCCGCTTCAGCTTGAGGACCAGGTGTATCGGGCTCACTATCTACAGCAGTGGACACCTTTTTTGTTGATAATGAGGGCTCGGCCTCGTCCAGAGCAATTGAATGGGAGGCCTTCAAGGTGACGATCCGGGGAGTTGCCATGGGAACGGTGGTGGGATCACGGAGGGAGGTGATTAGGGATCTTACTGATATGGAGGGGAAGTTGCAGGCCCTGGAGGTTGCGGCCCAGAGTGGGGGGACCGGTGCAGAACAATTACAGTCTGCTAGGATCCAATACGCAGAGATGTTGGAGCGTTTACGACTGTTGGACTTTGCTGCGTATACCCAACGTACGCACACTACGGCAGATAGGGCAGGCACCCTCTTGGCGCGGATGATCCAACCGACATTGAGCCCTACCCCGGTTCTGGCAGTGTACACCATTAATAATATTTTAGTTACCTCACAGAGGGATATTAATCTGGCTTTTCAGGAACACTATGCCCGTTTATATACGGCCCCTTGCATGGAGGCTCCGGCGCCCGTACACGCGTTTTTGGCCGAGGTACAACTTCCTAAGATCCCTGATGCAATGGCCGAGGATCTCCTGATGCATCTGGCCGCCCCGATCACGGCCGGGGAAATCGGGGTGGCAATAAAAGCACTGGCCCGAGGCAAGACGCCGGGTTCGGATGGCCTCCCAGTGGAGTTTTACTCCACTTTTGCGGATCAGCTGGTACCGAGATTGCTACAACTTTATCACACTTCTTTGGAAAAGGGCTTCTCCCGCACACTACTAAAGAGGCGATCGTTACCTCCTTATTGAAGCCGGACAAGGTAGCGACGGACCTTCTGTCGTATAGACCCCTCTCTATTCTAAATACTGATTATAAGATACTCAGTAAGGTACTAGCGGCGCGACTAATGCCATGTCTTCCCCTCCTGATCCACACAGATCAATGTGGATTCATACCCCAGCGTAGCACTTCATTAAATATACGCCGGTTGCATGCCCTGATGCGCGCGGTGTCGACCACTTTCCCGCGGGCTGGCTGTTTGTCCTTAGATGTGCGCCAGGCGTTTGATACCCTCAGTTGGGAATATATGTTGGCGGTGTTAGCTGCGTTGGGCCTGCCCCAGTCCTACTGTGCATGGATTAAACTTCTGTATAACGAGCCTACGGCGCGTGCCAGGATGGGTCGTGCCATCTCTCCTATGTATTTGATATCCCGGGGTACTCGACAGGGGTGCCCCTTATCCCCAATGTTATTTGTATTAGCCCTGGAACCGCTAGCACAGCACCTGCGGCGGCTTATGGCCCCGCTCGGTATTCCACTCTGTGGCGAGATACATTCGATATCGCTTTATGCCGACGATATGTTGTTATATTTCCGAGACCTAGGGGCCAATAAACACCTCATAGCAGCTGCTTTTGCCAGGTTCGGGGAGATATCGGGTCTGTTTCTTAACCCGGCTAAGTCTGTAGCCTTTGCCTTTTACACTGCTCCAATGGCCCCTACCATGCAATTCGGGGACATGCAGTTTCACGTTGAGCCGGTTACTTTCAAATATCTAGGGATTCATATTTATAGATCGGATGCAGATACCATAGAGGGTAACGTGGTTCGTACCATCTCCTCGTTGCGCACCCAGATAGCCTTCTGGACCTCGTTGCCATTGACGATAGCGGGCCGGGTGGCTGTATCAAAAATGGTAATGCTGCCCCGTCTCCTCTATTATTTTGTGAACATACCAGTTGTCCTGCCAGCTTGGGTTTTTAAATTGCTTGATACCTTATTAATATCACTGATATGGGGGGCGGGAAGGCGTCGGTTGGCCCTGGCTAAGATGCAGCTGCCTACCACGCTCGGTGGCATGGGGGCACCAGACTTTAGGTCGTACTGTATTGCGGGGCAGCTGCAATGGATGGCGTACTGGCTGGCGGGTAAAAACCTATTTGAAATCGGCTATACCCCGGAGCAGCTACGCAGTGGGACACTACAGTCACAATTATGCCCTGGGGCCCAGAAATTGCGGGATCCTCCGTATTTGTGGAGGGTAGCATTCCAGTATTGGAAGCGGGCGGGGAGGATGGCAGGGCTTCAGTCCCCATATGCCCCAAATGTCCCCCTCTGCGGGTTGCCGACTGGGAGGGGGGTGTTGACCCGGGGCCAGCTGCGGGGATGGACTAACGAGGGAGTGGAATCGGTTGGAGATTTCTTTCTTGATGGCCAGTTGATGCAGCATGAGGAGTTCGTGCACGCTCATGCGGTGACTGACGCCTTGTTCCTTACCCATGCGACCATAGTACGTTACATTCGCACATATTGGTTTGCTGACCGGGCGGAGCCCCCAACCTTTCATTTACTGAGGTCCTTACACCTTTTGGGTCATGGGCGATATCTGGTGCGCTGGCTCTACCGTGGCCTGAGAGAGCATTTATCGGTCTCGTTGAGGCAAACTAGGCAGAGATGGGACCTGGTCTTGGGACGGAATCTGGACGATGGGGAGTGGACTCGAATACTACACCATCCCCGAAAAGTCTCACGGAACTGTCGTTTAAAGACAATCCAGTTGTTTATATTGCATGCAGCATACCTTGCCCCTGCAACGATACGTAGGATGTACCCCTCGGCATCGGCAGCATGTCCGCGGTGCCATGCGCCAGACGCTGACTTTCTGCACATGATGTGGAATTGTTCCAAGCTGAGGGAGTTCTGGGTGGAGGTGACGCGGGAGCTTGCGGCGGCAACGGGACGCACCCCTTGGGACACCCCCGAAGCCTGTCTTCTGGGGTTATTTCCCCTCCCCAAAACGGCAAAGCTAATGCGCAGATTCGCAGGGCTGGTTCTGATTTTGGCGAAGCGCATGATCACGAAGCGCTGGAAGGCGGCTCGGGCGCCGAGTATTGTGGCCTGGCGCGAGGAGGTGGGCAGGTGGGCAGTGGCGGAGCGGGAGGCTTTATACCAGGAGGAATACAGAGGCCTGAGAAAACGACCAATATCACTGGACTGGGCTCAACTGATGGAACAGTTTAAGGCAATAGAAGCCCTAGATCCCGCAATGTCACAAGATGCTATGCGAGTAGGTGGGGTGGAGGCGTAGACACGGGGGGCGCATGGCGTTGGCGGAGCTGGGTAGGTATTGCAACTGTACGCCCCGCTTTTTCTCAGAGACTTTGGCTATCCCCTGTGCACGGGGTTCCCGCCGGACCCCCTTCATGAGCTGGCTCGTCCCTTCCCCCCCCCCCTCTCCCGGGGGAGTTGCCTCCCTGTCCCCTCTTCTGTCTTCCCCTTCTGAGTCCTTTCTCCTCTCTCCCTTTCTCTCTCTCCCCCCCCCTTCCCCGCCCCTGCCTCCCCCCCCTGCCTTTCCCCCTTTCTTCTCCTCCTTGGTACGAGCCCCCCCAGTTGGGGGGCATCGGAGGTTGGTGAGCACCTGCCGCAGTTACATCGGCGAGGGTGGTTCACCCGCACAGCGACACCAATGGTTTTAGTTAGTTTGTGGGTGGGGGGAGGGGGGATGGGGTTGGGTTGAATTGTGCATCATATTAATCTGCTCACTGTGAGGACAGTGCCTGCCATTAGCAGTACTGATTGCTTGTCTTGTTCGCTCATATTCATTGCCTACGTTGGAACTGTTGTAATGCATGGATGGAGAGGCAGACTTTTGTAGGTTGGACACCAATTCTTGGACTAAATGCCGAAAAATGCGCAGATGACGCATTGTTATACGATACACATGTGTTTTCCTTCTTATTCTGTTCAATAAAGATATTTAAAAAAAAAGGTTTCTTAATGCCAAATATAGGCGAGTTACAAGGGCTACTTATTATTTCTTTCAAGATACCTTGTTCGACCAATCGCTCAATCTCTGCTGCAACACCTGCTTTTACTTCTGGACTCATTTTGTATTGTCTGGTATTCGGATAAACAGCGCCTTCTTTCACTGTCACTTTTACGGGATCTACATTTGCCATTAATCCTATTTCTTTTCCAGTAAAATCCCATATTTCTGCATTTACAGTCTGTTTGACTTTAGCAGGTAATTCAGCTTGTGTCATCATTGAATACAATTCATTTACTTCAGTTCCCTGTTTAGCTAACATGAACTTGTAAACTCCATCCTCATCTAGGGTTTGCATTGCAACACCATCCGGTGTGCAAAATATGGTGCAATTCATTTTGCACAGTAAGTCCCTTCCAAGCAAATTTACAGGGCTTGAGTCACAGACTACAAATGTATGCATTTCTTTAAAATTTCCAATTCGCAGTTCTGTGATCGGGGTTATAAAACCTACAACTTGGATGTTCTCCCGAGAGGGGCAGGTTAGGAAAGTCTGCTGTTCTTACAGTGGACCTGGTAGCACCAGTATCAAACAAGAAAGTGATATAATTTCCTTCCACTTTACCTTCCACGTATGGACCTGACTGATCTACCGGTAGGGATGCACCAAGTACGCACTCCCCTTCCTCCCCCCTCAGGCACCGTCATTCTTTTTTTAAATATATTTATTGGCATTTTTCATGGTTGCATTACGGAAACCGTGCACAGCAAGAATGTAAAGACGTTTTAACATCAATACCTCAGCATCAAGGTCTTTATCCAATGGTAAACAGCAAGACGACAATTACATGTCCCATCGGTCCCCCTCTAATCCATCCCCCCAACCTCCTGCCTCGCGCATCCCAGGACTTCACTGAGATGCAGTAAGTGTAAGTCCATAGTATTCAAGCCACGGCTTCCATATTCTCCAGAACCTTTTGGGACAGGCCCTTGCCTGATAGGTCGTTTTCTCCCCCAGCATATACATGTCCATGCTTCGCTTCCATTCAGTCAGTGATGTGCATAACACTGCCCCCCATGTCCTAGCCAGGTCACGTTTCGCCACCGCCAGTCCCAGCTGGAGTAGCAATACTTTTGTCCTAGGAAAATCAACTTCTGTGGAAATTCCTAGCAGGACTAACTGCGGGTTCAAGGCATCGCCCCTCCAGAATGGCCTCCAGCTCTTCTAACAGATTCACCCAGTATCTCTGAATCTGGGAGCATTCCCAAACCGTATGAAAGAAGGTACCCTCCGGCGCTCGGCAGCGCAGGCAGTTGGGTTCCTTCACTCTCCCTATTCGAAATAGACGTGCCCTATCATAGTACGCCCTGTGTAAATATTTGAGTTGGATCAATCGTAATCTTGATTTAATGGCCACCTCGCGAGGATGCATCAGCGCCATTTCCCAGTCCTGGTTCTCTATTTCCCCCACATCTAGCTCCCATTTGGTCTTCAACTTCTGTAAGGAGTCTGGTTTGTTGTTGATGATGGTCTTATACGTCCAGGAGACTGCCTTGTCTCCTATTTCTCCCGTCAAGAGGCGACCCTCTAGTGGTGCATATTCCGGAATTCCTGTCGTGTCAATATGTTGTGCCCGCCACGCATGTACCAGTTGTAAATACTTGTAATGTTGGGATTTGGCCATCGCATACTCTGTCTGAAGGTGTGAGAATCTTACTAGTTTCCCTCTATACAGTACGTCTTTCAGTTGTGATATGCCCAGCAGGTCCCATGTCCGGAAATCTCTCAATTTTGCAATTTCTTTAAGTCTGTTACCCGCCCAGAGCGGGTTTCCTTTGTCACTCAACCTGCCCATTTCATCTGTCGTTCCGCCTTTTTCCAGATTGCTATCACAATCTGTATGGCTATTAGGAGACTTGTGGAGCCCTTTCCCCCGTAAATGTAATGCGTATATGGATATGTGACGAATTGTGTGTGTTCAAGCGCGTATGTGGGGTGTTTCCTATCTATATGTTCCCATTCATTCATCACTATTAGATGGGTTGCCCAATAATAGGCCCGTATGTCAGGCAGGGAAATACCGCCATTGTATTGGTTGTGTTGCAATGTCTCCATCGCTATCCTCTGTGGTTTCCCATCCCAGAGGAACGTCCTCAGAGTTCCCTCTATTCTAGTGAACACCTCTTCCGGGATCCATTGATACGTGTTTTGTAAGACATATAGGAACTTCGGGAGCACTATCATTTTGTAAAGTGCAGCCCGGCCCAACAGGGTAAGCTGCAAGGTCTTCCACCTGTCAACATCCATCCGAAAATCCCTGTGTACCCTATAAAGGTTTTGTTCCAGTGCCACTGCCGCATTTGTCGTAACATATATACCCAGATATTTAATACCCTCTGGGGGCAATTGGAGTTGCCTCAGGCACACCTCACATCCACTACCACCTCCCACCGGGTAAAGGCATGATTTCTCCCAATTAATTGTGTATCCCGCATGGGCTCCATATGTTTCGCAACTATTCAGTATATTGGGATGGATGTCTCCGGTTTTGTGACATACATCAGTATGTTGTCCGCATATAGTGAGATGCGTTCATCCGATCCCTCCTCTCCTGGACCCCGAAATCCCGTTATATTTGGGTGTGCCCTGATAACACATGCAAGAGGCTCCAGGACCAGTGCAAAAAGCAGGGGAGACAAGGGGCATCCCTGTCTTGTGCCCCGGCCGATCGAAAATTCCTTGGACATTACCCCATTGACTCTAGTTCTAGCCAGTGGTTTTTCATAGAGAACGGCAATCCAACGCTTAAATACTGGGCCAAACCCGTATTCTTCCCATACTACCATAAGAAATGGCCAATGGACAGTGTCAAAAGCCTTCTCGGCATCTAGAGACAGGATGAAATGTGGGGGTTCTTTAGTGGTTGCCACCTCCAACCAGTTATGCAGCCTCCGGAGGTTGTGCCTTGTCGACCGTTTAGCATAAAGCCAGATTGGTCCCAATGTATGAGTCCCGATATGACCCTCGTAAGTCTGGTGGCTAATATCTTAGCCAGTATTTTAGTTTCCATATTGATGAGGGAAATCGGTCTATATGAGCTACACTTCTGCCGTGATCTGCCCTCTTTGGGGATCACCACGATTGTGGCAGTCCTCAAGTCTCTAGGGAGACCACCTGTCTCATGTGCCTCCAAGTATAGTTGAAGGAGGTGTAGGCAAAAGAGTATCACGTTCTGCTTAAAAAATTCCGGGGGGAGCCCATTTGGCCCCGAGACCTTGCCAGTCTTCAGCTGGCCAATGGCAGTTACAATTTCCTCTTTTGTGATTGTCCCATCCAACATCTGTGAATCACTGTTTGTCAGCTTCGGAAGGTGTGCATGTTGGAGGTAGGCCTGTACCTGCTTGGGTCCTGCCAGTTCACGTTGTGTGTAAAAGTGTTCATAATAATCTGTGAATGCGTTGGCTATTGCTAAAGGGGTGTCGTGCATCTAGCCGATATCAGTCTGTATCTGTGTCCCCCACCTGTTTTCTAATTCTTTCCTACTGAGCCATGCAAGCAGACGGCCTGTTTTGCCCCCTGCATCATATAAACGTCGGTGCATGGCTTGTATCGCATGTTGTGTGTCCTTTGTAGCCAATTCAAAATATTCCCTTCTGAGAATTTGCATTCAACGCTGCAGTGAGAAGTCACTACTTGTGCTGGTCTGTTTCCAGTTGCATTAGTTGGGATTCCAGCCCTGCAATTTGTTCTCCCTCCTTTTGTTTCTTGTGAGCTATGATGTTTTGTGCACTATCTCTCAATACTGGTTTGTAGGCCTCCCATAGTGTAATAGCTGAGTCTACTGACCCCACATTCTCACTAAAGTAAAGTTCAGAATCTATCCTAATTTCTTTAGCCACCTGTGGGTCTCTGAGTTCCCATGGGTTGAGTTTCCATTCCCCTGGTGAGCGTTGTGTCCGAGTACCCACCGTGAGCCACAGTGGCGAGTGATCTGAAAGGCCTCTCGCCAGATATTCCACTTTATGTATGTCTCCCAATTCTCCCACTGGAGTTAGTATATAATCTAGACGTGAGAAGGCGCTGTGCGCTCCCGAATAAAAGGAATAGGCTCTGATCTGGAGGTGTTGCCTACGCCATACGTCTGTGAGTGCCAGTGTGTCTGTGAACTTTTTGAGTAGCGTCTCCTTAGTACCTCCTGTGGGGGTCGTCGTACGATCCATTGTGGGATCCATTACATCATTAATGTCTCCCCCGATGATGTGTGTGTCTGATCCAGCTTGTAACAAGACTGTCGCTAGTTTTCCTAGTGTTTGTTTCTGTAGTCTGGGGGGCGCATATACGCTAATGAAAGTAATGTTTCTCCTGTCCCACATCCCCTTTACCGCGACGTATGTGCCACGTGGATCTGTCCACATACGCTAAATTCGAAAAGGCAGGGTTTTCCTAATCAGCATTGCCACCCCTCTTGCCCCAGTTGAGAACCTGGTGTGTGCTAATGTCTTATATGCCCCGCGGCCAATAAACCCACAGAGTCCCCTTTAGGTGTGTCTCTTGCAGTAAGATTACATCCGGTTTCAGTCGTGTAAAGTAGGTCGCCACTAACCCACTCTTAATGTTATTTCCCATCCCGTTCACGTTCCAGGAGAGGACCGAATATGTCCCCATGTTAGGTGTGGCCATCGTGGTGATTCAGTGTGTCTGTCCTGCTGCTTCGGTTGTCTCTACCACCCCAATTCAGGCTGTGTCTGTGTGCCTTTGATATCTGCCTGCTCACCATGATGCCATTTAACAATGTAAAAACCCTGTCCCCCTGCCCCATTCCCCACCCTCCCATACTACCCCATCATTCAACCGACTATCCCTTGGGTCAACAGGACCAACTTTGTCGTGTATGGATTAGAGAAGTCTGTCGCCCACCCACCCGAACTTACCCTCTCAAACTGATCCCTGCCCTTCTGGGCTCTATTTAACCAGGTCTGCCCACCCCAAGTCAGCTACCTGAGGTTGAGGCCTGCACGCTGTTAGTGCTGCTTATAATCTTTCATGCAGGGATATTCCTCATCGCTGTCCTCACACAAAATAAACAATCCAAACACTTCAAAAGAAATAACAAAAACCCCAAATCAAATTTGAAAAGGATATACAGCACACGTGGGATGGCGTGCAAGGTCCACTGTCTTTAGATTGTCCTTACGGTTCTCTGGGCCAATTTCTGAACATCTCTCTTCCGCACCTGCTTGTTGAGTATGTTTATCTATCTCGGTCGCGGCAGATGTCAATGCCTGATTCTTTAGGAGGTTAATGTTCTTCAACAATGGATGCTCACCCTCCGAGTCTGTCGTGATATCTTGATCCGTGCAATCTGCAGAGTGCTGTCTTTTCATATCCTCTGTCCGTGGTGGCCCCCGTGAGTGTCTCTGTGTGATGTAAACCCTCGGAGTCGGAGGCCCGGGCCGCCGATCCTATTATTCTGCTACTACGATATGGCGTCGCTCTCTGTGTTCCCCTGTGTGCAATCCTCCATATTCCTCCCTTTGAGCCGCTGCGGTTTGGGCTTATTACCATTTCTTGATGGGAATCTCCCCAAGGGTGCTGGTGTGTTTTCCGATGTTCTCGGCATGGGGCGCTCCTCCAACCAGGCCATGCCTCCTCTGGAGTATTGAAGAACAGAGTCCTGTCTTGATATATCACTTTATGTTTGGCGGGGAACAAAAGCATGTATGTGATTCGCATTTGACGTAGCTTGTCCTTTACAGAATCAAACGTTTTGCGTTGTTTCTGTACCTCGCGGGAGTAGTCCGGAAACACCATGATCTTTGTGTTGTCCAAACGAACATCTCCTTTTTTCTGAACTCCGTCTCTATCCTGGTAATTCAGGAATTGCGCAATGAGTAGTCGTGGGGAGGCCCCTAGGGGTGGCCGTACACCAGGTATTCTGTGCGCTCTTTCAATCACGAAGCATGGTGAGAAGCGGGCATCCGGGAAAGTGTCCATCAACCACCTCCGGAGGTAGGCCATGAAACCCATCCCCTCAATGGCCTCTGGAAATCCAAGAAAGCGGAGATTATTCCTTCGGGCCCGGATTTCTGCATCATCAACCCTCCTTAGCATGTCTTTCATAGCCGCTGTCAGGGCTGTGACCTCGTTCCTGAGGACAGTGGTTGTGTCTTCAACCTCTGATATGCGATTTTCTGCTTGCGTTACCTTCTCTGACACTGACGCAGGTCTTGACGGAGTAAGTTAACATCTATTTTGATCTCGTCAATCTTGCCCTCAAGAACCTCCCTGGAGGACTGTATTGCCTGGAGGAGGACATTGCTATCCGGTGGGCCCATCGATCCGGATGGAGGGGGGTCTCCCACGTGTAGAGGTTTAGCAAACGTGTCCATCCTCCCCTGCTTCTGTGTTTTAGAGTCTTTATCCCATGCCATCTGGAGCCGCTACCCGAGCGGGTCGAATGATCACGGCCCGTTCAAGTCACAAGGCGCTCTTTTCCTAGGCCCTATCTGCTGGTTTCACTTCACTATGGCCGGTTAACAACTGTTTCTCAGGCTGGGCACGCACCTCCGCCTGCAAGTCGTGGTTCCCACCTCCTGTTACTCTAGAGGCAGGGGGACGAAAGGGAGGGTGGAGGTCGTCCACTCACAGCTGTTGGTCTTGGTGTCCAACCGTCTCCCCGTTGGCTCCCGGACTGCACCGGTACCCCCTGCACTTATGCCCCCTTTGTCAAATATCACTTGCCCCTCAGTTGCTTTATCTCTATGCACAGAAGTCAGGTGCCGATATGATCTCTGGGAGAGTATATATCCCCGCAATATAGCATTCCCGCAGTGACATACAAACTCCAGGGATGCTCTATCCCGCAAGCCTTGCAGCCATACCTCTGTCTCCTTCAACCTCTCACTACTTCCTGTACCTTAATCGTTGCAGTCCTCACTTTGCTCCCTTTACATCTTGTCGCCAATAATTCCTCTCTATGAAAGGGCGGGAGTCTCTCTCTTCTGTGGCTGCCGTCCTAACGTATCTGACTGCCTGGTAGTGTTCACACTTCCCACTGCCTCAGGACCCTCCGGATCTCCGCTTCTGTTGTCGGAGCCGCAGCGCCTTCTTCTGTCCACAGGGTCTCGTCTTTGGAGCAGTCACCGCTACCGAGGTGCCTGCAAGTGCTCCTGCCACAACACCTCTGCCAATGCGCTCCAGATATTACTACCGGTGGCGTCGGCCGTCTATTCCAGGGTCCGTCTCTGCTCTTTCCTGGGCGATGCTGCGTCTCGTGCCCATCACTCACCGCATGACTCCCAGCCGCTACACTACGCGCCCAACAGACGGGGGGCTCCAGAAAGGTCCGGGAGATATGGGAGGAACGACGGGGACACCCGCTGCACTCCACCGCAACCCGCTCTCCTCCTCGTCCGCGGTCGTGACCCAGCTTTCGATCTATGGTCAGGCTCCCGCAGCTGCCGCCGTCTTCACAGCTCCGATCAGACCACCGCCATTTTCACCATTGCCCAGGCTCCGCTTCAGACCGAGCTCCTTGCCTCCGCAGAAGGATTTCTGAAGGTACGACCTCGTCGGAACACGGGTCATATGTTCCGGCACCTCGCCTGTAGGTGTTGTCCCTCAATTTGCCGATGTGCATGCATAGAATGTCAGGATCTTTTGTCGGCCCACAGAGCTCCGGTCGGACACGTCTAGTCCGCCATACTGCTGGCCACGCCCCTCAGGCACCGTCATTCGTGATCATAATCAATTAGAGGATCCTGCAAAAGAAACTGTGATTTTACAAAAATGTCTTACCACTTCCTTCTGGAAATCTGGCGTCCACACTGTACTTGGCTTGGCTCACAAAATTTGACTTAGGGGCTGGTGGCAATTGACTCTGAAGATCTATACCCTGTTGCTGATGACTCATTAACACCTCATTCTGCGTCTGTGGATTTTGATTCGGGCCATTATTAACTTGTATAGCTTTACACTCGTTCTTCCAATGCCCCAAATTCCCGCACCTGTGACAAGGAAATGTTTTCTATGCCTATTCCCGATTCAATTTTCCCCTAGATTTTCCCCCATTATTGTCACCTTGACCCTGTGCTCTTCCTTGATTTTCTGATTGTTTATTTAATTGACGCTCTTGCTGTTCTGCTAATTTTACTTGAACCCACATTACTTTTTCTTCTAAGGCTTTTCGTTTGTTATCAATTTTGTCCCCACAATATTTAGCATATTTAAAAATGTTGTCAATGGGCTTTGATTGCCAACACAGCATGTGCTGCTTAATAATTTGAGATATATCCAATCTCAGCCCAGACACAAATCGATACACGAAATGAGTTATGTCTTTGTTCTCTAAGCTTTCCTACCCACTATTCTGTTTGAACACCTGAAAAAGACGTTCGTAGTAGGCATGCACAGACTCATTTTTCTCTTGGGTTGTCCTGTCTATTTTTACCCAATCAGTTTCTTTCGGGGGAATTTTACTCTTCAGAAAAGTGATCACCTGGTGATATTTTTTCATTACATCTTCTGACGAGGCTTCTGTCTTTGAATCTCTTGGATACTCCTCACTAGGCCAATCTACAGTAATTTTACACTCTGTCCACAAATCTGCACGTACCACTATGTCAAACAGACCATCCAGAACTTTCAACAAAACCTTTGATACTTTCACAAATCTCTCAACTTGGCTGTACCATTCCACTGGTTTCTCTCTCAATTTTGGGTAATCATTTGTAAATGACAAAATATCCTGTCTATTCCATGGCACGTGTACGTACCCCACTCCGGATACTTCTCTCATCGGATACAATCTTTCAGTCTTTTCTGTTTCTCTCATGGCGTATTCAGATGTCGTTCGATTTACCTGTGCTTCTTCCTTTTTCATTGCCCATCTAACTTTCCATCTTTTAAGATCTCCCCACTTTTGCAACAGAAATAACAATTCCCTGATCTGCAATTTTCTTCCAGACACATTCATGTTTTCCAAATCCTTAACAGAAAATTCTGCTCTATATGGTTTCTGCAACCCCTTTGATTTCCCTATGTCACTTCCCATTTCCGATGCCAGATTTGTCAGCCTTTCATGGAATACCTTTGTATTTCATGTAATGTTCCTACAAATAAACAGTAATTCTTCCTCACTGTATGTGTTTAATCTGTCTAGACCCACATTTCCAGCAACCATTTCTTCTAATTTTACTCTCAATTTGAAAATGTCTAATATTTTTGGCTGTGACTTTGGCTTCTCTATTTCTTGAGACCATCTCTCTATATCTTCTGGGGTTACTATTGTGGCACTTCTAGTTCCTTTTTTAATTTTTTTTTATTTGTTTATATTTTATTATTTTATTTACCAAACAAAAGATTACAATGTGATAACTTCAGTTCCAGACCAAAAGGACCCCCCGCCCCCCACCCCAAGTCTGAAGAAACTATTATCAATATGTATGACAAGCAGTGGAAATCAATTAACCAAATTGACCGATAATCAATTAGACAGAAAGTAAAGACATAAAAAGTAACGATGCAACACAGGAAAATCCATAAACCGGAGACGAATGAGAGAGGAGGAAGATAGTGAATCGAAGTTAAGTGGGGGAAAGGCAGGAGCAGAGAGGAGGAGGCAGGAGAATAGGAAACGGAAGACAGACACAAATAAATAGATTCATGACGGAAACATTGCTACACATACCAAACGTAGCTATGCCTCCTGTACATTCAATGTGCTGAGCCACCTGGTTAGGGGAGCCCAAATCTCTAATACCTTTTTTTTCCCGGCCCTACCTTTCCTAGCATATATAGCTATCTCAAGTTTATAAGTGGCGAGCAGTCGAGCCTGCCATTGAGCAAAAGAGGGAGGGTTCGGATCCCTCCAATAAGAGACAATAAAAATCCGAAGGATAGTCATAGCCAAGAACAAGAAGGCGCCCCCAGATTTTATATTGAGCGTGTTGTTTAATCCTAGCATTAGAGTAGCAGGCATCAGTTGTATATCTTGCAGAAGCACTGTACTAATGAATAGTTGCACCCTTTCAAATAATGGGGCCAATTTTGAGCATGTGGCAAACATGTGTACTGAGTCTGCACTATACTCAGCACATCTCGGGCAAGTTGCTCCACTGCCAGTACCCCATTTGGCCACTCTGCTTGGTGTAATGTATAAGAAGAAGCCGGTTTTAAAAAATTGAGCTTGCAGCTTCGATGACAATAAGTGCGCTTGTGCAAGGCTTAGGGCGTGACAAAAGGTATTAGGAGGTACATTCAATTTCTGCTGCCACTTCATCAATTTTACTAATGTCATCAGGCCTCCGCTCATTTAACACTATATAAATGCTTCCGATCTGTGGTATTCTGGGATCTAGAATTTTATCTATCAGGACCATCTTAACGAACCCAGCTGGACCACCAGTTTTATTAGTTAAATATCCTCTAATTGCATTATACTGAAATAGCTGGATATTGTCTAGATTATACCGGGTTTTCAGGATACTGAAAGGCCAAATGCCTTCTGAAGTAATCAGATCTCCCAGTTTGGAGAAGCCCGCTTGATACCACTGTGGAAGATGTGCATTTTGAAAAATAAGTGGTAACTTGCTATTATTACGAGTGGGAGTATAGTAATTTAATTTGGAAAGTCCAAGTAATTTACGTATATTGGAAAATACACTATCATCATTCATGAGAGTCTTAAATCTGACCCGTTTGAAATAGCAATAATCCAGCTGACGCAGGTCTTGACGGAGTAAGTTAACATCTATTTTGATCTCGTCAATCTTGCCCTCAAGGACCTCCCTGGAGGACTGTATTGCCTGGAGGAGGACATTGCTATCCGGTGGGCCCACCGATCCGGATGGAGGGGGGTCTCCCACGTGTAGAGGTTTAGCAAACGTATCCATCCTCCCCTGCTTCTGTGTTTTAGAGTCTTTATCCCATGCCATCTGGAGCCGCTACCCGAGCGGGTCGAATGATCACGGCCCGTTCAAGTCACAAGGCGCTCTTTTCCTAGGCCCTATCTGCTGGTTTCACTTCACTATGGCCGGTTAACAACTGTTTCTCAGGCTGGGCACGCACCTCCGCCTGCAAGTCGTGGTTCCCACCTCCTGTTACTCTATAGGCAGGGGGACGAAAGGGAGGGTGGAGGTCGTCCACTCACAGCTGTTGGTCTTGGTGTCCAACCGTCTCCCCGTTGGCTCCCGGACTGCACCGGTACCCCCTGCACTTATGCCCCCTTTGTCAAATATCACTTGCCCCTCAGTTGCTTTATCTCTATGCACAGAAGTCAGGTGCCGATATGATCTCTGGGAGAGTATATGTCCCCGCAATATAGCGTTCCCGCAGTGACATACAAACTCCAGGGACGCTCTATCCCGCAAGCCTTGCAGCCATACCTTTGTCTCCTTCAACCTCTCACTACTTTCTGTACCTTAATTGTTGCAGTCCTCACTTTGCTCCCTTTACAACTTGTCGCCAATAATTCCTCTCTATGAAAGGGCGGGAGTCTCTCTCTTCTGTGGCTGCCGCCCTAATGTATCTGACTGCCTGGTAGTGTTCACACTTCCCACTGCCTCAGGACCCTCCGGATCTCCGCTTCTGTTGTCGGAGCCGTAGCGCCTTCCTCTGTCCACAGGGTCTCGTCTTCGGAGCAGTCACCGCTACCGAGGTGCCTGCAAGTGCTCCTGCCACAACACCTCTGCCAATGCGCTCCAGATATTACTACCGGTGGCGTCGGCCGTCTATTCCAGGGTCCGTCTCTGCTCTCTCCTGGGCGATGCTGCGTCTCGTGCCCATCACCCACTGCATGACTCCCAGCCGCTGCACTACGCGCCCAACAGACGGGGGGCTCCAGAAAGGTCCGGGAGATATGGGAGGAACGACGGGGACACCCGCTGCACTCCACCGCAACCCGCTCTCCTCCTCGTCCGCGGTCGTGACCCAGCTTTCGATCTATGGTCAGGCTATCTCCCGCAGCTGCCGCCGTCTTCACAGCTCCGATCAGACCACCGCCATTTTCACCATTGCCCAGGCTCCGCTTCAGACCGAGCTCCTTGCCTCCGCAGAAGGATTTCTGAAGGTACGACCTCGTCGGAACACGGGTCATATGTTCCGGCACCTCGCCTGTAGGTTTTGTCCCTCAATTTGCCGATGTGCATGCATAGAATGTCAGGATCTTTTGTCGGCCCACAGAGCTCCGGTCGGACACGTCTAGTCCGCCATACTGCTGGCCACGCCCCTCAGGCACCGTCATTCGTGATCATAATCAATTAGAGGATCCTGCAAAAGAAACTGTGATGTTACAAAAATGTCTTACCACTTCCTTCTGGAAATCCGGCGTCCACACTGTACTTGGCTTGGCTCACAAAATTTGACTTAGGGGCTGGTGGCAATTGACTCTGAAGATCTATACCCTGTTGCTGATGACTCATTAACACCTCATTCTGCGTCTGTGGATTTTGATTCGGGCCATTATTAACTTGTATAGCTTTACACTCGTTCTTCCAATGCCCCAAATTCCCGCACCTGTGACAAGGAAATGTTTTCTATGCCTATTCCCGATTCAATTTTCCCCTAGATTTTCCCCCATTATTGTCACCTTGACCCTGTGCTCTTCCTTGATTTTCTGATTGTTTATTTAATTGACGCTCTTGCTGTTCTGCTAATTTTACTTGAACCCACATTACTTTTTCTTCTAAGGCTTTTCGTTTGTTATCAATTTCGTCCCCACAATATTTAGCATATTTAAAAATTTTGTCAATGGGCTTTGATTGCCAACACAGCATGTGCTGCTTAATAATTTGAGATATATCCAATCTCAGCCCAGACACAAATCGATACACGAAATGAGTTATGTCTTTGTTCTCTAAGCTTTCCTACCCACTATTCTGTTTGAACACCTGAAAAAGACGTTCGTAGTAGGCATGCACAGACTCATTTTTCTCTTGGGTTGTCCTGTCTATTTTTACCCAATCAGTTTCTTTCGGGGGAATTTTACTCTTCAGAAAAGTGATCACCTGGTGATATTTTTTCATTACATCTTCTGACGAGGCTTCTGGACTCCAGCAACTGGTCAACACCCCCACCCACTACGCCGGCCACACGCTCGACCCCCTCTTCTCATCCAGCAAACACGTCACCTTCAGCCACTCCACCGGACTTCACTGGACTGACCACAGCTGCGTCCACTTCAGCTTCAGAAAGAACACGGTCCACCATCAGCCGAAGCAGGTTCCCCACAGAAACTGGAGCAAGATCACCGCCGACCAGCTCGCCACCTCCCTCAGCCAGAGCTCACCTGTCAGGACTACGGACCCTAACACAGCAGCCCTCGACCTCACGCAGTGGCTGACCTCCTGTGCCGACGACCTCGCCCCACTGAAGAACCCACTCACCAGGCCCAGCAGCAAGAAGGCCCCCTGGTTCACCGATGAACTTAAGGACTCCAAGAAGACCTGCCGCACCTTCGAGAAGGCCTGGCTCCTCAACAAGACCGCCGACAACATGACCGCACTCAAACTCGCCACTCGCAGACATCACCAGCTCATCCGCACCACCAAGAAGAAATCTCTGAAGGAACGACTAGGCAAGAACGCCCATGACAGCAAGGAGCTCTTCAACATCGTCAAGGAGTTCTCCAACCCCAGCACCGGCAACAACGACATCACTCCCTCACAGGACCTCTGCGACTCCCTCGCCTCGTACTTCCACCGCAAGATCACCGACATCCACAACAGCTTCGGCATTCCACCCCCGCACCCATCGGTCGAACCTACGCACCCCGCCGCCACCCTCCAGACATGGACCGAGGTGACCCCCGAAGACACGTCACGCATGATGAACACCATCCACTCCGGATCTCCGACCGACCCGTGCCCCCATCATGTCTTCAACAAGGCCGCCTCTACCATCGCACCCCACCTCCGAGACATCATCAACATCTCCTTCAACACAGCCACCTTCCCGGAGAGCTGGAAGCACGCCGAGCTCAGCGCTCTGCTGAAGAAACCAACAGCGGACCCGACCGACCTCAAGAACTTCCGCCCCATCTCGCTCCTTCCTTTCCCTGCCAAAGTCATCGAGAAGGTCGTCAACAAGCAACTGGCAGCCTTTCTCGAGACGAACGGATCCCTCGACCCATCGCAGTCCGGATTCAGAGCCAACCACAGCACCGAGACCGCCCTCATCGCAGCCACCGACGACATCCGAGCCCTGCTCGACAACGGTGAAACAGCGGCACTCATCCTCCTAGACCTCTCCGCAGCATTTGACACTGTCTGCCACCGCACACTAGTCCAACGCCTCAACGACACCGGCATCCAAGGGAAGGCTCTGGAATGGATCATCTCATACCTCTCCGGCAGAACACAGAGAGTACGCCTCCCTCCGTTCCGCTCCGAGGCCACCGAAGTCATCTGCGGCGTCCCGCAAGGATCGTCGCTCAGCCCCACTCTCTTCAACATCTACATGAAACCCCTCGCTGCCATCGCACGCCAACACAACCTCAACATCATTTCCTACGCCGATGACACCCAGCTGATTCTCTCCCTCTCCAGAGACCCCGACACCGCCAAAGCCAGCCTACACGAAGGGATGACAGACGTCGCTGAATGGATGAACATCAGCCGCCTGAAATTGAACACGGACAAGACAGAAGTCCTCATCCTGGGACCATCGCCCTCCGCATGGGACGACTCCTGGTGGCCTCCGGCACTAAGCACCGCACCCAAACCAACGGACCACGCACGCAACTTGGGCGTCATCCTGGACTCCTCCCTATCGATGGCCAGACAAGTCAACGCCGTCTCCTCAGCTTGCTTCCACAACCTCCGCATGCTCCGGAAGATCTTCCGATGGATCCCGACCGAGACCAGGAAGACGGTCACCCAGGCTCTCGTCACCAGCAGACTAGACTACGGAAACACCCTCTACGCCGGTACAACAGCCAAGCTTCAGAAAAGACTTCAGCGTATCCAGAACGCCTCCGCCCGTCTCATCCTGGACGTCCCCCGACGCAGCCACATCTCGTGCCACCTGAGAGACCTGCACTGGCTCCCTGTCAACAAGAGGATCACGTTCAGACTCCTCACCCATGCACACAAATCCCTCCACGACCTGGGCCCAGGGTACCACAACGACCGCCTCACCTTCTACACGCCCACCCGCCAGCTACGTTCCGCGAACCTCGCCCTCGCCGTCGTCCCTCGCATCCAGAGAGCCACCGCCGGAGGAAGATCCTTCTCCTACCTGGCGGCTAAGACTTGGAACTCCCTACCCGTCCACCTGCGGCTGACCCAGGACCACATGGCCTTCAGGAAACAGCTCAAGACCTGGCTGTTCGAGCAGTAGCAGACCCCCTTCCCCAAGCGCCTTGAGACCCTTCCGGGTGAGTAGTGCGCGATATAAATTCCATGATTGATTGATTGATTGATTGATTTGAATCTCTTGGATACTCCTCACTAGGCAAATCTACAGTAATTTTGCACTCTGTCCACAAATCTGCACGTACCACTATGTCAAACAGACCATCCAGAACTTTCAACAAAACCTTTGATACTTTCACAAATCTCTCAACTTGTCTGTACCATTCCACTGGTTTCTCTCTCAATTTTAGGAAATCATTTGTAAATGACAAAATATCCTGTCTATTCCATGGCACGTGTACGTACCCCCCTCCGGGTACTTCTCTCATCGGATACAATCTTTCAGTCTTTTCTGTTTCTCTCATGGCGTATTCAGATGTCGTTCGATTTACCTGTGCTTCTTCCTTTTTCATTGCCCATCTAACTTTCCATCTTTTAAGATCTCCCCACTTTTGCAACAGAAATAACAATTCCCTGATCTGCAATTTTCTTCCAGACACATTCATGTTTTCCAAATCCTTAACAGAAAATTCTGCTCTATATGGTTTCTGCAACCCCTTTGATTTCCCTATGTCACTTCCCATTTCCGATGCCAGATTTGTCAGCCTTTCATGGAATACCTTTGTATTTCATGTAATGTTCCTACAAATAAACAGTAATTCTTCCTCACTGTATGTGTTTAATCTGTCTAGACCCACATTTCCAGCAACCATTTCTTCTAATTTTACTCTCAATTTGAAAATGTCTAATATTTTTGGCTGTGACTTTGGCTTCTCTATTTCTTGAGACCATCTCTCTATATCTTCTGGGGTTACTATTGTGGCACTTCTAGTTCCTTTTTAAAAAATTTTTTATTTCTTTATATTTTATTATTTTATTTACCAAACAAAAGATTACAATGTGATAACTTCAGTTCCAGACCAAAAGGACCCCCCGCCCCCCACCCCAAGTCCGAAGAAACTATTATCAATATGTATGACAAGCAGTGGAAATCAATTAACCAAATTGACCGATAATCAATTAGACAGAAAGTAAAGACATAAAAAGTAACGATGCAACACAGGAAAATCCATAAACCGGAGACGAATGAGAGAGGAGGAAGATAGTGAATCGAAGTTAAGTGGGGGAAAGGCAGGAGCAGAGAGGAGGAGGCAGGAGAATAGGAAACGGAAGACAGACACAAATAAATAGATTCATGACGGAAACATTGCTACACATTACCAAACGTAGCTACGCCTCCTGTACATTCAATGTGCTGAGCCACCTGGTTAGGGGAGCCCAAATCTCTAATACCTTTTTTTCCCGGCCCTACCTTTCCTAGCATATATAGCTATCTCAAGTTTATAAGTGGCGAGCAGTCGAGCCTGCCATTGAGCAAAAGAGGGAGGGTTCGGATCCTTCCAATAAGAGACAATAAAAATCCGAAGGATAGTCATAGCCAAGAACAAGAAGGCGCCCCCATATTTTATATTGAGCGTGTTGTTTAATCCTAGCATTAGAGTAGCAGGCATCAGTTGTATATCTTGCAGAAGCACTGTACTAATGAATAGTTGCACCCTTTCAAATAATGGGGCCAATTTTGAGCATGTGGCAAACATGTGTACTGAGTCTGCACTATACTCAGCACATCTCGGGCAAGTTGCTCCACTGCCAGTACCCCATTTGGCCACTCTGCTTGGTGTAATGTATAAGAAGAAGCCGGTTTTAAAAAATTGAGCTTGCAGCTTCGATGACAATAAGTGCGCTTGTGCAAGGCTTAGGGCGTGACAAAAGGTATTAGGAGGTACATTCAATTTCTGCTGCCACTTCATCAATTTTACTAATGTCATCAGGCCTCCGCTCATTTAACACTATATAAATGCTTCCGATCTGTGGTATTCTGGGATCTAGAATTTTATCTATCAGGACCATCTTAACGAACCCAGCTGGACCGCCAGTTTTATTAGTTAAATATCCTCTAATTGCATTATACTGAAATAGCTAGATATTGTCTAGATTATACCGGGTTTTCAGGATACTGAAAGGCCAAATGCCTTCTGAAGTAATCAGATCTCCCAGTTTGGAGAAGCCCGCTTGATACCACTGTGGAAGATGTGCATTTTGAAAAATAAGTGGTAACTTGCTATTATTACGAGTGGGAGTATAGTAATTTAATTTGGAAAGTCCAAGTAATTTACGTATATTGGAAAATACACTATCATCATTCATGAGAGTCTTAAATCTGACCCGTTTGAAATAGCAATAATCCAGCTGACGCCAAAGGCATCCCCCTACCCTTTCCCCTAGTAGTATAGTATAGGGAGACGGGAGGCCTGAGGGGTTCTCTGTAGGAGAATCTTGCAATAGTTCAGAACTATATTGCAGAACAGTAGCCCAGTAGTAAAATTTTAAATTAGGGAGAGCCCACCCTCCTCTCTCTGGGTAATGAAAGAAATTTAAAAGCTCTTCTTGGTTATGCATAAACCCAGATAAACTGAGAAAATATTTGATCGATGGTCCTAAAGAAATATAGCAGTTTGGAGAAAAAAGTCATCTTTAAGACGTTGCACCTCCCCACTATTGTCAAGTGCATGTTGTTAATCCTTTTAAGTGACTTTTTCATATCGTCAGATTTTCTATAACAATTAAATCTAGATTAGAAACTATATTGACCCCAAGGTAATTAACCTTCTGGGTTACTCTATCATCATTCTAGCTTATATATTCGTTTAGCACAATCTGAGTTTTGGTTTTATTAAGGGCATAACCAGATATCTTCCCAAATTCTTGGGCCTCTTGTTCCATAGCGCTAATGGCCTTTTCGGGTTCTGGGGTTACTAAGGCAGGATCATCGGCATACGCCATAATCTTCGTATCGGTGCCAAACCTGCTCACCGCTACTATTTCAGAATTAAATTCGATTTTTTTGATCAGAGGATCAATATATAAAGCAAATAGCAGCGGTGAGCAAGGGCATCCTTGTCTTGTTCCGCGAGTTATCCCTATCTGCCTTGTCAGATGTCCTTTGATCGAAATTCTAGCAGTGGGGCCCTGATATAGAGCCTGTAATGCCTGCAGGATCCTGGGACCAAAACCTATCCGCCTCATGACCCCCCACAAGTATTACCAGGAGACCCGATCAAACGCTTTTTCAGCGTCTAAGAGTATTAGTGCGATCGGGTCTCCTGTTACCTCAGTGGCATCAGATAGGGTGATGGTCCGGCGAACGTGTTCCATGGTGCCCTTTTTCGGTGTAAATCCATGCTGCCAGTTTGATACCAGAGACTCAATATTTGAGGGAAATCTAGATGCGAGAATTTTAGAGAAGATCTTAGAGTCGGTATTGATGAGGGTTATTGGTCTGTATGAGGACATTTCCAGTGCAGGTTTCTATTTTTTTTTAGAAATATTACTATTTTTGCAGAAGACCAAGACTGCGATGGAGATGACCCATTAAAAATGGAAGAAATTACATTTGTAAATAGGTCTTTTATTTGTAGCGAAAATATTTTATAACATTCAAATGGGATATTGTCATCTCCTGCAGCCTTGCCATCAGGGAGGCTTTCTAGAGCGGTTACGATTTCCTTCAAGACTGGGGAGATTTCCATTTGGTCGCTACTCTCTCTATTAAGTTCCGCTACCGGAATAGCGTCTAGGTAGATATTAATCTCCGATTCTCTAAGCTCTCTAGACTTAGTGATTTCTTCTGTGTATAATTTCTCATAAAATTCCTTCAGAGTTCATTTGGAATGAAGGAATAAAATTGGCAGTAATCTGTTGCCTGGTGGATATGGCAAAATGATGGCCATTAAGTTTGCTGCATTCATAGAGCCTTTAGCGGGCCGAGGCCCATTTTGTAGCAGTTCTTTCTGCTAATATGGTCCCCATTTCTGCCTTAGCAACCACCACGTTGGTCTGTGCTTCTTCAATTCTAGTTTCCAACTGGACAGCCTGTATTAATTTTCTTTCAGCTTCTATCATTTGATTAAGTAGAGAGTCAGCCTGTGTTTTCTCTTTTTTATTCCTTCTGATGGAAAATCAAAGCGTCTCCACCCTTATACCTGCCTTTAGTGTGTCCCAGACAACCATTACCGAGGCTGACCCAGAATTAATCTCTAAGAACTCCTGTATCCACCTTTTCATATGTTCTCGGTAGTCATTATCGTACAGGAGGGCTTTTTCAAAGGTCCAGTTAGAGCTTGACCCACTATTTACCAGTCCCTCTATGTTAATAAGAGGATTGTGATCTGAAAGAAGTCGAGGAGCGGTATCAATAGCACAGTCATGAACCAGGGATGGAGAAACTAGAAAATAGTCCAGCCGAGCAAATGACAGATGGGTAGCTGAAAAGCAAGTATACCCATTCTGGCTAGGTTTCAACTTAGCCCACACGTCTTTCAGGCCATGAGTTCTAATCAAATTTAACACGGCCTGGAAAACCTTAGGTTTCCTGCCCCTATAAACCCAGGACCCATCTGAAAGCCAGGTACTAGGCAAATTTAGATTTAAATCACCGCACAGATGATTGGCAGTGGCCAATGTACCAGTTCCTCATTTACTCCATGAATTACCCCTGGATCGTCAAGGTTACTTCCATAGACTGGACAAATTGTAAAAACAAAATGAGAGGAAAGAGAAGGAATAGAACATCCTGCTATCACCCACCACCCTAAAGAGTCAGCTTTTACCTGGTTAACAACTAGGGGTAATCTTTTTGAGACCAAAATCCCGACTCCTTTGACCCTGGCCCCTTGAGAGGTCGCCCCAATAACCTTGTAACCCAAAGTGTTCAGCAAAGATTTCTGGGCTCCTTCTACATGCGTCTCCTGAAGGCAGACAATGTCCGCCCAAGATTTGAGCAGTTTTATGCCTTTTGCAGGATCATTTAAACCACAGATATTGAGCGAGGCAATTCTAAGTTTGTTTAACATATTAGTAGTTAGATTTTGAATACATTAACCCGGTGGCTTCATCAATAAACATCATCATCCTGCCAACATCTAAACGATAAATACAAATTAAAAAGACTTTTCCTGTCCTCCCCGCCCATCCCCTCCCCTCCCCAACTCCCGATTCAGTGCTCCCCATGCAGTCCCCTTATTGTCCATATCCCTCTTAATTCCCAACAGTTTTCCTGCGTCCTTTCCGAAAACAACCAACAAAAAATGTAAACCTGTAAATGTAAATGTAGTGTATTTATATAGCGCTCCGCATCCCCCCGAAAGGGTCTCTCAGGCGCTGTGCACATACCGCTGTGGAACCCTTCCTGACCTTTCCCTGTGAAGTGCCCACTCCTGGGCACCCCCGAGGTGAAGCCAGGCATCCTAGCGCTGTTGGGGCCGTTGTAGCGATTAAGCAAGCTATTGCCCAGAGTTGCAGAGTGTGACCCATGATTAGAATAGGCACCGAGGCGAGAATTATCGGGTCTGGGGAAATTGAGCCCAAGACCCGCCGAGGCGGGAATTGAACCCTGGTCCGGGCCAGACCTCTGCATCAGGGTCTGCCGCTCTAACCATTGAGCCACAGTTCTCCTACCGCTGCTTGCATTCCAGACCACCTCCCCCTACCCCTCCCAAAAACAAGCAGTCAAGAAAGGCCTGAGTGATGGTGAGCATGTGTGAGCTCCGGTCACCAGACCACACCTTGTTTCAACAATTGGTCGGCGATCTCTCCCCCCCCACTTTTTTTTTTTCTTTCTTTTTTCCCCTTTTCTTCCCTTTTTCTTTTATGATACAAACAAACAAGATCAAACAAGAGCCATAATTTCCAAAGAAAGAAAAAATAATAAGTGCGTCTGTGTAATATTTAGTGTAGAACGTAAAGCATCTATATCAATTATGAGAAAAAAAGGGAGTAGCAATTAGAGCCCATACAGGGATGGTTCAAATAGTTCCAATGGCTCAAATAAACTTAATTCATTCTCTTTCTTTCCACAATGTCTTTCAGATATTCCCCAGCTTTGATCTCAGACAGAAAAACCTGTGTGGTGTCTTCAAATGGTGTTGAAAGAGTGTGATCAGTTGACGTAACTTCCACTTGCGTTCGACTGTTGCATGGCCAAAGTCAGGCTTAGAAAATAATTTTATTCCGTTGACTTCTTTTTGAGAATTTGGTCTGGCTTGATCATATACCAGCTGCCTCAAAAGGAAGTTTCCAAAAAAAACAAGAAAACCCTAGGTTTCTCGGTTCCGGGACGGCTGCCATCTCTTCGAGGCTTTGAGTTGAACGGAAAACGGTGTGCCCTCTGGATCTCTTGGTCCCAATTCCAGCTGGACTCTGAAGGAAAGGCAGCACGGAGTAGTTTAACAATATATTCTCTGGGATCATCACCCTCGACCCCTTCCGGGATTCCCAAAAGCCTTAGATTGTTTCTCCGCATTCTATTTTCCTGCTCTTCCAGCTTGGTCATCAGGTCAGTAAGGCAAGCCGCATGAGATGAGCCTTGTTCTTTCACATTAGTCATGTCAGTTTCCAGAGACTCTGTCCGGGCTTCAACCACTGCAACTTGATCACCAATATCCGTACAAATTTTATTCAGTTTCCTGATCCCACCCTGAAGTTTTTTAGAGGCCCCCTTAGCGGCAAGGCTGTCAGATCTTGCTTCGTCCCGAAATTGTTTAATATATTCTTGTATAGAGGTCAGGGAAGGTTTGGCCGGACTTCCAATGATTGTATGTGGGCTCTCCTCAGCCTATAAATTGGGGGAATCCCCCAGGGGGAATGACCCATGAGAAGCTGAATAATCCCATTTCAGTTGACTCCCTGCTCTGCTCCTAGCTTTCTTTTTTTGCTGAATTGTTCTGGATGTTGGGTCAGATTCATTGCCCTCTTGTTTGCCTCTCTCGGAGGAGCTGACCAAAACATCTTCATTCTCAGTATCGGACAATGACCCATAAGAGACAGAAAAAAAAATTGTGGTAGCTAAATCTGGAGTCTGCTGGTCTGTAAGTCCAGGGCAGCCTATCTCCTTGAGACACTCACTACTCTCGGTCTCATTATTCTCCCAGGGGGTTTTACTATGCTGGTAGCTGTGTCTGGAATGATCAGGGTGTGGCTTAGTGCCTCTGTACCAACAGGGACACATTTTGAAGCCTCAGGAGCTGACGTAGGCATTAACAAACTCTCCCCAGTCCCCTCATTCCTGGGATTATTTGAGACATTGTCTGGGGCATTAACTGAGGCAGTTTGCCGAATTTGTGGCGCGGAATCCGGCTCCTGGGTCCCCTCGACCATCCGGTTACCCCATTTGAATTGATGTGCCCCCTCCCATCAGGTGTATTAGAGTCTATGAGAGTGTTGGGGGGCTTAGTTATAGTTATAACTGGGAAGTGTTTGGCAATGGAGGGCGAAATCACAGATCCTGCCACTGAACTGTCTTTTAGCACATTATGTCCTGCTGTCTTCCCAGCATTCTTTTTAACATTCCCCCATCCCGTTTACCTTTAGGGAAGGGATCCATTCTTTCAGGCAATCTCTCAGCAGGTCTCTCTATGTTGTCTCTTTCTGAGCCTCCTTGGTTCAGGGCCATTTTCAGCTTGGTAGTTTTCTGCCCCCGCGTTGTCATGTTGCACTTCCTCCTGCAGAGGTGTGTTACGAGCGATATCACAGCCCCCAGGCTATAGCTCCTTCCAAACAAACCGGCTCGAGCCCGGTTTGCTACAGTAACCGCTGTTTGCCCTTTGAAGATGTCGTTAATGTTGCACTTTAAATGTAGCAGACCGGAAACTCCAGCCCGTGTCTCCTTGCTGCATAGAAGTGAAATAGAGCAGCCGGGTGATTTGACTCCGCGTTCAGCAGCCGACGCCAAAGCGGACACCAGCCTCAGGTCACCGCGGAATAATTGCAGGTCAACGCATAGATCACCGATCGCCGATCACCGATGTGCAGCTCGTGGTGTGGCGGCTGTCTCACAGGAAGCTCACACTAGCGCCATCTGCTAGCACTTCTAGTTCCTGATGATGTTTCTAGTCTAACGTCCTTTGAACTACTAGGTAAATTTCTCTTCGGGTTTCCATCATTGGCTCCCTTATAGGAAAATCCATCAATGATATTACTGATTCATATTCACTTGCTTGATCATCTATTATTATCTTTTCTTTTCTTTGTTCTATGCTTGGGGCATGTATTACAGGAACTTCAGGACAGTTTGATTGTTCTCCATACAATGGAACTACTGGACCTATTGTCACTGGTATGATCAATGCTTCTGGATGTGCGTTTATCTGAGCTATTCTCTGAATCAATTCATCTCTATTTTAATTTATTGCTTCCCTTCCTTTTTCTTGAAGTACCCTGTCTGTGGTATCATGTACTATCTGGGGAACTGAAGGTGTTCCTATCATCGGGGCACTGGGGGTCATTCTATTGAATCCATCGTTATAAGGTGGAGGACGTTTCATCAATATATCTTCTAGGTATCCATCTTCTGTTTCTCCGCTACCTAATATGGTTAAATGCTTAGTTTTCTGTGTACATTTACCTCCTGACTGCTCTTCTGATGTTAACACAGGATATAAACCTTCTGCCACCATGGCCTGTCTCCATTGTTTCATTTGACTATCTCTAGTCTCTAGGGGAAATTTTGGGTAATATTTGCTTAAGGGACTGTTACTCCGGGGTCTATCATGTTCAAAGGCTTCCATTTCCCATTCTTCTAAAGCCTCATATTGAGTCAATCTAGGTTCTAATTCATTCATCCGTGTCCTTAAATTATACAATATTCTTCCATTAAAGCTTCCGTCCTTAGGAAATGCTAATATGTCATCATCTTTTGTATATTCTACCCAATTCTCTAACCATACACAGGTATGATAGCCTCTCTCCACCATCATGTATGATGCAGGCGTATTGGGAGGAGGAATGAGAATCCCCTCTCTACTCTTAATGGGTTTGTCCTTTTTGAAATAATTCTTAACTTTTTGCATAAATGTCATTTTTCTCTTTTCTCCGTACATAGCGTGCTTGTTAAGGTACTGTTCGCAAGCAAACCGTATAAATCTTCTGTCTGGTCGGGTTCCTGTTAATGTTGGATCGTACATGCAAACTCCACTATCTATTATTATTCTTGGGAGTTCTATTGTGTCAACCAATCAGACGCTTGCTTTAATTCTAATGTTTCTCCAATACCAGTGCGGTTTCTATTCTGAAGACCAATCAACTACTACGCTGTTCGCTCGCTCAGCCAATGCTTGCGTGGCTTTTCTGTGACGTCAATATTACTCCTTGATACTGACCCCTCCTTTACAATTTCGCACCAACTACACGCCCGCTGTTTCAACTAATCCCAGCGTGGCTCTCAGTGACGTCGGTGCAGCACCCGCAACTGACCCGTCCTTTACAAGGTAATGCGAAAACTTATTGTCTCACAAATTTCACACAAATTCCATTAATTAACCAATGTATAAACATTCGCTTTTGTGTCTGACCCACTAATTCAAAGAAGAGCAAAATTTCTTTCACTGCGAGTAAAACCCTTCCGCTTACTCTTCACACACTACGAGTAAAACTTTTCTGCTTACTCTTCACACAAGCATCAGAGAACCTGCTACTCCTTCAGTATTACCCTTTCTAGGTGATATAATACCAACATTTCACCAGCGAACTCCTCGCTGCCAAATATTCTCACTAACATACAAGAAATGTGCCCTAACTTAGTGCTTCCAGTCCTGCATAACTTTCAGCACTTTCTCGATCCAGACCAATAACCTCACTGCAGTGTGGCTTCCATTTACCACCCACGATACAATATTCCCAGGAATTTCCAGACAACATAAAACATTACATAACGGGTTTTGGTTAAACATAAATCGATAATTCAAAATTTCAAATTCAATCCTCACCTAACTAAATATACTAACCATGCCTCTGCTACCAAGAAAAACTGATGCAGCGGAGTTTACCCGCTCTACACATTCATACACACAACACTCATTTGGGTCCATATACATTCACACACTCAATCAGCTAATGTGCTTTAGTGCGACGGTTTCAAGCAGCCATATTAAAAGCTACTGCGCAGCTGCAAAGTTTTCCCCCCAAGCGACAGAATACATCATACTCCGTAGATGTAGTAGACGCATGCGCAGAAGAATTCCCGCGTTTTGGCAGCCATTATAGGACACTCGAGTTACTGGTTAGTAGAATACGTAGAGAAGCTTCCCCTAGACACAAATGTAAAATGTGGTGCAGAATTAGTATTTACGAACAGGATGATTACAATGTTAGCGGTTATTCGAGATGTTTGCATACGAGCAAGTTTCCTTTTATACGAAACCTTGCTTCATCACCATCAACACTAAGGAATTCATAACAACAGAACAGACTTACATACTTACAAATTTCTCCAACTGCAGAATGTCAAATCTAATTGAATACGTGTAAAAGGGGTGAGTGAGCCTGCACACCTAGCGTATATAAATTGTTCAGAAGTGTGAAAAATGATAAAGCTGGATAATGGTTCTTTTTAGCGTGCATACACGAGGGGGATGTGAGCCTACATCCCTAATTAATATGAGTTAGTGTGAAGAGGTTAAGGAAAACCCTAACCTTCGTGAAGCACCGGGTGGACGCAGAGGTCTCAACAAGTATAAACCCAAATAATCACAATTTACTCAGCAATTTTTCAATATCAATCATGTGCATAAAAGATCAAAAATGTTTTTTGAAACAATGGTCATCAGATATTTATATCAAAAAGCCAAAACTTTTGAACATAAACTGTATATATTTTACTGAAACATAAACACATGAATATGTTGCTCATCACATTATTCATTTGGCAATTATATGTTTATGCCTAAACGACCCGCAGTAGGTTCATACACTCGATCTAGTGGTACAACAGGGGAAGTCGCAACCACATCAACCTCCAAACCTTCTTTTTTAGCCGAAGGACAAGCGTCCAAATCACCTCCGGACAAAATCAATGGAACCAGAGACAACGTATCCGCAGGGGAAAAATAAAAAAAAAACACTGATACAGGCAGACCACAGAGGACTGCGAAGAAAACAATTCCTTAGTTTTGTTCCTACGTATACCTCTAACCACTTGGAAACTGAGATATCACTTTTTAAATTCATGCGAAAACTAAGGCTTAGGGGGTTCTTTTCAGTGAACCCTTCCATCGAAGAAAACAACTCAGGTTCACAACCTTTTCGACCTAAAAGCAAGTTCATGTCTCCCCTATCTCACAAATCTTTAGATACTTTTGAGATTTTGGTAAAAAAGGACCTGGAAAACATCAAATACACAAAACCTCGATGTTCCAATTTATCTCCAAAAGAATTACGGGTTCTGAATACTTTGAGACAAGACAAAACACTGACTTTCCTACCAGCTGACAAAGGAGGAGCCCTAGTGGTCCTCGACACAGATTACTATACAAGCAGTGTTAATGAACATGTGAAGAACACAGACACCTACATTGAAATGGAACAGGACCCAACTAAAGAATTCTTGAGGTTATCAAGTTGTATTTTACAACAAGGAGTGGATAAAGGCTACATTGATGAGAATACTCAAAGATTCTTATTCAATTCAACACCAAAAATTCCTCACACATACATGCTTCCCAAAATACACAAGAACAGGTCAGCTCCACCTTTTAGACCCATAGTTGCAGGCTGTGGGTCCATTCATGAAACAGTAGGACTCTATTTGGATTACCACTTACAACCTCTGGTACAGTCCTGGGAGACGTATATCAAGGACACTACGGATTGTTTGTTGAAACTAGAATCTGGAAAACATCACTTTGAAGAACACTGTTGGTTATGTACTATAGATGTGGTTGCGCTCTATACATCCATAGCCCACAATGAGGGACTTGAAGCGGTAGAGTGGAGACTATTACAATCTTCCATGCCGAAAGACAAATGCATTTTTCTTTTGGAACTACTACATTTTTCATTATACCACAGTTATTTTTCCTGGGATGATAAATATTATTTACAGATTACAGGCACTTCAATGGGTTTTCCTGGAGCCCCAGCATATGCGAATACATTCATGGCTTAATTTGAACATCGGATGCAAAAACAACAATTGATGGACAGAATGCAGAACAATGTCATACATTCACCCCAGTACAGAGATCTGGGCCTAAATCCATCGTTTTTATGCTCACCATGCCGTTCCAGTTTGAACCCAGCCATATGCAAATCAGTCTTGACCCTGTGCCTCATGGGCACAGTCCAGCCCGAACTGCCAAGCCAGGTCCTCCCTGGACTGGAAACAAGCATCCTGGGACCGGTTTCGGGGTTTTACCCCTCTTCAGCCAGGATAGCTTGATTCCAGTGGCATGGAGAGCAAGGGACCCACGTCTGGGCATACCCTTCCCACTCGGGGTGACAAATGCAAAAACAACAATTGATGGACAGAATGCAGAACAATGTCATACATTCACCCCAGTACAGAGATCTGGGACTAAATCCATCGTTTTTTTGCTCACCATGCCGTTCCAGTTTGAACCCAGCCATATGCAAATCAGTCTTGACCCTGTGCCTCATGGGCACAGTCCAGCCCGAACTGCCAAGCCAGGTCCTCCCTGGACTGGAACCAAGCATCCTAGGACCGGTTTCGGGGTTTCACCCCTCTTCAGCCAGGATAGCTTGATTCCAGTGGCACTGGGGTGGCAGAGTGGGCTAAAGAACGGTGATGGATTAAACCCAGATCAGTTGACTGGGGGTGAGTGCTTGCAATGTTCAACACTCCATCCATCATTTCCTTTGGTTTTTGCTTTGTTCGCCATAAGTTGGCAGGGTATGCTCAGACGTGAGTCCCTTGCTCACTTTGCCACTGGATTCAAGCAAACCTGGCTGAAGACGGCTGAAATGCCAGAAACCGGTCCTAGGAAGCTTGTTTCCGGTCCAGGGAAGACATGGCTTGGCAGTTCGGGCTGGACTGTTCCCATGAGGCACAGGGTCAGACTGATTTGCATATGGTCATGTCTGAACTGGGGTGGCAGAGTGGGCTAAAGAACGGTGATGGATTAAACCCAGATCAGTTGACTGGGGATGAGTGCTTGCAATGTTCAACACTCCGTCCATCATTTCCTTTGGTTTTTGCTTTGTTCGCCATAAGTTGGCAGGGTATGCTCAGACGTGAGTCCCTTGCTCACTTTGCCACTGGATTCAAGCAAGCCTGGCTGAAGACGGCTGAAATGCCAGAAACCGGTCCTAGGAAGCTTGTTTCCAGTCCAGGGAAGACATGGCTTGGCAGTTCGGGCTGGACTGTTCCCATGAGGCACAGGGTCAGGCTGATTTGCATATGGTCATGTCTGAACTGGGGTGGCAGAGTGGGCTAAAGAACGGTGATGGATTAAACCCAGATCAGTTGACTGGGGGTGAGGGCTTGCAATGTTCAACACTCCGTCCATCATTTCCTTTGGTTTTTGCTTTGTTCGCCATAAGTTGGCAGGGTATGCTCAGACGTGAGTCCCTTGCTCACTTTGCCACTGGATTCAAGCAAGCCTGGCTGAAGACGGCTGAAATGCCAGAAACCGGTCCTAGGAAGCTTGTTTCCGGTCCAGGGAAGACATGACTTGGCAGTTCGGGCTGGACTGTTCCCATGAGGCACAGGGTCAGACTGATTTGCATATGGTCATGTCTGAACTGGGGTGGCAGAGTGGGCTAAAGAACGGTGATGAATTAAACCCAGATCAGTTGACTGGGGGTGAGTGCTTGCAATGTTCAACACTCCGTCCATCATTTCCTTTGGTTTTTGCTTATTTTGAACATCAACATATACTGCAAAACCCCATATGGTGCAAAAACGCGGCCATTTTTCTTCGATACATTGATGACATACTCATAATATGGAAAGGTTAAAAAAATCTCCTAGAGCAATGTATTACTGCATTGCATCTTTGCAACCCAAGAATTCAATTTACCTACGATATTCAATCAGAGAAGATTCATTTTTTGGACATCAAGATTCACAAATCCACCACAGGTTTGGTTACTACTGTGTACCGGAAGACCACGGATGTTAACAATACTTTACATTTCAAGAGTGGACACCCACATTCTCTAAAAAAACATTTGCCTGTGTCACAATTGACAAGGATCAAAAGAATAACTTCGGACATCTACCATTGTGAAACTGACATAAATAATCAATTGGAAAAATACAGAGACCGGGGTTACCCAGATGACATACTTATTGAAGCTGAACAGAAAGTTGCCTAAAAAAACCGCGAGGATTTGTTATCTACTACCACGAAGAATCCAGTTAAACGTGAAGTGTTTGTACTCAAGTATTCAGCTCAAGCAACCCAAATCAAGTCTATCATTCGAAAGTGTTGGGACATAATTGAACTGGAGGCAGACTTCACTGGATTATTCCATGAACCACCTATATTCGCACACACCCGTTCAAAAAATTTGAGGGAGCTTCTTAAAACACGGTCTAGTAGCAAAAGCTTGCACCATACAGGCATGAAAAAATGTTACAACTGCGGGCAATGCGGCAATGCAATTACTGGTAACAGCTTCACACATCCTCGCACAGGTCAAAAGATAACACTTCACCACTCATCTGATTGTTACACAGAGGGGGTAATTTATGCCATCAAATGCCCATGTGGACTTGTATATGTAGGGAGGACCAGTCGTAAAATTAAAACAAGGATAATTGAACATAAAAGTAGAATTCGTAATAAAAACATGAGTTCTTCTTTAGTCACACATTGGGTTCAAGCAGCACATACAATCCCTCAATTGAGATTTACTATTCTAGAACGTATCCATATGTCTACAGGTACTGATGTGAACACAGTTCTAGAATGCAGAGAGACACATTGGATCAAGTTCTTGGGAACTGTGATCCCTGGGGGTCTTAATGAGCATTATGAATTGTTATGCTTTGTTTAAATTTGATTCTGACTGTGGCATCTTGATTACCAATTACTCTTTATTGAATTTGTACAGGATTTGCACTCGCTATTTTTGTTGCACTTCTTACTGCTTTTTTTCACTTCATCCTAACTTTTGCTTCACACACACCTTAAAAAAATTATTTTCCTTTGTTTAAAAAAAAAAAAAATCTTCTTTTTTTCTTGGTTTTATTTTTTACAATAAGCACAACTTTGTATTTCTTTTTTTCCAACACCGGTATTCTTGTAGACTAAGCCGTTTCTATTACTCTCAGTGAGTCTGTTTTCCATTTCCTATTTGGTTGTGAATAAATAACTCCCCGCCCATTGTTTGAACGTACGCAACTTCACTTATGCGGTTGTACGGGGTTTCCCACGGAAGGCCTGGGCGTTTCACTATCCAGGTGAGACGCGGAGATGCCATTCTAGAATGCGAAATTTCACCAACCTCACGAACCGTAGTTTGTGACACACTTTTGATGTACTTTCAGAGTATAGTGGTGTCTTTTGGTCACGCTTGCAGAGGAGGTTTCTGAATAACGATCGGCTGATTGCACATGGTAAGCTGAGTTTATACATCACTTTCTCACAACTTGCAGTGACTTTTTTGAAACACTCGATGTTTCTCGAGTGCTGACCATTGTGTTTACTTTCAGACTGAAATATTACAACGGAGTCTAGTACTTCTCTTCCGTTGGTAAGCAGACATTCAATATTGTATAGGGTCACTCATTAACAAATATCACACAGTTCGTTAAACACCTTAGCTTGGTTTCTTCGAATCAACAGAGCACACTAACGTATCACGTTGTGGTTTACGGCTCTTTTTTCTTTTTTTATGCTCCTTGGAGTGGAGATGATTTCCTTAGTATTTAGACTGATACAATTTTCGTTTTCCGGCAAACTTTTATCATCCATTACCTAAGGATACTCAACAGGATACACCACGTTGTTTCTTTACACATGAGCACAAACGGGTTTTTAGTAGACAATCGAGCACACAGATGTCTCCTAGCTGGGCCGTTTGGGTCTTTTCTTTGAGTGCAAATCCTATAGGCAAGTTCTGTAAATCTGCATTTTTGTATTTTGTTTTAATTTCTCCATGGATATTCATAAGGTTTCTTGTTGTTGTAGCTCTGGAAGATGATCCTTTGGAAACGACTACACGCATTCAAATGATTAATGTGATTTATACATCCCCTGACGAAGGGTTCTGTAAAAACCCGAAATGAATTGGGATTGTCCATCTTTTTATGCGTTCTGACCTTTAATCAAGGCACAAATATATAATTGCTAAATGAATAATGTGATGAGCAACATATTCATGTGTTTATGTTTCAGTAAAATAAATACAGTTTATGTTCAAAAGTTTTGGCTTTTTGATATAAATATCTGATGACCATTGTTTCAAAAAACATTTTTGATCTTTTATGCACATGATTGATATTGAAAAATTGCTGAGTAAATTGTGATTATTTGGGTTTATACTTGTTGAGACCTCTGCGTCCACGCAGTGCTTCACAAACGTTAGGGTTTTCCTTAACCTCTTCACACTAACTCAAATTAATTAGGGATGTAGGCTCACAACTCCCTCGTGTATGCACGCTAAAAAAAACCATTATCCAGCTTTATCATTTTTCACACTTCTGAACAATTTGTATACGCTAGGTGTGCAGGCTCACTCACCCCTTTTACACGTATTATTTGAGCCCACTTGTGAACCAGCACCCACACCATCATGTCTTGGAAAGACATATCTGATTTGACCACTAATCAAGCAGAAACCAAAGCATATTCCACAGATGAAGCTACATCTATCTACTCTTTAGTTAAAGAGACCCGCACTTTCAGTTCCTCTTCTGGAACTACCACGCAACAACTACGACAACTGGAATACCTGATGAGGAAAGAAATCAATCAACGTCTCCACGCTACCACACTCATTGAATACCATAAAGTTAAAAGGATCCCAAGAGGTTGGAGGATCGCGTTAAGACCAATGCTGTTTAAATACAACAAAACCTTTATGTCAAGATGGTATGCGATTTTGAACAAGTGCTCGTTGGATTTAATTTTGCTAATCGTCGAAGAAATATCCTCTATTTTGCATGATCTGGAGCACGAAATCAACACTCTCAAGGGTGAGCTTACACAAAAAATGGAACAGGAAGATTGGGAGAAGATCCTAGAGGATATCAATAACAAATTGGATACTCACGCAAGAGAAGTACACGAACGCAAGATCAGGAAATTTAAAAGGGACACGATTGATTATAAACTGGACGAGGTGTACTCATGGGCCGAAGCGTATGCCCAAAAACGTTCCTTTAAAAAACCGGGAACCACCTCCTCTGAGGAAAGTCTAGTTAATGAACAAGATGTATCTCTTCAACGACCCGCAGTAGGTTCATACACTCGATCTAGCGGTACAACAGGGGAAGCCGCAACCACATCAACCTCCAAACCTTCTTTTTTAGCCGAAGGACAAGCGTCCAAATCACCTCCGGACAAAATCAAGACAACGTATCCGCAGGGGAAAAATAAAAAAAAAACACCGATACAGGCATACCACAGAGGACTGCGAAGAAAACAATTCCTTAGTTGTGAATATTTCGCACAAACAACTCAGTAATGAAGAGATGAATGTTTTGAACAAAGGCACATCTTTTGTTCCTACGTATACCTCTAACCACTTGGAAACTGAGATATCACTTTTTAAATTCATGCGAAAACTAAGGCTTAGGTGGTTCTTTTCAATGAACCCTTCCATCGAAGAAAACAACTCAGGTTCACAACCTTTTCGACCCAAAAGCAAGTTCATGTCTCCCCTATCTCACAAATCTTTAGATACTTTTGAGATTTTGGTAAAAAAGGACCTAGAAAACATCAAATACACAAAACCTCGATGTTCCAAATTATCTCCAAAAGAATTACGGGTTCTGAATACTTTGAGACAAGACAAAAGACTGACTTTCCTACCAGCTGATAAAGGAGGAGCCCTAGTGGTCCTCGACACAGATTACTATACAAGCAGTGTTAATGAACATGTGAAAAACACAGACGCCTACATTGAAATGGAACAGGACCCAACTAAAGAATTCTTGAGGTTATTAAGTTGTATTTTACAACATGGAGTGGATAAAGGCTACATTGATGAGAATATTCAAAGATTCTTATTCAATTCAACACCAAAAATTCCTCACATATACATGCTTCCCAAAATACACAAGAACAGGTCAGCTCCACCTTTTAGACCCATAGTTGCAGACTGTGGGTCCATTCATGAAACAGTAGGACGCTATTTGGATTACCACTTACAACCTCTGGTATAGTCCTGGGAGACGTATATCAAGGACACTACGGATTGTTTGTTGAAACTAGAATCTGGAAAATATCACTTTGAAGAACACTGTTGGTTATGTACTATAGATGTGGTTGCGCTCTATACATCCATAGCCCACAATGAGGGACTTGAAGAGGTAGAGTGGAGACTATTACAATCTTCCATGCCGAAAGACAAATGAATTTTTCTTTTGGAACTACTACATTTTTCATTATACCACAGTTATTTTTCCTGGGATGATAAATATTATTTACAGATTACAGGCACTTCAATGGGTTTTCCTGGAGCCCCAGCATATGCGAATACATTCATGGCTTATTTTGAACATCAACATATACTGCAAAACCCCATATGGCGCAAAAACGCGGCCATTTTTCTTCGATACATTGATGACATACTCATAATATGGAAAGGTTCAAAAAATCTCCTTGAGCAATGTATTACTGCATTGAATCTTTGCAACCCAAGAATTCAATTTACCTACGATATTCAATCAGAGAAGATTCATTTTTTGGACATCGAGATTCACAAATCCACCACAGGTTTGGTTACTACTGTGTACCGGAAGACCACGGATGTTAACAATACTTTACATTTCAAGAGTGGACACCCACATTCTCTGAAAAAACATTTGCCTGTGTCACAATTGACAAGGATCAAAAGAATAACTTCGGACATCTACCATGGTGAAACTGACACAAAGAATCAATTGGAAAAATACAGAGACCGGGGTTACCCAGATGACATACTTATTGAAGCTGAACAGAAAGTTGCCTCAAAAAAACGCGAGGATTCGTTATCTACTACCACGAAGAATCCAGTTAAACGTGAAGTGTTTGTACTCAAGTATTCAGCTCAAGCAACCCAAATCAAGTCTATCATTCGAAAGCGTTGGGACATAATTGAACTGGAGGCAGACTTCACTGGATTATTCCATGAACCACCTATATTCGTACACACCCGTTCAAAAAATTTGAGGGAGCTTCTTAAAACACGGTCTAGTAGCAAAAGCTTGCACCATACAGGCATGAAAAAATGTTACAACTGCGGATAATGTGGCAATGCAATTACTGGTAACAGCTTCACACATCCTCGCACAGGTCAAAAGATAACACTTCACCACTCATCTGATTGTAACACAGAGGGGGTAATTTATGCCATCAAATGCCCATGTGGACTTGTATATGTAGGGAGAACCAGTCGTAAAATTAAAACAAGGATAATTGAACATAAAAGTAGAATTCGTAATAAAAACATGAGTTCTTCTTTAGTCACACATTGGGTTCAAGCAGCACATACAATCCCTCAATTGAGATTTACTATTCTAGAACGTATCCATATGTCTACAGGTACTGATGTGAACACAGTTCTAGCATGCAGAGAGACACATTGGATCAAGTTCTTGGGAACTGTGATCCCTGGGGGTCTTAATGACCATTATGAATTGTTATGCTTTGTTTAAATTTGATTCTGACTGTGGCATCTTGATTACCAATTACTCTTTATTGAATTTGTACAGGATTTGCACTTGCTATTTTTGTTGCACTTCTTACTGCTTTTTTCCACTTCATCCTAACTTTTGCTTCACACACACCTTAAAAAAATTATTTTCCTTTGTGTAAAAAAAAAAAAATTCTTCTTTTTTTCTTGGTTTTATTTTTTACAATAAGCACAACTTTGTATTTCTTTTTTTCCAACACCGGTATTCTTGAAGACTAAGCCGTTTCTATTACTCTCAGTGAATCTGTATTCCATTTCCTATTTGGTTGTGAATAAATAACTCCCCGCCCATTGTTTGAACGTATGCAACTTCACGTATGCGGTTGTACGGGGTTTCCCACGGAAGGCCTGGGCGTTTCACTATCCAGGTGAGACGCGGAGATGCCATTCTAGAATGCGAAATTTCACCAACCTCACGAACCGTAGTTTGTGACACACTTTTGATGTACTTTCAGAGTATAGTGGTGTCTTTTGGTCACGCTTGCAGAGGAGGTTTCTGAATAACGATCGGCTGCTTGCACATGGTAAGCTGAGTTTATACATCACTTTTCACAACTTGCAGTGACTTTTCTGAAACACTCGATGTTTCTCGAGTGCTGACCATTGTGTTTACTTTCAGACTGAAATATTACAACGGAGTCTAGTATTTCTCTTCTGTTGGTAAGCAGACATTCAATATTGCATAGGGTCACTCATTAACAAGTATCACACAGTTTGTTAAGCACCTTAGCTTGGTTTCTTCAAATCAACGGAGCACACTAACGTATCTCGTTGTGGTTTACGGCTCTTTTTTCTTTTTTTATGCTCCTTGGAGAGGAGATGATTTCCTTAGTATTTAGACTGATACAATTTTCATTTTCCGGCAAACTTTTATCATCCATTACCTAAGGATACTCAACAGGATACACCACGTTGTTTCTTTACACATGAGCACAAACGGGTTTTTAGTAGACAATCGAGCACACAGATGTCTCCTAGCTGGGCCGTTTGGGTCTTTTCTTTGAGTGCAAATCCTATAGGCAAGTTCTGTAAATCTGCATTTTTGTATTTTGTTTTAATTTCTCCATGGATATTCATAAGGTTTCTTGTTGTTGTAGCTCTGGAAGATGATCCTTTGGAAACGACTACACGCATTCAAATGATTAATGTGATTTATACATCCCCTGACGATGGGTTCTGTAAAAACCCGAAATGCATTGAGATTGTCCATCTTTTTATGCGTTCTGACCTTTAATCAAGGCGTAAACATATAATTGCCAAATGAATAATGTGATGAGCAACATATTCATGTGTTTATGTTTCAGTAAAATATATACAGTTTATGTTCAAAAGTTTTGGCTTTTTGATATAAATATCTGATGACCATTGTTTCAAAAAACATTTTTGATCTTTTATGCACATGATTGATATTGAAAAATTGCTGTGTAAATTGTGATTATTTGGGTTTATACTTGTTGAGACCTCTGCGTCCACGCGGTGCTTCACGAAGGTTAGGGTTTTCTTTAACCTCTTCACACTAACTCAAATCTAATTTAAGCCATACGCTGCCCTTGCAATCTATCATACATTGAACAAACCACCCAGATGGTGAAGCAGCGGATTTTCCAACATCACAGCCGAAACAGATTTATTGTTGAGACAGCCCGCCCTGGTAGGCCACTACAAAGAAAATAATCAGTATGAAACAGATCTCGTCTGGCAATTGATTGATCACCCAACTCTTCCACTTAGGGGTGGAAACCTACAGTTGCTACTGAATAAATGCGAGTGCAGATGGATAGCACGTTGCAACTCTGTTGAAAATGGTTTAAACACACTGGATGAGTGGAACACGGTCATTACAGCTCCATGAACCAACCACTATTTCCACACAACCTAGAAGATGCTACCTGATGTCCACACCAGCCATTACCGCTGCATTATTGCCCACCTTAAAACACACTGCCTCCCTCAGAACAGCTCGAACGCGGGTGACATAGTTTTCCGTTATAGGTTTCCGTTGTATGTACCACCTTGCACACCTGTAAGTATATCTCAAATTGTAACTGTATCTGTATAACATTGTTAGGTTTTTCTTTTTGTAGTCCATTAGCATGATGCCATTTCACCTGGCTGGTCTCCACCACAAACCCATTGTTCAGTTACAATCTGCAGTTATCCATTACCTAAAGCGACTTTAAATGACACCATGTGAATTATCCTGTCCCTCTAGTCATATGTTATGCTATAATCAACCTTAGACATGTTGTTTTAATTTTTTCCCCGTGACAGTTGCCCCAATTCGAGTGACGAGTACTTACTGGAAGTCACCAGATTTATTCAGACATGTTGTCTTATAAAATTATTACAGTTGTCCTCTTTTTCATTGAATACATCCTTGACGGCAGATTATGTATCTACCATGACCATAGTCTTATCGTGTTCAATTCCAATAACTGTAATTTTACTTGTTTTGAATCATTGTTAGCTTCAAGCTTGATGTCACGCTTTTACAACTAATTGTTATAGGTTGTCCTTATTAATTAAAAAAAAAAAAATTCTTTAATGTTGATTATATCCTTGACTGCAATCCAATTATCCATCTTGACCCAAGTCTTATCTTGTTCACATCAAGCTAATTTCAATAACTGGACAATTATTTGTTTTAAACCGCTATTATCTGTATACTTGATGTCACGCTTTTACAATTATTAGCTGACTGGCACATGCAGCCTTGAACCCTTCACTCTCGGTGGACTTGCTTCGAATATAGTCACTACCTTGTTCCCCAGGGGGACCGCGACAGACCTTCCCTTCCCCGGTCTAGTTTCCTGACTCTGGGCATTCCTGTCACGTGACTATCTGCCACAACACTTATTGCCGGTTTCCCCTGGGTTCCGAGCTCCCAGACTCTTCATTTGTCCCCGACCACATAACGGAGGGAGACTCCTCCGCCTCAGCCCCTGGAAATCCTGACCGCCACCGTGCGTTATTCCCTTGGATTGCCACCTCCTTCGACTAATCTAGTAAGTCACAGACCCTTGTTTTTACCCGCTTCCAGCCCTCGTTATTCTCCAAAACGCATCCCTGCATTAACACTGGCCGTAATCCCTTTCTTTCCCCCTTGTGTAGTACCTCCGCGACCGCCAGTCATACCGATTTTCAAATTGGACTCACTCCTTCGAATCATCACTCAGTTGGACCCACTCCATTGGGCAATTACACTTTCAGGATACCGGCGCGCCCCTTGAGTCGACCCTTTCAAATTAGTCATAAATGTCCCTATTCACCGATCATTTTCCCTCCACAGCACAGACACGGACCCCAGACACCGTGCTGTAAGCACCACATGCTGTTTGCTTTTACCCAGACACTTGATTCCTTCCTTGTCCAGCTTAGATAATTTCCACATGCCTTGACATCCGTCTTCTTTACTTCACTCTTAACCCTCTTAGTTACTGATCTATTTCTCTTATCCTATTCTAAACAGCACTACCTCCAAACTAATGACCATTGTCCTGATGAGAACCTGAAATCATTCAGGTTGAAACGCCGTTGACTACCCAGCCTAGAACTTTGGCGCTGTTGTGGTCAATTTATTTGTCTTGAACCCTGAATTTCACCCTACCATTCTCGTTGTGGTCTCCGTTCCTTTGTTCCCTATCCCCATTGTGATTGATATTACGGTTTTTACTGTCCTGTTTTAATGACTTCCAGTTCAGACATGGTTGTTTGTTGCATATTGCGCCGGTCTCACCAGGGCTAACGGGCCTTACTCCTATTATTGTTCCTTTGGTTGTATTCCACAGCAACCTTGATCATTCAGCATCAAATAGCTCCCATTCGAAAGCAGCTTGAAGAACGGATGAATCACTGCAGCCAAGGATCCCTTCATCTAACAAGACAAGTTCGCACCTGAAGCATTGCATGCTCCATGAAGAGAAATGTGTTTGCATATTTAGGACCCACTTAAAGCATCCTCACAGTTGGAACCACAAAGGAAAACTTCTGTGCCCCATTCCTGCATCTAAACCTGAATGGTAATTCCCAGTACTCATGCACACAACACATCCACTAGCGCTTCATATGTGTCTACCTGCTGGCACTGGAGACGACGTTGGAATTGGACAAGGTATATTGTGCATCTCTGTGTGCCATTACTATCTGTTGTCCTGTCAGATCAAATGCAGAAAACGGATTTGTACTATTGATGTAACGCCATGGCAAGTGGCTGGAACGTAATATTTGTAACATCCAGCTCAGCATCATAATGGCAAGTTGGCAGGGTATGCTCAGATGTGAGTCCCTTGCTCACTTTGCCACTGGATTCAAACAAGCCTGGCTGAAGACGGCTGAAATGCCAAAAACCGGTCCTAGGAAGCTTGTTTCCGGTCCAGGGAAGACATGGCTTGGCAGTTCGGGCTGGACTGTTCCCATGAGGCACAGGGTCAGACTGATTTGCATATGGCCATGTCTGAACTGGGGTGGCAGAGTGGGCTAAAGAACGGTGATGGATTAAACCCAGATCAGTTGACTGGGGGTGAGTGCTTGCAATGTTCAACACTCTGTCCATCATTTCCTTTGGTTTTTGCTTTGTTCACCATAAGTTGGCAGGGTATGCTCAGACGTGAGTCCCTTGCTCACTTTGCCACTGGATTCAAGCAAGCCTGGCTGAAGACGGCTGAAATGCCAGAAACCGGTCCTAGGAAGCTTGTTTCCGGTCCAGGGAAGACATGGCTTGGCAGTTCGGGCTGGACTGTTCCTATGAGGCACAGGGTCAGACTGATTTGCATATGGCCATGTCTGAACTGGGGTGGCAGAGTGGGCTAAAGAACGGTGATGGATTAAACCCAGATCAGTTGACTGGGGGTGAGTGCTTGCAATGTTCAACACTCCGTCCATCATTTCCTTTGGTTTTTGCTTTGTTCGCCATAAGTTGGCAGGGTATGCTCAGACGTGAGTCCCTTGCTCACTTTACCACTGGATTCAAGCAAGCCTGGCTGAAGACGGCTGAAATGCCAGAAACCGGTCCTAGGAAGCTTGTTTCCGGTCCAGGGAAGACATGGCTTGGCAGTTCGGGCTGGACTGTTCCCATGAGGCACAGGGTCAGACTGATTTGCATATGGCCATGTCTGAACTGGGGTGGCAGAGTGGGCTAAGAACGGTGATGGATTAAACCCAGATCAGTTGACTGGGGGTGAGTGCTTGCAATGTTCAACACTCCGTCCATCATTTCCTTTGGTTTTTGCTTTGTTCGCCATAAGTTGGCAGGGTATGCTCAGACGTGAGTCCCTTGCTCACTTTGCCACTGGATTCAAGCAAGCCTGGCTGAAGACGGCTGAAATGCCAGAAACCGGTCCTAGGAAGCTTGTTTCCGGTCCAGGGAAGACATGGCTTGGCAGTTCGGGCTGGACTCTTCCCATGAGGCACAGGGTCAGACTGATTTGCATATGGCCATGTCTGAACTGGGGTGGCAGAGTGGGCTAAAGAACGGTGATGGATTAAACCCAGATCAGTTGACTGGGGGTGAGTGCTTGCAATGTTCAACACTCCGTCCATCATCTCCTTTGGTTTTTGCTTTGTTCGCCATAAGTTGGCAGGGTATGCTCAGACGTGAGTCCCTTGCTCACTTTGCCACTGGATTCAAGCAAGCCTGGCTGAAGACGGCTGAAATGCCAGAAACCGGTCCTAGGAAGCTTGTTTCCGGTCCAGGGAAGACATGGCTTGGCAGTTCGGGCTGGACTGTTCCCATGAGGCACAGGGTCAGACTGATTTGCATATGGCCATGTCTGAACTGGGGTGGCAGAGTGGGCTAAAGAACGGTGATGGATTAAACCCAGATCAGTTGACTGGGGGTGAGTGCTTGCAATGTTCAACACTCCGTCCATCATTTCCTTTGGTTTTTGCTTTGTTCGCCATAAGTTGGCAGGGTATGCTCAGACGTGAGTCCCTTGCTCACTTTGCCACTGGATTCAAGCAAGCCTGGCTGAAGACGGCTGAAATGCCAGAAACCGGTCCTAGGAAGCTTGTTTCCGGTCCAGGGAAGACATGGCTTGGCAGTTCAGGCTGGACTGTTCCCATGAGGCACAGGGTCAGACTGATTTGCATATGGCCATGTCTGAACTGGGGTGGCAGAGTGGGCTAAAGAACGGTGATGGATTAAACCCAGATCAGTTGACTGGGGGTGAGTGCTTGCAATGTTCAACACTCCGTCCATCATTTCCTTTGGTTTTTGCCATGCTGTAAAATAGACATGTCTTGCTGTATAATTTTAACCATGAGGGGTGTCATTTGATAAGGAGAAATGGCGCCTATAGAGTTTGCATTAGTTACAATTATATGATTTCTGCGGTGCAAAAGGTGAGGGGAAACACCATATGCCCTAAAATGATTGGTCACTGGGGCCAATATTATTAACAATTCTTATCCTACGCACACAATCAATTTTACATATCAAGTTACATTAAGTAGATGTGAAAATGCATCAATAAAGAGTGGAAAAGTTCTTGTGTTTTTCTTTAATCCAAACAACGCCCAGCCAACACGTATTTCGACGAACGGGGAGGACCCCACGACTTCTTCAGGGCTAGAAACAATATGATAAATGTTTGTATCAATAACTGTGAATACAATATTGGTGAAAACATTTTACCATATGTGGAAACCCAAGCAACACGTAAAATCCATGAAATATATTCCAGATAACCTGGATGGAAGTCTAAATTATGTATTATCATAAATCCCGCCAGGTGACAACTCTTGTGTCACGAGACGGCCGGTGAGTGGGTGAATCAATAATGATCTTGTGAGTGCCTATAAAAGCAAATTATGTTCTGTGAATGCCGGTATATAACAACACAACTTAGACCTACCATGTAAGGACGTAAAGATCAATACAAAATCTGCCCGAGGGGCCATCCCTTCTAATTTGGCTCTGATTAATTAAAATAACCATTACGTATCATGGTATCCTCACTGAAGTGTGTTAGATGCTGCCAGTTCTCAAAATGTGACAATGTGGGAATACGAGGTGTGTTAAAATCCTTAATTTTTGGCAACCCAAACCGGAAGTTTGTTGCACTGTTTTATTCAGAAAAATCATATGGCCTCAGTTCCCTGAACCTGCCAATATTTGTCCCCCAGACATATTTTGTCTCTATGGTGTCTTTCCAACAGTCGAAACTAGTGTTTGTGACCATATTTTCCTTTGCCAGTGTCGGTGCAAGCCTTAAATAATAAGAGGCTGGGTCTGGTGTGTCAAAACCAGAAAACTAAGCAAACTGTTGTGCAAATGTTTTTGAACTACCTTTTGGCGATGTTGGGCAGTGTTCTCTTTGAGTGTAATTGTAAACAGCACATGGGATACTAGCTTCGTGTAAATAATAGTGACCATAATGTTGATAAGAAAACGTCTCCAAAATTAGATGTACCATCATACAATTCATCATGGGAAAATGCAGCCGATTGCTCTAGATCTGCAAGCAAACTGTGCACCGTTTCAATGTCCCAATCAGCAGAGAAAGTACTAGAGGTCACATTATTTAAGGACATTTTTAACAAATATGGAATTTGCACACGTTTAGTAGGACCATACATATCATACGAAACCCTCTTTCATACTATTCCTATCAGAACTGGTACTGCTGTAATGTTCACCAGGGACAGGTCCCTTAGTTCACGGTGCGATGATGCATGTGGTTCCAGAACCAAGTTCACAAGGTGTGCTGCAGAAAGTCCTGGGAGATCGTGTCTATTCAGGAGCAGGAAAAAGACAGTTACTCAACCAATCCAAAGGACCAGGAAAAGAAATCCAATTGTAATCCAGAGATGTATGAATGATGCAACAAAGTGTTAATTTTTCAGCCAAAGATAGAGGGCATGCACTAATAGTTTGAAAGGGAGAGGCGGTGGTTACAGTTCAGGTTCACATGAATCCGGTGAGATTTCATCATAATGCACGAAGTAGCCAGATGCTGTCCAGTCTATTTTTGGCAGCTCAGCAGGTTTTGTAGAACTGGGAGTTGACTAGATCTGTGGCATATTCACACAGACGTCGTCAATTTTTTATATTGAAATCTGTGTACTAGTTGACTGCACAGTTGTAGTTGTTTCAAGAGGAAGAAGTATCACTTTATTGTTGTTTACAGCTTCTCTTTGCAGAGGGGAATCTTCTGTAGTTATTAAAGCTTCCTACTGAACTTCTTGAATGGTAGCGAGAGAAGTGTGGTGGTTACCAGGAGCCCACGAGGCCTACTATTGAGAATCGGCCACATAACGTAGTTTGATCAGATCAATGGAGACAAACCTTTTGTCTGCGACTGGCGAGGGGCGGAAGAATTACAGTTCTAGTACCTTCAACAGCCAGGACAGGTACAGGTGCTTCATAAGATGGCCCAAATTCTTTCTTGTCCACAATTTTTCTCTGTCCAGGTCCCCAATTTTCGGGACCCAGGCAGGTCTTGCTGGTACAACCTTCAATTCTCCAGTGGCCGTGCATTTTACTTGGTTGTTGCTTTGTGCGCCCCAAATTCACTGAGTTCCTGTAAAACAGCCAAATGTTCATTGATGTCAAATGGTGTTTCCACCACCACTGCGCTGACATTATCGAAGTCTGGTACCCACATTCTCACACTGAACAGGAGTTTGTAAGGATTACGACTCCCTAGGGATTTTTTGGGAATCCTATCGAGTGCCCTCTGGACCCCTATAGATGATTGAGCCAACTGCCACACGAGCTTAATACCCTTGCTGTTACGGGCTGCTTTAAGTCACGTTTTTTCCTCTCAACTACCAAATTTCTCTTGGCATGGTAAGGGGAGGAGTACCGCAAGGCCACACCCAAACTTCCTATGGCTTCTTTGTAAGCCCGAGTGCTAGACGTCAGCCCCTGGTTGGAATGTAGTGTGCCAATTGCATATGTCCTGATAAAAATTCGCAAATCCTTTTTAACAATTTGATCATTTGAATCTGGAGCAGGAATCCACTGCCAGCAAGATGTACCTGTAAGCCCCGTCTGAGCGTAAGGGGCCGCAGTGATCCAAATAAATATCCGCCAGAGACTTGTATGAGATTAAAAAAGGTGTTTGTGGTGGATGTGCTACAGTGGAGCCTTTCATCTACTGGCAGATGTCGCATTTCAGGACAAAGTCATTGGTCTGTTTTGTTAGACCTTGCCACCAATAGTGCTGCTTCAGTAATGAGACTGTTGCACTCACCCACCTTGTGTGCTGAACACAGACCCTCATGTGCAGCTAGTATTAATCCCAATCTGCTATCTGTTTTTGGTATTACTTCATGTCTCACTCCTAGAATCTGAGCATACAAAATGTTTTGTGCATCTAACTTGTAGGAGTACTTGAGTGTAAAGCCTTTCGGCAGGTGGGTGTCTTTGCAAGCAGAATTGACGGCCACCATGATGTCTCTGTCTAATCTCATACTAGAATGAGCAATAGCCTGTGCGGTCTCATCAGCCATTGAATTCCTTTCAAAGTGAACGCCAACACGTTGATGACTCAATGTATGGATAACATGAGCCCGTAACAAGCATTCTTTCAGCTTTGCCACCTGTTCCCAAAGCAGGTTGTGCTTGATTGTGCAACCCTTGGAATATCGAAATCCATTCTGGCCCCAACAGTAAAGATATTCCTTTTAGAACTGGACGCAGTAGTATGAATCACACCCTATAAGTGTGGAGAATTTGGGATCCATACTTTGTAGTGCCAGTATCAGGACTTTGATTTCTGTCAGCTGCGCTATACAGTCCCCTAGAGACTGGGTGTGTGGGTTTTTGCAGGGCAGAACTTTCCGTCATGAATGCGCCGCTTTACGATTGCGCATGCCGCGGAATATTAGATCCAACGGTATAAATTATGTATTCATATCAATCTATAGGTATTATTTAATTTGGCAGAAGATATTCTTGTTTGTACTGCAGGAATGATTGGGTTAGTAGTGTAGAATCGAATCTGTAGTCTACATCAGTTGCAGTGAGAGAGTTAGCCCATTGAGTCCATCGTGGATGTAATGCTTTGGCATTTGGAATGCTTGCTTTAGTAACAGCCTCTTGGGCCGGTACCGGGGTAACGACAATGGTTCGCTTACCCCCAGCCAGTGCTTGCTCTCTCTCACTACAGCAGTCTATTACGCTGTGAGAATTTTCTCAGTGGGTGCAAAACGCATTTCAGAGTTTGTGTATAAATGTGAATTGTATGTAATAGGTATCGTATCACCTTCATTGAAAGTGGAATAGGTGTGCCCAGTGGGTCCAGCGACTACGTGGATCGACATGTTAGTTGTGTTTACACGTCTGTGCAAATGCTTGGAATGTTCTGGCGGAAGAATCCATTTGAAAAGTAATTACATTTTAAACTATAAAGCGCACTAATACCCAAAGGTGTCTAGGTGCAGATGCTCTGATTAATAGAAAGAAAGAAAGACTAAAACTACAGAAGGTAAGGAATACGAGGTTTAAGGGACCTTACTTTTTTAAACAGCCAGGATTTTTGAAGTTTGCGAAAGGAGAGAAGGTTAGATTCTTTCTTAAGTGCCATGGGCAAAGAGTTCCACAGCCTGGCTGTGCCTGCCACAAAACCTCTACTCCCCACCCCCAGGAGGCTGTTTTAGCTCTTGGAATTACAAGATTAAAAGATGATGAAGATCGGAGCTGCATTTTGGGAACATACCACACAAATCTGTGTTTAAAATAGTCAGATCCGAGCCCATGTAGTGCTTTAAAAGCAATGCAGAGGGACTTAAATTCAATTCGCCTCCAAACTTCAAGCCAATGCAATAGTGGCAGAGTGTGGGATACCGACTGATATTTTGAAACGACAAGCAGACAGTGTGCCTCAGCATTTTGGAGAACCTGCAGTTTGTTTAAACATCTAGACTGCATATTAAAAAAAGAGTGCACTACAATAGGCAATCTTAGCTAAAGTAAGTGCCGAAATGACAGATTTCTGCAGGTCAGAAGGAATAATAGGTAAGACTTTCCAAAGGGTTTTAATCATGAAAAAGCAGGATGAGGTAATGGCGTTTATTTGGCCTTCAAAAGAAAGTTTATCATCAAAATAGGATAAGTGTTTTACCCTAGTGACTGGGTTAGGAATATCTCCCATTTCCTGCGGCCACCAATTGGGTGTCCAGAACGAGGTGTCACACCCAAATAAAAGGACCTCAGTGTTTCCTGAATTCAGCTTCAGGCAATTTCTGGACATCTACTTTCCAACTTCATGCATGCAATCTTGGAATCTGGAAGCAGTGTCCTCAGGACTACCGGCCAGTGATGCCACGATATGCGTGTCATCAGCGTACAACACCACTTGATGCTCAAGTTAAAATGTCGATCAATGAGAAGACCGTGATTGACCGTGTCAAACGCCGCGGAGAGGTCCAACAGGATCGAAGCCATCTTCCCACCTTGGTCCAGAATATCCCTGATCTCCTCCTAAATGTTAATCAGTGCCAGCTCGCTGCTATGTTGGCTTCTAAATCTATGCTGTGTGCCGTCAAGGAGATTATTATCCTTAATGAACTGTGAAAGTTTGATGTTCATTGCTTTCTCTGCAATCTTAGCAGGAAAAGGCAGCTGAGAAATTGGCCTGTAGTTTTTGGGGTCTCTGCCTTCCAAATTGGGTTTCTTCAACAAAGGAAGAATGGAAGCTTTTTTCTACTCTCTTGGAAAATAACCTTCTGAAAACATCTTTAAGGTAATTAGCCGTAATCTCAGGGGCTAATTGATGGAACTTTGGGGGACAGGGATTCCAGGGAAAACCTGACCTTATTTGAAAGCTTCAAGAATAGGGGTATTGTGTGCTAGAGCTCCATGGAATTTGTCCCCTCTAAAATAGGGGAGGTAATCCCCTCAGTGGACGTCCCATCTACCGAATGAGAGGAGGCAAATGTGTTGTAGACTGCTTTTACTTTGGCCAGGAAGAAACCTGCTAATGAATCACAGAATTCTTGGTCGACTCCGGTGTTTTGGGGTTCTCAAAGCTTACTCAGCTTTTATACTCTCGCGCAAAGTTCTTTATGGATATTAAGAGAAGCCTTGATTTTGGCCGTAAAGTAACAGGTTTTGGCAATAGAGACCTTTCTTTTATACTCCTGAATCGACTTTTTATAGGAACTTTTATCATTGTGGTCATATTGAGTATGCCATGTGAAGAAACAATATCAGACTGTGTTAAAGGCCATCACTCCTGCTCTGGAAGTATATAAATCCAGAGCCCAATCCGCCACCCTTTATGGATCTGAGCTATGGGGTGGCAAAAATCTCCAAGCCCTAACTGTAGGGGAAAATAAAATCTTGAGAATGTTCACGTGTCTCCCCAAAAATACCCCAATGATCCCACTTACATACGACATTGGGATCAAAAGTTTGGAACACCTTGCTGTATGGAGGTTACTGGCATATTGGGTCAGAATTTGGACAACTGTGGAATTAGAGACTTGCAGGCAGACCCTGAATGAGTTATTGGAACTGAATGTACATGTTACTTTTCCTTGGATAGCCTATATTCGAAAATGGCTCCGTGATTCAGGTCTAAACAGGTATTGGGTAAATCCGAACCTGCTGATTCCTGAATCAAAGAGAGAGATCAAGTATATTTTTGGCAATTTTATCTTGCACAAAGTCACTTTAAACTCAGAGTCAGGGAGACTCACTACCCAATTCTTGTCTTTTAAAATGACCCCGAGCTTCGAGCCCTTCCTAGATGAAATTGAACCGCAACTAGCAAAGACACTTTATATGAAATTCAGATACAAGATACTTCAGTTAAATGTCTTTACAGTTAAATGGGCAAAGCCTCAACTGAAATTAAGGGACCCAAAATGTACATTATGCTCATTAGGTGCAAACAAAGATATCGGGCATGTCTTATTCTTCTGTACAGCTTATGTAACCCCCAGACGTAAATGGATTAAGCCATTATGTAAAAGGCAGAATACCAGAAGCTATTTAGAGATGCTTAGAATATTAAAATCAGATAGCTCGCAACTTATTATATTAGGTATCAGCAAATGTTTAATGGCCGCCAGTTACATAAGGAAAAAGAAAGGGCAAACATTTTAAATTCTTTTAATCCAAACACACTATATACATTGCTGCACTGATTGCTCGCTTATCCAATAATTGAATTATTCGTACAGCATATGTTGGGATAAAGGAAAATAGTATGAATGTTTTTATTGTGAACTAGGCTAGGATTTTATTATTTTACCTTAATTTTTAATTAACTCAAGCACAGTTATGGGCAAATTGCACAAGCATTTGCACTTTGTATTTACAACAATTTTAGTCGAATTATGATCGTTAGTACCATGTCAAAAATGGGAAATTCAAATTGTTTAAATTTGTTGCACTTTAGTTTTTATTGAATACTGTTCTTAATGCGTGTGCTGGTTGGAATAATATTACAATGTTTTTAAAGATGTGTTCGAAATGCTTTAATGATTCTTTGAATCGAATAAAGAGATTTTGAATTGAATTGAGCCAACTTGTTTCTGAGTTCTAAGACTATCGTCAAACCAGGGCTTGGAAGGAGAAGTCCTTTTATTTTTGGTGGCTTTTAAAGGTGCCAGAAGGTTCAGATTAGCAGTAACCCATTTATGATAGGTATTGGTAACCTCATCCAGATCAGCCGGGATTTCCGGTTTAGAGCAAATTAAATGTGCCCTGAAAGTCTCAGGGTGATTTTATGCCAGAGGTGACTTAGTATTTTAGTTGGAAGGGAACGCACAATATCAACTTCAGATTCCGCTGAATGGTCAGACCAAACCAGAGGAAGAATAGATGATATACTGAGATAGGGATAGTCAGAGAAGATGCCATTCAAGGTGTGTCCAGCTGCATGATTAGGATCTTTAACTATCTGTGCAAGACCTACACTTTCCAGGAGATCAATGAAAATAGTAGTTTCTCCGTCTAAGGTGTGATCAAGGTGCAGGTTAAAATCCACTAAAATGGTAAAATCTGGGAAGTGAACTTCACTGTCCGTCAATTGGCTACTATTATTCAAAAAAGCTGCTCTAGAACTCGGAGACCAATAAATTAAAGCCCCATTAAAAGAATAATGGTTGGTTAAAGCTATTTTGAAAGCTAGTGCCTTGCAAATCGATACGGCCCATAGATGCTCAAAGGAGACTTTCAGATGGTTCCGGTATATGATTGCTAACCCATACACCATTTTGTTTTTTAAGATCTGATCTAGAGATGGCAAACCCAGGAGGAGAAGCCATAATGAGGCCAGGATCCAGCCCGGCAACTGCCCAGGTCTCTGTGATAAATGCCATGTCCAGTGCGTGATACTCTAGAAAATCAGGAAAAGGCAAGGCGTTTTTTTTTACCATTGATCTGGCGTTTATGAGCATTGCTTTAAACTTTATGGCCTAATATTATAAGTGGTGGTGCCAGACATTGGGGGAATTAAACCTTTCATTTTTGTGTTAACTAAGGTAAGCTGACATTGTGGGCAGGTTCTAAGGCTTAGCGGATCTAGTGGTACCAGCGTGTGTCCTGGACGCTGCTTACAGTGATCCCTATAAAAGACCAATTCACCTAGTGAATAACAACGAAGAGTTACCTGTTATGAGGGAAAACCGGCAAGGTAGCTGGCACTGAGTGCAGTCCGAGCACGGATGCGCGCAGACGGGCTTGACAGCGGCGCGCCCGCTGAGTAGACGCGATCCCTCCATTTTTAGTGTGACGAAATGAGGGGACGAGGCCAAGTTTCAACGCTGATAGCGTGTGGCCAGAAAAACTGTTGGACAACAGAAGAGAATAAACCAGGGTCCAGCAACCCCCTCTTACCTTAACCAGGCTCCCCTGTTAAGAGGAGTAACTGGTAATTTAGAATAAACTAAATAAACAGTGAGAAAACAAAATCATACAAACAATAAAAATGGGTCTTAACCCACTAAAAGAAGGCACCCAGGTCCTACAGGAGCCAGGCTCCTCCTGAAATGACACCAAGGTGCCTACAAGGAAAGGAAATATGGGAAGCGTAGAGTACAAGAGTAGGCAGTAATACCTCTCAATTGGAGCTGCGCGGACACACTCCCAGTCCATTCAAATATCCCTCCATTCTTAGCGTGAAAAAAGGAGGGGGCGTGGCCAAGTTCCGAAGCTAATAGCGTGTGGCTGGAAAAACAGTTGGACAACAGAAGAGAATAAACAATGGTCCAGCAATCCCTCCTACCTTAACCAGACTCCCCTGTTAAGGTAAGTTACTGGTAATTTAAAATAAACTAAATAAACAGTAGGAAAAGTAAATCATACAAACAATAAAAGCGGGTCTTAATCAACTAAAGATGGCGCCCAGGTCCTACAGGAGCCAGGCACCTCCTGAAATGGCACCAATGTGCCTACAAGGAAAGGAAATATGGGCAGCGTAGAGTACAAGAGTAGGCAATAATACCTATCATGTGGAGCTGCGCGAACGCACTCCCAGTCCATTTAAATATCCCTCCATTCTTGGCAAGACAAAATGACGGGGCATGGGCAAGTTCCGAGGCTGATAGCGTGTGGCCGAAAAAACTGTTTGACAACAGAGGAAAACAAACCAGGGTCCAGCAACCCCCCTACCTTAACGAGGCTCCCCTGATAAGGTCAGTTACTGGTAATTTAAAATAAACTAAATAAACAGTGAGAAAAAGAAATCATACAAACAATAAAAACGGTTCTTAACCAACTAAAAGATGGCGCCCAGGTCCTACAGGAGCCAGGCACCTCCTGAAATGGCACCAATGTGCCTACAAGGAAAGGAAATATGGGCAGCGTAGAGTACAAGAGTAGGCAATAATACCTCTCAATCGGAACTGCGCAAACGCACTCCCAGTCCATTTAAATATCCCTCCATTCTTGGCAAGACAAAATGACGGGGCATGGGCAAGTTCCAAGGCTGATAGCGTGTGGCCGAAAAAACTGTTTGACAACAGAGGAAAACAAACCAGGGTCCAGCAACCCCCCTACCTTAACGAGGCTCCCCTGATAAGGTTAGTTACTGGTAATTTAAAATAAACTAAATACACAGTGAGAAAAAGAAATCATACAAACAATAAAAACGGGTCTTAACCCACTAAAAGATGGCGCCCAAGTCCTACAAGAGCCAGGCACCTCCTGACATGGCACCAAGGTGCCTACAAGGAAAGGAAATATAGGCAGCAGAGAGTAAAAGAGTAGGCAGTAATACCTCTCAATTTGAGATATCTAGTGTTGCTTTGTATTTCTTCCGCACAATGTTATTCATCAGTGTGGCACTATGTGCATTTTGTACTGAAAATATGCCTGTGGAAGTGTTAAAATGTCTGTAGTTTAAGACTAGACGGTATGAATTGTCTGGTTTCATTACGGGAAACAGGGGATTATTCATGGGCGAGGTGCAATTTTCTATTACACCCTGGAATTCAAGTTGTTCTAGGATTCCCCTAACTTGTTTTCTAGCTTCATGATTGATTGGGTACTGTCCCTGGGGTTGAGGATCTGATTTTAACAGGATTTCATGATGAGGTAATTAATCATCCCACCCAACATGATTGCGGTATAGTGCAGGAGCTAACGCCAACTCCTTGGCGTATCAATGTTTAACTGATTTTGGAACGAGGTCAGGGAAAGCAGGTGTAAGTACCGTTTCTCCCAGTGGGCATTCCATTATGAACTCAGGTGGCCAATCCTTTCCAGCCAAGAGAATGTGGTAACCATAAATCAGGTTCTCCCAAAATAGAGCCTTGATGCCCCTGGGTATGTACCCCTTCATTTGGAGCGTTATTTCGTATAAACGATGTGGGACACTGACCCTTGTATCAGGTGTTTCCACCGTGATATGCTCATTCTGCACTACTACCACCAGATAATCCAATAGTTTCTGGTGAGCTATTGTGACTTCTGCCGCGCTGTTCAGCATCGTCACTGCACATTCCCCGTTCAGAAGCACAGTCCTCAGTAGCCTGGGCATCTCTTATTTTAATCCCAGCTACCTTCTTCTTTTTGAATTTAGGTTTTTGAGTCTTTGGTTTGTCCTCTTTAAGTGTGTAGTCTGAAGTGCGATGTGTTTCCCTTTTTGGCTTCACATGCTCTTCTATCTGGGCTATGACCATCCACCTCTCTCCGAACTCGTATTGGATGAATCCTGAAAGGAACGTGCACCAATATCCCGATACCTGTCGGTCTTTCCAATATTATCACAGTTTCTTTAATTAGATTTTTTATCAGTGGATTCCTGCTGAGGAGACCCACCCCGTGATTGTGTCTTATTTTGTTCATTTATTTTTTATTTATTGTCCCATTTCTTCTTTGAAGAATCAGGTGCTTGCTTCGAAGTATCCTTTTCAGAATTACTCTTAATCCATGGGTTTCCAGGTTTGGCTCCTAAATTATCTCTGCCTAGCGTAGCATAAGTTTCTTTGATAATTTACGGTAACTGCCGCTTCTGCTGCACAGGAGTGAGTTCTCTCAAGCATTTGTGTGTAGCCCATGCTGCTGCTTTCCCTTTTATGTTGCTCAACACAATGTTTGATATTGCAGCAAAGTTGCCAATCAGTTTTATCCCCAAATCTAAGGCAGGTCCTGGCCACTCCTCATTCTGTACCTGGTTCAGTATGTTATGTTATGTTAAGGAAATGTTTAAAGTGCAGCGGTTACCTGGGTGTGTCCTGGCGCTAGCCAGTACAACAGGTAAAACTGCTACTGAAGGGGTACCATGAGTTCTGGTGTCAATTGCAGTGGAAACTGTAACTAAAGTGCTACAATCTTACATCGGGGTAGACATCCACATCGGTAAGCAAATTGGGAATATTCTGTGTCTGTCCTGCGGTCCCGTATGGGGAAAAAATGCTTCAAGCTTACTTGTTTTCTGGGCTATCCAGAACGAAATTTGCTCCCGACTGGTGGGAACATTTCCTATAACAGCATTCAGCTTCCGAGGGCTGTTACCCATAGCAGCCAATTGAGGTTGTGCAGCCTGAGCAGTGTTAACTGTGTGTGTTTGTATAATGAACTGCGTGAGGTTTCTGTACATTTTTATTAAATCTTCGTATAGTGTTGTTATTTATGCTGCAGTTAAATGATCAAGATTAGGATGTGGTGTATAAGCAACTAGGATTGGCCAATTTGATCATTCTTTACTGAGTGGACCGAGTCTCAAATTTTCTACGGTATGGGGGAGGACGCTTTTAAACTTATTTATGTGTTCTTGGTAGGTTAACGGAATTTCTACGTCTACATATGAAAGTATTCCTCTGGTGTTTCATCTTCAATGTAAGTGTGAAATAATTGTGCAAGTGTTTCCGCATCCGGTAACTTAACCCACGAGTAGAATACCTCTGTTCTGAACGCTTTGTGTGCCTCAACCACAAAGGTGATGTCTCCATCCGTTGGCAGGAGGCTGTAATATAATAATTTCATAGTAACTGCAGTTCTGCAATTTTCTGTAATGTTTAGTCTAACTTTTTTATCACCTTTATTATCCCTGTTATCTCCATTTATGGACATTGTGGAGAGAGAAGAAATTTAGTAAATGAATTTATGGAGATAGGGTTAGCACAATGTGGAAACATTTTATTCTACAAGCTTGAATAACCTACAGTCAATACATAGGGTATACCTACTCAGCTGAGGCAGATTTTCCTTCCCACCACAGATATCTCAGGTTTGGAGGTGAGTAGGGTCTCTGAGAAAAGCACAACTGAGCTACTCGGATAGACTGTTGAAAAAGAACCCAACCAAAGTGGGCGGCACCATGTCATGTAGTTCCCACCAATCAGTAGAACCTGCACATTTGTTGGACAGCATAAACTTTGCACGAGGTGCCTAGACTGATTCCGGGCACCTTGCAGGATATGTTGGCCTATAGACAAGCTAGCTCACAGTGCCACAGTAAGCCCTCTAAACCTTACCAGGGAGCAAATCGTATCTGGCAACCACTGAACATGACAACCCTAACCCCTCAAGGATGGTAGAAACAGATCAGAACCTTTTGCTCAGTCACTCGTGCTTACTCATGCTATGAGAAGTATACAGAATACACAGTGGGATGTTTTCAATATATTTTTTGAACCGTCATTCTTGTATAGAATACATGTGTTGCGATAATTAGTTGACAGAAACAGATGATAGTGATTACAAGCACCAAGAGTGTAAATAGAAGATACAGTACTACCATGGTGCTACAACAGTGCATGTATGCACTCATATAAAGAAGGCAGTAATAAGGCGTATTCCTACTATGCAAAACCCTACACTAAGTGTACCTAGTGGGTGTAAAGCCAAGAATCCCTCCATGGGATGATCCAACTCTATTAACTGACGGGAGAGAAGGTAAGAGAGCCCATCTTGGTCATGAACTCACAGAGATGTCAGATCGCTGCGTGGGACCCACTGTGTCAGCTGAAGTGCCTCCCCTGCTAATCTATCGGGATACTCATTATTTATAAAAGCAGCCTTGCGATGTATGTGTAGATTAGCAATGTTAAGGATATATAGATAGCTCTGTTGCCCCGTAGATGAAGATAGAACATTTGTACATAATGTTCGAGGCATCATGATAATGTTGTGCGAAGGTAGACTTGCAAACAATGCAGTTTCAGAGAAACTAATCCAACATGGTCATACACGCAGATGTGTGCAAAAGGTCACAGCCAAAATGTTATTGTGAAAAATAGGACAATGTAAGAAATAAGTTGTTTCACTGCATGGGCCTAACCAGGGAACATAACACCAGGCCCAATGTTCCCTCTAATTTTTTTCCTCTGTGTGCGGCAGTGTAAGGTCTCTGTGCAATGCAGCCAAGGTTATGTGCGCCAGGAACCAGACCGCGTGTGTGGGTGCAGCATCTAAATAAAGGGGCGCGGCCAACATTAAAGTGAAAGTGCCTATGGGGCACTTTTACACAAAGTGTAATAAAAATAAAGAAAGAAAGCTTCTCTAGCGCAGCCGCTAAAGTGAAAGCGGCCGCACTGTGAATTAAATAAATAAATAAGCACAGCTGCTCAAGTGAAAGTGGACCGCGCTGTAAATTAAATAAATAAGCGCAGCCGCTGTAGTTAAAGCGGACAGCGCTGGAAATGAAAAAATACATGAGTAAATGACATGATATAAAAGGGGGCAGCGTGCTGCAACGTCGTGGGTGGAATAGGAAAGATTATTAAAGAAAACAGTGCGCACCCACTAGATAAAGCAGAACGTGTAACAACACAAGTAAAAAGTCCAGTCGTTATGGGAGGATACAAATGCAGAGAAGGCGGTACCAAGGAGGGACTATTAAGCCTATTCACAAATGAAAAGCAACGATTTCGAAAGGACAGTGACAGGAGCCAATTAAAAAGATGGTTGGGAAATGGGAAGAGCTGCTATGCCATACCTCAATACAGCACGCCTTGCAGAGCAGCACATGATCTGCCCAGGCTCGAACTAGAAACAAACAGGCTTGCCTTAAATGATACGACGCTCTGTAAAGAAAATGGACACACGCGCCAGTTGGGCCCCCAGGGTTCTGAATCTAATATGACCCCCGGGGCGGTTCCTTTTAAAGGGCAGAGGAGCATTTCCCCACCAGCGGTGACTCTTCCCCACCCTCTAGACAATACCATTGTTACTACTTTATAATTATCACAGGCAGCCAAGCACGTGCGCGCTGTTCTATTAGCGAGTGTCGGAGTTTCAAGGTGGGCTGATGGTAGCAGCAGGATCGGGGTAATTTTTGAAGCTGGTTGCCCAGTGCGCATGTCGGCTAGGTCAGCCGTCTTGCGACAGCCAGCTATACATGCGCACTTCACACTGCACAACGCACAGCTGGTGTTAACCTGCCGGGTATTGCAGGCACAGGGACCTAGGCTCAAAGGGAGCGCTAGGTTAGCCTGCGCAAACGAATCCTGGTGAGAGCAGCTCCAGGATTGGTTAGGTTCACTTTGGCGCAAAGTCGACGTGAACCACTTTCTGTTTCTTTACTACCCTGAGCGCGTGCACTACATACCACCTGGGCCTACGAGGAGAACAGAGAAACTGCCAGTCTGACTCTGGACTCGGTATTGTTGGCATCCTCGGTCTCCCAAACTAAGCTGGAACTTCAAGACAGGTAAGTGCTAATAAAGAAACAGCTGTGTGCTTGCTTTTATTCTGCTTTGAAGTGATCCGAGGTAGGGCGGTGTTGCACTGGGGGGCTGTTGATGTCAGTGCTCCAAGGTGCCTGATCACTGTGTCTTGTAGCATTAAGCAGTCGACTTGCCCCCCGGGGCACGTCCTCACTGAACAGCAGTTAACAAATAAATACGTTTTCCTATTAATGAACTTCAATGTTTGCAGTGCGAGTTTCTGTACTTCTACATTAGGGAATCGTTATTAGCAATCCCATACCTGACAGAAAATGTGTTCTTCTTATCTAGCAGCAATCTTTAGTCTGGGACATTTAGTTTCTCGTTTTCCAGCAAATGACTCAAAGTCCCAGAATGCAATTTGCAGGCAGCTCAAAAGCTAGGAATAGATGATGGTGCTAGATAGGGTTACTAGGCAGCTATGCATGTGATATATCTACACGTTATCAGTCAGAGACGCTCTAAAATGACTGCTTACCCCACTACCCCCGAGGTTAATGTCAGTGCTCTTTGTATTAAACTGGTGTGACTACCTTGCAGACTCTGAAACACATGCTCGCCTGGTGCCCTCTTAAGTGTGAGATTTCATTGCCTTCAGAATTTTCCCTTCATCGCCCATCTGCTTGAGAGGCAGCTGGAGGGGGTCCTGTCAAGCAGCCTGGCACTGCACCAGGCGTGTGTTCCTGCAGAACTTGAAGAGCATGTTACGTTGAATACTTGAGAAAGAACAAGCACAAAACTAAAAGCTAAGAATAAAAACAGATTTTAAAAAACAGCCTATGTTTTACAAAAAGAATTCAGGTTAAATGGTTTACATTAAAGAAATTTCCTTTTACAAAAATGTGCTATATGATTGTTTGAGCACAGAATGAATTTTTCTTGGTGGTCCTGGGACAGATAGCAAATGTGTCAAGATTAAAACAAGATTTAAAGGCATCTTTATTGCTTATTCACTGTCTGATCGAACAGAACACATGTTATTTTCCAGCTTAAGTACACTTGCCAGAAAAGACCTGTAGGCCTTAAAACAGTTCCACCTGATAAAATCTGACTCGCCATAGTGAGTGGGCAAGTGGATTTTTGGAGGCCTGGATAGGAAATAGTACATCTAGTCTACTGAAGTGATCACTGTAATGCAACCAGTGCGTAATTTGTAAAAATAATAAGTGCCAGGGCCCTCTCCAGGAGGCTGCTGCAGCTTGCACCACCCATTGCCCCTGCCAGCACTGCCAATGATAGTACCAAAAAGAACAATTGAAGGACAGAATGTAGAACAATGTCATACATTCACCCCAGTAGCGAGATCTGGGCCTCTTTTGACCACTGGAGCTAAGCTGACTCAGGTCTAAGCACACAATGAAAGATAACTCTGGAGCTCAGTGGATAATCAGGCAGGCAAGCAGTTTAGTTCCTACCATCACCAGCTGCCCATGGATCGCTGGCAAGATAACACATTACTTGTGCCTAAGTGTAAATACATTTATGCCAATGTTTCTCCAACAACAAGGTGTTGTCTCTGTTTGTGCTCTTGTGTTCCTTTATATGGGTTTGTGTATACATCTGACTAGCACTACATGTGTGGCCCTGGCTATGGGATAACAGCTCTATGATGGCAGAGCAGGAGTCTCCACTGGTAGATGTCTGCATTTGGAGTGTTGACATGTCAGAGGAGAGAGAATCTGTTACATTATTTACAGATTCTTGCTGTTCCCTCTTAAGTCATGTAATACCATAATACAATCTCAAATAACGTAAGTCACTGAGACAGCTCAACTTATTTTACATTTGCAAAGTGAACATCCTAGCTATAGGGTTCTCTAGCACTCTGGCTCCTACCAGAGTTGACCATGGATTTGCAGGTCAGCAGGACGGTATCTACCTGTTGGGGAGTCATTATGACCCTAAAAAAAATTCCCCATTAACTTTCGCCATCGGCACGTAAGCAGACTGTGATTGCCCTTGTTGGTTCGAGGCTGGATTACTGTAATTCATTATACTCGGAGATTAATAAACATCTTATCCAGCGCCTCCAGGTTGTGCAAAATGCTGCCGCCAAATTCGTTTTGGCTCTCCCAAAAGATTCCTCCGCTACAGCCGCCAGGAAGTATCTTCACTGGCTCCCTATTCATCACAGGATTTCTTTTAAACTTCTATGCCTCACATATAGAGCCCTTTTCATCGGCCCCTCGGATGCTCTGGGGTCTTTGCTGACCCGTTACATTCCTAGTAGATATCTTCGCTCCTCGGATGCTAATCAACTGGTAGTCCCCCGAACCAAGAAGGTTAGATGGGGTAGCAGAGCTTTTTCTGCCGTTGCCCCGTTACTTTGGAATTCACTTCCTATGGAGATTAAATTTCAACCCTCTCTGGTTCTTTTCAGGAAATTTCTTAAGACCTGGTACTTTGAGAAGGCCTACCAGTAAGTTCCTTTATTCTACAGTCAGTATTTTTTTGGTAGGCGCCTTGACGCCCATTGGGCTTAGTAGCGCTATATAAGATTTGTTTCATTCATTCATTCATACATCTATATATTGTTTCCTCACCCCTTACCTGCTCTTATATTTCATGAAACCCTGTAAAATATCTCCACATCTGGCCGTTCCCATAATTGGCAGTGAAAGCCCTTCCTGGCAGTCCTCGTCCCCTCCGACTGCGATTCCTGACACACAAACCACTCTGAGCCACTGGACTCCATATGTTTTTGACATTTTCCATCAGATGTTTGCTTAAAAGGTCCTACGCCGATATCTCAAGGTTCAGTAGTTTTAAGACAAAACCTCCAATCACAGCCCAGTGCTGCCCATTTAGATAGGCCTTGAAATTATCTCCGACCCCTTCCCAAGAGGCCACCATGGCACGTTCTGAAACGTCCTGAGGAAAAGACGTGCAAAGTAGGAGAGGAACGGGACGAAACAAGAAATGGAGGGATAGAAAGAACAAAAAAAGAAGAAAAGCAGTATAAAAAGAAAGAAAAAAGCCAGAAAGAGCACGAAAGAGAGCAATAAAGAACGATTGAATGAATTAAGTTCTTGCTGAGGAGCGCGAGAGTCAGAGATAAGACAGGCAAAAAAGGGAAAGCCAGGCCGAGAGAAGTTGTTTAAAAAGTACAGTCAGGTTGTTGCAGTTTCGCTATTAAGATTGCATGTGTGGGTTCAGTCAGTGGTATGCGCTTTCAAAGCAGTTAGGTTACTTAAAAAGCCAGTACTGGCTAGGGAGTCCACATGACATGATCCCAGTCAATAGCTGTGCTCAATGGCTGTTGTGTGCTTCTCTGCTGCGCGGGTACACTGCTTTATGTAATGTGCCAGGCGACCCTGTTTCTTCTTACGGCCTACCTGGCGCATGAGCGCACGGATATCTGTATTTAAGGGGGCACTGAAAGGCTGAATATGCGCGCGTTTGCACGCCCCATGAACAAACCTGTCTCGAGTGCCAATTTCAGGTGAACACCAGATGGTCTGGATAGAGCCCTTCCACGGGTGATTTATATTGTATGGTAAGCGCAGATACAGACATTTCTGCGGGGGCAGCACAGGGTGCAGAGTCTCCATTCTGAAAGGTCGCAATGGTGGATGTGCAACGCTTAGGAGATGGACAGCTGAGTGGGTGGTCTTTGCTGGGATGACTGAGATGAAGACGTGATCTCATTGGATATGCAGGAATGACGGCACGGCAACGTTTGGCCACCACATGAGTCTGGTTTATTGACTGTCAGGTCGGTGCTAGTGAATTTGAATGTGCCACACCGAGATGTCACGGGGTGAATGTTACGTTTGTTGACAGCCCAGATCGAGCTGAGAGAGTCAGTCCCCGGCTGCTAGCTGCTAGAGGGATCTGCTATGTGCACGCTTCACATAGGACAATGCGCGGTCAGGGTGAAAGAGGTGCACGCGCACGCATGCACGTTCGAGGGAACACTGACCAGGACATGCAAAACTTAAAAATACATGTCCTACCTTTTAGTTGCACAGCACCTGCCGTTAGGGCTAACCAGGGCCTACCTTAGGGGTATTTATATGTAAAAAAAAGGGGAGTTTAAGGCTTGGCAAGTGGTTTTGAATGCCAAGTTGAAGTGGCGGTAAACTGCACACACAGGCCCTGCAGTGGCAGGCCTGAGACAGGTTTGAAAGGCTACTTTTGTGGGTGGAACAACCGGTGCTGCAGGCCCACTAGTAGCATTTCAATTACAGGCCCTGGGTATATGCTATACCACTTTACAATGGACTTATTAGTAAACTAAATATGCCAATCATGTATGCACCAATGCCACCATGTTTAGGGGAGACGCACATGCACTTTAGCACTGATTAGCAGTGGTAGGGTGCTCAGAGTCCCTAGAACACATAAAAAGGACCTTCCTATTGTGACAAACAAGATGGGAATGCCTCAAAAGCAAATATCAAGGGCGCTGATAAGTCACCAAGCAGCCTTGTACATGTACACTAAAGAAAAACTGATGAAATAATATCAAAACACCAATGATTATTTAATTAGAAAGCTATTTTACTTATTCTTAAATAGTAATTTCTCAGATTTAAACAACTCGAGTCGATTTAAATCGCAAAAAATATCATATGAAATAGATTTGAAATGAACTGCAGCATAAATACTTTTTAAAAATATTTTATTTATACAACTGTGAAATCATTAGCAGTTGTTGGACATACAAATTACAGGCATTTCTTTCAGCATGTTACAACGATTTCATATCAAATTACTATTTAGACAGGCATTAATGTGACACTGAGAAATTGTAAAAGGGAAAGAGCAAAGCAGAGCAGCACAGTGTTGGCTATGGCCATCAGATATCATTTACAGTTAGCAAATAAGAAGTAAGTGGACTCCATATGTCACGGGGTTTCGAGGTTCTGGGTAGTTCTTCAGCATAGCATGTGAGTTGATCCCGGCAGTATACCATGTCTTGCAACCACTGTTTAGTTGTCGGCGCAGGTCTACCCCCCCAGCTTATAGAAACTCTATGTTTGGCTATTAATAGCGCCACCGCTACCAACTTCCTGATAGAGGCTTTAATATCAGTAACATTTACCAACAGACATAATTGGGGAGTGCATGCTATGGACGTCCCCACCATCAGTTGCAGAGTGTGTGTGACCTGCCCCCAAAATGAGTTTACCTTCGGACAGGACCATGCTAAATGGTGAAAGTCAGCATCTGGTGCACCGCACCTTCTGCAATTGGCAACTTCACGTACACCGTATTTATATAGCTGAGCAGGTGTATAGTACATTTGATGTAAATATTTATAGTGTACCAATCTAAGATTGCCATTCGCTGTTAGTTGCCCCGTCAGTCTACAGCAGTTGTACCAGTCTTCTTCAAAGAGTGGTTCAGAGAGAGCTGTATTCCACTTATCCAATGAACCCCTCCCCATAACAGCCCTTTCTTTCTGTGAGGCACAATATAATACAATATAATCGTGTGACCAGCCTAGCACGCGTTGGAGTGGTGTAGAGGAGCTGCAGTGCCTCTAAAGTTGGTGGTTCTGCAGGAAACTATGGGTACAGCGCACGCAAAGCTGAACGCAGTCTTGTGTACACAAACATTCGCATTGCAGCATTTTTCCCATCTTCAAGAACAGTTGCTGCCTCCACAAATTGACCCCCGGGAAACACATCCTCTGTGGTGGACATTCCTTCCTCATTAAGAATTTTCAGTGCACCAGCTTTCCCAGTCACTGAGATCGCATTATGGTTTATCAGCGGCATATTTGGTGCATGGAGCGGCAATTTCCGCGCACACTTCCCCAGTTCCTGCCACGCCCTAGCTGTGTTTTGCACTATGTCTATCTCCGCTTTTTAAAAAAATGTGTGTTTGTCGACTATCATGGCTTTAAGTGGTATCGAATGCACTGCGCCTGCTTCCACCGCTACATGGGGAATATGGGCTGGCACTTGTTGCCAGTAGTATGCATAGAGCGCTTGTGCGCAGCGATAATACAGCTGAAAATCTGGTGCTGTGAATCCACCCATTTCGTAAGGGAGCGTTAAGATTTCCCATTTAACTCGTGGTTTTATTCCACCCCATGCAAGTGTAACTAGCAAGGAACGAAGCGTGTTAAAGAAGAGGCGCGTTAAGTGCACGGGTACATTCATAAATAGATATAGGAAGCTTCATTAGTACTATCTTGTCAGCGAACGACAATGGTAGTTTTATCCAACGGTTCACTTGCTCTTCGAGGCGTGTGATGGCATTACCATAATTAGTATGAACAACCACCTGTGAATCCCTGTGAATCCATATCCCCAAATATTTTACTCGGTTTGTGCACCACTCCAGTGGGTAGTCCAAGTCTATCTGTGGTGTGCTATGTGTGAGGGGCAAGATGATTGATTAAGTCCAATTTATTCGTATATTTCTCTGATAAGTTGTGCTAAGTGTGTTGCCGGTTCGCGCACATATAACACCATGTCGTCTGCATAAATGGAGACTTCCAGGGGCTGCTAATAAAGCGCAGCGCTGCCTGTGCATAGCGTTGCCGTAAAATAAATGCCAGTGGTTCCAATACTAGCGCAAACAGCAAGGGAGATAGCAGGCACCCCATGCCACGTACCCTGAATATGTCCGACGTATGCCCGTTGACTCTCACGCGTTCCACAGGGTTTGTATATAGCAGTTTAACCCAGTTTGTAAAAATAAAAGGCACACCCATGCGATGTAAAATTGCAAACATATATTTCTAGGAGATGGAATCGAAGGCCTTAGCGGCGTCTAGCAGGACCGCCACCGCTGGCAAAATGGGTTAAAATGTGGGGCGTAGACCTAGCGGGGACAAACCCCGATTGATCAGGAAGTACCATAACTGGAAGGAGCAGTCGCAGTCTATTAGCCAATACCTTTGCCAGAGTTTTTCCATCAGTATTTATCAAAGACAGAGGTCTATATGAATCACACCTGTCCGGCACCTTGTCAGTTTTTAACAAGGCGACAACCAGTGCTTCTTGCAAAGTTAGAGGGAGACTGAGCTTCATACGCTTCCATGTACATCTCAAGAAGACGGGGGGCCAATATGTCTATGTACTTTTTATAAAACTTGGCCGCTAGGCCATCGGTACCCGCTGCCTTTCCATTTGGTAACGCAGTGATGACTTTGTGAATTTTTTCTAGCGTTATTAGGGGGCATTAAAAAATCTTGTTGTCTGCGTGAGAGCCACACCAGCGGCACGTCGTCCAGGTATTGTGCTATCTCTGCCTCCCCTGCTGTCTGCCAATCTTCATACATTGTATTGTACTACTGCGCGAACGTTTTGAGTGTATTGGGCGTATCATAGTGTATATTGACGTCCCCTGTGATGGCTTTAACTATATAGTTCTTCCCCCAGGGGTCTGTTATTCTGCTAGCTAATGCTTTCCCAGGCCTGCCCCCTTCACCATAGTATCTAGCTTTGCGCATGCGCGACATGTGACATATTTCTTGGTCGCCTACTTCGTTATACTCTGTAATCTTCGCTTTAATATTCGCTCGTGTAGCAGGGTCTGCTGTACTGCTATATTCGCGCTCTAGGCCGCCCAGTTCACGCTCTAACCTGCTCATAGTGCCACGTAGGGATTTCAGAACTCCCACCTGAAGACCTATACGTGCACCCCGTATGGTCACTTTAAATGCCTCCCAGAGCGTCCCTACACATTGCACCGATCCGGTGTTGTGTGAGAAATAATCCAAAATAGCTTCGCAAACTCCTTCGAAGAAGACCGGATCGAGCAGGGAGGAGGATTATGGACGCCATTGAAACTGTGAGGGAATGTGTGTTGGCAGAGATATGTTGAGTAGAACCGGGGAGTGATCCGACAGGGTTCTAGGTAGGTGTTGGACCTTTGTAGTCCATGTGTTAATGTTGTTCGTTACCAGCCAATAGTCAATGCGAGACCAGGATTGGTGCGCATACGAATGACATGTGCCCTCCCTCAAGTTCAGGTGTCGCAGTCACCAAATATCTAACAGTCCCAAGTTTAGCATACTGTTATGTACAGATGATGCTGCTTTTTCAATGCGGGCTCAACTGCTGACAAACGATCTACTTCAGGTGCTAACACGACATTAAAGTCATATAATTGTTGAAGGAGATAATTTGTATATTTTACCCAATAATATCTCATAAAAAGTAGGGTCGTCAATGTTGGGTCCGTAGATGTTTACAATGAGCACCTTTGTACCGTTTAGCATTCCTACACATGTAGGGGTTTGAAGGGTACACCTCTTTTTATCAATATGATAACACCCCTCACGTAAGAGGAGTAAGAGGCGGCCAGGCACACACCCGCCCTTCTAGTAGCCACCGTTGAGACGGCTTGTTTAGTAAGGTGTGCCTCTTGTAATAGGGCTATCTGGACATTATGACGATCTAGGTAGGATAGTACCTGTCTTACTTTTTTTGGGTTATTAAGGCCCCTGACATTCCAGGTTAACCATGAGATCACATTAGGTCTAGTGCCTGCCATGCCCTGTGGTGTTCAATTGGACAAAGTGTTGTCTCACATAGCCTGTCCTTGAATGTACCAATTCCCGCCAATGCTGGGTGCCCAATGCCGTTTCAAAGGTATATACTTCCCCAACAATCCCCCCTCCCACTTCAGCAGCGGAACCATGCTGAGAATCCCTTCCCGCGTAACAAAACGAAATCCATGCAACTGCATGTCGTAATCTAGGAAACACACCCCTATGGATGCTTTAATGTAATGATGAACTGATGTGGGGTACTCCCTCTTAAGGGGGGTCACCAGTAGCCGTCAGCGCCCCGTGTGGTACCAGGGAGGGTCATAGGCATAGTGACTAATAGTGGATTCCGAACATGGATACATCGCATTCCCCAACATTGTATGCGTACCATCAGAAAATGACCAGCAACCCTTTAGACCTCGCTCTCTATGCATGATAAACATTGCAGAGTACGTGTAAGTGTAGCTATCGCAGCATAGCAACTAGAAACTGTGTAGAACAGACAGCATGACATTAATAATTAGACTCTGTATATCAACAGTCTGTGTTGAGTTCTACCCCATCTCACTTAACATTATGCAGCTCACATGCTCAGTCCTCTACATCAGCGTCGGCTCCTGCCTTCCGCGTCAATCCTTGCTGCTCGATCTGGCGCACATATTGCATGGCTTCTTTGGGTGTTGTGAAGTTTCAGGCTTTCCCGGCATGTTGTATGCGCAACCGCGTGGGGTACAGCATTGCATATTGGCTTTGTAGTGTTTGCAGTTTCTTTTTCACAGAGTGGAATTCCCCTCGTGCCTACTGTACAGCCATCGTGAAGTCAGGGAATAACTCCACTTTCATGCCTTTGTAGGTGGTAGTCCCTTTATCCCTGGCCAGACGCAGGCCGGTGTCCCGATCTCAATAGTTCAGAAGCTTGGCTATGATGGGGCGAGGCGGGGCACCCGGCACGGGCCTGGATGCCAGGGACCGATGAGCTCTATCCACAACCAGTACACTTGAGAAGTGTTCTGCTCCCAGCATATGTTTAAGTAAAGTCTCGACGTATAACTCCATGACACCCGTGTTGGTTAACTCTGGGATCCACGTAATTCACAAAATATTCCTTCGAGGGCGAGCTTCGAGATCTTCGTTCTTCGCCTGGATCACCGCCAAGAGCTTTTCCATACTGGAGCATGATGCGCTAACGAGATCCATCTGATCTTCAGTTGTTGAAATACGTTGTTCTGCTTCTGCTATCTTCGACCCGTGTTTATCAAGTTTTGCTGCCATGCTGTCAATTCGCAGGTTAAGGTGATCAATCTTAGCGTCAATGGACTGCAGACTCTGTTGCATACTAAGCATCATGCGCTCCAGTTTGCTACTAGCGCCTACTTCCAACTCGGGTTCAGTGTCTGACGTAGCTGGAACTTGGGATTTCGTGAGCAGTCAAGTTTCGAAGTTCAGCTCTGCTTGTTGTTTGTCTGTCTTGCCCATGATTATGGCTGCTTTTAGAGGGGCTGCGTCCGTGGTATCGCCAAGGGGTCACCACCGGGCTAGGTCCGCCGTTCAGTGCTCCACACCAGTAGGGATTATCCGATGCGGGCAACGCTGTTGCACCATGGCGTGTGGGCCTCTTGCGTATGTAGCTCGTCGCTATGGAGGCGGCTGTCGGTAGCGTCGCTCTATGCAGTACCCCACCAGTCGCAATAGGAGCGATGCAGAGCCCCTTACACTCTCAGCACTTCGCCTTCCACTGCTATGTGTCAGTGACAAGTTTCAACACATCCGCAGTCAGTCCTCTTCTCAGCACTCACTGGGGGAGATGTGCGACGGTACATATGGACCTCACTGCCCACTGCACCAGTCCGATACGGCCTCTGCGCATCAGCGCCGATCGCTTAAAACCAAGTGGGCCACACTCAGCAGCGTCTACGGTTCAGCATCAGGTCTCGTGAGCGGTGCACCGCGGTTCCCCAACCAGGCTGGGTCTCTACAGCGTCCAAGCGATACGTGCAGTGTCTTGGAGCCCCCCTCTGAGAGATATGTTGCTGAGTAGTTGCCGTAGAGTCCGCTATTATTGCCTTACTGTGCTCCGTGTCTCTATTGTGCTCGACAGCACACAGGGCAGCGCCGTGGCGAGCTCCCAGGTCCCTGAGTTGGAGCGGTCAGGAGGTCGCCATTTTGCACAGGAGCCCAGCGCCCAGTTCAAAATAACAGTGCCCCAAAAGATAGTCACTTCACCGCTGAACTAGGACACGCGCAGCCAGGTATCAGCACAAGCGGAGGTGGAAGCCCCACAGGCGTGTTCCCCAATGTATTTAGCCGCCGCACCAAAACTCGGGGACAACATCCGCCATGTTAGGCTTCCCACATCTCAGCGGGATTTTCCGCGGCAGCCTCACGCCAAGCGGTCTGTGCAGAGTTCAGTGCGGCGGCGGCAATGCTGCAGCAGGGCTCGGGCACAGATTTGGACTTCGCCGGTCCGGGCTGAGGTAGGTCTGGAGCACAGTTTGCTATCTGCTGCGAAGCAGGACGTTCAGGGCGCAGCAACCAGATCTTACCGCGTTCCGCCGGTGATGTCGGGCGGATCGGTTGCAGCACTTCCCTGTTGTAGTTCCCCAGGGAGTGAGGCCAGTATCGCGGCAGCGGGATCAGCCGCACACGTAGTCTTCATCACCGGGGACCCGCCGCCATTTTGCCCTGATACAAGTTTTGCTGCCAGCGGCGTGTAGAGGCTTGGAATAGTGGCATCAAAGGTACCTTAGTGCTCCTTGCATGCAAAGGCTTCGGAATATGTGCATGTCGCCTATGGATGGCATCGTTAATGCAGAATAATTCGCGGATAGTTTTCTCGACCAGCAGAGCAGCACTAAGGTGTGGCCATTTTAATATATATGGTATAAATACTTCTAATTACGCTTTCATTCGAGCACACACATTGCATCCATCCCACAAATATAGCCCATCATGTAACATACAACACAAGTTAAAATCAGAACACCTTTAGAAATCTCAAGGACTGGCATCATTAGGCCATCAAAAAGAGGAAGAAAGGAGGCAAAACGTTTGGGGGAAGACCACTTTAAGGATGACAGGTCTATTAGCCCAATTTTACAAATGTCAGAGTCCACTACAGCATGTAATCACTGACAGCTGCAATTCATTCTTATTTTGGACAGGTCTCCATGGTCACTTACCACCTTTCCTGTTACGACACAGGGCACAAAAGTACACAGGGTGAAAATAATTTAGTCTCCCTGGTTGCCTATAATCATTTCTGGACCTCTGCAACAGTTTAATGCAGTTCTAAGACTATTTGGCAGTTGTGTCAGGTTACTTTTGTTCATTTTGAGTCTGAGGAAAAAGGATCTGCTGGCTAAAACAACAAGCTCTTGATGTGTAGCATCAGGATCATCAAGTGGTCCTTACCTTTTCGATAATACACTACCCATCTCTGTGGCTTCAAACTCCTTAATACCCATATATACTACCCACCCAGAGCTCTAACAACTCCTTAGTATTCCTATAAACAGTAAAAAAAAGATTGGGGTCAGTAATGTCCTCAAGAATTGATGAGGAAATGACCATTTTGGGAGATTTTAATTTCTATCTGGAAAAGTCAGTGGATCCTGACACCAAAGCACTGCTAGATTTGATGAGCAGTGCTGACTTGATCCAATTAGTAAATGGACCTACTCATATGGCAGGACATACACTGGATGGGATTTTTTCCAATAATCCTCATCTTAAGCATACTGGGTTGCTCCCACTGGTCTGGACGGACCATGTAGGAATCCTATTTGAAATAACCATTCCAGTTGACCACCACAAAATCAGGGAAAGGCCAAAGCAGATAAAAATAAGGGCCTGGGATAGGTGCCCAATTACAAGAACTGCTTAATTCCACACCACAGTCCCAGCAAACAGATGTGGATGACGCAGCTAGATCATATACCCAATGGGTGGACATAGCCTGTAAAAAGCTAGCTCCGGATAAATTGGTATATCCCAAACGAGTATTACCAACGTCACCTTGGTTTTCAGAAGAGCTTAAAATGCAAAAGCTAACTTGTAACCAGCTGGAACGCAAGTGGCGGAAAGACTACTATACAAAAGATAAAGAAAGCTACAAACAAAGCCTTACTGTTTACAAACAGGCCGTGTTGAGTGCAAAGAAGGCCTTCTTTGCAATTCAAATATATAGCACAAAATTCATCTAAAGAACTCTATAGAACGATAGCAAGATTGGCGAACCCAAGAAATGGCTGACTCAATTGCTAAATTCTTCCAAAATAAGGTGGAAGTTCTCTTCTCAGCCTTTAATCAACTTCCGCAAGGTATCCCAGGAAAAATGAAGATTGAGGCAGAGCTAGGTACAGGAGTAAGGCCCTCTCTTGAGAAATTTTCCCCACTTGGTATCAGTGATACTAAGATGCTACTAAGCACGGCCAAGTCTGGCTCCCCGTATGACCCATGTCCAGTGACAGTGGTCAAGTTAGCCTTGGATTCGATTGCTACGACACTGACACCAATATTTAATAACATGTTCGACCCAGGTGACTTTCCCAGCATCTGGAAGTTGGGCTCAATACTCCACCTTCTGAAAAAAAATAATCTGGACCCAAAAGATCCGAATGGCTACAGGCCTATTACTCGCCTCCTATTGCCTAAAAAAATAGTAGAAAAAGAAATAAATGCTCAGTTGAGCACATATCTTTTTAAAAATAAGGTATTGGACCCTACACAATATGGCTTCAGAGCAGGGCATAGTACGGAGACCGCCCTAATCAAGTCGACGGAAAAAATGAAGAAAGCCCTGGATCAAAGAGGCGAGGCAGCCCTCATAATGCTGGATCTGTCTGCTGCCTTTGACACTGTCCACCACGAGCTGTTGATGGACCGTTTGTCGGAGGCAGTGGTAAGAGGAAAGTCCTGGAAGCTGTTAAAAGCATTCCTAACAAATAAGAAACAAATAGTGTCCTTAGGAAGTTTCTATTCCAATGCTTTTATGCTTCCATGTGGAGTTCCACAGGGATCGGCCCTCAGTCCAACCCTTTTTAACATTTATGTGGCACCCCTAGCTCCTTTGATTAGAACACATGGTTTTAGTCTAACTTCCTACGCAGATGACACGCAAATTGTAGTGTCTCTTCTACCAGGACAGGAAATGGGCCTGAGTAGGAAATTTCAAGAATGTATGGCAACAGTCAAATCCTGGATGTCACAGAACTATCTGAAATTGAGCGGAGCCAAAAAAGAGGTCCTCATCTTTGGTAATAAAGCCAACTTCTGGACCCCTGACTGGTGGCCACCAGACATGGGCAGTCTCCCCATACCCAAAAGAAATGCAAAGAATCTGGGTATAATGATGGATGATAAATTGAACTTTGAGGATCAGACAAAGGCTACGTCCTCGGCCACTTTTCAATCCCTCAAGATGATAAAAAATATTAAACCGTTTTTGCCAGAAGACAGCCTGCGAAAAGTTGTATCCTCTATGGTGCTATCGCGGCTGGATTACTGCAATGGGCTCTATTTAAACATCTTAGAGCGGCATTTAAACAGATTGCAGATTCTGCAAAATGCTGCAGCAAGATTGGTGATAGGCATCCGCAAATTTGAATCTGTAGCCAAAGAATTACGAAGACTACATTGGCTGCCCATCAGGAAAAGGGTGCAAATCAAGTCACTGTGCTTGTTTTTCAAAGCACTGCATGGTCAGGGGCCTGACTTCCTGGCTAACCAGTTAAAATGTGGTATGCGCCTAAGAGAACCTTGCGCTCATCAGGAGCTAAAATGGTGAATATACCTCCCATGAAGAAAGCCTCATGGGGGGGCAGAAGTTTTATAATAGATGCAGCCATGGTGTGGAATGCCCTCCCTTGGAATCTGAGGAACTCTACTAACCTTCTTGCTTTTAGGAAACAACTCAAAACATGGCTTTTTAATCTATAAGGTCTTCCCTCGGCTACCTATCTTCCTGGTCCATCCATGCTCTTAGAAGAATTCGCCATCAGCGTCAGGACACCTCCGGGTAACCGTGCGCTTTATAAGCTGGTCTAACATAACATAACATAACATTTCTAAAAATTAGATTTAAAACAACATTTTATATTTAAAGTCTATTTATTGAAAGTAAGGCAAAGAAAGACAGGAGGTCAAGCAAATTAGGGGCTTACGTCCCAGCAAAAATAGCGGCAACATAACATCGGAACATGTGAATTGTACCTTTATCATAGAGAGGACCATCCGGCCAAATAAAGAAAACATTGTAAGTTATAAAGACATTAGAGAATGATGCCAATCACAAAACAGACTAATAGGAGAGGACAGATGAAAAATAGAAAGAAGAAAAGAAACAGGACAGAAAGAGCAATCGAAGGGAGCTTCCCTTAAAGAGGTGATTGCAGAAGATGGACGCTCTACAGGAGATTAGGGGTTAGGCTGGGGACCAAAAAGGGCTCAAAGGGCGGCAGAACACGTCTGTAGGTTCAAGTGAGTCAGTCAGGGGAGTCTGGTGTACGACCCCTAGCAAACGGCTCCAGTGAGTCTTCAAACAATTGCAGGGCTCTTAATGGGGGGAACCATTCGAGAGTGCCCATTTTTGGAGAGATGTTATATCTTTGGCTGCTAGATATGCTCAAATCGTGTCTGTATAGTTAATGCGGGCTGTAAATAATTATAAAGCTAGAACATTCCACAGCTGAAGAAACCAAACAGCACTAGGGGGAGGATGTGGCTTCTTCCAATATAAGGCAATAGATTGTCTAGCCGCCCCCAGCAGGTGAAGAATTAGGTGCCACTCAGCGTTTGTCATCGCTGTCAATGTTGAGTGTCTAACACCCAGGAGCACAATCTATGGTGAGGAAGGAATCGGGAAACCCACCACCTCTTTGATATGACTGAGGACCTCTTTCCAAAATAAGGTAAGACCAACAAATATGCACAAAATCTCCCCTATCCCTTAGGCATCTCCAACAAGTCGGGGGAGGTAGGGAATATCTGATGCAGATGTTTTGGGGTATAATACCACCTTGCCATCAGTTTATAGGCAAATTCATGTTGCGGGGTGCTTCGAAAGACCCTAGGGATGTCCCTCTACAATCTAGCCCATACTTCCGGGGGAATGTCCTCGTCTAAGTCTGCAGCCCAATGTGTCTACTAGCCATGTGGTGTTGGATGTTGAGAACGTTGTAGAACAGAGTAGGTTTTAGAAATGAGACCCTTTGAGCTCTCAAATCTGCGGACCAGAGATTCAAAGGGGGTGAGTGGTCTGGTGGCCTCTTGTGTATACAGATGAGAGTTGAGCCAGTGCCACCATTGGTAGTTTTGCATACGCACCCCTTCCGGGAGATGAAAAAGTTGTTTGCATTGTTTTGAAGGTGTGGAAGTCGTTGCCATGAAAGAGATCCTGTATGACTCGACATTCACCTTCAGCCCAGGCTCCAAATGCCTGGGGTTGTAGGACAGGGGGAACCCAAGGTTCCGCATTATTGGTGTGGTGGGGGAAGGGAACGTCCTAAGATCCCGAGATGTCGCTAATCTATCCCAAATCTCCAGCACCGTTCTCGTAGGCTTGGCAATGTATGCAGTATGGGGGCGAGCCACTCGTGGAAGCCACGCCAAATCCCACAAGGGTCTACATGATACCACCCAGTCTAAGTAAAACCAGTGTTTTTCACTTTCACTGACTACCCATTCCGATATAATTCAGAGGTGATAGGCCCAGTAATATTCCAAAAGGTTGGGCAGGCTAAACCACCCCAGCAAGGGTGAGATTTCCCCAGATAAATTTAGTAAAGTCCCGCTGGAGGGCTGAAATATGCACCTTGGGTATTGGAGTAGGGAGAGTTTGAAAAAGATATAGGAGTTTAGGGAGGAGAGACATTTTAATGGCGTTGATGCGTCCTAGCCAGGCCAGGGGAAGGCCTTTCCATCTACGCATGTCCTCACGTATGGTCTGTCTACATTTGGGCCAATTAGCCAAGGTCCAAGTTGACAGAGTAGGAGTCAGATCAAGACCCAAATATCTGATTGATTCATCAGTCCATTGGACCGGAAGCATCTCCTGAAGGATCTGGACGTCCGAGGCGAACAGTGTTACATTGAGGGTGTGAGACTTAGTGAGGTTGATCCGATAAACCAAGGCGCCTTCAAAGGATCGCAAGAGGGTTGCTACCACTGGTAGGGAAGTAGACGGAGAGGACAAGGACAGGAGAAGGTCATCAGCGAAAAGGGAGGCTTTATGTTCATAACCACCCATAGAGATACCCCGTAAAACTGGATCCTGACGTAGAGCAATAGCGAGGGATTCCACAACAAGACAGAATAAAAGCAGAGATTACGAGCACCCCTGTGTGGTGCCGCGATGAATAGGTATAGGGGCCGTGCAACGTCCGTTAAAGCGAATGCGGGTAGTGGCTTTCGCACACGGAGCCATCAGTTTAGAGATCAACCCAGGACCCAACCCACTTTGTTGAGAACTGCCTTGAGAAAGCCCCAGTCCATGCGATCAAATGCTTTCTCCGCGTACAGGGACACGAGACAAGCGGAGATATTTCTGAGTCGCGCCTTCTCCAGCGGAAATTGTCTGCCCCCTGACGGGGATGGATAAACCCCCACCTGGTCGGGGTCAATAAGACCCGGCAAGTGTGGTTCTAGGCGGTTCGCCAAAATCTTCGTATATATCTTGGTGTCAGTATTCAACAGGGAAATAGGGCGAAAGGAAGCGGGTAGGGTATGGTCCTTACCCGGTTTGGGAATAAGCACGACTTCCGCCTCGCTCATTGTAGGGGAGAGACCCGAACTATCAGTGAAACTATTGAAGAGATGAAGCATGTGATCTCTAAGCTGCGGATAAAAGACGAGATAAAAACCTACAGTCAAACCGTCAGGGCTGGGGGTTTTACCAACTGGGAGTTGTTTCAAGGCAATGGATATCTCATTGTGAGTGATAGGTCCATCAAGTAGTTTCGTGAAGTAAGGGTCGATCGGTTCCCAGGGACAAGAGTCGAGAAAATCCGAAACGGCATCAAGTGAACACGGGTCATCTACGTAAAGATCTCTATAGAAGGTTTCTAGTTCAAGGCATTTGTCCACTTCCGAGATGGCCCAAGTGCAATCTCGGCGCTTGAGCATAGCAATGTGAGCTTGCGCAGTCTGGGCCCAGATACGTCGCGCCAAGCACACCCCAACTTTGTCCCCCCCTGCATAGAATTTCTGTTTGAGAGTAAGTAAGAGTCGTTCGGCTTTGTTGGAGCGATGTAGATGCAATTGGCCGTGAATTTCAGCATGAAACCGCTTGTAGCGTAGAGAGGGGTGTGTGTGATCTTTACGTTCTAAGTCTTTAATATCCCGAGAGAGGGTGGACTCCACCAAGCGTGCCTCACGAGTCCTGGCAATCGAGATGGGACGTGATAAAACAGCAATTTATATAGCAGTCAATAAGAATAGGCTTGGCTTGAGATTAGTATTTTAGAAATCATTAACATTTATTAAAAAATTAATGTTCAATGCAGAAGACAAAAATATAGCAAAAGTCAATGAAGATGCATAATCTTTTAGTCATAAGCACAAAGCTTAAAAATCATTAAAACAGGAGCGTCATAGGCAGAATTTGGAAACGACTTCAAGTCCAGAAAGTACAGCAAATCAAAAATCGGGTAGCATCCCTAGAGACCGAGGAGATCTTCTGGCTCACCCTCAAAAACATGTCCTTTTATAAAGAAATTCACCATAGAATGCAAAGGAAATTGCACATTCAGTCTTGGGTGAGTAATTGTATGAACATATCATTAAATCATAATAAAGCATATTAAAATGTCATGTAATACCAGCATTCAAAAACTATTCCCTCAAAGTAATATTAATGATTCTCCTCTAATCTAATGTTATTGAAGGTTTTAGTACAAATCTGATTACATGAACAATAGCAGACTTAAGAATAAATAAGCCTTCAGCATACAGACCAGGAAGAAACCTTGGAATGTAATGATTTAAGTATAGAACTTCCTCCAAGGCTCATCAGCAACAGTGTGTCAAGACAAACCTCAAACCATCAGTGTATATTTCACTGCATGCAGTGTCAATGAGACGTGAAAACATGTACATTTTAAAATACAAGATGAAGTTGAGGCCTAACTGACGCCTACTTTGACTCATGTCAAGAAAACATAGTTCTGTACATCACAGCATTGTTCTAATTACAAAATGTTCTTATTACTAAGGAAATATTATTTAAACCAAAAATAGCACTGACATCCTCCTCTGAAGTTTATAATCATCACCACTATCCCACTTCTACATATATGATACAATCTCCATCAGTTTCTGTTTCTCGTCTCTCGATTCTTTCAACTCCTTGATGTCATGATAGTCCAGTACTGTGATGTTCCATTTCATAATCAGTTCGCCTTCTCGTTAGCAAATTTTATAGATATCTTCTTTTCACGCGAACAATTTAGTCCTTCTTTACAACAAATTGCTTTAAAAAATGTAAGAGAATACGATGAATTAAGCAAACTAATGCAATAATTAATGGTCTTAATATTGTGCGAAACATACTTTCACCTATACTATCAAACTACTCAGCAACCTTTGCAAATCCCTTTCCAATTTCAGTAAACCAAGAACCAACTGATTGCCACAAACCATATTCTTCAAAAGTATTTACCTCACATAAAATATTAATGATATTATTTATATAAGCATTATTAAGCTTACTGTTAACAGGGATGAAGGTACAGCAGTGTTGTACCTTCATCACACAACAGACTACTCTCTCTTTCATGAGTATAATATCTAAAGCTAGGATTTTTTTCATAATCATAGCACACATAGCTATTAATTGTTCCTTAATGTGAGTTAATGCCCGAGCAGTGTTAGAAGCAAGGCGATCTACAAGCATAGACAATTTCCTAATTTTCATTTTTTTATATATTTTTATTAAACTTCATGACAGACATACAGAAACCATCGATCTATGATATTGACTGGTTACTCTCATCATGGTACATTATACAGAGTATGACAAAGCAATTGCATTAAAAATTCACATCTCTGTCCACATTCCTGTGCATTTCTAACTCCACCACTGGCGATACACAAATGCCCCCTCTATAAACATTCCATTTGGCCCATATTCTATCCCATTTTTTCAGGCACCCCCAGGTTATAAAAACGTATTTTTCCGCAATCATGCATCTGTCTAGATCTTTCAACCATACTGATGTGGAAGGCGGTGCCACTCCGCCCCATCCTCTCGCCAGTTACCTCTTCACCAGTGTGTACCCTAGTGTCACTAGCTGTTGTTCAATTTCAGCTAGGTCAGTGGCTGCCCAGATATTTAATAAGCCCAATTGTGTGGTCAGGTCTACCGTCTTTCCCAGTGCAGACTGTATATGATTTGTGGCTCTCTCCCAGAAGCAATGTACCAGCGGGCACTCCCACAGTGTAAGCGGCTGCCGGCAACCCTTCAAACAGAGGTCATCCTGTCTTGCGCCTATTTTTGCGAGTCTTATTCCCGTCATATGAGACCAGTGTAAAACCCTAAGTTGTATCAGTCTAAATCTAAGCGTGATGACCGCCTCCCTAGGTGACATAAGGGCCGATCGTCAATCTTCCTCGTCTATTGGTCCCAGGTCTTTCTCCCACTGCTCCTTGAGCTTGCCAAAACTGTCCGGTATTACTAAGTTTCTTGTATGTTAAGGATATCGCTTTAGACTGCAGTGGCCCATCTAGCAGACGGTCCTCTAGAGGCGATGAGTCCGGTATGTCTTCACAGCTCGGGAAAGCCGCCTGCAGTGCATGTCTTATTTGCAGGCATCTGAATACCTCCCATGAAACCATCTTATAAATCCTTTGGAGGTCTTCAAATTTGAATATTGCACCTTTTTTAACTAACTCCTTCACCACTGAGATCCCTATCGTATCCCATCTATCAAACCCTGGTTGATAGCACAACATGCCCAATTTTTGAGTATACCACAAAGGTGTCACCTTGGTGAGGGTGTTCGCCCACCCCGACCATGAGTTCGCCTGACGCCAAATCTGTATCGTGTGTAATGTGAGACCGATGTATCTCCTGTCTCTAGTGCGAATTTCCTAATTTTCACATCATTTAAAGCTATACCAATAGAAGGAATCATAGCACCAAGCACCAAGCACATCTAACACAATTTGTCCAAAACCAAGCTTCACCCTTTTTAAACCAAAAAGCATTACTCATTTCATTCACTTGGTAACCCCAAGGGAACACCAAAGTAAGAATGCAGCTTCCCACTCTATTGCGTGGTAGTTTAAAATAGGCATGCTTACCACATTACTTGCTTTGTGGGTTTTGCAGTCTAAAATCTGTTGCATTCTTAAACTGCCCATGACTACCTGAATTTCCCTCTTAATTTCTCCCTTGATCTGTGCTCAGACCTGTGTGTTAAGCAATCCGCCCTCAGCTCCCAATTCGTTTTAGTAAGTGAGTGAAACCAGATTAACCCACCTCCCTTTCCCCTTAGCTACAGAGATATTATACATCAGAGACTGAACAGAGGGTGTTCTGAGACAGTAGTAATCTGCTGTTAGTTGTTTAGGCTGTGTTATTTTAGAAATTGTACGCTCGTGTTTTGGCTAGAAGAGTAAGTAAAGTTTTGGAAAAACTGTCTTGTTAGAAGGCACAGTTTGTTAGGCACTTACCTGCAGAACTCCAGAGTGTGGATTGAGCCTGTTTCTAGCCCCTTGGCCAGCAAACATTGCCTGAGGTCGCAGAGACCTTTTATATGCTGCTATTGGATGCTACATGCGTGCACTGATTGGTGGTTGTAGCTAATGTTTCTATTGGATTAGGGTTAGTGTTCTCACTGGTTGAGTATTTGAAGCTGCTGACTGGTTCCAGGGTCAGTGATTCTATTGAGGTAGGGATTGAGGTTAGTGATCTGATTGGTGGATAGGTTTAGGGTTTCAGATTGGTTTCTGAGGCTAGACTTTCTAGTGGACGTGGGGTTTAGGGTTTACTGTATTATTGGCTGCTGGGACTAGGGCTGTTTTTGGCTATAAGAGGCGGCTGTCCTATTGGATCTAGGGCTTAGGGCTAGTGTTGTGATTGGTTAGCGTTAGGGCTAGAGTTACCATTGGCCGATGGGGTCACCTGATTATAAGTGTATTTAAGCTTAGGGTTCAGGGTGTCTCAGCCCCTGCAGCGAGGTTAAGGGTGGCGGGGACAAGGGCAATTGCCTGTTTGAGCCTGTTCAAGACAGGTCGGGACTTGGGCCAGAAATGCTGCCCAATTTCATATACACCAGCACCCACTCCATCCACAACCAGATCAACACACTCACAGGAAATGTACTCAACTCATTCACTACAAACTAACTCAAGACAAAGTTCACAGTCTCAGCACCCACTACAAAACTCCAGAAATCAAACCTATACACCCTTGCATCTAAGCTACCACACATTTGTACCTCACCTACAAACAGTACACAACTCTATCAGATACCACTAACCATTCCACTCATCACCCACACAACCGAAATACACATCATACTGACCTATATCCCATCCAGACACACACTCCCTGCTCCAATTACTCCTAACAGACCCATTTTTCCACTAACGAAGCAATACTCAACCTTCCATCCTTTCTCCAACCAACACCCTCCTCTTCTTTTTACCACAACACTACTTACACTCCACTGCACCACACATATTACCTCTTGCAGCTGATGTTAGATACTTATTCACAAAGGTTCATTCATACATTCATTGGTGGGGCCGATAACACCAACACAATTCACATCCACACAAAACTCACTTGAATCTGGACACAGGAGAAGGGCTGCTGGACAAGTGGGTACCTTATTATCTATCAGGATTAATTTTCTAACTACTTTATATATACATTATATATACACTTTTCAGAATCCTGACTTTATCATCAAGGAACTCCACTGTTTGGTCGATGGACCAACTAGTTGGACTGGTTGATGGTGAATTAGAACCAGCTAACACACAATTAAAGTCTAGGAAAACATTTATACATCAGTAATTAATTTTAAAAACCACAAACTCGTTTCTTGTTATTTCAATTTTGTTTATCTAAATCATTAATCAATCCCTTTAATCTTGCATTTATTTACTACAGGTCATAATTTGAAATTCAGATTTATTAAAGAGTATCAAGCATTTAGAATTTTGATTTAAGCATAAATTTAGGAAAATTGTAGTAAAACATTTACCAATGAACAGGTGACGATAGCTTCAGATCGAACAGGGAGATATCTGCATTCTCAGGTAAAGGCTCCCTTAGACAGGCTGTTCGACCCTCACCAAGGGATCAAACCGTCAGGCAAAAATACAGGATACAACGCAATATCTCTGCAATGTCCAAACATCAATCCGCAGCATGGATTAACTCCACACCCAGACTGACAGCATAGAACTTAATGGAAAATAGAAAAGTCAGAAATTTGAAAGAGGAACAACCACCCAACAAGAACTCCCTCTCAAAGAATAACCCAAAGACAAACGCAACTCCAACTGCAACTCTCGAACACTCCCGTAATGACTGATGAGGGGTTATTATACCCTTTTCTTGCCTTACTTCATACAAAATATGGCAACTTTAGGGGCAGACCAAATGTTCTGATTGGACAGTTCGGGGTTATCAATAATTCATTGCACTCTTCCCAGTGCAAACTGGTTCTGCATAGTGATTAGGCACAAGAGTTCACAAATTGTAATGGTCCATCCGATTCCCATGCGGGGACCAGCAAATGTATCTTTTCAAGGCAAAAGGGTCCTATTGACAGGTTCATTGTTCGTCTCTTTCTTGGTTCTCATACACTCATCTACTGGCTTGCGGTCAAGTCCCCAACACATCAACCTTGGCAGGGAACACATTGTCAGGAGTTCATTTCACCTTGTGAGAGCTATCTGGGCATGCGCAGAAATCATCACGCGCACATGGTGGCATCTGCTTCAGAGAGCGCCATCTTGAGTACTACGGCCTAGTAGGCCCGAATGTTAACTAAGCGAAAATAGACATAACAGCAATTAAAATATAGAAATGAAGGTTCTAATGTTCAAACCCACACTAATCCCAATACATATGAGTATTTTCCTAGCTGCAGCAATATTTAAAGCGATAATACTTACCATATGATAACTTTAAGCCACAATACGGACGTGGCAGAACCTGACTACAAGGTAGTGCTGCTAGCTGCTTAGGCGCTTTATATTGATCCTCACTATTTTAAAAAACAAAAAGGTCGTTTTAGCTTGCATTTGTATTCTGTGTGTAATATTGTCACTTGTATGCCCTCCTGATTTTACCTGATTGACCTGATTTTACCTGATCGCATCCCTCATCTTAAAAATCTTCCTACCCACAGTGAAGTGCTCCCACTCCCCGGTCCGACTCGGCATAGTACCGTTGAGCGGAGGGCGGTCACGGGAGGCACTTCCGGGCGGGGCACTTCCGGCGGCAGTCAGCGCTCTAGCCTCGCGCTGTGCTGCTATTTAATCCGGATGCCAAACCTTGCGTGCAGCGGGTACGCCGGCGGCACGCCAAAGGCAAGCCCGTCTGTGCCCTTCCGCGCCCAACCGGGACCAGGTGCCAGCACCCCTGGCAACTCCCAAATCAATCTTAGCTACAGTGCTCTGTCACTGACCGCTCTGCGGGGAGCAGTGGATATTAAATGCTTACACTCTCTAAACATTATCAACAACCCGTCGCGCTGCCCCCACTGCAACTTTAAATTTCAACCCCATAGCAAGGAAGCACTGCTAGTTGACCACTCACTTAAATTTTTCCTCCTGAACTGCCGCTCCCTCCCCAGACACTCCACTGAACTCTCCCTATGTGAGAGGGATGGGCGGAAAAAGAATCGAGGAGGTCTTATGCGTGAATCAATGATGGCGTAATTTATTACGTTTTAACAAAAAGTTATAATAATGGCAATAATGGTAGTCAGGGTTGGTGGATGGTTTTCTTTCTTCACTCTTCCTGTCTTCCAGTCCTTCCGTTGGGCTCTTTCCCTCCAGGTGAGCGGTGGTAGCGTCCCCCGAGTACCGAGAGAAAAAAAAAAGAAAAGAAGAGAGGGCTTGCGGTGAGTATTCGGGTTCTTCAGATGCCCACATGAAAGAGGGTAGACCGCCACCAAGAGAAAAGGGGTTGAAACACCCTAGTGTACACACTGGCTGAACGTGCGGGGTTCAAACAGGATGGGGAACTCCCCTTCATACTCTAGATACGCAAAACTTGCTCATCTAAAGCTCCGGTAGCCGCTTCTGTACTGGCCATGGCGTTGGAACAGAGTTTCTTGGCGTAAGGGACAAAAAAAAAACCAAAAACAAAGAACAACACTTCCCCAGTACGCCCGGACCTGTCTTGTCCCAAATCGGGCAGTAGTTTGTTTTTGTCCGTTTTCTATGCACTTCAAAATGCGTGCTTGCTCTGGCGTCCCTCACGTTTATACCTACCCTCTTCCCTTCCCTTCGTATGGTGTTTCAATGAGGACAAGCAACAAATACCCAAAAGAAAAAGGAAACAACAGGGGGGAGAACAAACAAACACAATCCCTTCTTTCGCCGCCCTCCCTGCCCCTATCCCCAGTTCACATACCGCGGAAGCCGTAACTCTCCAGAGTTACGGCAGCGTGCAGGCGTCCTCAGGGGGCGTCCACCAGTCCTCCGTCCAGGCGTCTGGTTCCGTTTCTTCTTCCTCCGCGTTGTTGGGGGTTCGTCTGTCGGTCCTCCGCTCCTCTCCGATACGCTCCTCTTCTCCTCCCACGGTTCTGTCCTCTACTTCCTGCTTCCGGACTTCTTCCTCCCCGTCATGTTCTGGCGTCTGATTTTTGGGGACTTGTCCCGCCTCTCGGGCCTCTCCTGATTGGTCCTCCTCCTTTCCGGGCCGTCCCTCTTCCTGTGTGTAAGAGGAATCGGGGTTAGTTAACCCTTGGATGTCTAGAGTTGTCGGATCGGCTTGTCTACGGTATTCTGGGACAGCGAGGTCAGTGACTTCGCTAGGGACGACTGCGGGCTCCTCCTCACACCCTACTATTAGAAGACCTTGAACCAGACGCTCTGTTTCTGACGGAAACCTGGCTACAAGTTGAGGCCGACCCAGCTGTCATTCAAACCCTACCACCTGGCTATTCAATACACAGAGCTGACAGTTTAACTGGTAGGGGTGGGGGACTATACTCACAAAATATACTGTCGGTCTGAAATAAACTAGGATCAGAATAGATACTGGAGAAACAAGAAAACAGGAGAAAAAACACGGAAAAAGAGTCCGAGGTAATTAAGGCAGGTATATGGAAACCTCCAATGAGGAAAGAGTTCCCATCACCCACCAAAGGTGGTTTCTCATCATTTGGGAACTAGGGGCATACACTGGAGTACCAATCACTCTGGGGATCGTAATGGTACCCTGGTAGTCCCAGGCAACCGTGCCAAATTGTTACCAACGGTGGGGTGAAGAAAGCAGTGCGAAAAAAACAAATGTGCGATTAAAAATGACTACCAAGACACGGTATACTTTATTCTGGTGCTATCTCAGTGTCAAATTAAAAACAGTGTTGACAGCTTAAACAAATAACTGCCAGTTCTTGGGTCTACATGTTTCGGCTTGAGGACATAAGAGTCCAAGCTCTCGTCAGGACCATGTAAACGCTACTGCAAAAACGTGGTTAAATAAACACAAATAGTGGTTTTGAAACAATGGCCTAAATCAATGGTTAATACCCAGATACAACCTGATGAAGTCCTGTGGTTTGTATAGGATCAGTAATAGGCATTGTCTGGTGATGAACCTTTAGAATCAAAGACAAAGAAGTATTCTAATAAAGGTGTTCTCCATAATCATTGTTAATCAACAGTATTGATCTCTGATCAAGCAGTGTAATATACACTTAATAGTGAATAAGTAATTAAAGATATAAAAATATACCAATATACTTAATGAGACACACAGTGTAATTAACACTCGTATTCATGTGCACTTACCCGATAAGGAGTGGGTACGCACCTCGCCTCACCTGGCATCCGCTCAGGCCTTTATGAGGCACCGCTCTAAAAAGGAAATTTCAAAAACAAGGTATGTAATGCCTGGGGGCCAGGGGGACTCTCCTGACTCGGCTAACGGAAGCGAAAATCCTTTGATTGGTACTAATGGATACTAGCGCTAAAACCATGGCAGAAGGAACTAAAATGAACGAATATAAAAGCATCAAACCGAGTCAAACGTGGACAAGACAATGGTGTCAGGCTGTCTATTTTACGAACCCTAGCGATCTAACACAGGTTTAGGAAGTAACAGCAAAACAGCTCCGGTAAGGACCTGATGGGTAGTGTAATGCTATCTAAAAGCACGCTGACTGTTGTCAGACTGAACTATTAACACTCAGCACATATTGTTATCCAAAGATTATAGTCAAAAAACGCCAGAATGGCGGACAGCAGCAGGACTCGCTTACCTGTCCGTCGGTACCCCGCTTCGAACGCCGAAGCTGGAAGGGGAGGTATCCGGCGGGCGGAAGAGGAGGAATTTTATTGGCTGTTGTTGTGCATGTGCCCGTTTCAACAGCTACGGGTCGCGCATATGGTCAAAAAACGGAACAATGTGGGTGGGGGACTAGCCATAATATTTAAAGAACATCTCAGCTGCCGGTCCTCCACGGACGGGCCACCAGACTGCGAATTCATGAATTTTTCCCTAGAGCTTTCTCCAACCAGCACCTTCTCCGGCCTACTGCTATACCGGCCCCCAGGACCAATAGGGCAATTCCTTAACGCTCTCCCCACTCTGGCCGCCAATTTCGCCCTAACCCTAGCCAACTAGCCAACTTCACCATACTAGGGGATCTCAATATTCATACGGACGATCACTCCAACCATCTGGCCAATGAGCTATCAGCTAGCCTCGCGGCACTCCAATTAGAGCAGAAAGACTTTGCCCCCACACACAACAAGGGTCATCTCCTTGACCCAGTGTTCAGCAATGATCAGAATCTCCTGGTCGGCACTCCCGTAGACCAACCACTCGCTCATCCCCATGGTCTGGGTAACTTCAGTCCCCCCGCCCCCCAAACCACTACGCCAACACTTGATAGGAAATGGTCTAACCTTTCCATCAGCCAGTGGACTACGGCCCTCAATGCCACCAGACCCCCACAGTGACCCTAACCATGAGATAGCAAACACTAACTTTAACTTCTGGATCCAAAACTCATTGGACACCATACTCCCTAAAAAAACGTTCCACAAGAAACGCAAGCAAAAATCGTCACCCTGGTTCTCCACCAAATTAAGGGAGCTTAAAAGGACCTGTAGAAAACTTGAAAGAAGATGGAGACAGAACTTTGCAGAGGAAAGCAAACAGGAGTATAGAGAGACAATCAGGAGATACAAGGCTGAGATTAAAATAGCCCAATCCAACTTCTACGAGGAGAGAATTAATGCAGCTGCTAATTCACCCAAGGAAATCTTTCGCATTGATAAGTCCCTCTCCACTCTGCCACTCAAACAGCCCAATACCGAGGCAGCACTTGGCCGGTGCAACAACCTGGCAGAATATTTCCACCCAAAAATCCAGTTGATATGCCAGCCATTCCCTCCCCACCAACCGAGGCACACTCTACCCAGCACCAGCGCTCTACATCTTGAACCACACTGCTACTTAGGGAAATTCCCTCTCTTAGACTCTGATGCCCTGGACGCCATCATTTCCAGAGTTACATCTGGCTCCCCCTTGGACCCCGCCCCTCCTCAGTACCTCTCTCTAGTCACCAACTCCATTCGCCCAGTCATCCTAGAGGCCCTTAACTCGTCAATCACCTCCAGCACGGTGACTCGGGCCTGGAAACAGGCCTAGGTGAGAGCCCTCTTGAAAAAACCTAATCTTGACCACCTCATTATGGCCAACTACCGGCCTATCTCTCTCCTACCTTGGCTGAGCAAGTTGCTGGAGAGACATATAAATTCCACTTTGGTTCAACACTTGGAATCCAGCAACTTACTGCATGTTACCCAAACAGGTTTCCGCCCCCAGTTAGGGACCGAGATGGCCCTTCTGGCTGTAACAGAGGAGGCAAGGAGACTCCTGGACCAGGGCAGTTCAGCGGCTATCATTCTGTTAGACCTCAGTGCCGCTTTCGACACTGTGGACCATAACATCTTGCTCGAGCGCCTAGAAAACATGGGAGTGACAAACATGGCATTGACCTGGTTCCAATCCTTCTTAAAGGATCGGTCCTTCCAAGTCTTTGAAGGTTCCGACTCAGCAACCACTTAGCTGTGGGGTTCCCCAGGGCTCTTCCCTGAGCCCCATGCTTTTTAACACTTATATGGCCCCACTGGCGGAAATAGTCCTTCCTTTCGGCATAAAAATCATCACCTACGCAGATGATACCCAACTGGTGGTGGCACTCAACCACCCAGAGGGATCATCTGACGCTCTAGGCGTCTACCCTGAGGCGGCTGCCCACTGGATGGACCTATCCCACCTTAAGCTAAATGGGGATAAGACCGAACTGATGTTTCTGGGCAAATCTTCCTCCCTTACCCCGACACTCACCTGGCCTTCCGTTCTTGGCACCATGCCCACCCCCAAACAGCAGATCAAGAGTCTAGGCGTATGGCTCGACAACTCTCTCTGCTTTAACCACCAAGCCACTCAAATATCCGCCACCCGTTTTGGCCTCATGAGAATGTTAAGAAAGATCCTTCCCCTACTCCCACTCCAGGCGAGGAGGATCATGGTGCAAGCCCTGGTACTGTCCCGTCTGGACTACGGGAACGCACTGTATCTTGGTGCCCCTCAGGCCACAATCCAGAAGCTGCAAGTAATCCAGAACTGCGCAGCTCGCCTCTTGCTCCAGATCGCCCGGAGACAAACAGCGAAACCCGCCCTGCGCAGCCTTCACTGGCTTCCCATTCGGGCCAGGATACATTTCAAGGCCTTGTGCCTAGCACACAGGGCGATGTGGAAGGCAGCCCCAGGCATTCTTCAGTCCCTGGTCACCCCCTATCAACCTTCCAGAAGTCTCCGTTCCAGCTCCGCATTCCTCGCAACCTCCTGGAAGGTTCGCAGATCCAGATGGGGGAGAAGGGGACGCTCCTTCTCTCTGAATGCCTCCAACCTCTGGAACTTCCTCCCGCCCTCCCTCCGCGGGGAACCCAATCTGCTGGTATTCCGGAAACGTCTTAAAACCCATCTGTTTAGCACCTCACACTAGTACCACACGCCTCCCTTGACTCTCCCTTGACTTCCCGCTCAGCAAGCGCTTCGAGGCCTCAGGGTAGCTAAGCGCTATACAAATCTAATTTCATTCATTCAATACAATCACGAAGCAATATAAACCGTGCAATTTTACTATTTTAATATAATCTAAGGTTAGTTTGCGTGCATTGTGAATTATTTAATTTTACCATGCAATTAGCAATTTAGTCCCACGTGTATTTCATGTTTATTAAGGTGCAAATATTGATTAGTACCACTTCCACTTCAAACATGTTATGTAAATTGATTTTAGAATGATTACGTAATTAATTCCATGCAAATTAGAGGAGGTATACAAAATCTTGTTTTATCCGCTCCATCAATCCCCCTTTGGTGATTTTTAAACATCACAACTACTCACTAATTTCCCTAAATTTATCTAAGGAAATGGTTTTATTCGGATCCACTTGCATTTGTTAGTTTAAACAATAGTGTTCTCTACACTGTTCTCTTTTGTTTTCTTGTACACATTTTCTTTAAATTATTCTATCTCTATTTCCTCTATTTCTCTTTCCCTTATTTCTTTCTCTTTATTTTTCTTGTTTTCTCTTTTTATCTTATTTTGTAGTTTTCTTCTTTTTATGCACAAACATCCTAATCTTAATATTAACACTAAAATAATCACAAAATTCACAGGTATTAGTATTTTGCCCACAAACGAGCGACCTAATTTTATTAATAGATTCTTAATAGAGGAAAAACTTTTACCAAGTTTCTCCCATACAACTTCAACCGCCATTGGAATAATTTCTTCATGCAATTCAGTTATATTTTTAATATATTTCTTTATATTCTGACTTTTGTGAGAAATGTAAGTACAGCAATGTTGTACTTTCAGCATTCCACAGACTCCTCCCTCTTTCGCCAATATAATGTCAAGGGCAAGTCGATTTTGCATTACCATAGCTCTCATGGCAACCATTTTGGTATTTACCATTAAGAACCCTCCAGCTGTGTTTGTTGATAAACGATCCACAACTGTAGACAATCTTCTAATTTTATGTGCATTCAGAGATATTCCAACTGCTGGTATCAGTGCTCCAAAAATATCACCAATTATTTCTGACCAACTCTCCCTTCTTCTACGTGTTAGATGTCTACCTATTTCATGCAATCCATTTTCTCCCCTTTCCACATGAAATATTTTTGGAAAGACCAGGCCTAACTAGCAAGTTCCGTACCAATGATCCAGCAACCTATATTAAACTCTGTTTCCACAAATGTAATATATTCCAGGGAATACTGGATCTTTTCCTCCTTTAAATCCCCATCCTCCCAAGATTTTATATAAATCATGGCACTCACTTGCACCTACAAAATAATTGTCATACACAGTATTATCTCTACTTATGCATAATTTCCCTTTCTGGGGCCAATCTAAAGCCATTGCCGGGTTTGTCTCTCTATTTAAATGATTTTCCTTCCCAACATCCCAAAATGGTGTTTCTATCTTTTCCCCAGTCACTTTCTTTTGCATTTTAATTCTCCTCTCCTCTACCATATTCAGGAAAGTGTTCTCTTCTTTTCTTAAACTACAAGTAAGGTTGTTCTTAAACACTTCTTCTAAAGTTAGTTTTCTTGTTACTAGGAAAAATTCACCAAGAGTTTTACCAGGCTTCACCTTGTTTAATTCAGGAACTACAGGAATATGTGAGAAAATATTATCTATGTCAGTGTAATAATATTCTAGTTTGCCTGTTTTATAAAACAAACTTGCTACACTACAAGTCATCCCATATGTCAAAGGAAGATGATGATAAGTGACACCTTTCGATACAGATGCAGGCAACTGCATACAAACGTAACAATCTCTAACATCCATTGTTTCTACATATTCATATAATAGCTTTGCGAAAACATTCTTAGAAAAATCGTTTATAGACTTATCTTTATGAAGTTTTGTTCTATCTACCAGTTTTGTGATATGACTTTCATCAGAGTTTTGGCTAATGGTTCCATTCATTGAGTGTCTGTCTACATTTTCAAATGTTAACATAAATGAAATAGTTATGGCTAATTGAATCCAAACAAGTATTAATAATCCTGTACAACAAAAACACATTCTACACCATCTTCGGAAAAATCCACATGTTGGATTTCTATTCTCAGTGTTTGCCATGTTGTCAATAATCAGTGTCTTTCGACTTAGCCTCTTTCTTCAAATTTTCTTTGTCTAAACCTAAGGCTTTAGTTGCCTACTTGGTTCTTTCTGGTCATTTGTCTTATCCGGACTTTCAATTCCCTTCCGAGTCATTTGCCTCTTAATTCATGGGTGAATAATCCTTATCCATGGGCTCACAGTCCTCATTCAGAATTTCTTGATCATTAGTTTCTTCTCTAGTGTCAGACAATATTACTCTCAGAATTTCTGAGCCTTCTTCTTCCTTGTCCACTTCCTGCGCAGTCACTGTCAGACCTTCTTGGCTATCAGCTTCCTCTTGTATATCAGGAAGTGCCACATATGTCCATTCCGGTGACTTGTACTTCTGGTTAGGCCTTTATATCCTCTTTGTACGTTGCAAGTACTTCTGATCCGTGTCCTCTTGTTTTTCCTGACTGGACAGTTCATTCACTTGTTCAGCATTATCATGCTTTATTTATGTCAATCGGTATCTCAGTTTCTTGATTTTGTCGGGCTAAGCATCTTCTTTCAATGGCCTTTTCAATTTAGATCCTTTCTCGTCTCGTTCGGTTTTCCAAGCCCTTTTTCTCAAATTTCTTACCCCTTTATTTTCTGTTTCCTTTTCTTCGGATTCTGTCACTGTTTGGATATAACTTTCTTTTAATTTTATTCTCAATATTTCCGGTTCACTGTCTGAATCTAGCCCTCCTCGTGTTTCTCCCACACAATCTTCCTGCTGACTATCTGACCCTTTTTCTACCTGTTTAGCTTGTGTCCCTAAACCTCCTCAGGGTTCTTTCGCAATCACTTCACCCTCACTCTCTGTATCTAATTCCTCTCCTTCTACCTCTATAATTTCTGGAGGAATTTCTCTTGAATTTGCACTTGGGATTTCTTCGTCAAAGATTACTTGTTCAGCTTCTCCAGTTTCATGTTTAGTTCTTTCTCGTATTCCTGCTTGTTCTGTCTCAGATTCAGAACTAGTGTCTGAAATTTCAAGTAGTCGTCTTAGTGGTACATTTTCTTGACCAATAATTTGACTTTGACCTTGTTCATCTGCTTCTGGTTTTTGTCTTGTTTTCGTTTCTTCTGATTCTGATTCCGAACTGGTATCTGACATCTCCCGATGTTGTTCTTCAGATTGATCTTCCAGGTTTGGGACTCAAAGACTGTGACTGGCATGAATCCAGTTGTTCACCCCTGCACACTTCACAGCAGTTGACGTTGTCAGAATCACTTGACGTGGTCTTCCCCAGCGTGGAACCAGACAATTTCTTCTTCGGTGTACTTTTGTGTGGACCCAATCTCCAGGACTCAAATCCTGAGCTGGCTTCCTTTCAAGAGTGGTCGCATCTGGTCCAACCTGGTGAAACACAGAATGTACCATATCAGCCAATCCTTTACAATAGTCCAAGATGAGGTAATCAGATATAGGCAGCAGTTTGTTGACAGGAATGAAAACATGTCTCATTGCTCTGCCCATTATAATTTCATGGGGGCTCAGACCAGTTTTCCTATCAGGAAGTGATCGAATGCTCATTAAGACAAGAGGCAAGACATCTGGCCATTTGAGACCTGTGGCTAAACACATTTTTCCCAATCTGTTCTTTATGGTGCCATTCATTTGTTCCACCACTCCAGAAGCCTCTGGTCGGTAGGCACAATGCAATTTTTGTTGTACTTTTAATGCTTCACAAATCAGTTTTATAATTTCCTTCTGAAAACGTTTCCCTCTATCTGTTTCAATCGTTACTGGGAAACCAAACCTAGGAATGAACTCTCTCAGTAGGAGTTTCGCTACAGTAACTCCATCATTTCTTCTGGTCGGGTGAGCCTCAACTCAACGAGAAAACAGACAAACAATCACCAGTACATATCTCAGCCTGTTGCATGAGGGCATTTCAATTAAATCAAGCTGCATACGAGTGAAAGGTCCTCCCTCCCATCCTATGGTTCCCAAGCTCACCACAGTTTTCCTTCCTGGATTAAATTGCTGACATAGGAGACATCTCTGGCAAAGGCTCTCCGCTATAAGCCGGAATTTTGCACTATACCAGGTTTGTTTGAAAAGTCTAATCATAGCATCCCTTCCAATGTGTGCTTGCCCATGGTATATCCGTGCCATGGTAGAGATCATGCTATCAGGTATTACTGGTCTTCCATATCTGTAAACCCAAACTCTGTCCACCTCTGTGCATCCTGATTTTATCCATTGTTTTTTCTCTTCTTCTTCTGCTGCTTCATGTAACTGTCTCACCTCATCCCATGTACATACTGTGTTAGTAAAACGCAAGGGACATAAATCCATTTCATTTTCCCTGTTACGATTCAATGAAGTCAAATTTCGAGCACAGTATTGGGCTATGTCATTTGCAAATTCATTACCAGCTGACACATAATCTGTTCCTTTCTTGTGTGCTATACATTTCATGACAGCTATTTCTTTAGGCAGCTGTATTGCCTCAAGTAACTTGCCAACTATTTCTGCATTTCTAATTGGAGTTCCACTTGACGTCAAGAAACCTCTTTGGGACCATATCTGCCCAAAGTCATGCACCACTCCAAACCCATATTGGCTGTCAGTAACCACAGTGACTCACAAATTCTTTCCCAACTTGAATGCTCTAATCAGTGCAAACAACTCGGCAACTTGAGGATATCGTACTCCTTTCAAACAAGATGCTTCCAAGACGGCTGCAACAGTGCACACAGCATACGCAGCACTCAAAATTCCTTCTTCAGTTCTTAGGCATGACCCATCTACAAACATCACATAGCCAGACTCTTTCAAAGGCATGTCCTTTATATCTGGACGCGGTTTGGTGCAAAATCAAGCACTTCCAGACAATCATGATCAACATCATTCTCCACTTCTGCATTCACAGCATCAGGCAGTAATGTCGAAGGGTTCACATTAGTGCATCTTACAAGATTCACATTTGTAGCACCCAAAATCACCTTTTCATATTTAGTTAGACGACTATGCGTCATAAACTGTTTTAATTATTGTCAAAAGGATTGCTACATCATGTGGGACAAACACTCTCACAGGATATCCCATTACAATTCCTTCACTTTGTTTCAAGCTCTCACATGTGGCAGCTACTGCTTTTAAACATCCAGGCAATGCTACAGCTACTGGATCTAGTACAGCTGAAAAATAGGCAATTGGTCTTCTCAATCTTCCACGTCTCTGCACTAACACTGAAAGAGCACATCCATCTCTCTCACTGCAATAAAGCTTAAGTTCTTTTTCATAATCAGGCATTCCAATAGCCGGTGCTTCACACAAGCTGTCTCTCAATTGTTTAAAAGATTTAATCTCCTCTTTATTCAGCTCAATTGGATCTCTCACATCACTCTTTGTCAAACGCTCCAATGGTTTTGCAATCAAAGAAAAATTACTAATCCACTGGTGACAGTATCCCACAATTCCAAGAAACATTCTGACTTCTCTCTGTCATTGGGGCTCTCATTCCTTTAATGATTTTAATCCTATCCAATGTTACTTTTCTCAGGCCTTTTTCAATCTTATGACCTAAGTATTGTACTTCTTTCTGACAAAACTGCAATTTTGATGGTGATACTTTAAGTCCTCCATCTGCCAAATGATTTAACAGTGCAATTGTGTCAACAACACAGGCTTCTCGCGTCTTCGATGCCACTAATAGGTCATCGATATATTGGACTAGCACTGAACTTTCTGGCATCTTTACATTTTCCAGTGATTTCTTTAAGATCTGATTAAATATTGAAGGACTTTCTGTATACCCCTGAGGGATACGGCACCATGCCAAAATACGCTCGCCAAACCGGAACGCAAACATTTCTTGTCTATTAGGGTGCAATGGAATAGAAAAAAAATAATGACACAAATGACGGTGTACCATTCTGCATCATGGGGAATCTGATATAGAATTACTGAAGGGTTTGGCACAATGGGACAGCAAGGAACAACAATGTTGTTCACCTTTCTCAAATCCTGCACTATTCTAAATGTCCCATTTGGCTTTTTCAAACCCATGATAGGGGAATTACATGGACTGCTCATTATCTCTCTTAGAATTCCTTGTTCAATCATTCTGTCTATTATAGGCGTTACTCCTGTAAATATCTCTGGTGTCAACTTGTACTGAGGAGCATTCGGGTAATTGACTCCTTCTTTTACAGTTCTTTTCACAGGATCTACCCTTTACATGAATCAGACATCTTCTCCTGTGAAATCCCACACTTCTGTTTTCACTGTTTCTTTTAATTCCTGAGGTATCCCCTCTGGGTCAAATACAACAAATGCATTCGTAATTTCTGGTTCTAGGTTAGCCATTGTCATTCTATAAAGAACATCATCATCTGGAGTTTCAAAAGCTATACCATCGGGTGTACAAAAGATGGTGCAGTTCATTTTACAAAGTAAGTCCCTACCTAACAGATTTACAGGACTAGTGTCACATACTACAAAGCGATGCATATCAGCAAATTTCCCTATTCTAACTTTTACAGGATCGGTAAGATAGGCTTTTATCTGTTTGTTAGAAACTCTAACCACTTCTATTGTCTCACCAGAGAGAGCAAGATATTTTACTTCAGCTGATCTAACAGTTGAACGAGTAGCACCAGTGTCCACTAGGAAAGTAACATTCACTTCATTCACCTTTCCATCCGCAAAGAGTCCCGTCTGGTCTACTTCTAGATTTGCGCCAAGTAAGCACTCTTCTTCCTCTCCTAGGCACCATCAATAACTCTCTTCTGACTCACTTTCATCGCGTTGCAGCCAATACTGCGAAATGGCACCAACGGTAGCTTTGTTACTTGTTTTTTGTTGTAGAATACTGTCTCATTACTGTATCTTTGAGGATTTAGGTTCTGTGGAAAAGGTGGTTTTGGCACCTGACACTGTTGGGTAACAACCTGCTGCTGTCGCGGCAGTTGGCAACTCACCTCATTCTGCACCTGTGGATTTAATGATGACCTATCACCATTAGCTTTCGGTGGCAATTTACACTAACCTGTGCCCAGATTGCCTTTTCCTTCAACTTACGTTGTTTGGCTTGAATTTCATCACTAAAATATTTTGCATGAGGCAACACTTCATCTAGCTTTTTAGTTTTCCAGTCTACTGTATGTTGTTAAATCATTTCACTAACTTCAGGCCTTAAACCTTAGACAAATCTGTAAACAAAATGACTCAAATCCTTTTCACTTAGTTTCTTATCTCCACTGTATTGCTTTAAAAGGCAAAAGTAACTTCTCATAATATGCATGCACTGATTCTTTAACCTCCTGGTGAGTTCTGTCATTTTTTACCAAGTCACTTTCTTTCGGAGGTACTTTATTTTTCAGAAACGTAATTACCTGATCATATTTTTTCATTACTTCTGGATCTGGTGCTCCTGTTTAAGAATCCCTAGGGTACTCTTGGGTTGGCCAATCTATAGTGAGCGTACATTCTGTCCATAAATCTGCAGGCACAATTATGTCAAAAAGACCATTCAGATCTATCCATAATACTTTTGAACGTGTTACAAACCTATCTATCTGTCTATACCATTCAGCTGGTTTTTATCTCAACCTTGGAAAATTATTGGTAAATGACAAAATATTCTGTCTAGTCCATGGAACATGTACATATCTTCCTCCCGGAATTTCTCTCATGGGACATTCTGTTACCACTGGCTCTTTCTCTCTCATAGGGAAAGCTAGAGAGGCTTTGTCTGTAGTTTCCTCTCTCCTTCTAAACCATCTACTTTTCCATTGGTCCACATCATCCCATTTTCTTAATAATGCAATTAACTCTTTAATTTGGGTTAACCTGCCTGTAGTATTCAAGTTTTCAATGTCTTTTTTAGGAAAATCTACTCTGTATGGCTTCTGCAGTGGCCTTATTTTTTCAAAATCTATTCCCATTTCACTCGCTGTCTCCTCTAACTTTTCATGCAAAGTCCTTGCTCTCCAAGTAATGCTTTTATATGAAAACATGAATTCTTCATTTTGGTATGCTTTTAATTTTTCAGTTGGATTGGTTCCTACAATTAATTCTTCTAAAGTTATTTTTAATTTCGCCACACCTAAAGGTCGTGGTTCTGTATCCTTTTTCTGCAAACTCCTTACCCAATCACTCAATTCTTCAGATGTTGGTCCTACAGGGGTTGTCGGTATTCTCATTTTATCTACCATTTTCTCTGGGGTTTCTGTGGCCGATTCTGTTGCCATAGGTGTCTTACTTGCTGGACTCTGGTTTACAGTCAAATTTTTAGGTGTACTTAATCCTGATATTCCTGCAGTAATCGTCCATTCATTTTCTCCTGAACTACTCCTTTCTTTCTCCTTTTGCATACCGCCATTATACGGGAATGTTAAACAATGCTCATTATCCTTTTGTTTATCAAAAACTGGTATCACTGGTCCTATAGTTACAGGCACAGTCACTGCTTCCATATTCTTTGTTAATTCTCTAATCTTTTCAGTTAATTCCTGGGTTGTTCTAGCTAGTTCAACAGACTTTTCATTATCAGATCTTATCATCTGTGACATTTGGCAATCATTATATGGATTATTTTTTCCAAAATTATTCGGCATTTGTTCAAAACTTTTGTTACAGTTTCCTTTGGTGGTGCACTTGGTGTCACCATCGCAGAATCCTGTTGATATGGAGATTTTTTTTTTTTATAGAAAATGTCCTCCAGCACTTAATCCTCAGATTCACTCACTCCATATCTGTAACCTTCTGACTTCGTATTATTTATTTTCTCTGTACATTTTCCACCACCCGTATCTCCAGGAAACATACCATCAGTCATGCTCACATTACGCCATCTTCTCATTCTGTCATCATGGCTTTCTTGTCGATAATATCTACCAAACGCATAATTATACCTTCTTAAAGGTCTGGGTTTCCGTTCCAATCTCATCATTCTATGTCTCAAATTTCGTAGTACAGCTAGACTAAATGAACCATTCTCCGGAAACGCTAGTACTCCATCATCTTTAGTATACTTTACCCATTTTTCCAACCAAATGCATGTATGATAACCATATTTCGCCATCATAAAGGATGCAGGCGCTTTCGGTGGAGGAAGTATCTGTCCTTCTCTAGTTACAATCGGCTTATCTGTCTTAAATAGGTTTTTGATTTTTCCAAACCATGACTTTTTCTCCTTTTCAGGTGGATCGTAATACATCTTATTTTATTTTTCAAACTCCTAATCAATGAAGCTCCGCAGTTCACCTTTTCACAACTTCTCAGTTTTCTGACCAATCCTAGCGCGACGCACACTAACGCACCAATCCAGAGCGTCTATGTCACTCTTGTAACTTTCCAATCCAAGCGCCTGTGTCACACTAACGCACCAATCAGTGAAAGCTTCGTCTTTCCACAGCTGACCACAGCTGACCAATCCCAGCGCGGTCTTTCTGTCGTCAGCCTTTCCCACTACTCCTGCTCTTGCTGACCCCTCCTTTACAAAATTTATCGGCAAACTTTTCTTAAGTTTTCTTTAATCAAAATCTGTTAGTAACAACATAAACACATCTCCATTGCCTTTTTCGCTAAACCAAAGAGATAGCTTTGTCCATTTACACAAGAATTCTGTCTTTCCAGTAGGCAGCGCTTATCTCTACCCTACCACAGAATGTTTCGTTTCGCCGGTAGAGTAGCACTTCCCTCTACCTTTCCCTTCTAACAAGCAAAAGGCAAACCCGATTAAGGCCAGAGTTTCACAAAGAAACCTATTGCTATTCCACTCACACACATTCATACGGAGATTTCCCTAACATAACACAATTCCGTGTTATCACAATTCTTGAAACCAGACAATGTTCAATTCCATGTGAGTTCTCTTGCCATATAAATCCACTCCCTACTTCCCGGAAGCTTCAAATTTCCAACTACACTTAACATAAACTATACTCAACATAAAGTGGTAAACGTAAATCAATAATTACCAAACCAATACAATAGTAACCATCACCTCTGCCACCATGAAATACTGATTCAGCGCAAGGGGCAAAATTTACATATCTCCTTATGTCACAGATTCTTATTCACAAAGGTTCATTCATACATTCATTGGTGGGGCCCATAACATCAACACACTTCACATCCACACAAAACTCTCTCGAATCTGTACACAGGAGAAGGGCTGCTGGACGTGTGGGTACCTTATTATCTATCAGGATTCATTTTCTAACTACTTTATATATGCACATTCTATCTACACTTTTCAGAATCCTGACTTTATCATCAAGGCACTCCACTGTTTGGTCGATGGACCAACTAGTTGGACTGGTTGATGGTGAATTAGAAGCAGCTAACACACGATTAAAGTCTAAGAAAAGATTTAATCATCAGTAATTAATTTTAAAAACCACAAACTCGTTTCTTGTTATTTCAATTTTATTTAACTAAACCATTATTCAATCTCTTTAATCTTGCATTTATTTACTACAGCTCATAATTTGAAATTCAGATTTATTGGAGTATTAAGCATTTAGAGTTTTCATTTAAGCATACATTTAGAAAAATTGTAGTAAAATATTTACCAATGAACAGGTGACGATAGTTTCAGATCGAACAGGGAGATATCTGCATTCTCAGGTAAAGGCTCCCTTAGACAGGCTGTCTGACCAGCACCAAGGGATCAAACCGTTAGGCAAAAATACAGGATACAATGTAATATCTCTGCAATATCCATTCATCAATCCACAGCATGGATTAACTCCCCACCCACACTGGCAGCATAGAATTTAATGGAAAATAGAAAATTCTGAAATTTGAAAGAGGAACAACCACCCAACAATTACTCCCTCTCAAAGAATAACCCAAAGACAAACGCAACCGTGACTCCAACTGCAGCTCTCGAACACTCCCATAATGACTGATGAGGGGTTATTATACCCTTTTCTTGCCTTACTTCATACAAAATATGGCAACTTTAGGGGAATACCAAATGTTCTGATTGGACAGTTCGGGGTTATCAATCGTTCATTGCACTCTTCCCAGTGCAAACTGGTTCTGCATAGTGACTTGGCACAAGAGTTCACAAATTGTAATGGTCCTTCCGATTCCCATGCGGGGACCAGCATATGTATCTTTTCAAGGCAAAAGGGTCCTATTGACAGGTTCATTCTTTGTCTCTTCCTTGGTTCTCATACACTCATCTACTGGCTTGCGGTCAAGTCCCCAACACATTGACCTTGGCAGGGAACACGGTGTCAGGAGTTCATTTTACCTTGTGATCTTCAGAGCTATCTGGGCATGCGCAGAAATCATTGCGCGCACATGGGTGCATCTGCTTCAGAGAACACCATCTTGAGTAATGCAGCCTAGTAGGCCCGTATGTTAACTAAGCGAAAATAGACATAACTGCAATTAAAATATAGAAATGAAGGTTCTAATGTTCAAACCCACACTAATCCCAATACATATTAATATTTTCCTAGGTGCAGCAACATTTAAAGCGATAATATTTACCATACGATTACTTTAAGCCACAATACAATCACAAAGCAATATAAACCGTGCAATTTTACTATTTTAACATAATCTAAGGTTAGTTTGCGTACCATTGTTAATTATCTAATTTTGCCATGCAAATAGCAATTTAGTCCCACGTGTATTTTATGTTTATAAAGGTGCAAATATTGATTAGTACCACTTCCACTTCGAACATGTTCTGTAAATTGATTTTAGGATGATTACGTAATTAATTTCATGCAAATTAGAGGAGGTATACAAAATCTTGTTTTACCCGCTCCATCACAGCAATCAAGTCTAGGACAAACAATCTTAACTATACTTCATCCTATCTTACACACAATATACACTCTACTCACAAACACATCACCACCCCTTTACCTTACAACTTCCACTCACTAACAATACTATACAAACATATCCATCTCATAAAACAAATACATCAGAATCTCATTTCACTTCTCCCCAAAAACAAAACATAACACACACACCAGCACAACAAAATCTCTCACGTGCAACACCTCATAATACTTCCCATTACAAACTATAAACAAACACCTACCTTTCAGACTACACAAATGAACAAACTCCAATACCAAGCTTTCTCCCTTACCCCACACCTTACACATATACAGCAACACACTTTTATCTGCCTCTCATCCATAGGACAATGTAGAACCTTACTACTTGACTCACATGCGCCACCACCTCTAACTCATACACCTTCCACCCTAAACAGACACAAACAAAATAAGCAACATGCCACACCTCACAACTTCGCTTCTCCCTGTCTACTGTACAACAAGGTTACACTACAAAAACAACAGAGCGCAACAACTCGCTCTCAACCACAGTCCCCTCCATCTACACACGCCTAACCTTCAAAATGCCTTCTTAGCCTGCTGGACGAAGAACAAGATACAGAACAGCCACACGATTGCTATCCTCATACAGCTAATAACAACACTAAGGACACACTGCTGCAAGCCAACAAAATACTGCTCACTCTTCTACAAAACAAAGTCACACTATAACCAAAGCACGTTCTCTAAACTGTCTACTAATAAATGCTCGATCGCTCTCTAAAATCAAACATCACATTGACGACCTTCTCACTGACACAAAACCCGGCATACCATTCATAACTGAATCGTGATTGGGAGATAATATGACTGCAGTCCTGCATGCAGCCGTTCCTCAAGGGTATCAAAACTCACCCAAAATCGTATAGGCAAAAGAAGAGGTGGCCTAGCTGTTGTGTTCATACGAACATTACATATCACTAAAGCGGACGACGTCTCCATAAAAGATTTTTAGGCCATTTTCACCAGATGCAATCCTATACCATCTTCCTCCTGTAACTTCCTGCTGATTTACAGACCTCCACCTAGCAATGTAACATTCCCAGACATACTTCTAGACACGGTTTCAAACCTGATAACACTACATATGCGTTCTGGGGGACCTCAACATTTGGTCTGACAAGCCCAATATGCACCATCCGAAAACAAGCATTGCTGGCCTAGACGCACTGAACCTGCATCAGATCATCCACAAACCCACACACATCGCTGGACACATCCTAGATGTAATTTTTGCTAATACAGAACTAGTTACCTTTCAAGCGATGACTTCAGTCACATGGTCAGACCACCATTTGCTTGCTTTCCTACATAAAACAGCACAAAGGGACGAGTCTAAATGCACTTTACGTGCATCCACCTATCGGCCATGGAACAAACTCAATTTAGAACACTTAGAACCAAAACTAACATCCAGTACAGATCCTGACACAATAAATTCTGTTCAAAAACTATATAAGTGGCTACAGGAAGCTTTTGATATTCTAATACCACTAAAAACGAAACAACAGAACAAAAGAAAACAAGCACCTTGGTGAAATACAGAGATAAAAGAGATAAAACAACAATTTAGAAAGCTGCAACGTGCCTGACTCAAAACTAACACCGATCAAGACAAACTTGGCCTACACGAAACTTAACAGATTATACAAGTCAGCTATTAACAAAAGTTAAGAAAAGGTACTATTCAGACAGTTAAAAATGCTAAATGTGCAAATAAAGGATTCTATAAAAATGTACAATTAATTTCGTAAACCAAATTACCTAGAAGGAGCTCTTCCTGTAACTCAAGATTTCACAGACAATCTGGCAATCATTAAACGGCCAAAGCAGACAGGTTGAACTCATATTTAAAACAAAGACAAAGCACCAGCACCAACCCTTTTCCATAACAACAATCCAAGAATACTCTAACCCAGCGTGGGTGGCACATCTTTCTCTGTTCAAGCAGCCAATCTGTGGAACTCTTTACCCCCAACATAAGATCCACAGATAACCACTTTATCTTCAGTAAACTACTCAAGAATAGGCTCTTCCCCACATAACCACCATACACAAACAGAATACAGCGTATCCCCTCTATATAAGCATTTATTTGCACTATACATATGTACATATATGTGTATTGCTTGGTTTAAATGAGTATAATAATTATGTTTTAAAAAATAGATATTTGTTAGTTCGGCTTAACAAATGTACATATTAGTAATTGTTATATTAGTGTATGTTTTTAACATGTATATAAGTGACTGCATAAATCAGTAAATATTTTTTCATAACCATTTATCTTCAACTGCTTCATTATTAAATAACAAAAAATAAAATAATTTAAAGTACAACAACACTTGAAAGCAGGAATTTATCGAATGCATCTTAAATCCACATATACTACCTTCCTTATTTATATATATACACATTCCATATACTTCTGTATCTATATATTTATTACTTTTCTTCTTATTCAGCAGATCCAAGGCACTTCCCTATTTCTCTCATTATATTCTCTACCTCAACTCTCTGATTCATCTCAAACCTCATTCGACTATTCTTTCCAATGCACTACCCTATTTCTCATCCTATACTTCTGCACTCTCTCTCATTCATCCCAAACCCCATACCACTACTTTGATCCCCAAAATAACCCTTTCTAGACTCTTTCCTCCTCTACTCCTTGATGAACCAGAGTGACCCGTCTAGGGTCACTCTGGTTACTAAACCACCTCTCGGCCTTAACTATATCAATGAAGAGTCGGTCAGCCAGTAGAGAATGCAAACAAGCAGTTTATTATCTATACTCTGCAGAGGAGCCCAAATACAACATGCACCATGCAGTGCTTGCTAATGGACTGACTCAATAATGATGCGCAGCATTGTATGATACATCAAACATGTCATAAACCTCTAGAGCACGCCTACAAGGGAGGCAGAGGGGCGTACATCACCAGCCTGAGGCCGTCAAACGGTATCTCTTAGCCAAGCTCAGCCAGCTACATCCCTGCTCCTCCCAACGGATGAGAGGTGCTGCGAATAGAATATTACTTATGCACACAGAAAGGCTTATTCATAAGCGAGGTAGCGCCCCTTATTGAGTAAAGAAACGAAACTGGGCGTATACTTATCAAGTGAACAAGTATCATGGCGCAACTGTCTGGGCCTACATAGTTCGCAGTTTAGAGCTCACCGCATGCTCATACATAACCATAATATAAGATGGCGGCCAATATACAAAATGGCTGCCACTCGTCCAAGACTAACCTGTTCAATAAAACATCATCTTTATTATTATAGCGCTCAGTGGGTTGTCAATGTGGATGACTACCACTGCTATATTTAGCTATATAAGGCTAATCTATTTAGCATAACATAAGGGAATAGTACCTGATATATTTTTGAAACCTACAGACCCTCCTTTTAGCGTTATAAGCTAAATATAGAAGTAAAGAGGTCAGCAGGCAGGGTCTTTATCAGTCGTCAGCATGAGGAAACGGGGGGGGGTATGCAACTGTGCAGAACTAAGGCAAGATTCCGTTGAATTCAGATCTTTAGTCCTCAAAAATGCCTTCGCGATATCCATCAGTCCTTGAAGTTCTTTCAGCATCATAATTGCATCCCTGGCTTTAGATTCACTTATTGGAACAGCGGGGGTGAGTTTAGCCATGCAATAAGTGCAACAGGATGGAAGACAATTCACACAAAGGCAACAAGTGAAAATGATCCCTGCAACTGATACTAAACCCATGAGAATCTTCCATCCCCATGCGGACATCAGGCCCTAGAACCACTGTGTCAGAGACCCTATACCGTTATCTTCATGTATTTCAGAGGCTAACCTATGGAGTTTCTGAATAGCTGAATAAACGGTAGGGGCTTGGTCTGGTATGTAAATGCAGCAGCTGCTACCAATCACACGACAGGCTCCACCCCTGTCTCCACAATGACATCAAGGACTATCCGGTTTTGAAGAACAACGAGCCTGGTCGCCTGAAGCTCAGCTGTAATATTCGTGAGTATACCAGCAGTAGTGTTAATGACAGCTTCCTCCACTCTAGTAAGATGGCGAATTCGCCTACTATTATGCATAGGTCCCCATAGAGGCAACAATCCCTTTATAGCATCAGCAAATTGCTGCATCGTGGTATCTGTCTGATCAACATGTCCAGTGTTGATAATCCTCTTTACTCGTGACAATGAGGTACCCCTTTGCTACAACTTATGATAATTGGATGGGGCTAAGTAAACTGGGGGCAGAAGTAAAGAAACATAACAGCGTCCTGCCCACCCCCTACGGAGCCATACATGAGCATGTGTCCCACAGACAAAATATACATTTGGGGGTGTGAGCAAGGGTGGACTACTTGTCGTGGTCAATGTAAACGTATAATTATAATGACTCTTCCCCACAGGAACACTCCCAAACCCTTCTACACAAAATGAGGCTGGTGTATCAATTATTGGAATAGGTAGGACCTCACTATCTGGGATTTTTCTCTCATGAAAGGATCTAAAATACTCTGTTATATTAAACCCCTGGAACTCTATCATCTCATCTTTTACCCAGGAAAAGTTTGCACTTTGCTCATACACATTCATACAGGCATCTGGATGCAAAGTACCTGCCTTCCCTCCTTTTCCCGGAGTGTATCCCTGGTGCATCACTATGTATTCCAACACTGCTTCATAATCTTCCTTAGTCAGTTGGCAGTATTTGCAGGTGAGTGGGTATACACTACAGTTAGGAGCAGGAACCATGCTTCACAGCTCCCTAGAAATGACAGAGGCAAGGATATAAGAAGATCATTCTTATGAGTTATAGAAGGAAGTAAACCACAGATCCAACACGTTGTCGCATTAGTCGTTTGGTGTACTTCATGGAGCATCTGAAGAAAAGAGTTTTCAAAATACGTCTGCCTATGTCTTTCTTTATGTGGAGCTAGGGAAACAAACGAATGCTCAGGCGGATCAGGAGTAGTCCCAATCAGAACATGCATTGGATGCTTAATTTCTAAATAAAATATCACACCAAACAATATAATCATAACAACAAAAATGCAGAATAATACCGCAACTTTGGTTTTAGTGGTCCAACTAGGCCATCCAGAATCATTTTGACTTAAGGGCGGGGCCGACAGAGGCTGCTCCTCTTGCGCAACAACGCGCCCAAACGGGAACATATCTAACACCTACTTTCTACAATAATGATGGAGTCGCTTGCTACCTTCTTCAATCAATGATCAACTACGCCAAAGTCTGTTCTAAGCCTCTTGGGTAGGCTTGTATTGTCCATCATACTGTAACAGGTGACTTTCTCTGCGTGGGGCTTCAGAGTCTAAGCCTACTCAGTAATCCAATCTTTCTTTGTGTCGGTTGGGGTGCCCTCCAGGCAAACAACCACAGCTCACTTGAAAGTCCAAATGTTTCAAAGCAGTACACCAGTGTCTCTCTTTTTTGGCATTCACTACAGATATTGTGCTGTTACCATAAACTCAAATCCATGACTCTCTATTTCCCTCTGTTGCTCTTCTTTTGTCATGGGCATAGATCATATCTTACAGACCCAGGCACTGTTCGATCAGAAAAAAGCAACAGAGGCTCAGGCTCAACAAAGGTCCCAGACTCCAACACGCGTTGTTCAGTGTCAGAGGACACTCGTGCTGCCCTTATTTCGGGAGGGACAGCTTCCAATAACACATCTTCATTCTGTCTCCGTCCAAGTTAGCTGAGCATCTGAAAACGGGATGAACCTTGACACGTGCTCACATTCATGATCTCTGATTCCTTCTTGGGCCCACCAGTTATAAGAGAGTGGCAGCGGTATTCTTTTGGTATAATGGGCATGTATCCAATTCTTTCTCCCATCAACCTTCACCACAGTCCTCTTTGCAAGGAGGAATTTCTTCGGTTCATGCCAACGGGGCTCCAGAGCCTTTGTCCTCGCAAAGTTTCGGATAAGCACCCAATCACCGGGCTGCAACTTATGACCGGGACTCTCTGGAAGTGGTCGCATTAACTCTTCGATCTGCTGATGAATAGAACGAAGATTTTTAGTTAATTCAAACAGGTAATCTATCATCAATGGATACTCGATCTCACTAAATCGTTTTGGCCTAGGGACACCTCATATATTAGCAGGGCGCCCGAACACTACCTCATAGGGAGATGGACCAATTCTCGTGTGTGCAGTCATTCTTGTGGATAAAAGAGCTAATGGTGACGCATCCGGCCACTTCAGGCCTGTGCTCTCCTGGATCTTAGCTAACTTCAACTTAAGCGTTCCATTATATTTCTCCACAAGCCCTGCAGATTGGGGGTGATTTGCTGCATGAAACTTCTGATTTATGTGCAACCCTTCACACACCAACTGCATGACTCTGGCATTGAAATGGATGCCGTTGTCACTCCAGATCACCCGAGGCAAACCGAAACGAGGGAAGAACTCTTTTATGAGTGCTTTTGGCATTGAGTTAGCAGTATTTTCCTTCACAGGGTACGCCTCCACCCACTTACTGAAAGCACACACCACCACTAGGACATACTTCAAATTGTTCACTCATTCTAGCTCAATAGAGTCCATTTGGAGAACCGCTTAGGGAAATGAGGGTGGAGCGAAATTCCCAGAAGGCACAGGAGTACCTTTCCCAGGATTATGCTTTAAGCAAATCATACAGTGTTTCACTAAATGGGCAGCTACCTTGGGAATGAGATCATTGCACCACACTGGGTCTAACAATTTACAGATCCCTTTTGCGCTAATACGAGCCGGACCATGAGCCATAGTGACAACTGGGAAAACATATGCATTGGGCAACAGCCATCTTCAGCTGTCAGACAAATCAGTCCAGCCTCCATCCTCATCTAGAGTACCGGACCTTTCCTGCCATACAGCCACTTCATCTGCTGTGTCCTCATTCTGTATGTCCTTAACACTACCTACAGTGTTCTCATACATCACATTATCAGGTACCCACCTAGCAGGTACTGCCACAAACATCTTACTCATCTTCGATCTAGCAGTTTCTCTAGCTGTTTGATCCGCAAATGCATTGCCCTTACCCACGTCATCTGTAACTACCTTGTGGGCACTGCATTTTATTATTGCCAGCATTTTGGGTAACATCAAAGCCAACAGCAATCTATGGATCAACGGGCCATACTGTATCTTCAACCCATGGGATGTCAGGAACCCCCTTTCCGCCCAGAGCCGCCCAAAATTATGAGCAACTCCAAACGCGTAAATATTAACAGCCATCTTCTCACTTAACTCACAAGCTCTCAACAGGGCTACTAACTCAGCAGCCTGGGCAGATTGATATGGGACACGGGAAGTAACTACGACTGTGCGCAATGTGGTGATCGCATATGCAGCAGAAGTAGTGCCATCTGGTAGCTTAAGGCAGGAGCCATCAACATAAAGTTCCCCTTGGGGTCAGGTAAGGGAACATCAGTCAGGTCTACATGTCCCTTCGTTTCTTCCTTTGTTCTGTACATACAGCCATGTGCATCTACATAATGACTCGTCGAAGGGAGGGATAGTAAAGTGGCTGGATTCAGAGTGACACATCGTTTAATTGTGAGATGTGGAGCGAACAAAGTTAGTTCATATCCAGTCAGACGTGCACTGGTATGGTGCTGCATCTGCGTTCTATTCAATAGAGTGTCTACAGAATGGGGACCATGACCGTTAGATCAGTGTCAAGAACGAGCCCTGTCGATTGTCTGCAATTGCCACCGCAGCAGCGGCTCTCAGACAGCTCAGGAGTGCTCTAGCCACATGGTCAAGGACTGCAGCAAAATAAGCACAGGTCCGGTACTTACTACCGAAAGCATGTGTCAAGACACTCAACGCACAACCATCAACTTCATGTACATACAAAACATAGGGCTTCCTATAGTCAGGTGTACCAAGGACAGGAGCAGAATAAAACGCATGCTTCAGTTGCTCGAAGGCATGCTGACACTCAAGCGTCCACGGTAAGGGTTCACACAACGGAGGGGTTTCACAATCAGAGAATAGTTAGGGATCCAATGTCGACAGTATGAGGTAAATCCAATGAAACCTCGCACTTCTCTCTGTGTCTTTGGCACGCCCATATTATTGATTACAGAAATATGTTCAGGTATCAATCTTCTACCCTCCTTCGATAGGTGGTGACCTAAATAGGTAACCTCATGTCGACAATACTGAAACTTAGAAAGGGACGCTTTATGTCCATTTTGTGCCAGATGCATTAGCAATTCGACAGTGGCTTCCTTACATCCTTCTTCAGTATCAGAAGCCACGAGGAGATCATCAACATACTGCACCAATACATTACCAGCCGGAAGAACTAGAGAGTCCAATTGTGCTTTCAAGGCTAGACTATATATACTAGAACTTTCAGTATACCCTTGAGGAGCGCGACAGAACACAAAGCTTCTACCAGTTAAATTGAACCTGAAAAGATACCTAGAATCCGGATGAATCGGAATGCTAAAGAACGCATTCTTCAAGTCAATCACAGAAAAAAACTGAGCTGTAGGAGGGATCATAGTCAAAATCGAAGTGATATCGGGAACAGAAAATTGTGGTACCACTATCTTATTAATTTCCCTAAGATCAATAATAAATAGGTACACATCAGAATGGGCATCAGGGGAATCTGTCGGGTCTTTTTAAGAATCGGAAGAATAGGACTGTTGCACACATTAGAAACTGTTTCCTGAACCACACCAGACGCAATTAAATCATTTATGATTTTCAACAAAGCAGTCTCTCCTGCCTGCGATACTTTATACTGTGGAATACGAGGCAGAGAAAAATTGTCCTTAACATGAATAGACACTGGCGGTACCTGCAACAGTCCTACATCCGTGTCACCTGTAGCCCACAGCGTACTAGGCACGTCCTTAAACTCATCGGGGAGAGGGGCATCTTTGGTAAAGTGTTGCTTTGCCTGTGCCACATCAGGTCCAATCATCATGTAAACACCGTCTGGGGAACAGAAAATGGTTGCATGCAGCTGTTTCAACAGATCAAGCCCCATTACATTTTCTCCACAATTTGAAGTCAAAAGAAACGAGGATTTCACTGAAAATGGACCAATTGTCAAATCAAGGGGCTTAGAGATGGGACTAACAACTGACGTACCTGAAAATCCCACTGAAACATTATTCTTGCCAGACAGAGCTGCCCCAGGGACCAGCGAACTGGAAACGGAGCTGTTCATATCACCCGTGTCAATCAAAAACTTTTGAAAGGTACCAAGCAAACCCGCAGCAACATAGGGTCCGCGTTGATCTACATTCACCGAAACTGGTCCCCCACCCTGTCCGTTGCTGTCCTTGCAGTGGATGGACATCCATGTTACTTCATCTACATCATAATCCTCACGACAATACTGTCATCCTCTAGGATCATCAAAGTAATTCTGATTCCTTTCAACATTCTCAGTTCGTTCTGGTCTTCTCTCACCCTGACTTTCTGTTCCTCTACCACGTCCCCGAAAACCCCCTCTTCTAGGGATCCCACCAGCCTGTAACAATTCAGGGCACTCATTTCGCCAATGCCCCTCCTTCCGACAATACACACATTGATTAGGTCCCACAGGTACATATGGAACACTCGTTCCCCCACCTCGCGGTACGGACCATCGTTGCTGCACTGGCGGCTAACCCCTTCTTCTTCCACTACTTCCCTGCACCTGCTGCAACAACACCTTTGTCTTCAATTTCTTCCCTTTCTTCTGTACAACTTGCTTCTGTTTGTTCTATCGATGTTCATAATATTGCGCCATACACAATATTCCCGAGGGTGTGGATGTGGACCAAGTACTTTCCACTGCCCTCATCCTGGCTGAAATCTCAGGAAGCAAATTATTAACAAACATGTCGACAAACAGCCGGACTCCACCATTCACTGACAAATCCTGACCACAGAAATCCCAAAACACCCCCTCGTACCTAGTAAAGAAATCTGACACACTCTCCTCCTGTAAGTTTATCCCAATCCACTTTCTTGGGAGCAATAAACGAATGCATGTACGTAATTCAGCCAGGTAAAGCAAACACTTCCGCTCTTGGCTTCACACCTGGCTTACGTTCTTGATCCCCCAGTTTTATCTGATCCCATGTTGCTCCTAACTCTACCACGTGATCCACCAAGTGCACCTGCCTCCATATCTCAATCGGAACCAGAAACCCAAAAAACAACAACATTTCAGCTAATATCATAAGTGTTGAACCGGATGCTTCTGTCAGTTCTTTATAATAAGCAGTTGGATTCTTTCTGGGATCTTGCAACTGATTTTTAAGAGAAAGTACTTTGCTTCTCTTCCAGGGGGTATAAACTCATTGTTCTTAAAACCATGCCCCCTCCCGGGGCCGAACAATGTCACCCGCTGCATTTATTTCTGCTGGTGTCTCGGGATGATATGTGGGGTGAACTTCTCTCATAGGGAACTGCGCTAATGTTGTGGAACCCTCTTTAAGCATCCTACCTCGGTATCTTAACAAAGTGGTAACTTTATTCAACACAGCAGCAAGATCCATACCGGAACCATACACTTCATCTCGTATCTCAGAAACCTCCCTTGAAACCTCAGCATTAAAGCGCTGCTCCCACAAACTCATCAGCATTGTACACATATGCTTAAGCGCAAGTTGTTGCATAGGCGGTTCATACTGTCTCATCACAATCCATACATCCTCAACCATATAGGTCATATTTTGAATTCACTGTGCAGCCTGATTCCCCACCATCTCCTTTTCTTGATTACTTACTGCAGAACGCACCAACACCCTACTCAATAGTTCTTGTACTTTCGCTCGACTTTCCGGGGTAATTCCACTCACAGGCGTTCTGTCAAATTGCAACACCGGTGAAAGAGTGGATGAAGAGAAAGGTACCATCAATGACTGATCTTGACTAGAGGGAGTAAAGAAAGTCGAACCAGAAAATGCAGAGACAGGCGCCACAGACGGAGAGCTATCACACTCCAACCCGGACATCAGTACAGCAGTATAATACCTAGAAGGTGTCAAATGTAGACCCGGAATGTTAGGAGGAGGAGGACTAGTAGGGCCAAGAACCGGGGCCTGAGCCCTTGAAGTCGGGCCTGGGAAGTGGGATCAACAAGATATATCCATAGAGGAGCATAAGGTGGTGGGGGTTGGGTGTCTAACAAATCTTCAACAAAAGCATCACCTTCATTTTGAACGACATAATTCTTCTCAGCTTGCAGCCGAAATGCCCTATCTGCGCACTCAACGCCTTTGTTTACTGTCGCTTTATCATAAGCCATGGCTTTCTGCGCGATCGTCAGCGCCTGTCTTTTCTTCGTATATTTTTCCTAATTCGCCGCTGCTTTGCCTCCTTCTGCCAAACCCTCAACTTATCAAACATTGACTGCCTACACCTCTTAGTAAACAGCTTTCCTTCTAGAAAATTCAACTTTTGTTCATCGAACGAGCCAACAAGTGGCCACTGCAAATCAGCATTGTCCTTCGTATATTTATGCCATAAGGTGCTAAAGATAATAAGGCCAATACCGTGCTTTATGTACATATCAAAACTCGGGGTGCCCTCTGGAGGAGCAGGTTGTCTTTCCTACAGTCGATCACTTAAACAACTACATTGACATACAAAACATCCACGTTTACTAAAACACTGCATCTTAAACAAGCATTTGCAATGCAATAGGTCTCGCATTATAAAAGTGTGAGCAGCTGGCATTGCTAATAATAATGCAACACTAGCTATTGGCTTTGTAAATGATAAATAAATGCCATTATGTGTTTGTTTTATAAAATAGATTAAAAAAGGCATTGTCATGAACAATGCCAATAGCTTAAACTTTTGCAAATGCGAGACCTATTGCATTGCAAATGCTTGTTTCATCCGACTTAAAGTCCTGGCCACATAACTTTTAAATTGGTTTTGTTACCGCATGGAGCCACGAAGCTACCCTGGCAAAAAGAAGAATAGCTGGATGCACACTTTGCTTTAGATGTAGTGCTAGTCATTGTACGCTACTCCGGGGCATTTAAATGGGCCAAAAGCTCTATTTAAGTCTGGAAACATTATGCATCCTGCCCGACCTGTAGTGACGGCAGGTTTTTTTTTTTTGGGGGTGGGGGGTTCATTTTGCATCTTTCTATATAGCGCGCACTCGACCCCAAGGTTTTTGTGCGCTTTACGTATCATCGTATTTACATTACACATCTATGCACGGGGAGATGAAGTGATTAGCACAGAATCACCGGCTGTGGACGCGACCTCGAAGCTCTATCCCTGTTTTCCTGCACCAAATTCGGCATTTTAATCCGACAGACCACATCCCTGTGCGTGCTTTAGCTTTGGGGCTTAATGGGAGACGCTGTAAACTGCCTGCCCACTTTCTGTAATATTGTAATGAAGGCGCCTGTCCCTAAATGTGTTTTTCTGAATGCCTCCCACGAAGAAAGCGGATTTATTATTCGCGGTGCATTGTGCACCTCGCATTTGAACCCCTTGAGTTATTGTCCCAGCAAACGACTGAGTTTGGGGAGGAGGGGGAGGAGCGGCACTTTGTCAGTTAACGGCAGGTAGTGCTTTACGTTGCAGCCAGAGGCCCCGCTTGTATCAATTTGTGTGTGCTGCTGACACGTGACCTCTGTATTTTTTTTTTTCCTCCCCTTGTGTTGTGGCAATGTAGTCCCCAGTGCCCTCAGTGTGTTTTGGCTCCAAGTTTCCTAGAACTCACCAGCTGGACTGTTTTGGGATGTGCGCAACCGGACTCTGTCGAATTTGTCTCCTTTTTTTTTTTTTAATGTTAGAAGTAGTGGTTTGTACTCACCCCTGAAATGTTCGCGTTTGAAACACGACGCGGACTGCTGAGGCAGTATTGTATTTCCCGGCGAGCATGTGTTTGTGAGCAGTTGCGAAGGAGAGGTTCGAGTGTTGTGATTTGAATCTAAGGTAAGTGTACCTTTTTCTGGTGAGGGAGTAAAATGTTATTGTTTTTCTGAGAGGGGGGATGGGTGGTGCGTGAGCGGAGAACCTTGCACCGGGATGGCCAATCCCATCCCCCCTTCAATGTGTGTCTGCCCCCCGTAGAATGCTGCCTTGAATCGGCTTACTGCCATGTATGGGCTATTAAAGTTGTGCTGCTGCCGGACCAAATGCACGTTTGTTTCTTCATGGAGTGCACTGCCAGGCAGAGAGAGGGTGTCCCAATTAACAGGTGGCGGTGCAACCCCCCCCCCCCCCCATGTGTGGCAGCCTGGCCTGAAACAGTTTTCCGGGCACCCACACAGTGCCACCGAGTACTTCACAGGTCTTTGAAAGGCCTATTGCTTGGGAATGGTGCTTTGTTGGTTTGTCACCCCTTCTAGTGCCCCCTGCCTCTCCACGCTGAGTCTTGCTGTAAGATTTCGGACGTTACACAATTGCAAGGCCTGTCAGCTGAATCTCAGAGGAATCTTGTTTGTGGATGCTTGAAACGTGAGGGGGGAGACTAGCCTTGAAATCGGTAGTCTCCCGCTTAAATCGGGAGGGTTTGCAGGTCTGTCCTTGTGACCCTTCGTTAAAGGAAACTGCTTGTGCTGTGTCCCTCCTCAAAATTGATTTTCAAAAATTTGTTGCAGGTGAGCAAAGAGTGCCCGATTGTAGGAGCCTCCTATTCCAGCCCCCCGGCCCGTACACACCTGTCCCCTTTTATAGCGCCATGTTGTGGAATTAAATGTGGTGTGTAACTTACTGCAGTCTCACAGTGTTTTTTTTTGGTAATGTATCTCCCCCAAAGCTGCCCTTTGTACGGGCCGTCGTGGATTGCGGCCAGTATGTAGTCACTGTGTACTAATGCCCTTGCCACATGACTATGAATGTTTTCTTGTTACTGCATGCAGCGACTGAGCTACCTGGCAAAGAGAAGGAAACCTGGAAGCACACTTAGCTTTAGATTTTGTGCGAGTCATTTCACGCTAGTCAGGGGTATTATAATGTGACCAAAGCTCTATGGGGCATATTAACAAGGCAGGCGTGTAAATTATCGGCGCTTTAGCCTCGGAAAACTGCCTCTAAAACGGCGATGATGGGCGTGATAATATGCTCTATGTAATTTAAGTTAAAGGCCATGCTAAATGTTTTGGACATATAACATGGACTTGAATTGGAATTCCATAGAGCGTATTATTAAGCCCTTTATCGCCGTTTTTGCGGCTTTTTTGGGCCGCGAAAGCGGCGATAATTTTTTTGCCTGGCTTGAAAATATGCCCCCAAGTAACTCCGGAGACAATTCGCACCCGAACAAACGACGAGATGTTTGAACCCTTCCAGGTGTTGTGTGGAGTCACTCTAGCATGCGCAGACTGTTGCAGGCATCGCCAGGGTGCACCAGCGACAGTGTTTGAGTGTTTCTTGCTAATGCAGTTGGGAAAGCTGTGCTACGGGTCTGATTCGCAAGCCCTTTTCCCCGGCTGCACTTGGTTTTTTTTACGAGGCAAAGTGATAGACCTGCGGCGGTGCAGCCTTGTAAACTCCCCCCTTACGTTTGCCCACCCGGTACACAGTGGCAGTAGTATCTCCCTTGAGGTGCGTGAGAGTTGTTTTACGAGCGTGTTGTCTTGTTGCAGAGGCGCAACGTAAGCCAAATTTCGGGGGGGGGGCTTAGAATACATTTTTTGGGGGGGGGGGGCTGAAACGTTAAGCAATAGGCAGCGTGGAGCTGCAGGGTCTCGTAAAAGGGGTGACACAACAGCGAGGCCTCATTAACATGCAAATGCTCTTTTTAAGACCTGTGAACTGCAGCTGGCATGATGACAGGGTTAAGAGGTGTAGAGAAAGAGGGTTTAAGAGAGGGATAGAGAGAAAGCTGGAGAGAGAGGTTTAGAGCTAGAGGTACAGAGAGGACTAGAGTGTGAGTATAGAGAGCAATGGGTAGAGAGACAGGTATACTGTGAGCAGAGAAAGAGGGTTTAAGAGAGGGATAGAGAGAAAGCTGGAGAGAGAGGTTTAGAGCTAGAGGTACAGAGAGGAATAGAGTGTGAGTATAGAGAGCGATGGGTAGAGAGACAGGTATACTGTGAGCAGAGAATGCGGGTTTAAGAGAGGTAGATATGGGTTGAGAGGAAGAGATACATCTGTCTCCTCCGTCTCTGCAAAGAAGTGGGGAGAGAAGGGAGGGGGAAGGGCAATCCGAGGAGCAGGCTCTGTCTCCTCCGTCTCTGCGAAGAGGTGGGGAGAGAAGGGAGGGGGACAAAGCGGCGAAAGTGAAAGTAATCGAGCAGAGCATCAAAGGACTGGGTGAGAAGGGAGGGGGGAATGCAATTAGCAGAGGAGCAGCTGTGCACGTGCATGTGATCTCGTGCACTCAAGGTTTAGGCCAGCCAAAAGACTGGGTAGCACTTTGAAAATCCCACATATAAAATGTCTCTTCGAGCCTTTGGCTCGCGAGACCTAAAAAGGATACTTACATGATACCCACTGCGCAACCGCAAAGCAAATCCACTTCTCTGTCCGAAAATCGTACACAAGATACACTCAAAAATCAGCACCAACAGACCACTTAAGGTATGCGATACAACACAGCCCAAACAGCCTTTCACTAAGCACCACCTAAGAATCTCTGTTATGTGTATGGCTAGCCCAGCTCGACCTCATTGTGATTAGACACAATCTAAAGCCTATCTCGCATCTTGTAGCTCATAGAGCCATTAACGACTCTCAAACCACCACGAGATTCAGCCCCAGCATTCATTCACACAATATAGTTCAGACTCGCTATTAAAGCACAGTCCAAGAAGCTTGTCCACAATACTTATGGGTACAAATCAAGGTTCTGCCTTGTCAGACGTGGTCCGGCACTGCCCGTGAAGTTCACCACTAAGGCTCATCTCATCTGTGGCTCAAGACCCCTAAGATAGAGCTCGATGGGCGACATCACCCTCACAGTCCGGTACCACTTATGGAGCACAGACCAATCGATTCTGTCTCCCTCAGGTCGGTAGTGTGGCTCCGTCCACGAAACACACCCCGAAAGCCTTGCCTCTCCTGGTGCTACCCAAGAACTACTATGAGACGGGTCTCAAAAGCCTGAATCACCCGGAGTAGTTCAAGTCCACACCGAAAAACGGTCAACCGTCTGCCTCGCACGGTTCAGTCCAACACCACGTCAAGACTGGCGCCAGTACATTTTCAGGTACTGAAATGTACACAAAGTCACTCACCTATCAAAAGCAAGTTTCACGCATGATTCTCTACCGCCGACTCTCCAGACCAATCTTGTCAGCTCTAAGGTCTCGCCGTCTCTGGACCCTGGCGTATCACCACTAGGCAGGGCACCATTGATCAGACAGGCGGGGTAAGCCACAGAAACAGAGCTCTATCTTGTGGGGGCCCCCGGTCCGCCTGCCAGACCAGTCTGCACCCGACCTCACAACCCGTTTGCGGGTGTGATAGGGGATATCGCGGGTTCCCTATTCGTGTGCCAACTGATGGAAGTGACCCGTCTAGGGTCACTCGGGTTACTGTTAAAGATTGCAGGGATCTGTTAGCATGAGCTGAAAGCCATTTTGTATTTGGCAGCCATTTTAGTTAGCTATGTGCTAGCCATTTGCTTTCTCCCTCTTCCAGAACCTCGTACATGGTCAGAAGGGCCTAGCTAGTAAAATGCACCTGCTCCTAGTATAGAACTGCCAGGCTGTTCTAACTGATGTCAGCAACTCATTACTCCTCCTACTTGTTGACTGTGCATTTTCTGTATGACCATATATGTGTGTAACTCTTCTCATGTGTACTTGTACCGCCTTCTTTTGAGCCCCTGAGTGGGTATATAAGGCCCCTGTTCTTTGTACTCCTTAGAATGCCTCCTACAGTGACTTGAGGGTACTGTGTGACGCAATCTCCCTCATCTGAGGTTTAATAAATGCATTGTTTTTATATTACAGCTTCTGTGCCAATCTCTTCTTTGCTGGTTTAAAAGGACCAGGTGTATCAGTGAAAACCCCTGAGAAGGTTTTGATTTCTTCATTACTAAACCACTTCTCGGCCTTACCTATATCAATGAAGAGTCGGTCAGCCAGTAGAGAATGCAAACAAGCAGTTTATTATCTATACTCTGCAGAGGAGCCCAAATACAACATGCACCATGCAATGCTTGCTAATGGACTGACTCAATAATGATGCGCCGCATTGTATGATACATCAAATACGTCATAAACCTCTAGAGCACGCCTACAAGGGAAATTTACAGGTTTTGGGATGCGTACTTTAGGGAGGCAGAGGGGCGTACATCACCAGCCCGAGGCAGGCACACGGTATCTCTTAGCCAAGGTCAGCCAGCTGCATCCCTGCTCCTCCCAACGTAGGAGAGGTGTGGCAAAAAGAATATAACTTACGCACACAGAAAGGCTTATTCATAAGCGAGGCAGCGCCCCTTATTGAGTAAAGAAACTAAAATGGGCGTATACTTATCAGGTGAACAACAAGTATCATGGTGCAACTGTCTGGGCCTACCTCGTTCGCAGTTTCGAGCTCACTGCGTGCTTATACATAACCATAATATAAGAAGGTGGCCAATATACAAAATGGCTGCCACTCGTCCAAGATTAACCTCTTCTATAAAACATCATCTTTATTATTATAGCTCAGTGGGTTGTCAATATGGATGACTACCACTGCTATATTTAGCTATATAAGGCTAATCTATTCAGCATAACATAAGGGAATAGTACCTTATATATTTTTGAAACCTACAACCTCCTTGCATCATCGCATACCTCTTTTACTATTCACATCTCCCAAACAACCCTTTCTAATATCACAGTAAATCTGTTCTGCTTAATTGGTTGCAAAGTCTGAATTTTAAAGTATCTTATAAGTTTATGGCACCTGCTACTCCGCAGCCTTCGACACCATCTTACACCGCACCCACGCAGCCAGACTCCACGAGGCCGGAATACGAGGAACCGCCCTTGACTGGATCCACTCCTATGTCTCCGGCAGAACACAAAGGATCAGACTCCCCACAATCCTCTCAATACCGACAGAAATCAACTGTGGAGTACCCCAATGATCCTCGCTCAGTCCCACACTTTTCAACATCTACAAGGCCCCCCTCGCTGCCATCGTCAGACAGCATGGGCTCAGCATAGAATCCTACGCTGACGACACCCAGCTCATCCTCTCTCTCACGAAGAACCCCAAAGACACCAGACTCAACTTCCAAGAAGGAATGAAAGACGTTGCAGCCTGGATGAGCGACAGCGGCCTGAAGCTGAACTCGGAGAAGACCGAGGTCCTCGTCCTTGACCCTCCCCCACGGTGTGGGGCCCCCTGCTCTCGGAAACCCACCCACGCGCAGAACCTCGGCATCATCCTGGACTCCTCCCTCACCATGACCCGCCAGATCAACGCCGTCACCTCGACCTGCTTCAACTCCCTCAGCATCCTCCGAAATACCTTCAATTGGATTCCCCACGAACACAGAAAGACCGTCACCCATGCACTCGTAAAAAGCAGACTGGCTATGGCAACGCAATCTATGCTGGAATCAACAAAAATCTGCTACACAAGCTCCAAACCATCCAAAAAACCATGGCCAGACTGATCCTCGGAACCCCACGACACAAGCACATGACCCCGCACCTATGAGACCTCCACTGGCTCCCCATCGAGAAGAGAGTAACCTTCAAGCTACTCACCCACACCTACAAATCCCTCCACAACATCGGACCCAAATACCTCAACGAAAGAGTCTCCTTCCACGTACCCAAGAGGAAGACTCTGCTCCACCGCTCCACCGACCTCGCCCTAGTCCTAGCAGAAACCCCTTGCACTCGCAGAACCAGAGCAGTCGGAAGAGCCTTCTCCTACGTCTCAGCAACGAGCTTCCAATCAACATCAGACGCTCCCCCACTCTGAACACCTTCAGGAAGTCTCAAGACCTGGCTCTTCGACTGACCCAGAGCTGCACCTCCCTACCAGCGCCTTGAGACCCTCAAGGGTGAGTAGCGCGCTTTATAAACCCCCAATTGATTGAGTAACGCTCACTGTCTTATGTAACACATCCTGTTCAATGATTTACAAACTTGTGTGATTTATTGTCAATATAATGTGAACCTGTGATGTAAACTCTCTGACACCGTACACTGGGATGAATAGCGCTATAAAAGAAATAAAAAATACTGGTATTTAAATTGTTATTTTGCACTGGGACAGAGCAACACATCTGACATTCTTACAGTGCATGAATATGTATTATATATGGGAGTCCAAACAAAGTAAAAATCGTGCCTCTCTTAAGTACCTGTGAAGAAGTGCTAACAAGCTGTGTGCTTTTGTTTTCCTTCCTCTGCATGTACATCTAGGTGTGAGGCTGCAGGCAGCTCCCAGCCTTAATACAACAAAAGGAGGCCAAATGGGCCATTAAGTTCGGCATTTGTTACAGCCCAGCTGGAGTATATAATACCAAAGCCCCCTTCCCGCCTGCACAGCGCAGCTCGGAAGGAATTTAGATACCGAGTAGGCAGGCGCTGCTGAATGTGTCCCGGTGTTTGAAAATTACACCGGGACGAGTTCAGCATATTTTGTAAAGGGAATGCTTTTGGTGGTAGACATTAGGGGATATTTGTGGATATTTATTATTCATCAGGTAGACTGGAGATTAGATTTTAAGAGAGAACAGCAGAGAATATGATGTACCAACTACTAAACTGGACAACCAAAGCTGTCTAAATTGATCCAGTAAGAATATTTGGCTTTTCCCCGTTATAGCCTATTGTGGGTGTGAAGATAAGGTGAGTTTTGTAGTTTTAGAAAGCGTGTTTTTAGCCCCTGAAATCAATGAATGAATGAATATGCATTTGTATAGCGCATGGCTATCCGCGGGCATCCCAGCGTTTACTGTGACGTCTCACTCAGCAGGCACAACTTCAGGAAAAAAGTAAGGTTTTCAGCTGTTTCCTAAAGCTAAAATTGTTAGGTTCCAGGCGGATATGTTCAGGCATTCGGTTCCATAGCTTGGCTACATTGTATGAGAACCGACGACCTCCTGTTCGAACTCGCTTAATCATAGGCACTAGGAGTAAGCGTTTATGATTGGATCTCAACATCCTGTTAGGGTGATAGAGTTGAACCATCGACTGGATCAAAGGGGAACCTTTAGCAGAGATGCTTTGTGAGTAATACACATCGCCTTAAAACTAATTCTTGCCTGAATGGGAAGCCAGTGCAGGCCAATAAGTGCTGGTTTGGCTGAACTGCGTTTAGGGATGTTCATTAAAAGGCGGGCAGCACAGTTCTGGACGATTTGTAACCTGTTGGTAGTTCCCTGGGGTGTGCCAAGGTACACTGCGTTTGCATAGTCCAGTCGCGAGAGTATCAGCGCCTGGACTAACACCCGTCTAACATCAAAAGGAAGAAGAGGAAGAATCTTCCTTATCATCCTAATCAGTCCATAGCAGCTAGCTGCAACCTTACGCGTCTGTTCTTTTAATTCAAGATTACAGTCGAGCCAAATTCCCAGACTCTTAATCTTCGTTTTTGGTACAGGTGGAGGACCCAGACAGCTGGGCCATGAAGCATCAATACTGGTAGGAGCAGTATCCCCAAGAAGCATAAGTTCTGTTTTAGCTACGTTTAGCTTCAAAAAATGACTTGTCCATCCATTCAGAGATCTTTCCCAAACATGATGTCAGACCAGGCTCTGATTTGTCCTTCTGGCTACGAGAAACCACTAATTGCGTGTTGTCGGCGTAAGTGACAATCTGGATCTTCCAAGGATATACCAATTCAGCTAAAGAACTCATGCAAATATTGAACATGGTTGGGCTTAGTGATGATCCCTGGGGGACTCTGCACTTCAGAGGAATATGCTCTGATGCAACTTCGCCTTCATAGACACAAAAATAGTGATTTTCAAGGAAGGACTGAAGCCAGTCCAGCGCAGATCCTGCTACACCCACCTCCTTCAGTCTCTGAATCATATGTTGGTGATTGACAGTGTCGAAGGCTGCGCTAAGATCTAACAATTTTAAGGCAGCGCAGCCTCCGTCATCCATGATCTTCCTGGTCTCTTCAATCAAAACGATGAGGGCGGTCTCAGTACCTTGTTGGCATCTAAAGCCTGTCTGAGAGGGATGCAGACACTTATTGTCTTCAAGGAATGATGACAATGCTGAGTTGACATGTTTTTCAGCTAATTTGCTGATTCCAGGCAGCAAGGAAATGGGCCGATAGTTCGCCCAGTCCTCTGGGTCAAGATTAGTCTTTTTTAAGAGTGCCTTGACCCTTGCCTGTTTCCAGAGATGAGGCACCACTCCACTACGGAGGGAAGAGTTTATCGCATCCTGAATAACTGGAGAAACTATGTCAGGGATTAGATTTAGAATGGACGTAGGGGCAGGGTCTGTAGGAGAGCCCGACTTTAGTTGTCTGAGGAGTTCCTGCGTGGATGATAAGGAAAGAGGGGGAAACTCTTCCAACAGAGTTTGCTTTTTCAAGATGACACCGTTGTTAGAGGGGTTAGAATGTAAAAAGGTATTATAAATCTTTTGGACTTTGGAGGAGAAGTAGTCTGCGATTTCATCACACCGCTGCTGAGAGCTATCGGGGGCAGAGATAGGGCTAGGGAGAGTAAGAAGAGACTTTGTAATTTTAAAAATTTTGCGGGGGAGTTGGCTGCCGAGACAATCTTCTCATGATAATAGCTCGATAGAGCAGCCTTTATTTCTTTTTTGTACAATTTAATTGCCTCTCTGTATTTGACTTTTTTATTCACAGAATAATCCATTCTCCAATTCCTTTCCAATTTTTTACACAATTGTTTGAGTTGCCTCAGATTCTGAGAATACCAGGCTGTTTTATTAATTCCTACTCTGTGAAGGGATTCTCTCCTGGGAAACACTGTATCCAGAGAACGTTCAAGCCAGTTATTATAATTATTATTGGCAGTAATGGGATTAGCCTGAGGTAGGGGAACTGAGTTATTTAACTCAGTGATCCACTTTCCTACCGGTAGTTTAGACCAAATGCGACTATATTTTCTAATTTTTATGAGTGGCAACAGGGGGTCAGATAATGTCCATGTCATTGAAAGTAAAAAATGGTCTGACCAAGGGATCGGGATAAGGTCCGTCACTGTAAGGTTTTGTACATTAGAAAAAATGGGATCAAGCAAATGGCCATGATCATGAAATCAGATAGATCTACCTGGGAAACAGATTACACTTGATTTTTTAAACCAACAGTTTTACTCAAAAGCACAGGATGTTGCAGCTTTCCCAAATCAAGGATTGAAAACTCTGGCCCGTGGTCCACATGTACTTTGTTGTACTGAATTGCGTTTATACCTGCTAAGGTTTCAGATTACTCATGTCGGACATTTTCAGCATTTCAGTGTAATTATGAGTGACATTCAACGACTATGAGCGACACTTTCTCGCAAGGAAAAATCAAGCAACAGGGACAATGGAAATATATCAATTTCAGAAATGACACCCATTTGAGCAAGGAGAAACTCTAAGATTATCTTAAAACTGCTGCAGAAATGGAAGGGCAGTCCTCCTCAACAGGTGGTAACATCAATACCACATCCTTCTACACCTTCGAAACACCAACTCTCCTCTACAAAACACTCATACACTAGCATCTCATCTCATCCTACACTTTACACCTGCTCGCACCACAGTACCGCAGATAATTGACACCACTCTCTTAGTGTAAAATTGCCATTCCATGCTACTAAACATTACCAGAGTGATCAGTAAATCCAAACTTCTTCCTGTAAACTATTGCTGTAACTGGGCAGATGGTGTGGGGTGCGGAGTACCTGCAGTACCTTAATATAAAAGGGAGGACATCAGCACTTCGCAGCAATGCTGTACTATTTAATAGGAGAAGAGCGGCACTTTGGAGGAGGAAAAAGGTGTTGTGGATAAGTATCAGCACTTTTTGTATGTTTTCATTAATGTACTGCCTGCAACATTTCATAGGTATACGTCACTCCTCCAACTGCATTCATCACTCGATAAGCACGAACTAGGGGGCATATCAGCAACAACCGGCGTTAATTATCGCTAAGCGCACTTAGCGCTAGGATAATTATCGCCGGCTAACATGGATTTTTATAGCTGGGATAGCGTGCTATTAGCAACGCTTATCTCAAAAGCGATAAAAATCCTAGCACTAACTGCCTAACGTGAGATTATTGCTGGAAACCCAGCGATAATCTCACGAAATGTGGCGTTAGCTTGTTGATAAGGCCTCACAAACTTAGCCATGATATCCACCTTCCATAGGATATCATGGCTAAGTCCACCCTGAAGCAGGCGTAAGGAAAGTAGCGCTAACAGGGGTTATTGCTACTTTTCTTGCTGCTATGCTTCATAGTGTGGGGCTTAATGATAAGAGAAATGTCGCTAAGCGACATTTCTCCTGTCATGTCAGGAACGCCCACTTTGCATCTCATTAGAGATGCAAAGCTGGGTGTTAAGAATTTGTGCGCTAATGCGAGGTTTCACGCGTTAGCGTGACCTTGCTAATTAGGCGATAAAATTATCGCCGCTTTTCGGCCGCAAAAGCGGCGATAATTTTCTATCGCCGCCTTGTAGATATGCCCCTTACTTTGTCGACAACGGGTTCTGCTAAATTTGCCAATCGCCGGAACTTGTGCTGGTGTTGTTGCTCTGACAGCAGCAATCGCTGGGCCTCTCTTGAATTAGGGGGCTCAGTGCTGCATTAAAGAATTGACCGTCTTTAGAATCCTCGTTCACAGCTGCCAGTTCAAGAGAAGTAACAGGCTCTAGTCTGCAGGACCTTTTCAAAATACAGCACAGCGCTGGCCCGGACGGACATGAGTGCCCAGACCATTCCCGGAACACACGTGGAGCCAAGGCAGGTGAAGAATGCTTTGCATCACACACCCACCCGGACCACGGGAATCTCTGCCAGGGGGCCAGGGCTGGGAGGCAGCAGGGGGCACAGGAGGACGTAAAAACACTGCGCGATCTCCTCCACAGCAGAGCAGCACTGAGAGGGGCCGAAATTATATTTAAATTCTAGTTAGTGCTTTCATTAATAAATAAATCGAGAGTCAGCCGATTGGAGCCTACGCTGCGGAACCACCCTGAGCCTGGAGAGCAGAGCTTCAGGGTCTGTCAGGCTGTAAAAGTTTTGAACCTATTAATATCTTAGTAAGCCACGCAGCAACCTCTCTACTATGACATCTCTTTAATGCGACGTCTAGTTTCCGACGAGCAGCGTGCAAGATTCAAACACACACAAACAACAATTTGCTAATAGAAAGAAAGAAAAAACTCAGGAAGGGTTGCAGCTTCTCCCTCATACTGGAACTGACCAATGGAAAGTCGATCCCGCCTCCTGACTCAGCTGAACACAATAAATAATCCTATAAAGCTGTGGCCTCGCGCGATTTAAATGCGTTTGTTGTTCTTCCGTTAGAGGGGCGAGGGTGGGTTGTGGAGACATGGAAATACTTTAAATCGAAGTTTATTTTTTGAGAATATCTTATGAACGCTTTTTGTCGCAGCTTTTTATTTCAGTATTTGTGTTAATGTTGTGTGTATTTGAAAATGTGTCTTTTTACTGCGAGTTTCAAGTTTTTTTTGTGCACTAGAAATGGCCGATTTGAGTTTCGTTTTGTAACTTTTAGGGGGAAGTGGGGCGGTGGGAATTGATTTTTCGTCTAATTGCCGTTTTCTAGTTTTGAATTTTAACTTAAAAACCAAAGGGAAATGAGCGAGCGCAACCTTTACGTGGCAGTAATCACCCTTTTTCTAATCGTATAAATCCAGAGTTTATGGTAAATATTCTTGCAGTTCCAGAGAAGCTATGAAAAAATACCTAAGTGGAGGGGGCTTTTGGGATTAGACCACTAGGGAAATGGTTTCTATATTGGGAGCGTGGAGCGATGTTCAATCCTATGTATATCAACTTGAATCATGTCCAACTCCAAGTATTAGGATGGACGTATTATTTCCCATTGGGGGGGGGGGGGGGGGGTGCATTTGCAGCGCAAAAGCGCACCCTTTTAAATAAAGCTGTATTTTTTTTTTTTGTGTGGGGGGGTTGGTGGAGGACTAAAACTGTAGTACAGATGAGAGATTTATTATTGCACGGAAGAAAAATAAATTACCAGTGAACTATTTAAAGTGAGGTTTTTTTGGGGGGGGGGGCATAAACGTGGCACTTTGCTGACTTACATTTGAGGCCTTCTATTAAGGCTGTTTAAATTTCACATCCCCACACCCGAGTAGAAGTGTCCAAGGGGTGAACCGTTCTATGAGGTGCTTCTATCTAATATCCAGCTTAGTATTCGTGACTACTTCAGCTTCTTTTTCTGTTAAATGCTGATTGTGTTTAAGGAAGTAAGGGGTAATTTGAGATCAAGTATTGCCTTTCAATACTGCCCCATTTCAATGGCCGTACTAGAGAAACGTGCAGTTAATTTTTTTATGTGTGCATATTTATATAGTGCGAACTCGACCCGAAGGTATTGGAGCGCTATACATAGCACCGTATTTACATTACACATTCATGCACGGGGAGATTAAGTGATTTGCCCAGAATCACAGGATGTGGACGCGACCTCGAGCCTCTCTATAGGCGAAGGCCAAGAAATCAAGGCTGAGTCTGCCCCTGGGAAGTGACTGCGCACTTCACATACAAGCTAACATTGGAAAAGTGGATTTTGAAACAAAAACCGTTAGGAGACTTTATTTTCCCCAATGAAGCAAAGGCAATTTTAGGCGGTGGACAGCCATTTTTGGTTTAAAAATCCAGTCTCTGGTCTCTTCGCATGTATGACGTTCTACCTCGTGCACACCTTGACTGATCCTGGAGGTATTTGCATATGCCTGGTAGCTGCAGTAAGGCGAGTTGCTTTTCCTATGACTTTAATTTGCATCGTAGAGGTCAGGCAATGGTGATTACTATGAGACCACAACTGTGACATACAGGCCATGCTCACATTTAAGAAGAGCAGGTTCTGACAACCATTGAGAATTGGTCAAATCTCCTACATTATAGATGTTATAAATCAACATTGTGTGATGGAAGCGTTAACTGCCGGAAAATATTGTCAATCCCAACATAAGCACATGTAGAGTGCAGTCTTCTGTGGCCATTCGTGCAATGAGGACTTCAGAGTCCAAATGGGGTAAAAGGTTGCTTTATTTTCCAACAAACATGCAGCTTACGTAATTTTTTAATACATTTTACAAGGCCTAAATAATACAAATCAAGTCTAACACCCCCCTAATTAATTCCCCACAAACTTTTGCCCATATTGAGCCTCCCACACAACATGTTCGTTTCGCAACCTGCCTGCCTCATTCTTTGGTCATCTGTTTTGCCCTAGTCCTAAATTACTCTGACTGTCTCAACACTTCCTGCCTGCCTTAATCTTGTCCAAATCTGCCTGTCCAAGCGAACAATTAAACAAAAAAAAATTCTAAAAAACTACCTAACTAATTGCAAAGCTAAAGGTACCCAAGCTAAAGGGAGGGGCTTTGAAAAAATGCTTTGCCTACCTCCGCTCTCAACTTTGACTGAAGAACGTGGCATTCGAATCGCTGCGTTCTAAAGCAGGCTCCTCACCCGCCAAATCGCTGCTGCCTTGGACTGTACCATCTGCCCGGTGGTGGACATTCTTTGAATGCCACCCCCAAGAGCCCCCATCGGGCAAGGAGTGCATCAAAGTCTGTATGGTGGTGAAAGGTTGCTTTATTTGCAACAGGCATGCAGCTTACGCCATTTTACAATTAATTTGACAAGGTTTAACTAATAAAAATAAAGTCTATCACCCTCCGCCGCCCCTAATTGATTCCCCACGAACCTTTCCCCCATTGAGCCTCCGCCCCAACCCCTTTGTTTTGTCACCTGCCTACCTCCTGCCTCATTCATCTGCTTTCCCTCTGTTCTAAGCTACTCTGACTGCCCCAACCCTTCCTGCCTACCTCAATCTCGTCCAAATCTGCCACCAGGAAAAAAACCCTGAACATGTCCCCCCACCACCACCATTGCCTTTAATTGAGATAATGCTCAATTTCGAATTAGACACACAATTCCAAAAAACAACTTCCTGGGAGCAAAAGGTTTTAATTTGAGCAACATAAAGAATTTTTTGTTCACACTGTCACTTAAACAGTTGAATCAAACACCCTACCAGCTAACAGAAAGTGGTTCGAAAAAAAAGAGCTGCTGTTAAACAGCCATCTTTTTAAAACCAAGTGTTCAAACCCAGCATATCGGAAAACCTTTCTTTAATATTTAGCAAATATAATTCATTCGCTATGAATGAAAGATGTACCCCATCTGGACGGAAAAATTGGAAATCATCTTTTGTTATATCCACTTGAGCCAGCCAACTTATCCCATTAATACTGCAAAAATGATAAAGTTCTTGTTTACTTTTTTGCCTGGCTCTGTCTAAAGCTGTGAATTTCTCAGCTCCCCTCCAAACCCTTCTGGGCACTAGAGCAGTCCGGGATCAGCTTCGTATTTGGCCAGGATGTGACTATTAGTTGTAAATCTGATTTCATCGCAATCAGCAGCTCAAGACCTGAAAGCTGGACAATATTGTTTTCGCCCAAATGAATAAGTAAAATGTTTGGACATTTTCTAGACCAACTCACCTCACTTAGGAATGGCATCAATTGACCCCATTTCATACCGCCTTTGCCCCACCAAGCGATCTTAATATCATCAAAGCTAAAGCCAATGTTCTGTCCATAATAATTTCTTTCTCCTTGCTTGCTGCCCATTTTATAAATGAATGTCCAACGATCCAGACGTTTGCCATGGATGCAGATGGGCTTAACAGATTACCTAAAAAGAGATTTTTTTTAAAAGTGCAGTAAAAAATGTATAAATTCTCTAACATGTTTCAAACAACAATTAGAAGACCAGCGGCCCAAATTTTGTAATTGCTTCAAAGAGGAACCCCCTCTTACTGCCTCTGAAGCGCCACCTATTCTGAAGGAATGAGTACCGAAATCATTAGGATTATAACCTACAAGGCTTAATGCTTTTCTTAAAACTGATCAAATCTGTGATGCTTTTAAAGAAGAGCCGGCCTTCAGTTTGAAAGTAAAGATGGACAAAAAAACCACTTGCTGATTTAAATTCAAAACAAGATTTCACGGGCAAAGTGGGCCGCTCAGCTTCCGCAATACCACTGTAGCTCCTTTCCCTTTTTGTTCTGCTTTTGATTTTTTTCCAACAGCATTCATAAAGACAGTCTGGTTATCAACACATTTGAACCTTTTAGCCCTTCAGACTCTACTCTACCCAGTAACTCTGAGATCCTGAAGGCTCCAAAAAAATAACCAAACCATACATAGCTTGAACAATAAGAATTCCAATTGTGAATAGCAAATTTGTATTAAAACTTGAATGATGTTGCCAAATAGTTTAAAGATATGGGCTTTCTCACAAACTGACGGCGCTTCCTCATTTTTGCCCAGATTTGTAAAATTCTCCTACACAGTTCTCCCGCTGACTGTTCGTAGCCCCAAAAACACTTACCATAGAAGGCTATAGCTGCGAGTTTGCCAGCAATTGTAGTGGCAGAAATATTCTGTTCTATGTTGGCCATTATAAACCGCAGAAGGTCATCCCTATGAATTTCCCAACTTAATTCATTGCTGACTCTAAAAGAAGCACCTGATTCTAAAAATTCAGCCCATGCTCTTTTGTAAGCCAATCTTCTTCTATGAGTTAGAGAGTTCTCTACAAGATGTTGTATTTTTAGTCTGCTAGATCCCATACCTCCTGTGGAATCCGGGTTTTCACTGGGTCAGCTCCGGGCGTCAAACCACGGAATTTCAGTCACTGGGAACTAGTTACTCATTTGCTATATTATCTGTTCCTGGAACTTGCGTAACCTTAAATTATATTGAACATCAGGCAACCTAGCATAAATCTTTGTAATAGTTTAAGAAGGAGTCCGTCTTTAGCCTTTTGACCATTCACCAGGTCAACCACAGTTTTGTCAACATGAAAAATAAGTTTTTATGGACAATTTCTTGCCCCAAACTGCTTATGCCACTAGCAGAGGAAAACATTTAAAAAAGGCTATGCTTCTTTTCTCAGAAATCCATTTTGATGGCCCACTTTCAGCACACCATTTACATTCCCTAAAGAGCCCGAAACCATTGGCTCCTGAGGTGTCAGAAAAAATTTGACTTGACCATAGAAAATCCCCAAGACACCAAATCGTAACTCCGCCTTCAAAAACATTATACAGACTTCGAAATGATCCCTCATTTTTAATTTTTTTATTTCTTTATTACCAGTTTATCTTTTTCTATTGTAATACATACGATCAATTCACAGTTGTTACATGTATATTTGCTTGTCTTACATGCTGTTTACATCATATATTAACAGGTATGATTGCATCAGCAAATGGTATCCACGCATACGCTTCCTGCTTATTCTACTGGTAAAGTTTATCATTCGGTTGTTAGTCTACAAATGTGTTGCCTACTTCTGTTTACAACATATAGTACAGCTGTCTGTACTTTGGCTTAGGTCCTGCTATAAGGTAAGAGCTGAGTATTAATAGTTCAAATGTGGGTTACGTCAAATGTATACAACCCGTCTTATTCCTAAATTCAAAAAATTCTTATCAGTATACAAACTATCTAATAAACAGTTTAGCACGTTCAGTTCGCTATACATTTTTACCATGTCCTCATCGTTTTATGGTCCAGCCCCTCTCCATTCTTTTTCCCCCCTCCCCGCCCCCCCCCCATTGCACCTTGTCTGGCTTTTCTATTTGTATTTGTTTGCGTTACTTGATACCCTTGTATTTTCCTTACCCTCATTTGATATCTCACCCCTGACTCCTGCAGATCTTCCAGAGTGAGTTCCATTCAAGCCGCTACTTCATCTGTTTTCCTCCCCACTCTGTGCGCCGTCTACCTCTGTGTTTTGTGTCTCGGCTCGAGTCTCATCCAGTATCGCATTCCAGTACTGCGCAATTGGGTATTTACGCAGGTTAGCTATTTCCTCCCTATGCAGCGCAGTACTCTCTGCTTGGGCCCACACCTCTAGTGAGTTTTTCCAGTGTTTAAGAGAGGGGGGGGGGGCGCCTAGCCTTCCAATGCTTGGTAAGTAATCTCTTGGCCACTATTAGCCCTAAATCTATAAATCTTGAGGTTACTCTCTGATTCTCAAGTTTTGGGAATATTCTTAATATGCATTCTCGCCAAGTATGGAGGGGAGGTTGGTCAGTCCATGCCGCTAACGCTTCTGTTATCCCTCGCCAGTACGTGTGTATTGTCCCACAGGACCATAGCATATGCAGCAGGTCCGCCCCTATCTGATTACATCTGGGGTATGCAGCTGTCAACAGATTAAAATAGCTGTATAACTTGTCAGGCGACAAGTATGCTCTGTGCACTATGTCTGTATAACACGAAATTTAGCATTTCGTGGAATTTGCGTTTGGCTGGCTAGGATATCCTTGCATTCCTTTGTTGTCCACTGGCTTCTCCTGTCTACCTCACACTTTGTGTGTGTTAGTAGTGCCTGTGCCAGCCAGTGCACTAAATGGCTACAATTTCCCATCACGTACAGATATTGAATCAAAAGGTGCATTTGCGGCAAAGGATGTATGCCTCCCCAGGCAAACTCGAGTGATCGTATGAGCGAGTTATATAGGAGAAATTGGCCTTCCGGTAAATCATGTTCACTGACCAATGTGTCAAATGTCATTAGTGCGCCCTCGAACAGGTCACCTAAAGTATGTATTCCAGCCTCCTCCCACTGCGCAAGCATACTATATGTTGTGCATGTTTTGTTTATCGGGGTGACTACTGGGGACAACACTGGCACATAGGGTGTTACTCTCTTAGTGAGAGATGTGCTGCGTTTGTAACAGCGGTAAGCTAGGGCTAGACACACGGGCTTGGGCGTTGGGAGTCATGCCATTGGGTGGAATATGTGGTATATTTGGGATGACGACCATGATGGCCTTCATGTGGCCTTGTCAGATGTTATGCCCCGCTAGCTACTGTGCCACCCATTGCAGCTGCGCCGCCAGGTAATATAGCTCTATGTTCGGGACTGCAAGTCCTCCCTCCTTCAAAGGCGCATACATTTTCCCAAGCGCTATACTATGGCGACCTTTATTCCATATAAAGACCTGTAACGTTTGCTCTAGGTCTCGAAATGTCTTCTTTGGGATGTAGACTGGTAGGTTCGCATAGTATTATAGCAATTTTAGCAGTATTACTATTTTATTCAAAGCTATTCTACCCATCACTGCTAGCGGCAGCGTTTTCCAAAACTTCACTTGAGATTTAATTGCGGAAATCGTTCTGGGTAAGTTGCCTTCAAAATATCTGCTGGGAGCGGAATATGAATAAGCCTTGATTTCGGAAGGAGACAGGTTGCCACTTGAGGGGCAAATTATTTATCCGAAGGACCAGATTTTGGGTTTCTCCTCTAAAAGGGTATAGACATGATTTAGTCCAGTTTACTTTTAGTCCCGACACTGCCTCAAACTGTTGTAGTATGTCTGCTCTGGTGTCCGGTATGTTATGTAAGTCTTTAATGTATAGCATGAGATCATCTGCATAAAGAGAGATTGCATGTGTACCATCTCACAATGGTATACTCCAGCCATCTCCTCCGCTTCGCAGCCGTGCTGCAAGCGGCTCCATAGCCAATGAGAAAAGGAGCGGGGACAATGGGCAGCCTTGCCTAGTTCCTCTGTTGATGGCTGTTGTACGCGTTTTTGGTGCCCATACATACCCTGAAGGTGGGTTGCGTATTAAGCAGTCCAACCAGTTGTAGGAAGGTATCTCACAGCCCATAGTTGCTCAATACTTCAAAGAGGTATGGCCATTCGAGGGAGTCAAAGGCCTTCTCTCAATCCAGAACCGCACACCCCGAGTCAGACCATAACTGTGCTGCATATTCTTGGACTCTGAAAAATCTACATATATTCAAGGAGGTGTTCCTGGTAGGGACAAACCCATTTTGATCTGGATGTACTAGTTCTTTTACTGGGGCGCTAACCTTGCCGCAATAACCGATGCTAGGATTTTATTAGCCGTGTTTAAGAGCGCCAACCGTCTGTAGGAGCCCATCATGGTCGCATCCCTGTGTGGTTTCAGGAGTGAAACCAGAAGCGCCTCGCGTTGCGTGTCTGTAAGTGGGGGGTTGTCGAATGCAGTTTTGTATACTGTCTTGAGTTGCAGCACTAGGATTGTCACATAGTATTAAAGAATTCGGCTGGTAGCCCATCCAGGTTGTTGGTTTTCCCCGTGGCTAGGGTGCGCATACTTGCCAATATTCTGAGTTAAGTGGGGCGTCAAGTTGTAGTTTCTGTGCTGGGGTCACCTTAGGGAGAGTAATTTCTGAGAGGTACCGGGGGATCCCCTCTATTTCTACTGTGGTTGTGGACTTATATAATTTGATGTAATGTCTTGTGAATGCCTGATGTATCGCCTGCTGCAAATATAATAGTCCACCTTGCAGAGAGCGGATAGTTGTGACTAGAGTTTTAGCATAGTCTTGTCTTATGAGCCGCACTAATAGCCTACCAGCTTTATCTGAAGCATTGTGAGTGCGGGCCGTATGTGCTGCGTAGTTGAGGAAGCGTAGCCTTTCTAGCAATCTGGTATGTTTTGTTCTGCTTTCCTGTAGTTTGTTGCTATGTGAAAGGCCCCTTGATGCTTTCGCTTCTAGGTGGGTTTGTTTATTGTCTAGTTTTAAGTCCGACTCCAATACTCTGCACATGCTGGCCTGCGTACCTAGGCAATGCCCCCTTATCGCTGTCTTGAAGGCATCCCATTCTATTAGGGCTGATGAAGCTGTCCCCATGATTGCATCGAAATAGTCTGCTATAGCTACATTTATGGATTCACGGAATAACTTATCCTCTAATAATGTGGGCTGCATGCGCCATCTGGGTATGGAAGCTATATTGTCCCATTCTATTTGTAGCGTACTAGGATTGTGGTCGGAATGTGTTCTTCCTAAATATTGAGGCTCTGTTATGACTGGCAGCAGATCCTCTGACTAATATTCTGTTGGACGTGTAGATCATGTGATCCTGAATAGTGCAAATAGGTCCTATTTGTGGGATTTCTGTGTCGCCAGGCATCTACCAAATGCCAATGTGCCGCCCAAGCGTTCAGCGCTTTCATTGCTATTACTGTAGGTGTCCCGGGGGGGTTGGGGGGAGAATCAATCCAGTGACTTATCCAGAACGCAGTTAGTCTCCTCCCAATAGCAGTGGAGTTCCATGCCAGGCAGACAATTTACTTGATAGGGAGTCAAAGAATCCTGCCTGCTCAGCGTTAGGCGCATAAATAGATGCTATCACTACGATCTACCGTCCAGCCTGCCTTTGACTAGGTCATACTGGCCATCTGGGTCTATGTGTGTCTTATCTACTTTAAAGGGGACCCCTGGTCTGACCCAAATTAACGCACCCCTGGCGAAGGCTGAATAGCCAGTGGCATATATTTGTCCTCTCCACCTTCTGTGTAGGTTCAAGGATTCGTGCTTACTAACGTGTTACCTGGAGAAGCGCTATTTGCACTTGGTGTCTTTTCAGGTAAGAATAGATCAGGTATCTCGGTGAAAAAATATGTATGCCCCTAACATTTCATGCGCATATTTTGATTGTCATTTTACCTGGGATATGTGTGCGGATCCGTGTCTGGAAGGAGGGCGCCTGGAGTGTCCATGGTGTTTGCCGGGGGTCTCAGGGGTGGGGCTGCTTTGTTTCACTGTCAAATTGCTTTTAACATGAGTATACGATCGAACGTGTCGTACGAGTAAATTAAACTTTATCAAAACATTCAATACCAGTAGGTCAAGGTTGCAACATACAATCGTCCAAACATCTAAACCATTAAACATATCAACAGGTGTCAGTGGGTTGGGTCACTCTGGCTTCTGATGTCAGAGTGTTACAAATAGGAAAAAAAGTATGCTCACGTACCTTTGCAGTGTCTGGCACTGTCCGGAGCCCAGGCCGCGCCCAGTTATGTCTCGGTATCAAGCATCAACATTGCACGTGTGCCTTTGTCTGTGTCTCGAGTCTGCGGGACGAGTTCCGTTATCGTATCCTCCAGCGCCTGTGTTCTGTCAGCTAGTTTTCTATGGTTCGAATGTAGAAGATTTACTTCTAGGGCAACATTGTCTATCTTGTTTTCAAGTGAAGTCTTTGTTAATTCCATCGTGGCACTCAGCTTCTCCACGGCAGCCAGGACTGCATCGAGTTTACTGGACATGGGGTCCGTAGAAATTTTAGTCAGTGGGGTATCTGGGTGAGAATGAGTTAGAGGCGGTGGCTGGCCTGGCCCCCCGCACCTGACCGAAGGCAATCCATTTCCGACTTATGGTTAGTGTTTGTGTGTATAGTCCTGTGCTGTTTTATCTCCGTTTCCCCTCTGGTTCTCACAGTTGTCCACGCTCAGCGGGCTGCTTACTGTTATTGTTTATGGCCTCACTGAACAGTAGTGTATTGCAAGAAGGAACCCAAGCCTACGGTATTTGTGTTGATTTTAATTTCCTACTCCGTTCTGTGGGGGCTAGTCTTGGTTTGCTAGGCCCAGCATAGAGCTTTTCAGTGCTGCTGCTCATCGGAGTCTGGCATTGTGGGTTGCATGCGCTTGTTGGGTGATGTGCTACAACGTCTTGCGAACCCTCGCTGAATCTTGCACCACAATGGCCCACCTCTCTGTTTGCTCCCCTGCACTCATTCCTCTTTAACTCTGGTGTCTGCCCAGTTATGTCATTTGCTGTGGGACTTCGTGTTCAGGTGATTGTCCCGATGCTCCCCCACCCCATCTTGGTGTTCGGCAGCCTTGTGCACGTTAATGCGCCTCTGGTACCATCTCCACGTTCACCAAATGGGACCTCGGGGACGTCCGATTTTTCCACTGTCCCAGGGCAGCTTCCAGTAGTTTATCACATAAAGAGCAGGTCGTATGCAGTGGGCCTGTGCTCCGCCCGGTTCCTGCCCTGTAATTCCTCACCTCTAATCTCCTTTCGTGCTCCTGCTGCGTGGCTTAGTTTCTGGCCCAGCCTCCACATACATTATGGTGATCAGGCTGTGTTGTTGTTTGCCTCTTTCTTTACTGAGCAGCTACTCACCTGCAGTGTAGGGTCCCTGCCGCTTGCCTCAGGCAGCCCGTGAAGGGCGGGTTCACTTGATATCCCTGTGTCATTCAACTGGGCCCAGGCTTGTCCGACTCCTCACAAAGCCCCGAGCTTGCGTAGTACTGGTAAGCCCCGCCTCCGAGTCGGTCAGAGCATCGGAAGGTATTTTACTGGCTCATTGGGTCTGCTGCTGCACACGGCCGAAGCTCCGGGCAGCCTATCCCAGGATAATTGGCACGATTTAGAGAGATGAGCAGAGGAGCTCTTTCAGATCATGTCCGCCATTGCTGCCTCTGTGGCCACGCCCCCTTACGAAATCAGCCCTCATGGCGGCTGTAACTCTAATTCTGTGATGAGGCAAGGTAACCCCTGACATGGCAAAACCTAACCTCCTACAGAAAGATCTACCAGCTTTCATGAATCTGCAAGCAAAGTTTAAATGCCCCAGAAGACATTGCATTTCATAAAGTTAACTTCTGTGATAGCCTGGCGTGATCTAGCATCTCCAACATCTCCCTCCCCTTTTTAACAGGTAGTCTTACCTCCATCTTGACTTTGTATATTTGGATACCTGGGAAAAATAAGACCTCTTGAAGGGCCTTCAGTCTTCATCTGCTAGAGGAACACCTAAATCTTTTTTGCACATGACTTGAAAAACTGAAGAGCTCTGCTACATTGAGTGCCAGCCGCACCAATGACAAGGAAATCATCCAGATGTGTTATTTGAATGTGACCTGACCTGAAAATGAAACTGCATTGAATAAAAGAGCTAAACTCTTCAAAAGATTGCAAGAGACTGCACATCCCATCAATAAAACTTTGTCTACAGAAATTCGCCTGGTGTCTTTTTAGGTACGACTCCTAAGGGTGATACAATAAGATCTGGTAGTGGCCTTGTAGAAAAAGGATCTGCCATTCTCCATTCTGCAATTTCTGACCTCCGCTTTTGTTTAATACTTTGTGGGAATTGTCTAGTCGATGTTTGTTGCAAATCTACTGCAACAGGCTCCTTTAAGGGTTTCCCTCTCCCTATGAGCCTGTCTCTCAAAGCGAGTGTGCGCAATCTGCACCTCCCACTCCTCAGAACTGAGGAAGCAGGCTGCCGTGTGGAGGTAAGAGAAGTTGCCTCTTTCAAACTTCAATTAAGTGCTATGCTACCTGGCTTAGAAGACTTATTAACAGGGGAGCTGTCACTCCAGGAGCATGCCAGCACAGCCGCAGAAACGGCATCACCTGACGCCCTCTTTCAAACCCCTTCCAAGCCTGCGACAGAACACCCGAGACCAATATATCTTCCCACCCCGCCTCACACAAGAGCCTAATGGCTTCCCTCACTGAAGCGGAGGACTCTGCCATAGTTAAAAATTAAAGCATCCCTACAATTATAATGAACGCTGGCAGCAACGGCAAAACGCTTCGCCTACCTCCGTTCTCCATTTTGATTGAAGAACACAGCGCTCAAATCGCCGCGTTCTAAAGCAGGCGCCTCACCCGCCCAATCGCTGCTGCCTTGGACTGTACCATCGGTCCAAAGCTGCCCCGGGGTGGACATTCTTTGAATGCCAACTCCAGGAGCCCCCATTCTACCTACTAAGATTCCAACCGGAAAAGGCTTAGTAAACCAACTAGTGTCAGATTCTGGAGAGAGGCTGAAAGCTCTACACTAGCCTTCACTAGTACAACAGTTGTCGAAATCACAGTTCTGAAGCAAAGCACACTATGGACGCTTTAGGTGCAGTGTCTTTCCACCTTGCATGAAATCAAAGTTTTGGTGGTTTAAAGAAAGCCAAACAAGCCACAATAGAAGCATCTGTATATATTTATTCTAATAACGTGGCACACAAACCATAATTGTACTTTGTAAATTGAGTGCTCAGACAGTCCATGACCAGATGAGTTGTTAAGCACTAAAAGCATTGTAGTAGTCGTTTTGATTGACCAAGCTTTTTAAAATTTTGTTTATTTACAATTGGATATTTTTTTAATTTTTACTGTTTAGAAACACATTTGCCTCTTTATGATTCCCATTTTCATATGACGTAGAATTACCTCAAGAAGTCTTGTGATTGCCAATTAGGACTGTAACTCAAATATGCCTTCCCTCAGTTAAATGTTCAGCGACGTTCTGTAGCAGGTGACTTCTGTCCTTGTTATAGAGGTCACTTGTATTTAATCATTCTTCAAGAAATTTGGCCACCTGGGAGGTCTCGGGTATTTAGGTGAGATTTCACTTGTACGCAGCCCATATTTAAGGATGAATTTAAACATCCCAGTAAAAATTAAGCCATGTATATGACTTTTGTAAAACTACTGAACTTTACTTTTTTCCTTTATGATCAAATGCATAAATCAGGTGTTAGTCTGTTAAAGTGACAGGCAGTTGGAAAAACTCAAATGTGATGACACCATTACAGCCCTGAGCTTGTTATGGTTCTTGTAATAGGCATTTAAGCTCTTTTATTTGTTAGTTTTGAGACCAACTCATTTGGTGAGGAGGCAATTCATCGAAAATGCTATTTAGTTTGCTGGCTTATATAGAGTAGTTGGAAATCTTGTTATTTCTTGATGTTTCTTGGAAATATTCTCACATTAACTTAATGTAGTGGCATGACCTTTGGTTGTATCTGAAATGGAGTTTGTGTGTAAGTGTAGCAATACAAAGTACGTTTTATATCTCTAACAGTTCTTTATAGATGTGGCACAGAAACCAATTGACAAATATGTTTGGCTTGTATCTCTAACTCATTAGTGTTAATGGTTACTAAGTTGTTTGGTATTCTAGAGGATCTGAGTTTATGTGCAACATGATTAATGAGCTACTTCTCCATAAATAAAGCACATGCGTTTATTCTTAATTGAATTTTTACAATGTAAAATTTCTTAATTGAATTTTTACAATGTAAAATTGCATATAAAATGGCACATATACTTACAGAGCAGGAATCCTGTCTACTTTAATGCACATATGCAGTGACGTCCAAATAATGTATTTGCTCAAACCTTACATTTAAGCATGCTGTGAGGCACTTTCTTTAAAGCTGTGGTTTAATCCACCTCCAGATTTTATGCTTGTGCTAATAACTATATGCGGATTCTTTACCCTCAATTTTAGTTTCATTTGCACTTTTTGGGCCCATTTTACATACTAAGAGTAGCACCATCGACACAACAGCTTACCCTCTACACAAGCAAATTCTTCTTTGCCCCCACAATAGCAGCGACATAGGATTTAATGTTGTGAACTGTTTCTTTTCAATGAGGGATAGGATAATATCCAGATTTTATTTGAAGACCAGTCTTATAGACTTGACTAGCCTCTTTGAAGAAAAAAAAACCTGACAGACTTGATTTCTACTTAAATACTTTCATGCAGCCTGTGATGGTTCTAATGTTGCTCTTCTCTTACATCTGTCTGCTAGTTAAGAACAGGATTCATAACGTGGTAACCATTAATTTCTGGGTACTTGCGTGTGTACTTCAGGGGATACTGTCTGCACATAAACTTCTATTTGAATTTTGTTGTGATTTAGAGGTTGCCACGAAAAAGGCTTCTTTCTACCTGCAACAGACCTTGCAGCCATTCTGATGGTAATTGCAATTTCCTCTGAATTCCAGTAGATCCTTGTGCTCAAACATTTGCATTGGAATGTGTCTTCACCTTTTGGAGATTACTATTTTGATATTTAGTATAATTTTCAAACAGCATCAGTTGATGGCCTTCCTCACCTCTTGTTTACCTGAGAAGACATTCATTTGCTCAATTTCTGGGATCTCATTCTTGCAATTTTTGCTGTCTGCGGTGCATGTATCAAGGCAAGGATCTATTCCCCATTACCACCAGTTTTATCTACAATTGGGTTAATTCGGAGTCCTATTTCCACTCAATCAGTGCCAGGACACCTCCGGGCATTTGTTGCGCTATATAAATTGCATTAGCATTAACAATCATGAATGGAGTTCAGTATCTACTTTTCATGATTCTTAAAGTGGGTATTTAAAAAGATCAATAGCTCACCCTTTTCAGAACTGGCACAGTTTTTTAGGTCGATCCTAAACCGCCCTTGCGCTGTAAGGCGGTCTTTGTATCTACTTTGATCTTTGTATCTACTTTGTTGGGGGTACTGACTCCTCCTTCGCTTAGGATTGGCTTTTGTGTGTCTCGTAAAAACAAAAGTGTGCTAATGGCTAATGCATGGTGCATATCCTACCTTTCCATGTAAGTCAACTCCCATGGAGTATTGCTGCAGGAGTGAGTAGGGATTTGCATGCAGCTTGAGTGGTTTTGTGATTTTTTTATTTTTATTTTTTATTTTTTTTGCCTGAAAGGGTTTTGGCGACAAAAAACGTACACCCGATGTGAGAATAGATGGGTTTTATTTTGTAATGTAGATGTATTTTATTTTTCTGGCCGTGTGTGTGTGTGTGTGTGTGTAGTTTTAAAAGGGTTTATTGCATAATTTTATGTAAACAAAGCTGCTAAGGTCTGTTGGCGCGTATGTGCGCTAGTTACTTTTACACCGTATATCTGTCATGCTCCCCAGAGTTCATGCATGCACTCTTGTTATTACACTGGACATCTGTTATGTTACACACACTTTAGGCATGCTGTAGCGTATTTTAGTGACTGGTAGCAAACTCTTACTTAGCTCCACTTTTATAGCAGCATCGACCTAATGTAGTTGCCGACTTTTTAAAATTATTTTTATGGATTTAAACACGGAATGTTGTAAATGTTGCCTTCAGGTGTTAACTCACATAATTGTGTTTACCACCTGCAGCAAATGTTTTAACTTTTTTAAAAACTATAACCTTACTGTGTTTAAACTGACGACGATTGGGATGATTGTTTTTTTTTCTTACGTTTATATGTGTGCAGAACATTTTGAAAACAAATACAGTTGGATATATCGTCAAGGTAGCATTTTAACTGCTTTTTTAAAATCCGACTTAATATGTGACTATGGGCACATTTATATGGATATTTTAAAAGCAATACTCAGGGGTTTATATTTTAATTTATGTTTCTTGCATTATGGGTTTCTCATAAATGGTGCCTATCTAGCCCTGGTCCTCTCCTCACAATGGCAAACAAAACACACCCCTTTCCACGCTGCAACACCATCAATACAGCATGCTCCCCTTTTATACAAGCACCTCCACGAAAAGGAGCGAATGTGGCCATTAGACACTGTAAAAATGCTGCCAAGGTCTAGTGCCATACTGTAATGAAAGAGCAACTCTTGTGGTTGGGCGCCATATGATGACCTTAAACTACCACCATTTTAACTGACTTTAGTGTGTTATTCTACCTTAGCCTTAATGTAGGACGGTCCTGCATATGCCTGCTTCTCTTCTGTCTTGTAATCTTGCTGTCTTTTAGTGGGAGCTGTCACGGAGTAGAACAGTGCTATTGGCTTTGACATGGCCTAATGTCATCTTGTTTTCTGACTTTGCCTTGCTTCTGCGTGCACAGCAGTGCTTGCAAGTTGTTTGGGGTTATGTGAATTATAAGTGCCTGCTATTGCTTTGACATGGACTCGTCATCCTTTTTCTCTGGCTTTACCTTGCTGCTCGCACGTAGCAGCAAAGTGCGGAGGGCATGTTTCTGCTCCTCACTTTTTTTCGCTCTTCACTGAACAGAGTGAACTGGATATTATCTGTAGAATGTACAGCTCTGCCTCCCGTCAAAATACGGGAACTTGGTCAGCCTCCGTCTTGGCCTTAACGCAGACTGGTACAGCCAGCTCGGTTATTTCTCATGAGAAGGGCGCAAGGTTTGTAAGAAGCTTCGTCCCACGTTGAGTAATGGTATTAAAGATTGGAACCTACGGGGTCAGGTGGAAGTTCAGCACAGAATAGACTTATTGCTGTGGAGGTGACGGAACTTTAGTCCTGACTGAACTCCTTCCTGGGCTGTTGCAGGTCTTCCCCAGCTAGAGTTGGCAAGGATGATGCAATTTCAGTCGGAGGTGTTCCTAACCATTTATATGTATATATTGTCTACTCTCGATTTGTGTGTGTATGTATATGTATATATATATATATTCACAGAAAAAACCATAGGTTTCAGGCACGTTATAGTTAGGAATTAGCATTTAAAAAACCTCAGAAATTCACTGAAAAAACCATAGGTTTCAGGGGTGTTATAGTTAGCTGGACTTTTCACTTGTACAAAACCATTGAAATTCCCCCGTTATAGTTAGTTCAGCTAACTATAACTCGCGCGCCCGCAATGCACTGCTGATGACGTCACATATTACATCACTCATGACATGGTCAGTGACATCACTCATGACATCACTGATGACATCTCAAATGACATCACTGATGACATCACTGATTACATCATCCAGTGAATGTGTGTTTTTCTGAAAATTAAATATGTTTTATATATGTATATCTCAAGGTCGATGGAAGAATAAATGGGTATATAAGTGTCTAAATGGATGATTTGTTTTTGAAAAATTGATTGTGTAACTGACTGATTAAGTGTATCATAGTGAATACATGGCTTAGTGAGTAATGTTTAAATATGTAAATATCTGTATCAGTCTCTCACTTTGTGTATAAGTGGCTGCATGGGTTGGTGAGTAGCTACATGGGTGTCTATATAGGTTATTAGTTGGTTTTTTGAGTATCAGTCTGAGTGTCTGCATGGTTCGGTGGGGGGTATTACGTAGTGCATAGGTGCATGAATGAGTGATTCACTCTTTGTATGTGTTGAACACAGCATGTGTGCAGGACTGTATGGGTGGATGAGTGTGTGTATGGGTGTGTTAGTGAGTGAATGACTGTCTCAATAGTGTCTTTATGAGTAACTACATATGTTTTAAACTAGTATATGTGACTATTGGTGTATATATGTGAGTATATGTGAGAGTGAGAGATTGAAAGAGTTCCTGTATGAATAAGTATGTGTTTCTATAAGTGATTGTTTAAAAGACTAAGTATGTGTAAGTTTCCATAGAAGTAAGTGTGGTGGTGTGTGTATAACTGTATATGCAAGTAAATGTATGTTTGATTCTTTATTAGCATGAGTGACTATGTGTGTGAGTAACTCTATGGATGAGTGGCATTGTGTAACAGGATGTATAGGTGCATGAGTACATATGATGAGTGAGTACATGTATGAGTGACTGTATAGGACTGTTGGTGAATGAGTGGATGTGTATGTGGATCTTAGAATTACTGAAGAGGTTGTTGTAACTGGTATTGGTATGTCCATTGTTTTGAAAATTTTAGTCTCTATTTTTGAATGTGTGTATCAAAGGTTATATTAGGGTGAGAGGAGGTCTGCCACTCTATCACAAGGATGATGTCATCAGTGATGTCATCAGTGATGTCATTTGAGATGTCATCAGTGATGTCATGAGTGATGTCACTGACCATGTCATGAGTGATGTAATATGTGACGTCATCAGCAGTGCATTGCGGGCGCGCGAGTTATAGTTAGCTGAACTAACTATAACGGGGGAATTTCAATGGTTTTGTACAAGTGAAAAGTCCAGCTAACTATAACACCCCTGAAACCTATGGTTTTTTCAGTGAATTTCTGAGGTTTTTTAAATGCTAATTCCTAACTATGCCTACAGAGATAGGACATGTGAAGAAAGAAGAAAAAATGCACAGAAAGAAACAAAAGAAGTGCAGAAAGAAGCAACAGAAGTCCTCAAATACGAAGATAAGTGCAGGAAGAAGGATAACGTGCAGAAAGAACAAAAAGAAGAGCAGAAAGAAGCCTTGTTGCAAAATCATCCTGTACCCTCAACTTTTTCAGACGGATACTGGTGGTAACTGAGTCTGACTAGCCAGTCCTAGAGCCAGTGCTATGTTAAAAGACACTTAGAATACAGTGAAAACACCTACATACACTAGGGAACATTATGCGTTGGGGTCCCCCTGTGATTAGCATGACCTCCTCTGTAAGCCCCTAGTACATAATAGGGCATGGGGATTAAAACTACCTCTTAAAACAGGCCACAGGGCGTTTTTGCACACGTTAACTCAGGCCCCGTCTCCTCCCTTCACCACTGTGTAAACACGCCCTGTGTCCATTTTTAGTTGGGAGATTAAGTTCATTTGAATCCTGAGGGTCCCTAGGGTCCAACTAGCCCACTAGGTACCTCCAGTAAATGCCACAGAGCTGTGTTGCAGAGAGGTGTAAAAAGTGGCACGGCCTGGACCACCTCCTTGCAATGCAGCTCAGTGGCGCTTACTGGAAGCACTTGGTGGGCTAGTTAGCCCCCAGGGGCCCTCAGTATTGAAGGGAAATTATATCCCCAATTTAAAACGTGCCATAGTGCGTGTTTGCACACGTCACCTCAGGCCCCGTCCCCTCCCTTCACCACTGTGTAAAAGCGCCCTGTGGCTGTTCTAAGTTGAGAGATTAAGTCCCCTTGAATCCTAAGGGTCCCTAGGGTCAAACTAGACCACTAGGTACCTCCAGTAAGCGCCACAGAGCTGCGTTGCAGAGAGGTGTAAAAAGGGGCTTGGCCTCAGAACACCTGTCTGCAGCGCAGCTCCCTGGCGCATACTGGAGATGCCTGTTGGGGGCGCGTTTGCAGAGTGCTGCACGGAGGGGGCATGGCCTCCGGCACGATGCCAGTCTTTTATTTATTTTAATTTTTTAAGAAGGGGGGCTGTGTGGTTCCCCTTCTTATTCTAATTTATTGGCCCTGATGACCCCATCCCCCAGGGCCTGTCTCCTAATTATATTTTTTTTGAGCCCAATCCCTAGGGCCGGCCACTGTTTTTTATTATTTTAAAAAAATATTTATTTATAGACACACCTAGGACATGCTGGACAAACCGTACGTACCTATCACCATGACGATTTGCGGGATATTCATTAAAAGGCGACTATGCATGCAATGAATCCACGTGGAATGTATTTACACTACTAGTGAAGCTCTGACATGTCTGATGCCCTACCGTGCCTAATCCTGGTAGACACCCTTGTCGTTTATTTATACAAACATGGGTAGCTATTGACGGGCACATTTAATACACATGCACACCAAGCCATTCAAAGGGGATTCGACAAAAATTCGACCAAAACTATGCAAGAAACCCCCCTCACGGTTAATAAAACACACATCCACTGCCGGATGTGTAATACTTTTTATTTTACTCTCTGGAAAGGGGACGAACATCACTTGAGAGTCACAGCGCGCTCCTGACAGAGCCCAATGCTGTGTTACACCCACCATTGCCTGCCGAGTGCCACACACCTCTGTGTTGTATTCCACTAGCTAGTGCATATGCTATGACACTCTCTAGCCCATGTGCACTGTAACACCACCCCGTGAATATGTCATGCCACACTTGTCTTCGCACGGGTTATATTGCCCCATCTAACGTGCCTTCCTCGATGCCTATGTTATAACGCACAGTGCTATGCCATACATATTACAATCTGCGATCCATATCTGTGTCACAGTGCATATGCAACGTTACACTCCCCAGCACATATTTTATATTACAACTTTAGAGACTAGTTAGGTTACACAACACTGCCCTGTGCATATTACACTCCAAGGCGCATATCGCATAGCACGCGCTAGTGCCTGTGCTATCTCGCGCTCTCCAATGAATCTGTCATTGCGCACAATGTATTGCATATTATATTTCACGCCCGGTTCATCTTATATCACACTTTTTGGTGCATAGTTTATACCATACACTATATCTAGTTTTCATTTTCAATCGTGCTCTCAGGACTATGTTCTATATAACACTGTGTTCACCTACCCTTTTCACGGGCATTACATTTTGCGATAGGGGGTGGAGGGTCAGGGGGTGTTTCTGCCAAGTGAGCCCGGAGTCACAGTCACAAACGTCCTCTTCTTCCTGAATAAAAGTGAGATTATGCTGCATACTTGTTCATATTTTAAGTAGTTCGCACAGACTCAATGTTTTAAAAACAATAAAGTTCCTAATACCCGCCTTCTCTGAACAGTTAGCTTGCTGCCCCATCCCCCTCCTCCCTATCCTCTGTTGTGTGAATCCATGGAATAGCCTCCTCCCTCCTGCCATGCATGGTCTGATGTGCTGCCACTGCCCTCAATTTAGTATGATGTACCAGTCCACTCCTCCTGCCCTCCATTGCCCAATTCTATGCCCCATCATTGACCTCCTGCTTAAACTCTGTGCTTAGCTTGCTGCCCCTATTCTCCTTCCCCCTGCCCTCCGATGTCTTTGTGCATGCCCCTGCTCCATCCTTTTTGCCCACCATGTCCCATGGACCTGCCACTCCTATCTACTCTGAGTGTTCTGTTGAGCTGCCACTCCCCTCCCACCTGCCTAGCATTGTCAGATGACTGTAACCTGTCCCTGCCACCTCCACCCTGCCTGTCCACATGCCATGCCCCTATCCTCTTCCTCCTGTCCTACATGGTCCATTGTACTGCCACACCCTTCTGCCCTCCCTGGTCTGTTGTGCTGCAACTGCTCCTCCTGCCTGCCCCGTGTGGTCTGTTGTGAGGTCCCTTCCCCTGAACTTTCTTGTCTGTGCACAGGTCCTGACCCTCCCTTCTATCCTCCATCGTCCTTTGTGCATGCCCCTGCACCCTCCTTCTTGCCCATCATAGCCATTGGTCTTCTGTGCTGCCATGGCCCCTCCCACCTTCCCTGTGTGGTCAGTTAGCTGCCCCTGACCCCCTCCCACCTTCCCTCCATGGTCTGTGTGTATGCCATCACAGTCTCACTGTTGCTCTTCATGGTGTGTCTTGCTTCTAGTGCCCATCCTGCCTGACCTCCATGGCTATCTTGCTGCTCCTGCCCTGCCCCCTTGCCCCCAGCCCTCTGTTTACATGTGAAGACCCCTACTCCCTCCCTCCTGGCTTGTCTGTTCCATTGTAATGCCCCTGATCCGTCCCTACTGCCCTTTATGGTCTGTAATGCTGCAGCTTTCTCTCCTGTCTGTCCATTATGGTCAGCTAGCTACCATTGCCTCTTGCCCCTCTGTTCTCTGTTCTCTGTTGTCCATGTGCATGGTCCTGTCCCCTCCCTCTTGCTTTCTATGGATTGTTGTGCTGCACTCCCGTCCTACATGCCCTGTGTGGTGTATTGTGCTGCTGCAAACCATGATGCCTGCCCTGCAGGGTCAGTTTGGTGCACCTCTCCATGTCCCTCTTGTCCTCTGTTATCCAAGTCCATGTCCCTATCCCATTTCCTTCCATGATCCAATGTACCATACTTGCGAACATTTTGAACTTGGTAAGAGGGAGATTTTGAAAAAAAACTGGGGTATTGATTTTCCCCTTTGAGTTACATTGAAAAAGAGGATATTGTAGACAGGAGACAGATCAAATAAAGCCCATTTGAGCTTAAAAACATTGGACGTTTCCTGGCTGAATCGGGTCTGTTGGCATGTATGGTTGTACTACCATTGCCTCTTCCTTCTGCCCACAATGGTCTATTACATTGCCACAGCCTTGAAGGAGGGTAGATTTTGTATCACAGGGGGCCCCTGGCCCGTTCTGTCCACACCTGAAGTATGAGACCCTTGTCCTTGCCCTGCCAGCCGCATTTGTAGGCCGTATTAAATTGACCAGCGGGTCCTGTGTTGCTATATAATTATCCTGAGACATCCTTACCACTCAGCCAGCATAAAACCCCTGTGTAGGCCCTTCTGTTCAATATGTAGGCCTCTTTGTTAAATTGACCATAGCTCTGCAATTTTAGTGTATAGCAGTCTGAAGGCAGGTCTGCGAGGCCTTCTGCTCCAAACTAGTAGCCCCCACCCTACCCGAGTGCTCCGTGCTCGGTATCAAAGTTCAACATCCCACTGAAGCTGTCGACATACAGTAGGCTGCATCCTGGACTGGTACTTGCTTCCTGGGCAGGTTTCCCGCTTTTAAGGAAGTGGCAACCGCAGAGCGTCAAGTTAGGAGAACTGAGGAGATTTTGTACATGAATATATTGAATTCCCGTTCAATACCCATTATTTTCTGCTTGCTCTATGGAACTTACGATAAGCGATTGGCCTGAGAGACTGACCTTTTCACCCAGTCCATTGTCAGCATTAAGTGGGTAAATGACGAAATGTCTGGTAAAATCTGCAGACGAAGCTTTTGGGTAGCATACGTAGGTAGATGTAGCGTGCAAAGGAGCCCACAAAATGATATAAAAAGGGAGCACCCACAGATATCGACGGACTACCTCGCCGTCTGTATGTAGGTTAACAAGCTGTGCAGGTTTTCCCCAAGAGCTGGGAGCTCTTGTCTTCCTTTGCTTAAAATGTCTTGCTCTGCTTTGCTTGAAGTATCTTATTCTATTTTACCTATATGAAATGTCATGTTATGTTTAACCATTGTTCTCTTTACTTTTGCATTTAAAAGATTTTGTATTGTAATTGCAGGAATGCTTGCTCTAAGAGTAAACGTGAGTGTTCCTAGGTAACATTTTCCTTGGTGTAACTTGTTTCTCATGATGCATTTATAGATGTGTTTTCTATCTCTCTCTGTCAGTACATTAATTGAGATACAGAGAATATCATGACAGCTGTATGATTATCTGGATTCTGTATTTTGTACTTTATGTCTCTATTCTGCGGTTTCTTTGAAGTTGTATCTTCTCATTAAACTGCCATTGTATTCTGCCACCAATTCCATGTCTCATATGTCTGTTTTCTTCATTTTTGGAGCAAGCGTTCCTGGGCACCCCGGCTCAAATTAAGGTGCTGCTTTTGTCCCTGACTCACTCTCCTGCTCAGTTCTGTGGTGGCTCCCGGGGCTCTGGGGACCGCCTCTAGCTTCCTTGACCCGTAATAGATCTTCCCTCCAACAGCCTCTCTTGCAAGTCCTGTATTGTTGGTTTGTTGCCCCTGCCCCCCTTTCCACTGCCCTCCATAGTCTGTTGTGCTTCCACGGCCCTTCCTGCCTGCTCAGTGTGGTTAAATTGTTGCCTTTTCACTCTCCTACCTGCCTTCAGTTTTCAGAGTCCGTGCCCCTGGCCTTTGCCTCTCAACAGTATCCCAATGAACAACTAGATTGCTAACATTCTATATTTATTACAAAAGTGTGGAACGCCTGACATCATCTTGATGTAATCAAAACTGTAATACCTAGAGCATTTCCTTTAGAAATTACATATATGAGAGGGTCTTATTGGCATCAAAATTATGGTTAGTGCTCTAAAAGACTAAAATAAGGACATTTTGTCTGAGTTTTCAAATAGCGACAAAGCACTTTTAAATTATTTGTTATCTTTAAGTTTTTTTATCCAGTTGACCACTTGATTAAATGTTGCACTTAGGGGAGAGGATGTGGTGTTACTTCCAGAACTGCAGACTTTGCAACTGGGGAACCAGGTTGAAGTTTCTGCTTCAGCTCGACATTCTGTGATTCTGGTCAAATCACTTAGTCTCCCCATGTCTACAACCAAAATGAATATGTGCTTGTGTGATGTAACCAATGCTCATGTAAAGCACTCCAATACCTGACAAGTCTGCACTATATAACACTGCAAAAACACTAAATAATAAGTGTTTTGCACACTTCTGTCATTGGGCTATATTTGGGCTACATCTGGGTGATTTTGGGCTACATTTGGGCTCTTTTGTCTCCGGTGGCCATCTTGGGAGATTTATTTGTTATGAAGTTTCCTAATTTCCTCATGTACTGCAGTCTCCTCAGTAGGAAATGCTTTCAGTTTTTTACGTTGATTCCATCATGAAGGTATTCAGATATGTCACACATTTGCCATAAATTCTGAATGTTAGCACTCTAGTTGCTCATTAGATCACTGTAGTAAAACTACTGTTCACCATGGAAGTCTGCTCCTGGTATTAAAAGTGCATGTTTCAGTCTGCATGTCAGAATTTTTTAATGAAATAGAAGAGGATTTGAGAAGTCACTCAAAATGTGCCCTCATTTTCTTTCTTCAGCATTAATGATAATTTCTATGGCAAAATGAACCCCCTCATTGTGTTCCTTTTTAAATTAAATGTTTTAAGTGTTACCAGTTTATTCCAATCAAGATGGCTTCAGGTGTGCCATACTTTTGTCATAATGAAGACAGTAAGCGCTCTAGTTGTTTTTAAGAACATTCTGGGACATTCTGTCATTGGGCTATACTTGGGCTACATCTGGGTGATATTTGGGCTACATTTGGGCTCTTTTGTCTCTGGTGGCCATCTTGGGAGACTTATTTGTTATGAAGTTTCCTAATTTCCTCATTTACTGCAGTCTCCTCAGTAGGAAATACTTTCAGTTTTTTACTTTGATTCCATCAAGAAGGCATTCAGATGTGTCACACATTTGCCATAAATTCAGAATGTTAGCACTCTTTTTGCTCATTAGATCACTGTAGTAAAGCTACTGCTCACCAGGGAAAACTGCTGCTGGTATTGAAAGTTCATGTTTCAGTCTCATGTCAGAATTCTTTAATGAAATAGAAGAGGATTTGAGAAGTCACTCAAAATGTGCCCTAATTTTTCTTTCTGCAGCACTAATCATACTTTTTATGGAAAAATGAACCCCCTCATTTTGTTCCTTTTGAAATTAAATGTTTTAAGAGTTACCACTTTATTCCAAGCAAGATGGCTTCAGGTGTGCCATACGTTTATCATAGGTAGGACTGTTAGCGCTCTAGTAGTTCTTTGGAACACTCTGGGAAGCTGCAGTAGAACACAAAGGAATCAACTGACAGTCTCTGCCCTTGTTGGATGTACATGTTTTACTGAGAATGTCAGACTTCATTCTCACATGACTGAGAAAGATAATGTGAATTTACAGAAAATAAGCTCTCAGTTTAGCTTATAGATCACCTTCCAAACCTCTGTGGTAAAAGCATGAGAAAATATTTTTCTCTCAATCATGATATCCCAGCAGAAGGCTTTTTCACATGGTGAAATCACCTTAGAACATACCACAATTCCTAAAATGAGTATGGTACCATCAACAAATGATTTATAATGTAACTAAAGTCTTAAAACCTTCTATTAACTGCAATGCTTTTTAATGAGGTGCTATCATGTATATTGGTCCCAAGATGGCTGCCAACACTTCTTGGATGAAGTGCTGACAGCCAATCAGATCTCAGGATGAGATGTGTGGTTAGGCTCCGCCCACATATATATATGCTTTTAAATGCTATTTTCTCAGGAAATACTGAACAGATTTACACCAGACCTGCAAAAGGCACTTCCTTGACCTGAGGACTACCTCTCTGCCAAATTTCAAGTAAATCTGTTCAGCCGTTCGGGCTGTAACCCTGTCTAAAGGTCCTATGGAAAAATGCATGGGAAAAACGCGTTTTGGGACCCCCCTTTTATCTCAGCCCCCGCTTGACGAATCCCCCCGAGACTTTCAGGGTAGGAGCGGAGCGTAGCGCCCCACCTATTTTGAAAAATTCGCGAGGATTCGTCGACCGGCGCCAAAGTTATTCAAAATAGAATGTTGCGGATTTCCTATGGAAAAGGGGTCCTAACTATAACTACCTACTGGCGACCGCCAGTAGGTAATATATATATATATATATATATATATATATATATATATATATATAACTGGCGACCGCCAGTAGGTAATATATATATATATATATATATATATATATATTACCTACTGGCGGTCGCCAGTAGGTAGTTATAGTTAGGACCCCTTTTCCATAGGAAATCCGCAACATTCTATTTTGAATAACTTTGGCGCCGGTCGGCGAATCCTCGCGAATTTCTCAAAATAGGTGGGGTGCTACGCTCCGCTCCTACCCTGAAAGTCTCGGGGGGATTCGTCAAGCGGGGGCTGAGAAAAAAGGGGGGTCCCAAAACGCTTTTTTCCCATGCATTTTTCCATAGGACCTTTAGACAGGGCTACAGCCCGAACGGCTGAACAGAATTACTAGAAATTTGGCAGAGAGGTAGTCCCTAGGTCAAGGAAGTGCCTTTTGTAGGTTTGGTGTAAATCTGTTCAGTAGGTCCTGAGAAAATAGCATTTAAATCAATATATATATCTGAGCCAGCTTACGGTACGCTTACCGTACGCGTACGGTGGCGTGCGCGAGCGCGATTCTGATTGGCTGTTAGATCTTAGTAAACATTCGAATCGGCCGAAACCAGGAAGCGGCGGCCGCCATTTTGTGTTTCACTCAGAAAAAAAAGAGTGAAAACAAGAAAAGGGGGCAAGGAGGAGAGTTACAGACCCCCTTACATTTGTGAGGGGGTCAAAGAAGGACAGAAAAGTACAAAGTAAACATTTATGGATTTTAAAAAAAATCACGGGGTACGCGTACGGTAAGCTTACGGTAAGCGTACGGATGAAAAAAAAAATTAAAAAAGAAAAGCAGATTTAAGAGTTTAGATATTAGGGGGCTCTAAAAAGAGCCGTTGTGTTTATGAAGTGATTTTTTAAGTGGTACCTACAAGTAAGTACCGATGCAGAGTCTAAGGTTCAAGAGGAAGACTCTGTTCCCTTCATCATTGAAGTGCACACCATCTCCTCTATAAATGTCTTGCATGTCATAACGCAAGTTGTTGTGGTAAATGGCACCCATACCATAGTCACGGAGGAAAGCAGAAACAGATTTGTTGACGTGCTTTCTTGCTTTGTCAATTTGCGGACAGAAATGATTGGACCAGTTCCATTTTTGCCTTTGGCATATGTTGGAAAACACAAAGGCAGTTTTAGGGAAAAGTGAAAACAGTTGTGCAAAGGTGTCCTTCATAAGCATTTCCAGACCTACCCCAGTCAAAGTGCCTAGGTCATTGCCACCACAGTGCACTATTATGAGGTCAGGGTGTTGGATTTGCATGAAGGATTTCACCAATGGCATCAATTGGTGCCACTTTAACCCTCTCTGACCAATCCATTTAATGTCTACATTTGGCAAAGCAAGGTCTCTCACCATACCTGTTTTCTCTGCAAACTTTTCACTCCAGAAGACATAGCTGTGCCCTACAATCCACACTGTGAACATCTTCAAAGGAGAACTGGATGCACTCAGGAGGTGTCTTTCAGTAGAATGGCAATAAGAAAAGAAAGACAGTTTGGAAATGGAGGCATACATATTTTTTTCAAAACAAAAAGAACTGATTGGCTGTTTCATACCATTCTAGAATAAAAACTAGGCTGTATGTGTAAATTAATAGAAGCATGTTTTGTATTGGTACAAAAAAATGTGTTACCAAAGAACAGTACTATGGATTTGCTGTTAGGTTTGAAAAGTCAAGCACTCTTGCTCTGTGGAATTGAAACATTGTGTGGCGAACTTCTGACCTAACTCCACACAGCAGTGTTCCATGAGCTGTTGCTATGGTAGCAGGCAGAAGTCAAGTTGGGGGAAGGGTACTAGGCAGAAGTCAAGTTGGGGGCAGGGTACTTTTGGAAAAGGGTTGGTTTTCAACCAATAGAAATGTGTGATTACATTTGAAAAAAAGGGGTAGCACTGAGATTTGAAACTTACATGTATATGTGTGGAAAAATAGAGGGAAAGTTTGCCATTATCTGGTTCTGCTGAGAGGAGAGAGGTGTAGAGAACAGAGATCCTGGCTCTGATATTCTGCTGTTTGAGTGCCACATTTCTTTCACAACTAACTAATTTTAAAGGTGAGTTTAGAGTTTGAGAGGGGATGTATATGGTAAATTAAGAAATGAATAATAGAATTGGAATTCCTTTTGTAGAAGTTGTTGTGTTTATTATTTTCTGTTTTGGGAGAAATTTAAATGTGAGGAACATGTAAAATAATATGGACAATTTTTTCATGATAAATTAAGGTGTACTGGTAAAAATAAGGAATACTTTAAGGGTTTGAGGTTGCAGTCAGTAATGCAAATACATTCAGCATCACTAAGGCTGGTTGCCCTTGCTGGAGTGTAGGCAGTCACCGAGGATACACATGGTGGTGGTCTGAAAAAGCAGTCTGGACATGTGCAATTTAAAAAAATCTGAAAAGTGGATTCATAATGTGTCAGTCTGTAAAAGTGATTTTCACTTGCCAAAAAAAAAGAGCAGTAAGTGTGCATTCAAATTGGCAAAGAAATTTCGTTTTGGGACTAATGTGAAAACATGACTCTGTGTGCAAATAGGAATTACAGGCAGAGATTTATTGCGTTTTGTTCTGGTGATTTCACAGTTGCATTAGTAGGAAAAAGGGGGAGCGATTTTTGGGGGGAAGAAGCAGACTCTTAGCACACACCCAGCTCCTGTCCATGTATAATCATGCACAGTATTTACAAGCGAGTGGGGTTTTCAGGTTTCAGTCTGTAATGCAAATACATTCAGCATCACTAAGGCTGGTTGCCCTTGCTGGAGTGTAGGCAGTCACCGAGGATACACATGGTGGTGGTCTGAAAAAGCAGTCTGGACATGTGCAATTTAAAAAAATCTGAAAAGTGGTTTCATAATGTCAGTCTGTAAAAGTGATTTTCACTTGCCAAAAAAAAAGAGCAGTAAGTGTGCATTCAAATTGGCAAAGAAATTTCGTTTTGGGACTAATGTGAAAACATGACTCTGTGTGCAAATAGGAATTACAGGCAGAGATTTATTGCGTTTTGTTCTGGTGATTTCACAGTTGCATTAGTAGGAAAAAGGGGGAGCGATTTTTTGGGGGAAGAAGCAGACTCTTAGCACACACCCAGCTCCTGTCCATGTATAATCATGCACAGTATTTACAAGCGAGTGGGGTTTTCAGGTTTCAGTCTGTAATGCAAATACATTCTGCATCACTAAGGCTGGTTGCCCTTGCTGGAGTGTAGGCAGTCACCGAGGATACACATGGTGGTGGTCTGAAAAAGCAGTCTGGACATGTGCAATTAAAAAAAAAATGAAAAGTGGTTTCATAATGTGTCAGTCTGTAAAAGTGATTTTCACTTGCCAAAAAAAAAAGAGCAGTAAGTGTGCATTCAAATTGGCAAAGAAATTTCGTTTTGGGACTAATGTGAAAACATGACTCTGTGTGCAAATAGGAATTACAGGCAGAGATTTATTGCGTTTTGTTCTGGTGATTTCACAGTTGCATTAGTAGGAAAAAGGGGGAGCGATTTTTTGGGGGAAGAAGCAGACTCTTAGCACACACCCAGCTGCTTACCATGTGGAATCATGCACAGTATTTAGAAGCGAGTGGGGTTTTGAGGTTTCAGTCTGTAATGCAAATACAATCAGGATCACTAAGGCTGGTTGCCCTTGCTGGAGTGTAGGCAGTCACCGAGGATACACATGGTGGTGGTCTGAAAAAGCAGTCTGGACATGTGCAATTTAAAAAATCTAAAAAGTGGTTTCATAATGTGTCAGTCTAAAAGTGATTTACACTTGCCAAAAAAAAAGAGCAGTAAGTTTGCTTTCAGATTGGCAAAGAAATTTCGTTTTGGGACTAATGTGAAAACATGACTCTGTGTGGAAATAGGAATTACAGGCAGAGATTTATTGCGTTTTGTTCTGGTGATTTCACAGTTGCATTAGTAGGAAAAAGGGGGAGCGATTTTTTGGGGGAAGAAGCAGACTCTTAGCACACACCCAGCTCCTGTCCATGTATAATCATGCACAGTATTTACAAGCGAGTGGGGTTTTCAGGTTTCAGTCTGTAATGCAAATACATTCAGCATCACTAAGGCTGGTTGCCCTTGCTGGAGTGTAGGCAGTCACCGAGGATACACATGGTGGTGGTCTGAAAAAGCAGTCTGGACATGTGCAATTTAAAAAAATCTGAAAAGTGGTTTCATAATGTCAGTCTGTAAAAGTGATTTTCACTTGCCAAAAAAAAAGAGCAGTAAGTGTGCATTCAAATTGGCAAAGAAATTTCGTTTTGGGACTAATGTGAAAACATGACTCTGTGTGCAAATAGGAATTACAGGCAGAGATTTATTGCGTTTTGTTCTGGTGATTTCACAGTTGCATTAGTAGGAAAAAGGGGGAGCGAGTTTTTGGGGGAAGAAGCAGACTCTTAGCACACACCCAGCTCCTGTCCATGTATAATCATGCACAGTATTTACAAGCGAGTGGGGTTTTCAGGTTTCAGTCTGTAATGCAAATACATTCTGCATCACTAAGGCTGGTTGCCCTTGCTGGAGTGTAGGCAGTCACCGAGGATACACATGGTGGTGGTCTGAAAAAGCAGTCTGGACATGTGCAATTAAAAAAAAAATGAAAAGTGGTTTCATAATGTGTCAGTCTGTAAAAGTGATTTTCACTTGCCAAAAAAAAAAGAGCAGTAAGTGTGCATTCAAATTGGCAAAGAAATTTCGTTTTGGGACTAATGTGAAAACATGACTCTGTGTGCAAATAGGAATTACAGGCAGAGATTTATTGCGTTTTGTTCTGGTGATTTCACAGTTGCATTAGTAGGAAAAAGGGGGAGCGATTTTTTGGGGGAAGAAGCAGACTCTTAGCACACACCCAGCTGCTTACCATGTGGAATCATGCACAGTATTTAGAAGCGAGTGGGGTTTTGAGGTTTCAGTCTGTAATGCAAATACAATCAGGATCACTAAGGCTGGTTGCCCTTGCTGGAGTGTAGGCAGTCACCGAGGATACACATGGTGGTGGTCTGAAAAAGCAGTCTGGACATGTGCAATTTAAAAAATCTAAAAAGTGGTTTCATAATGTGTCAGTCTAAAAGTGATTTACACTTGCCAAAAAAAAAGAGCAGTAAGTTTGCTTTCAAATTGGCAAAGAAATTTCGTTTTGGGACTAATGTGAAAACATGACTCTGTGTGGAAATAGGAATTACAGGCAGAGATTTATTGCGTTTTGCTCTGGTGATTTCACAGTTGCATTAGTAGGAAAAAGGGGGAGCGATTTTTTTGGGGGAAGAAGCAGACTCTTAGCACACACCCAGCTCCTTTCCATGTATAATCATGCACAGTATTTAGAAGCGAGTGGGGTTTTCAGGTTTCAGTCTGTAATGCAAATACATTCAGCATCACTAAGGCTGGTTGCCCTTGCTGGAGTGTAGGTAGTCACCGAGGATACACATGGTGGTGGTCTGAAAAAGCAGTCTGGACATGGGCTTTTTTTAAAAACTGAAAAGTGGTTTCATAATGTGTCAGTCTGTAAAAGTGATTTTAACTTGCCAAAAAAAAAGAGCAGTAAGTGTGCATTCAAATTGGCAAAGAAATTACGTTTTGTGACTATTGTGAAAAGAAATGTAGTAATATATTTAAATAAAATAAAGGATTTTATTTTTTAGTTTTTTTCAGGTATTGCTGAAGAGCAGTGGACAAAATTTAAGATGCCTACAAAATCCAGAGTTCAAAAAACGCACACAAAAAACCTATATTTGAAGACAACTAGAGGACCAAAGTTAGTAGAAGATGCTCATGTTGGGAAAAAGAAAAAATCTTCTGGTAAGCAGAAAAAAGAATTTCTAAAAAAAATATTCAAAAGAATGAAAAATGTACAAAATGTCTGTACTCGAAAGGATGTTTTGAACAAAAAAGGAGAGGAAAAAATTGAAAATTTAGTTAATGCAAATATACCTTCAGCAACTGAAAAGATTTATATAAATAGAAAAACAGCGTTTAAAGAGATACGTAGAAAAATGTTTCAGAGAAGAGTTATGTCCAATTTGATGAAGGATGTGAAGAAATATAAGAAAAAGACAAAGTTTTATAAAAGAAAAAAAGAAATAGAAGCCATTGCAGCAAAGGCATTAGAATTAAAAAGGAAACTATTCATTTTAATTTTGAATAGGATGCGTACATTAGACAAAATGGTTAATGTACTGAAATCACATAGCAAAAGGAAAAGAGTAGTGAACAGAGCAAACTTTTGTAAAGTGTTTTTAGGAAAGTGGATGCATAGTTCAAGTAGTGAACCTTTTTTTAATGAAGAGAGCTATTTTCAAAGTAATAGTTTGCTGCATGCAGTTGACACCAGAGGTCGTTCTTACGAAGTAAAAAATGGTTGCATAATGGAGAAGGAGATAATGGTTCCAAGAGATGAGGTACAAGTGATGGCAGATGAGGCTATGGGGAGACGTCCTAAAGCCCCAGTGTACACTTGGAATTGTAGTAGTATTTGCACTGTGCGTCAGGAATCTATTGACAAATTTCTAGAGTTTCTAAGAGAATATAGTAAAAAAAGTATAAAACAGAAGATTAAGGTGCTTCAAAGTCTGGATCCATGCAGAGTGAGAGAGAATACTGGTTTGCAGGGTCATTCTCTGGCTTGTCTATCTAGAAAAGTGTGCACTAGTGTTTTCCATCATTTTAGGATGCTGGCTGTTCATCATACTGAAATGAGAAAGTTTATGAGACGGTTGTATTTTGCCAAAAGTCCAGCAATAAAGTTAAATGAATTGAATAGGGCTCTGTTCCGAGGAACGGTATCAGATGTAGAGAAGGTTGTGGATGAAATTCAGTTTTGTTACTTTGGTCCTGAACAAAACAGTGCAGAGAAGGACACAGTAAATGAGGAAGAAGTGGAAGAGAATGTAGAACCCTCTGTAAGTAACACATTTAATGATCATATAACAAAATTTGCAATAGTCTCTAATGAAAGACCAAATTTTACTTGTATTTGTTGCCGCAGAACTCATTATAGAAAACAAACTAGGAATGTTGATCTCTACAGAAAGAGTGAAAATGAAGATAATTAGAAGTGGAAGGATTTTGCCACATATATATTTCTAGAAAATTGTTTTGATTTGGGTGAAGATCAGCGTATTTGTAAATACTGTTACAACAAGTTAGAGGAAAATAGAATGCCGACCAGAGCTGTACATAATAATTTAGAATTGGATGCTATTCCTGCTGAACTTTCTGAATTAAATACATATGAGTCTATACTCATTCAATGTGTTCATCCGTTCCAGACCATAGTACGTATGGAGCCCAAAACTGGTAAATTGCCTCCTTCTGATTTACTGAGAGGTTTAAAAGGAAGAGTGGTGTATTTGCCCTTGGATTTGAAAAAAAATATGGAAACTATTGATGCGGATACTTTAAAAACTGAACCATTAATTATTCTGGTTAATGGTGTACCTACAAAGAATAAGAAGATTTGGCAGGAGCTGGTAGATGTGCGGAAAGTACAAAGAGCAAATTTGTATTTGAAAAGGAATAACAAATGGTATGAATCAATTTATATAGAAGAAGAAGAAGATTTACAAGAAGACACAGAAACACCAACTGGACAAATTGAAAAAGTGGACAAGTCAAAGGAAGAAGAAATTTATGAACATTTTAGCATACATCCTCTTCATTCAAAAGAAGTTATGGGAGATAATATTGATCTCTTTCAGATGAAGAAAGCAAAAGGGACTCCCGTGAGTGTATGGGAGGAGAGCTTGGAAGCTCGATGTTTTCCCCAGCTGTTTCCTAAAGGAAAAGGAGGACGATACGATGAACGTCCAGAACAGATTCCAGCTTCTGAGTATCGGACTACAAGACTATATGCTGAAGATCCCAGATTTCGACAAAGTATTCCTTATTTGTTCCATCTTTTATTTGAAAGCGACTTGTCTGCACTGTCTTATGCAGTAAATCACATTTTAAAAAGTGGAGTACATTTACAAAATGTGTCTGCTAAGGATTTTATGGAGAAAGTGCAGCACCGAGATGATCATTTGGAAACACAACTGATCAATCTGATGGCTTGTCAGCGTGGGACAAATGAATATTGGTACCGACGCCATGGTGAACTAAAATGCATGTTACGGAATTTAGGAACACCAACATGGTTCGTTACCCTAAGCTGTGCGGAGTACGCTTGGGATGATTTACTGGATTTTCTACGAGAGGCAAATTCAAACATTAAAAACATTGAATACAAGACAGCAGGAGAACTGTGCTCATTGGATCCGGTTAATGTTTGCAGATATTTCAATCATAGATTTGAGGCTATGATGTCCTTCATCTGCAATAAAAAAAATCCACCTCTTGGAGAAGTAGTAGATTTCTTTTGGAGAAAAGAGTACCAGGCAAGAGGTGCTCCTCATATTCATATGCTGTTGTGGATCAAGGATGCCCCAAAGTTTGGAACAGATACTGATGAAGCAGTGTTATCTTTCATTGAAGAATATGCAACATGTGCTATACCAAAAAGCACAGAAGAGAAAAAGTTAAAGGAGCAAGTTTTACGTTTCCAAAGTCATCGGTGTGGAAAATACTGTCGACGGAAATACAAGAGCAAAGATAAATACTACACTAAATGTCGATTTGGATTTCCTAGACCTGTTCTTTCAAATGGAAGAGTCAACAGTTTTATGTCAGCTGTGAGACATACTATCACAAGGAAATCACCTAAGAATACCTACAACCTAAAAAGAAAAGAAGAATCCAAAAATATAAATGACTACAACCCAGTCATTTTATCCATGTGGAACGCTAACATGGATATACAGTATGTAGCTGACAATTCCATTGCTGTTGCTCGATATGTAATGTCTTACATTACGAAATCAGAAAAAACAGAATTGAAGGAAATGTGGGAAGAGATTTCTCACGAGAAGACTGTCAGTAAGAAGCTGTACAGTTTCAGTTTGAAGATGTTATCGCATCGAGAAATTGGATCCTACGAATGTTCAGATAGGTTATCTTCTGCAAGTCTCTACTCGAAGTCAAGAAGAATAATTTGGGCAAGTTTAGGCCTTGCAGCAATGAGAAATCGGGTACTGAAATCTGTTGGAGAAATTGAATATTTGGCCGAGAATGACCCAGAAAGTACAGATATTTTGAAATCAAACATGTTGGACACATATTATCCCAAGAGAAGTCAACATCTGGAGAACATGTGTCTCTATGAAGTGCTGCAGAACTACATTTATTCACGGAAAGCCGCAGAAGACATCAACAATGGAAAATATAAAGTCGTTGGTGAGGAAGGATGTTTGGTGAAGCAAACAAAAGGAAGTTTGATAAATCACCGGAAGCTGAGTTGCGACACTACTGACAAGAAGGAATTTTACTACTTGGCTCTTTTACAGTTGTTTAAACCATGGCGTACAGAGGATGAACTACTGGGAGAATTTCAAAGCTATGAAGATTCTTTTAATGCTTGCAAATACAGCATACAATGCAGTACATTCTCAAGTTATCTGCAAATGTTAAATGAAGAAATTGAACAGGAAACTACAATTGCAGCAGAAATAGCTAGAGACAGTTCTCAGGACAGCCAAAGTTCAGGAACACTCAGTCAAGATCCCCTAGGACAACCAATCGTTGAAAATGAAGCATCAATAGCCATGAATGAAGTGGAAACGGCTATGAATCAAGCTCAAGAAGAATTTATAGACTTAGAAAATTTGGAAAGACAACTGAATCAAGAGCAGCAACAAATTTATGAAGAGATCAGAAGCAAAATTGAGCACGGATTTCTACATGAAAAAAAAAGAGTGCTCATGCACATCATTTCATCCAATCAGGATGTATGTAAGCGGACAAGCTGGAACTGGAAAAAGTTTCCTTATAAAAGTCATCAGAAGCTATCTACAGCAAAAAACAGATTCTACTTTGTCTTGTGTGGTTACTGCTCCAACTGGGTTAGCAGCATATAACATAAAAGGAATCACTTTACATCGTTTGCTAATGTTACCAGTGGAGCATGAGAACAAAATACAATACAACAAGCTAACTGGAGAAGCATCCTTGGAAGTTTCAAGAGTATTGAAGAAGATGCAAGTTCTCATTATTGATGAGGTGAGCATGGTATCAAACTTAATGCTTGCCTTTGTGCATTTAAGAATGCAGCAAATTCTGAAGACAGACTATGACATGTTATTTGGTGGAAAACACGTCATAGTTTTTGGAGATCTTTTGCAACTTACTCCAGTTAAAGGACAACCATTGTTTAGTACTGTCACACATGAAGACACGAAGAAGTCATTGGGAAGCATCGGAAATACAAATATTTGGTCCTTCTTTGAGTACAAGGAACTTACTACTAATATGAGGCAAGCAAGCGATGAAGAATATGGAAGTATTCTGAAAGATATCAGAATTGGACTACTCACAGAAGTTGGCAAAAAAGCATTACAGAGTCGGCTGCTACATAATTTATTTCCAAAGGAAGAAATAGTTGCAGAGAAGATATACAAGAACATTGCAGAAAACAAAAGTGTCATCTGCTTAATGCCAACTCTACGTGAATGCTCAATATTTAATGAGGAGCTTTTGAAATTGGAAAAGGAAGAGATCAGGAAATTGGAAGCAGTGGACAAAATTGAGGATGGAAGAATTACTGTCACAGTAACAGGCAAACTGAAAAATAAATTGGACTCACTAGAGAAGAACATCTCAAAAACAGCTGGATTAGAAAAAAATCTATGTTTGCATGAACTGTAGAGTATTTTTAAGAAGAAATTTGGATGTTGAAAAAGGTTTAGTTAATGGAGCTATGGGAAGAGTTGTGGGTTTTATTAATTATCAGAAAAAAGATGGAATTGAATGTTTAAAAATAAAATTTGATCAGATAGAAGAAGTTAAAGATATTTGTCGTTGTACAGTTCGTTTCATGCTTGTGAAAGATTTATATGTACGTAGGAAGCAGTTTCCGTTTTCTCTAGCATATGCTGTAACTATTCACAAGTCTCAAGGATTGACTGTAGATTGTGCATTTGTGAACATTGGTTCAACTGTATTCAAAGAAGGTATGGCATATGTTGCTTTGTCACGAGTGAAAACATTATCAGGTTTATTCATGATAGACTTTGATGATTCAAAAGTTAGTGCTGATACAAACTGTGTAAAGGAGTATAATAGATTAAGAAGAAGCTATGCTCCTCATTTAGGTCAGTATCCTGTGTTGGAGAAACGTGTAGTTTCTCGTAAAAGAAAAAATGAGAATATCTGTAATGAAGATGTAGAGAAGAGGAAAAAAAAGAGGAGTGATGTAATTGCAAGCAAAAAGAAAAAGGAAAATGAAGAACAGGTTGTAGGATGTCATTTTGAAAATAGCTCTGGTGTCAACTGCTACGCAAATGTAGTGCTGAATGTTGCATTTTATCTGGAAAGTTTGCAAGAGCAGATAATAGTAAATCATGGAAAAAGATTCTGTTCTGAGCTGAGTCTCCTTTTTCAAAAGCTGAGTAAAGATAAAACTCAAATAGAAAGTTCTACTGAAATTAGAAAACTTTTAGATATATGTTCAGGACGAACACAGTTTTCTCAAAATGTACAGCAAGATGCACAGGAATTCTTGATGTATTTTCTTCAGGTACTGGAAGAAGAAGGGGTTCCCATTGAAAATGTATTTGGTCTCTCTTATAAATGGGAACATAGTTGTGAAAACTGTTATAATATATGTGGCTCTAATGTTGATAATGAAAGGTTTATTTATTTGACATTGCCAGACAGTAAAACAGTCACTTTTGCAAAATTAGTTAAAGATGCTAATCATAGCATGAAATGCGCTGAGTGTAAATCTGACATGTTTTCAACATTAATTTTAAACGAATACGGAAAGTATGTAATTTTAATGATGCAACGATGTAGAGCTGATGGTTCAAAATTGGATACTTTAATAAAGAAGTTTACAGGACAGCAATTATCAATTTCAGGAAAAACTTTTGTAACTGTTGCAATAATTTTCCATGATGGACCTACTGTTACTTCTGGACATTACACAGATTATCTTAAATGTGAAAAAGGCTGGACACTGTGTAATGATTCCCAATTGATTTTCAAACAACGTTTGCCTTTTGATTTAGCAAATTCCTATCTAATCTTCCTGAAACCTAAATTTTAGAGAAACTTGGCAAGATCTGGACAAAATAATTTTTCCATTTTTCCATTTTTCCATTTTTCCATTTTTCCATTTTTCCATTTTTCCATTTTTCCATTTTTCCATTTTTCCATTTTTCCATTTTTCCATTTTTCCATTTTTCCATTTTTCCATTGGAAATTTCTAAAAAAAAGATTTTTTAAATTATCATTTGGCCTAATGGAAAGATAACCAATTGTAATGTTGACTTTTTAAATTTTTAATGAACTTTCAAAAACCAATAATTTAGAGATAATCGGTAACATCTGCACAATTTAAATTTTGGAATGTTATTGGAGTGCCATTGGAAATTTTTTCAAAAATGATTTTAAAAATTACTATTTGGCCATGCGGAAAAGTAACCAATTCTATTGTGGACTTATTAAATTATTAAAAAAAAATTCTTGGACCAAAATGTTACAGAGAATCGGTGAGATCTGGACAAATTAAACTTTAGAATTTTATTGGATTACCGTTGGAAATTTAATCTAAAAAAATTTTAAAATTACTATTTTGCCTAAAGGAAATGGAATCAGATGTATTGTGGAGTTATTTGAGATATAATATTGTGATTATACTTATGAAACAAAAATATCAGACGGTATTTTAAAGAAATAAGTATTGTTTTTTGATGATATTTTTTTAGAATATTATGCATTTCTGTAATGTTAAGTTTAAGTGAGAAGAGATTCTGGGCTTTTTTAATACAATCTTTGAGATTGTTATTTTTTTTTTGCCCGCTGTTAAATGATGAATGCAATTGCTTTCACAATTTAAAGTGAAATGCAATATATTCTGAAAACAGCAAAAATAAGGCAAAAATATTTTTTTAAAAATATGTAAATACGAGTACTGTATTTTAAAATGTTTAAAAAATATTAATACTTTTTTCTTTTTTTTCAGATTGATATAGAAAATTTTCGAAAACTAGACCCATTTTTAAAGGATTTTTTTTTTTAAAAAACAAATGAATAAATATTTTTTTGAGTGGGTATGGTAAGTCAATAATAATAATTGTAGTGTTTCAAAGTCCTTGTAATGTGATTATTGATTTTTAGTGTTTTTAAAAAAAAAAATAATAATAATTACGCGTACGGTAAAAAAAAAAAAAAAGTTTTTAAAAATATCTATAAAAAAAAGATGAAAGATAAGGTTGGCTCTTAAAAGAGCCGTTGTGTTCATGCAGGGAGAGAGGAAAGAAAGAATGGGAAAATTAGTCTCTGTGACAAGTGTGCTGATCTATTTTGAGGTTCACTAGGGAAACACTGGTCTCCCTATGACAAATTAGATCATGACAAGAGGCACATCGAATATCAACCCTCAGAAATCGAGGGTTAATTTCCAGAGGGCCAGCAAAAGGAGATGCTCCCCCCACAGATGAAGGGCTCACCTGACCTGCAGAAGAAGGAGTCAGCCCTGCAGATGATGGTCCAGGCTGAGCTGCTGTGGATGTGCTTGGTTGACTTTCTGAAGGGTTACCTCCAAAAAGTCGAGCATGTGTCCTTCTGTGTACATCCTTGAGGTGTCTCTTCATGGTATGATTCCCAAAGGAATACTTCCTGTCAGGATTACCTCTTGAAAGTACACGCTTACACAGCTTGCAAGTTACCAAGGGTGCATTTACCTTTTTCTGGCCTTCAGGAAAAGTAAAATAATCCCATACATAAGAGGTCTTTTGTTTCCTCGCTCTCTGCCTCAAGGTAGTGCTGCTAGTGCTAGCCTCACTCTCAGAAGAGCTCTGCTGGTCTGCCATCGTATCACAAAGACAACCCAGCTCCTTCTCCTAAGGGATCACAAGCAGAAATGAGGGGAATGGGTGTGGTGTAGGAGAGTTCTAGAACTGAAAGTAGTTTCAACCAATCAAAAGTTGTGTTTCATGATCACATGACCTACCGTACGCTTACGGTACGCTTACGGTGCGCTTACGGCAAAAGTGCGCATGCGCGTAAAAAAGACGCGCTTGCGCGCATGCGCATAACAGTCACTACCCAACACTTCCGCGTAATTTTTTTTTTTTTTTTTTAAAAACACTAAAAATCAATAATCACATTACAAGGACTTTGAAACACTACAATTATTATTATTGACTTACCATACCCACTCAAAAAAATATTTATTCATTTGGTTTTTTTTTAAAAAATTGCTTTAAAAATGGTTCTAGTTTTCGAAAATTTTCTATATCAATCTGAAAAAAAAGAAAAAAGTATTATTTTTTTAAACATTTTAAAATACAGTACACGTATTTACATATTTACCCAAAAATATTTTTGCCTTATTTTTGCTGTTTTCAGAATATATTGCATTTCACTTTAAATTGTGAAAGCAATTGCATTCATGATTTAACAGCGGGCAAAAAAAAAATAACAATCTCAAAGATTGTATTAAAAAAGCCCAGAATCTCTTCTCACTTAAACTTAACATTACAGAAATGCATAATATTCTAAAAAAATATCATCAAAAAACAATACTTATTTCTTTAAAATACCGTCTGATATTTTTGTTTCAGAAGTATAATCACAATATATCTCAAATAACTCCACAATACATGTGATTCCATTTCCTTTAGGCCAAATAGTAATTTTAAAATTTTTTTTGGATTACATTTCCAATGGTAATCCAATAAAGTTCTAAAGTTTAATTTGTCCAGATCTCACCGATTCTCTGTAACATTTTGGTTCAAGAAATTTTTTAAAATAATTTAATAAGTCCACAATAGAATTGGTTACTTTTCCGCATGGCCAAATAGTAATTTTTAAAATCATTTTTGAAAAAATTTCCAATGGCACTCCAATAACATTCCAAAATTTAAATTGTGCAGATGTTACCGATTATCTCTAAATTATTGTTTTTTGAAAGTTTCATTAAAAATTAAAAAAGTCAACATTACAATTGGTTATCTTTCCATTAGGCCAAATGATAATTTAAAAAAAATTTTTTTTAGAAATTTCCAATGGTAATCCAGTAAAATGGTAAAATTATTTTGTCCAGATCTTGCCAAGTTTCTCTAAAATTTAGGTTTCAGGAAGATTAGATAGGAATTTGCTAAATCAAAAGGCAAACGTTGTTTGAAAATCAATTGGGAATCATTACACAGTGTCCAGCCTTTTTCACATTTAAGATAAACTGTGTAATGTCCAGAAGTAACAGTAGGTCCATCATGGAAAATTATTGCAACAGTTACAAAAGTTTTTCCTGAAATTGATAATTGCTGTCCTGTAAACTTCTTTATTAAAGTATCCAATTTTGAACCATCAGCTCTACATCGTTGCATCATTAAAATTACATACTGTCCGTATTCCTTTAAAATTAATGTTGAAAACATGTCAGATTTACACTCAGCGCATTTCATGCTATGATTAGCATCTTTAACTAATTTTGCAAAAGTGACTGTTTTACTGTCTGGCAATGTCAAATAAATAAACCTTTCATTATCAACATTAGAGCCACATATATTATAACAGTTTTCACAACTATGTTCCCATTTATAAGAGACCAAATACATTTTCAATGGGAACCCCTTCTTCTTCCAGTACCTGAAGAAAATACATCAAGAATTCCTGTGCATCTTGCTGTACATTTTGAGAAAACTGTGTTCGTCCTGAACATATATCTAAAAGTTTTCTAATTTCAGTAGCACTTTCTATTTGAGTTTTATCTTTACTCAGCTTTTGAAAAAGGAGTCTCAGCTCAGAACAGAATCTTTTTCCCTGATTTACTATTATCTGCTCTTGCAAACTTTCCAGATAAAATGCAACATTCAGCACTACATTTGCGTAGCAGTTGACACCAGAGCTATTTTCAAAATGACATCCTACAACCTGTTCTTCATTTTCCTTTTTCTTTTTGCTTGCAATTACATCACTCCTCTTTTTTTTCCTCTTCTCTACATCTTCATTACAGATATTCTCATTTTTTCTTTTACGAGAAACTACACTTTTCTCCAACACAGGATACTGACCTAAATGAGGAGCATAGCTTCTTCTTAATCTATTATACTCCTTTACACAGTTTGTATCAGCACTAACTTTTGAATCATCATCAAAGTCTATCATGAATAAACCTGATAATGTTTTCACTCGTGACAAAGCAACATATGCCATACCTTCTTTGAATACAGTTGAACCAATGTTCACAAATGCACAATCTACAGTCAATCCTTGAGACTTGTGAATAGTTACAGCATATGCTAGAGAAAACGGAAACTGCTTCCTACGTACATATGTCTTTCACAAGCATGAAACGAACTGTACAACGACAAATATCTTTAACTTCTTCTATCTGATCAAATTTTATTTTTAAACATTCAATTCCATCTTTTTTCTGATAATTAATAAAACCCACAACTCTTCCCATAGCTCCATTAACTAAACCTTTTTCAACATCCAAATTTCTTCTTAAAAATACTCTACAGTTCATGCAAACATATAGATTTTTTTCTAATCCAGCTGTTTTTGAGATGTTCTTCTCTAGTGAGTCCAATTTATTTTTCAGTTTGCCTGTTACTGTGACAGTAATTCTTCCATCCTCAATTTTGTCCACTGCTTCCAATTTCCTGATCTCTTCCTTTTCCAATTTCAAAAGCTCCTCATTAAATATTGAGCATTCACGTAGAGTTGGCATTAAGCAGATGACACTTTTGTTTTCTGCAATGTTCTTGTATATCTTCTCTGCAACTATTTCTTCCTTTGGAAATAAATTATGTAGCAGCCGACTCTGTAATGCTTTTTTGCCAACTTCTGTGAGTAGTCCAATTCTGATATCTTTCAGAATACTTCCATAATCTTCATCGCTTGCTTGCCTCATATTAGTAGTAAGTTCCTTGTACTCAAAGAAGGACCAAATATTTGTATTTCCGATGCTTCCCAATGACTTCTTTGTGTCTTCATGTGTGACAGTATTAAATACTGGTTGTCCTTTAACTGGAGTAAGTTGCAAAAGATCTCCAAAAACTATGACGTGTTTTCCACCAAATAACATGTCATAGTCTGTCTTCAAAATTTGCTGCATTCTTAAATGCACAAAGGCAAGCATTAAGTTTGATACCATGCTCACCTCATCAATAATGAGAACTTGCATCTTCTTCAATACTCTTGAAACTTCCAAGGATGCTTCTCCAGTTAGCTTGTTGTATTGTATTTTGTTCTCATGCTCCACTGGTAACATTAGCAAACGATGTAAAGTGATTCCTTTTATGTTATATGCTGCTAACACAGTTGGAGCAGTAACCACACAAGACAAAGTAGAATCTGCTTTTTGCTGTAGGTAGCTTCTGATGACTTTTATAAGGAAACTTTTTCCAGTTCCAGCTTGTCCGCTTACATACATCCTGATTGGATGAAATGATGTGCATGAGCACTCTTTTTTTTTTCATGTAGAAATCCGTGTTCAATTTTGCTTCTGATCTCTTCATAAATTTGTTGCTGCTCTTGATTCAGTTGTCTTTCCAAATTTTCTAAGTCTATAAATTCTTCTTGAGCTTGATTCATAGCCGTTTCCACTTCATTCATGGCTATTGATGCTTCATTTTCAACGATTGGTTGTCCTAGGGGATCTTGACTGAGTGTTCCTGAACTTTGGCTGTCCTGAGAACTGTCTCTAGCTATTTCTGCTGCAATTGTAGTTTCCTGTTCAATTTCTTCATTTAACATTTGCAGATAACTTGAGAATGTACTGCATTGTATGCTGTCTTTGCAAGCATTAAAAGAATCTTCATAGCTTTGAAATTCTCCCAGTAGTTCATCCTCTGTACGCCATGGTTTAAACAACTGTAAAAGAGCCAAGTAGTAAAATTCCTTCTTGTCAGTAGTGTCGCAACTCAGCTTCCTGTGATTTATCAAACTTCCTTTTGTTTGCTTCACCAAACATCCTTCCTCACCAACGACTTTATATTTTCCATTGTTGATGTCTTCTGCGGCTTTCCGTGAATAAATGTAGTTCTGCAGCACTTCATAGAGACACATGTTCTCCAGATGTTGACTTCTCTTGGGATAATATGTGTCCAACATGTTTGATTTCAAAATATCTGTACTTTCTGGGTCATTCTCGGCCAAATATTCAATTTCTCCAACAGATTTCAGTACCCGATTTCTCATTGCTGCAAGGCCTAAACTTGCCCAAATTATTCTTCTTGACTTCGAGTAGAGACTTGCAGAAGATAACCTATCTGAACATTCGTAGGATCCAATTTCTCGATGCGATAACATCTTCAAACTGAAACTGTACAGCTTCTTACTGACAGTCTTCTCGTGAGAAATCTCTTCCCACATTTCCTTCAATTCTGTTTTTTCTGATTTCGTAATGTAAGACGTTACATATCGAGCAACAGCAATGGAATTGTCAGCTACATACTGTATATCCATGTTAGCGTTCCACATGGATAAAATGACTGGGTTGTAGTCATTTATATTTTTGGATTCTTCTTTTCTTTTTAGGTTGTAGGTATTCTTAGGTGATTTCCTTGTGATAGTATGTCTCACAGCTGACAAAACTGTTGACTCTTCCATTTGAAAGAACAGGTCTAGGAAATCCAAATCGACATTTAGTGTAGTATTTATCTTTGCTCTTGTATTTCCGTCGACAGTATTTTCCACACCGCTGACTTTGGAAACGTAAAACTTGCTCCTTTAACTTTTTCTCTTCTGTGCTTTTTGGTATAGCACATGTTGCATATTCTTCAATGAAAGATAACACTGCTTCATCAGTATCTGTTCCAAACTTTGGGGCATCCTTGATCCACAACAGCATATGAATATGAGGAGCACCTCTTGCCTGGTACTCTTTTCTCCAAAAGAAATCTACTACTTCTCCAAGAGGTGGATTTTTTTTTATTGCTGAAAAGGGCATCATAGCCTCAAATCTATGATTGAAATATCTGCAAACATTAACCGGATCCAATGAGCACAGTTCTCCTGCTGTCTTGTATTCAATGTTTTTAATGTTTGAATTTGCCTCTCGTAGAAAATCCAGTAAATCATCCCAAGCGTACTCCGCACAGCTTAGGGTAAGGAACCATGTTGGTGTTCCTAAATTCCGTAACATGCATTTTAGTTCACCATGGCGTCGGTACCAATATTCATTTGTCCCACGCTGACAAGCCATCAGATTGATCAGTTGTGTTTCCAAATGATCATCTCGGTGCTGCACTTTCTCCATAAAATCCTTAGCAGACACATTTTGTAAATGTACTCCACTTTTTAAAATGTGATTTACTGCATAAGACAGTGCAGACAAGTCGCTTTCAAATAAAAGATGGAACAAATAAGGAATACTTTGTCGAAATCTGGGATCTTCAGCATATAGTCTTGTAGTTCGATACTCAGAAGCTGGAATCTGTTCTGGACGTTCATCGTATCGTCCTCCTTTTCCTTTAGGAAACAGCTGGGGAAAACATCGAGCTTCCAAGCTCTCCTCCCATACACTCACGGGAGTTCCTTTTGCTTTCTTCATCTGAAAGAGATCAATGTTATCTCCCATAACTTCTTTTGAATGAAGAGGATGTATGCTAAAATGTTCATAAATTTCTTCTTCCTTTGACTTGTCCACTTTTTCAATTTGTCCAGTTGGTGTTTCTGTGTCTTCTTGTAAATCTTCTTCTTCTTCTATATAAATTGATTCATACCATTTGTTATTCCTTTTCAAATACAAATTTGCTCTTTGTACTTTCCGCACATCTACCAGCTCCTGCCAAATCTTCTTATTCTTTGTAGGTACACCATTAACCAGAATAATTAATGGTTCAGTTTCCAAAGTATCCGCAGCAATAGTTTCCATATTTTTTTTCAAATCCAAGGGCAAATACACCACTCTTCCTTTTAAACCTCTCAGTAAATCAGAAGGAGGCAATTTACCAGTTTTGGGCTCCATACGTACTATGGTCTGGAACGGATGAACACATTGAATGAGTATAGACTCATATGTATTTAATTCAGAAAGTTCAGCAGGAATAGCATCCAATTCTAAATTATAATGTACAGCTCTGGTCGGCATTCTATTTTCCTCTAACTTGTTGTAACAGTATTTACAAATACGCTGATCTTCACCCAAATCAAAACAATTTTCAAGAAATATATATGTGGCAAAATCCTTCCACTTATAATTATCTTCATTTTCACTCTTTCTGTAGAGATCAACATTCCTAGTTTGTTTTCTATAATGAGTTCTGCGGCAACAAATACAAGTAAAATTTGGTCTTTCATTAGAGACTATTGCAAATTTTGTTATATGATCATTAAATGTGTTACTTACAGAGGGTTCTACATTCTCTTCCACTTCTTCCTCATTTACTGTGTCCTTCTCTGCACTGTTTTGTTCAGGACCAAAGTAACAAAACTGAATTTCATCCACAACCTTCTCTACATCTGATACCGTTCCTCGGAACAGAGCCCTATTCAATTCATTTAACTTTATTGCTGGACTTTTGGCAAAATACAACCGTCTCACAAACTTTCTCATTTCAGTATGATGAACAGCCAGCATCCTAAAATGATGGAAAACACTATTGCACACTTTTCTAGATAGACAAGCCAGAGAATGACCCTGCAAACCAGTATTCTCTCTCACTCTGCATGGATCCAGACTTTGAAGCACCTTAATCTTCTGTTTTATACTTTTTTTACTATATTCTCTTAGAAACTCTCGAAATTTGTCAATAGATTCCTGACGCACAGTGCAAATACTACTACAATTCCAAGTGTACACTGGGGCTTTAGGACGTCTCCCCATAGCCTCATCTGCCATCACTTGTACCTCATCTCTTGGAACCATTATCTCCTTCTCCATTATGCAACCATTTTTTACTTCGTAAGAACGACCTCTGGTGTCAACTGCATGCAGCAAACTATTACTTTGAAAATAGCTCTCTTCATTAAAAAAAGGTTCACTACTTGAACTATGCATCCACTTTCCTAAAAACACTTTACAAAAGTTTGTTCTGTTCACTACTCTTTTCCTTTTGCTATGTGATTTCAGTACATTAACCATTTTGTCTAATGTACGCATCCTATTCAAAATTAAAATGAATAGTTTCCTTTTTAATTCTAATGCCTTTGCTGCAATGGCTTCTATTTCTTTTTTTCTTTTATAAAACTTTGTCTTTTTCTTATATTTCTTCACATCCTTCATCAAATTGGACATAACTCTTCTCTGAAACATTTTTCTACGTATCTCTTTAAACGCTGTTTTTCTATTTATATAAATCTTTTCAGTTGCTGAAGGTATATTTGCATTAACTAAATTGTCAATTTTTTCCTCCTTTTTTGTTCAAAACATCCTTTCGAGTACAGACATTTTGTACATTTTTCATTCTTTTGAATATTTTTTTTAGAAATTCTTTTTTCTGCTTACCAGAAGATTTTTTCTTTTTCCCAACATGAGCATCTTCTACTAACTTTGGTCCTCTAGTTGTCTTCAAATATAGGTTTTTTTGTGCGTTTTTTGAACTCTGGATTTTGTAGGCATCTTAAATTTTGTCCACTGCTCTTCAGCAATACCTGAAAAAAACTAAAAAAAAAATCCTTTATTTTATTTAAATATATTACTACATTTCTTTTCACAATAGTCACAAAACGTAATTTCTTTGCCAATTTGAATGCACACTTACTGCTCTTTTTTTTTTTGGCAAGTTAAAATCACTTTTACAGACTGACACATTATGAAACCACTTTTCAGATTTTTAAAAAAGCCCATGTCCAGACTGCTTTTTCAGACCACCACCATGTGTATCCTCGGTGACTACCTACACTCCAGCAAGGGCAACCAGCCTTAGTGATGCTGAATGTATTTGCATTACAGACTGAAACCTGAAAACCCCACTCGCTTCTAAATACTGTGCATGATTATACATGGAAAGGAGCTGGGTGTGTGCTAAGAGTCTGCTTCTTCCCCCAAAAAATCGCTCCCCCTTTTTCCTACTAATGCAACTGTGAAATCACCAGAGCAAAACGCAATAAATCTCTGCCTGTAATTCCTATTTCCACACAGTCATGTTTTCACATTAGTCCCAAAACGAAATTTCTTTGCCAATTTGAATGCACACTTACTGCTCTTTTTTTTTTTGGCAAGTGAAAATCACTTTTACAGACTGACACATTATGAAACCACTTTTTAGATTTTTTAAAAAAAGCCCATGTCCAGACTGCTTTTTCAAACCACCACCATGTGTATCCTCGGTGACTGCCTACACTCCAGCAAGGGCAACCAGCCTTAGTGATGCAGAATGTATTTGCATTACAGACTGAAACCTCAAAACCCCACTCTCTTGTAAATACTGTGCATGATTATACATGGACAGGAGCTGGGTGTGTGCTAAGAGTCTGCTTCTTCCCCCAAAAAATCGCTCTCCCTTTTTCCTACTAATGCAACTGTGAAATCACCAGAGCAAAACGCAATATATCTCTGCCTGTAATTCCTATTTGCACACAGTCATGTTTTCACATTGGTCCCAAAACGAAATTTCTTTGCCAATTTGAAAGCACACTTACTGCTCTTTTTTTTTTTGGCAAGTGAAAATCACTTTTACAGACTGACACATTATGAAACCACTTTTCAGATTTTTTTAAATTGCACATGTCCAGACTGCTTTTTCAGACCACCACCATGTGTATCCTCGGTGACTGCCTACACTCCAGCAAGGGCAACCAGCCTTAGTGATGCAGAATGTATTTGCATTACAGACTGAAACCTGAAAACCCCACTCGCTTGTAAATACTGTGCATGATTATACATGGACAGGAGCTGGGTGTGTGCTAAGAGTCTGCTTCTTCCCCCAAAAAATCGCTCCCCCTTTTTCCTACTAATGCAACTGTGAAATCACCAGAACAAAACGCAATAAATCTCTGCCTGTAATTCCTATTTGCACACAGTCATGTTTTCACATTAGTCCCAAAACGAAATTTCTTTGCCAATTTGAATGCACACTTACTGCTCTTTTTTTTTTTTGGCAAGTGAAAATCACTTTTACAGACTGACACATTATGAAACCACTTTTCAGATTTTTTTAAATTGCACATGTCCAGACTGTTTTTTCAGACCACCACCATGTGTATCCTCGGTGACTGCCTACACTCCAGCAAGGGCAACCAGCCTTAGTGATGCAGAATGTATTTGCATTACAGACTGAAACCTGAAAACCCCACTCGCTTCTAAATACTGTGCATGATTATACATGGAAAGCAGCTGGGTGTGTGCTAAGAGTCTGCTTCTTCCCCCAAAAAATCGCTCCCCCTTTTTCCTACTAATGCAACTGTGAAATCACCAGAGCAAAACGCAATAAATCTCTGCCTGTAATTCCTATTTGCACACAGTCATGTTTTCACATTAGTCCCAAAACGAAATTTCTTTGCCAATTTGAATGCACACTTACTGCTCTTTTTTTTGGCAAGTGAAAATCACTTTTACAGACTGACACATTATGAAACCACTTTTCAGATTTTTTTAAATTGCACATGTCCAGACTGCTTTTTCAGACCACCACCATGTGTATCCTCGGTGACTGCCTACACTCCAGCAAGGGCAACCAGCCTTAGTGATGCAGAATGTATTTGCATTACAGACTGAAACCTGAAAACCCCACTCGCTTGTAAATACTGTGCATGATTATACATGGACAGGAGCTGGGTTTGTGCTAAGAGTCTGCTTCTTCCCCCAAAAAATCGCTCCCCCTTTTTCCTACTAATGCAACTGTGAAATCACCAGAACAAAACGCAATAAATCTCTGCCTGTAATTCCTATTTGCACACAGTCATGTTTTCACATTAGTCCCAAAACGAAATTTCTTTGCCAATTTGAATGCACACTTACTGCTCTTTTTTTTGGCAAGTGAAAATCACTTTTACAGACTGACACATTATGAAACCACTTTTCAGATTTTTTTAAATTGCACATGTCCAGACTGCTTTTTCAGACCACCACCATGTGTATCCTCGGTGACTGCCTACACTCCAGCAAGGGCAACCAGCCTTAGTGATGCAGAATGTATTTGCATTACAGACTGAAACCTGAAAACCCCACTCGCTTGTAAATACTGTGCATGATTATACATGGACAGGAGCTGGGTGTGTGCTAAGAGTCTGCTTCTTCCCCCAAAAAATCGCTCCCCCTTTTTCCTACTAATGCAACTGTGAAATCACCAGAACAAAACGCAATAAATCTCTGCCTGTAATTCCTATTTGCACACAGAGTCATGTTTTCACATTAGTCCCAAAACGAAATTTCTTTGCCAATTTGAATGCACACTTACTGCTCTTTTTTTTTGGTAAGTGAAAATCACTTTTACAGACTGACACATTATGAAACCACTTTTCAGATTTTTTTAAATTGCACATGTCCAGACTGTTTTTTCAGACCACCACCATGTGTATCCTCGGTGACTGCCTACACTCCAGCAAGGGCAACCAGCCTTAGTGATGCAGAATGTATTTGCATTACAGACTGAAACCTGAAAACCCCACTCGCTTCTAAATACTGTGCATGATTATACATGGAAAGGAGCTGGGTTTGTGCTAAGAGTCGGCTTCTTCCCCCAAAAAATCGCTCCCCCTTTTTCCTACTAATGCAACTGTGAAATCACCAGAACAAAACGCAATAAATCTCTGCCTGTAATTCCTATTTGCACACAGTCATGTTTTCACATTAGTCCCAAAACGAAATTTCTTTGCCAATTTGAATGCACACTTACTGCTCTTTTTTATTGGCAAGTGAAAATCACTTTTACAGACTGACACATTATGAAACCACTTTTCAGATTTTTTTAAATTGCACATGTCCAGACTGCTTTTTCAGACCACCACCATGTGTATCCTCGGTGACTGCCTACACTCCAGCAAGGGCAACCAGCCTTAGTGATGCTGAATGTATTTGCATTACTGACTGCAACCTCAAACCCTTAAAGTATTCCTTATTTTTACCAGTACACCTTAATTTATCATGAAAAAATTGTCCATATTATTTTACATGTTCCTCACATTTAAATTTCTCCCAAAACAGAAAATAATAAACACAACTTCTACAAAAGGAATTCCAATTCTATTATTCATTTCTTAATTTACCATATACATCCCCTCTCAAACTCTAAACTCACCTTTAAAATTAGTTAGTTGTGAAAGAAATGTGGCACTCAAACAGCAGATTATCAGAGCCAGGATCTCTGTTCTCTACACCTCTCTCCTCTCAGCAGAACCAGATAATGGCAAACTTTCCCTCTATTTTTCCACACATATACATGTAAGTTTCAAATCTCAGTGCTTCCCCCTTTTTTTCAAATGTAATCACACATTTCTATTGGTTGAAAACCAACCCTTTTCCAAAAGTACCCTGCCCCAACTTGACTTCTGCCTAGTACCCTTCCCCCAACTTGACTTCTGCCTGCTACCATAGCAACAGCTCATGGAACACTGCTGTGTGGAGTTAGGTCAGAAGTTCGCCACACAATGTTTCAATTCCACAGAGCAAGAGTGCTTGACTTTTCAAACCTAACAGAAAATCCATAGTACTGTTCTTTGGTAACACATTTTTTTGTACCAATACAAAACATGCTTCTATTAATTTACACATACAGCCTAGTTTTTATTCTAGAATGGTATGAAACAGCCAATCAGTTCTTTTTGTTTTGAAAAAAATATGTATGCCTCCATTTCCAAACTGTCTTTCTTTTCTTATTGCCATTCTACTGAAAGACACCTCCTGAGTGCATCCAGTTCTCCTTTGAAGATGTTCACAGTGTGGATTGTAGGGCACAGCTATGTCTTCTGGAGTGAAAAGTTTGCAGAGAAAACAGGTATGGTGAGAGACCTTGCTTTGCCAAATGTAGACATTAAATGGATTGGTCAGAGAGGGTTAAAGTGGCACCAATTGATGCCATTGGTGAAATCCTTCATGCAATTCCAACACCCTGACCTCATAATAGTGCACTGTGGTGGCAATGACCTAGGCACTTTGACTGGGGTAGGTCTGGAAATGCTTATGAAGGACACCTTTGCACAACTGTTTTCACTTTTCCCTAAAACTGCCTTTGTGTTTTCCAACATATGACAAAGGCAAAAATGGAACTGGTCCAACAACTTGCGTTATGACATGCAAGACATTTATAGAGGAGATGGTGTGCACTTAAATGATGAAGGGAACAGAGTCTTCCTCTTGAACCTTAGACTCTGCATCGGTACTTACTTGTAGGTACCACTTAAAAAATCACTTCATAAACACAACGGCTCTTTTTAGAGCCCCCTAATATCTAAACTCTTAAATCTGCATTTCATTTTTTTTAATTTTTTTTTTCATCCGTACGCTTACCGTAAGCTTACCGTACGCGTACCCCGTGATTTTTTTTAAAATCAATAAATGTTTTCTTTGTACTTTTCTGTCCTTCTTTGACCCCCTCACAAATGTAAGGGGGTCTGTAACTCTCCTCCTTGCCCCCTTTTCTTGTTTTCACTCTTTTTTTTCTGAGTGAAACACACAAAATGGCGGCCGCCGCTTCCTGGTTTCGGCCGATTCGAATGTTTACTAAGATCTAACAGCCAATCAGAATCGCGCTCGCGCACGCCACCGTACGCGTACGGTAAGCTTACGGTAAGCGTACCGTAAGCTGGCTCAGATATATATATTGATTTAAATGCTATTTTCTCAGGACCTACTGAACAGATTTACACCAAACCTACAAAAGGCACTTCCTTGACCTAGGGACTACCTCTCTGCCAAATTTCTAGTAATTCTGTTCAGCCGTTCGGGCTGTAGCCCTGTCTAAAGGTCCTATGGAAAAATGCATGGGAAAAACGCGTTTTGGGACCCCCCTTTTTTCTCAGCCCCCGCTTGACGAATCCCCCCGAGACTTTCAGGGTAGGAGCGGAGCGTAGCGCCCCACCTATTTTGAGAAATTCGCGAGGATTCGTCGACCGGCGCCAAAGTTATTCAAAATAGAATGTTGCGGATTTCCTATGGAAAAGGGGTCCTAACTATAACTACCTACTGGCGACCGCCAGTAGGTAATATGTAATATATATATATATATATATATATATACTGCATTTTATTCTAATTGTTTATTGTATTTAATTGGCACTTGGGAATCTGCATTTACTGATATATTAGTCCTACCATTTTAAACATTGCATTAATAAACTTGTGTGATTTTAAAATGCACCTGAATTTGTTTTCTTGCCTCGCCTAAAGGGAGTGCTGCGTCCTTTTCCTCCTCTTTAGGGGGTGCTGCTCAAAGTGTATATTATTTAAAGGTGGAGTGGTATATTTACCTCTAAAGTGGAAGTGCAGGGTTTGGGTGTGTCCTTTTTAGTGAAAAGCACATTCCTTACACATGCATGTGCGCTTGTCATCATTACACCGACCACTTCCCACCATGGCAGACTCACTCTTGGCATATTGCCATGCTGACAGTCTTCTCCAGCGCATCTAGGTGCTAATTTAACCCCCTCCCCCCCCCCCCCCCCCCACCGGCTGCTGTTCCAAAGCTCATACTATTTATAGCACATACACCTAACACCCACCCAGCCCCGATGCCAGGAGCTAGCACAATGCAGCCTCTGCATCTCTTTATGCCTCAAAAGAGGCCCACAAGGCAAACTATGCCATACCAACTCTGCCACCCCCGTTCCCCAGGCAAATACAACACTAACAGTACGCCTCCCCAACACTCCGTTCCCACGCTGTAACATTATTAGTGCAGCATGCTATTCTTTTATACAGCCATCCTTATAATGAGCAAACATTACCCTTCACAATCCCAAAATATCGCTAATGTAAACCACAAAAGAAATTTATAATACGTATATTTATCTGTGGGCATATTAGCCTAAATAAAACATCTATGTAATATTACCCAACAGTACATGTTGTATCAACATACGGAGGATAACCAGATTATTTAACATGTCGCAATTTTAACCACCTATTTCATCGGCCTTATTAGGATAAAAGATTCAGTCATCATGTCTGAATTTGAACCTGTGACCATAATGTCAAACATGGGCACATACAGTGGATGCATTACTCCACTATGCCACCAAACCCTGCTGTTAGGTGTTGTAAAAGGGTTATATTATGCTGTATTTGTTACTAGAGTTCTACATTTGCTAATATTTTAAATAAAATACAGTCTCTAAGTTTTATATTTTGTTATTATAGAACGTATAAACTAATACACCGCCATTTTATATTTTAATTCACATATGTTTTGCTTTATGCGTTCCTCATTACTGGTGCTTTTTGAGTCGGTGTCCTCTCCCACACCAGGAAACAAAACACACTTCTTCCCACGCTGCAACACCATCAATGCAGCATGTTCCCCTTTCATGCAAGCACAAACCCAATAAGGAGTGTATCTGGCCTTACACAATACAAAAATGCTGTCAAGGCCCATCGCTTCGACACCAGCCAATTCCCACCAGCCAATTCCCACCATGGCACCCGCACTCCATGCATACTGCCATGCGGCCCATTAGTTTCCAGAATATCTAGGCGCAAATTTAAACCTCCCCCTTCCCCTCCCCCCCCCCCCTTCCCCCCCCCCCCCCCCCCCCCCCCGGCCCTGACTGCACATTCAAGGACCCGATACCAGGAGGCTCTAGAGTCACAGCTTCTGCCTCGTATTTGCCAGTATCTCTTCTCATGTCTTCTCCGCTGAACCAGACTCCAAGGATCTTCAGGAAGTCCTACTTGATGGGGAATGGCAGTGGGTCTCGGGTGGAGGTCCAGTGTCTGAGGAGTAGGGTTTCCGACTTAGTGCTGTTGATCTTTGCTCCTGACGCCCTTCCAAACTCAAAAGTCCTCTCCGGCGCTTTCACAGATGGTCCATCTGCACAGAAGACTGAGACGTCGTCCATGTAGAGGCAGCACTTCACTTCGCCCTTTCCCTTTCTTCCTGGTGCCGGTACTCCTCTGATCTTGTTCTGCTGGATCAGTTTGGCGAGGAGCTCAATTACACAGGTAAACAGGAGGGGGCAAAGCGGGCAGCCCTGCCTCACCCCCGACAGGACGGGGAGGGGGGTTAGGTCTCTAGCCATTTACTAACACCGTGGTAGAGATCTCTCTATACATTGTGGTACAACAAGAAAATGTCGCAGTGGAGAACAATTAAAACAGATAAATCAATGCATGAATTAAACAGTTTTATCTAAACCAGAAGGTGTCTTCCTGCAGAAAAACAAACAGCACATTACACTGATATCCTTGCACTATGGCGCAAGGGTGCCTGTGTTACCACATGGCTGCAGTTTAAGCAGCTGTGCAGAGAAGCATAGATTTGCAACATATTTATGTACATATGTTGCATCCCTGTGCTTCGGAAGTACTACAGCACACTGTAGTTAAAGAGGTTACTGTGTGATGCTGCAGCACTTCATCATAGTTCTGCACTTATACATTCACCATACGCTACTAATGCATTCATTCAGTCAATTAGGTACTACGCATACTCATCTAAACTTTCACACACTAACATAGAAATGTAGCTCTTTTTTTAAACCAGGAAAGTTAGTTCTTAGAAGAACTTTTTTTTTTTTTCTTCTTCTTTCTCCTTTTCTATTTTTTTTTTTTGAGGTTTTTCTAACAATTTTGTGTTTTTTTTTTTTTTTTTTTTTTTGGGGGGGGGGGGTTCTGGAAAGAAAAAAAAAACAAGAGGAACCAAGCAATGAACTTTAGGGAACAAAAAAAACCTAGCAATTGTGACTTTCTTGCCGGCGGCAGATCAGATCAGATCGATCGACTGCTCACCGTAGCACAAAGTCGCATTACACTTAGTGCAGAGCACTTTTAAAAATTGAAATTGAGGACGGATGTCCAAATTTTGGGCTGATGGATGCACTCTTGACGTGCTCGGCTGCAATGAGGTGGAAGCCGCAGGAGTGTCTCTCATCCGTCGGCATTCTTCTCGTGCAAGATTGTTCGGATGAAGGGTCCTCAGGTGCTTCATCATACTTGCCGTGCGAGTATTTCTTTTTAGGATCCCCTCGCGACAGCACTCTTTTGCAAATCTTGCACGTGACCAAGGTGGCGTTGGTCTTCGTTTGCCCCTCGGGAAAAGTAAAACATTTCCACACCACAGAGGGAAAATGTGGTGTGCGTGGTGTCTCCTCCAAAAATTCCTCCTCAGATGTATGAGGAGATGCAGGTGATGCTGCTGCCCTGAAGCCATTTTTGGTTGAAAAAAGTTAGAGCTAAGTGAAATCTTAGTCCCAAAAATCTTCTTCTCTGCAAAGAGATGCTCCTCCAAAGAAGAATGATTGAATTGGGTGGGGTCTTTCAATAGTTAGAACAGGAAGTGTAATGAACCAATTAAATCTCTTTTTTTGCAGGTCTCAATCGGATCCGCGCACCCTGCGCTTACACATCACGCACCCAGGGAGCATCCGCAAAATTGAATAAAAAAAAAATATAGGATTAGATGTAAAAATATTTTACTTTTACGACTAGTTTAGAGTTTGTCTTCAATTAATATTCACATAGAATACATATGTCTTTTTAAATGTTGAATATTTCGCAGGATCCGCACACCTACCGCGTCATAGACGTAGATAACGCTTGCGGAAGCGAGTTAACGTTGCGTTACGTACATCGAACGTGTCGCGTATAGGCTGGGAGTCGCGTACCGGTCACACTGCGATCGCGCACTAAACACGTACCCAACACATACCATGCGCAGATGCTATCGCGTAGGGATCGAACGGTGCGCATAGGGTGCGCGGATCCAAAAAACATGGAAAAAATAAATATAAAAAAGTTTTGAACATATAGTTAAATATTTTAAATATAATTTTAATTTTTAAAAGAATTAATTGAAAAAATAAGTTTAAATAATGGTGATAACAAAACACAATTAATGAATTTGACACTGAATTTGAAAAATGTAGAAATCCCATGAAAATCATTAAACATGATATCTTTAGAGAAGTTATAGATAGGAATTACAATTTAAAAAACCTTTAAAATTCACTGAAAAAACCATAGGTTTCATGCACGTTATAGTTAGGAATTGGCATTTAAAAAACCTTCGAAATTCACTGAAAAACCATAGGTTTCAGGGGTGTTATAGTTAACTGTACATTTCCCTCGTACAAAACCCTAGAAATTCCCCTGTTATAGTTAGTTCAGCTAACTATAACTCGCGCCCCCGCAATGCACTGCTGATGACATCACATATTACATCACTCATGACATGGCCAGTGACATCACTGATGACATCTCAAAGGACAGTTCGTTAAAGGACAAATTCAAAATATTAGAGAAAAAGCTACGGAGCAAGCAAAGTAAATGGTGGGAGTCAAATCTCTCCAACGTTACATTGATGTGGATCGCATTCCCCGTGGGTTGCGTATCTTGACGGCTCCTAGTTACGAGAACCCGAACCCTGAACTAATGCGTGAATGGGCAGAAACGAATCTGGAATCCTCACGTAAACTGGTATTGATTTTGATCAAGTATGCCGATATCAATAGGGCCTGCTGCTTAAAGAGATTGATGCAATAAATGAGGAGCTTGATAAAATAGATGATTCCGATGAGAAAACGAGACTGAGAAATGATATGACTGTAAGGCTCAAAAAGGAGGAAACTAAAATTATGGAGAGAAAAACATTTAAATTTCAACGAGATCGCAATGATTATCAATTGGGGCAAATTTTTACTTTTGCAAGGAAGTATGACTCTCTGCGAATCCCGAAATCCAAGTCAATTCCTCCCAACAGGGGCCCTAATAAAGCTACCTATGAGAGACACTTCCCAGTCGGAACTCAGTTCAGTTGGTGGTAGCGACTCTGAATCGGAGTTACGTGGTAATCTGGCAGCAGGCTTGATCCCTAAACCGACACCAGCAGAGGAAATGAATTTTTTATGTGTGGAGAGGAGGCAGACCTTACGCCCAAGGCCGGCAACAATGAACTACGTCGTAGACGCTCAAACTTCAAATCCAGGCAGAGGCAGAGGGCGAGGAAGAGGGGCCTCAAATCAAAACGGGAGAAGAGGACACTGGGCGAAGAATCAATAGTTCCTGAAAACGCCAACACTATTATCAATTTGACATCGTTGGAATTAACAGATGATGACAAGAGGATCCTCTCCTTAGGCCTCTCATTCGCGCCACAGAATAACTTTGATTATGCGGCTACGCGTCTTGATATTTATAAGGCTGTACGTAAGCTCAAGCTCAAAAAATCCTTTGCAATGCAGGGTAATCGACGTAATACTATCGATGGTGCACTCGAAACATCTCTACAGGACGCCATACAGGACTTGTGGGATACCAAGGGCACAGGCCAATACAGCGATCCGAAATGCCAGGAAGATACCAACCTACAGGGGCCTGTTACACCGTTCAGACCCAAATCCACATACAACCCTATCATGCCCCATGATGCATTGGATATATTTAATGAAAATGTGGTTGCTGAGATAAAGGTATTACATAAGGAAACTCAGTTGAAAAAACGTCGATACAACCGGCAAACACAACAATACAATCAGCTCATTTTGAAGCTCAAAAGTGACAGAAAGATCATTGTCCGTCAAAGTGATAAGGGTGGAAATATTGTCTTGTTGACTAAGGAATATTATGACCATGAAGCGTTGAATCAACTTAACGATAGAAATTGCTACACTCGTACAACTGCAGCAGCCATCCAGATATCTAACAATGAGTTCCGGGGCAAATTGACTAACTGGAAGAGACATAAACTCATTTCGGAAGCGGAATTCAATTTTTTGAAGAAAGACAATCCTGTCATCCCCACCCTGTACTTTATCCCTAAGATACACAAGAATTCTAATAGACCCCCGGGGAGGCCTATTATTTCGGCCCGATATGCCATGTATGAAAAAACGTCTCAATATATAGACTTTTTTTTACAGGATTTTTTTAGATCATTAGACTCATTTGTACAAGATACAGGGGATTTCTTGCGTAAGATCAATAAAACCAAATGGAGAGATGAGTACTGGATGATTGCACTTGATGTGACCTCTTTGTATACCAGTATTGGTCACAAAGATGGTATCCAGGCCATCAAGTATTTTCTTTAACGTAAGCCAACACAGTTTGGGGTCCATAATGAAATGTTGATTGAGATGCTAGAATTTTGCCTGCTCAATAACAATTTTATATTTAACAGCTTATTGTACAGTCAACTGAGAGGCGTAGCTATGGGGGCTAGTTTTTCCCCTAGCTACGCCTGTCTCCATATGGGCTATTGGGAGGAGATGGTCCTTCAGAAGGATCATGCCCAACACCTTAAAGATAAAGTGGTTGTCTGGTTATGGTTTATCGATGATTTATTTGTAGTATGGAATGGTTCTTTGGATGAAGCTAATGGTTTTATTGAGATTTTAAATGTAAATAATCTTAACCTCCATTTTACTGCAACATGTAGCCAAACTAGTGTCACTTTCCTTGATACAGAACTTTACATACAAGCTGGTAAAGTTGAGACTAGGTTATACCGCAAACCAACTGCAGGCAACTCTACCCTGCACGCAACTAGTGCTCATCTGCCCCATCTTATTAAAAGTATACCCTATGGGGAGATGCTGCGTCTTAAGCGAGTATGCAGCAATGACACGGATCTCAAAGTAGCACAGACTTTGAGCAAACAAAGATTTAGGGAGAGGCTACTCAGAGGGTATTATTGAGAGTGCCATTGCAAGATCTAATGCACTTAACCGTGATGAACTGTTTGAACCCACTACTAGTACTACTGGTGTCACCACAATACAAAGTAATCAAGCGGGTAATGACAAAAATTCACCTAATGCCTTTAGAATCATCATGGGCTACAGTAAACAACAAGCCGATCTACGCAGAATCATAAACAGGAATTGGCCCATTGTGCGGAGTGATCCAATTATTGGTCCTCTGCTCCCACAGCGAGTTATTATCACCTACAGTAGGGCCCCCACTATGAGAGAAGCCTTGGTCAATACAAATCCAGAAACCATTGATAAAACATCCTGGCTGCAACTCAATAGTGGGTTTTACAAGTGTAAGACTTGCAAGGCTTGTACCCATGGTATCAATACTAAAGCATATATTGATCCATTCAGCAACAGACAACATAAGATCAACAAACTGTTGACGTGTAAAACCGAATATGCGATCTATGTCCTTACTTGCCCATGCAACCTTAGCTACGTGGGTAGCACGAAATTAGCGGTGCACAAGCGTATATTGCAACATTTACGTGCTATTTCCAACCAAGATAATACCTACCCCGTCGCTCGACACTTTAGAGAAACCCATAAAAGTGATACTAAGGGACTCCATTATTATGTCATTGATTCCATTGAGCCCAGTAGAAGGGGAGGGGACCGCGAGTCTAACCTACGTAGATTGGAAACACCCTACATCTTACAACTTAATACTAAAGCACCATCAGGGTTAAATATGACAGAGGACCTGCACACATGTTTGGGTTGAGTTGATCCATATACTCTCTATTCTTGCGTTTGATCTTTAAGTGTATAATGATACTATTTGGTGATGTTTGCACAATCTCTCTTTTTTTATCATTCATTGGATTTTACCTTGTTACTTTTTATTGGAATTGATATCGGATGTGTACTCGGCAATTTTCTAGCGTTTTAGTCATTTGTCTTAAATTATTTAACTATGTAAATTTATGGTTATTTATTTAGTATTTTACTATTTATTATTGACAAATTGTACTTTATATGTGAATTTTGCATCTTTGCACATCTGTAGCCATCATCCATTCCTGTGAACAAATCCTTGAGGGTCGATATTCTAATTTCTTATATTGATGAACCTTATATACTATTATCACTTAATTTTATTAATGATATACCAGCATGCCCCTCCTAACTTTAACTCTTTAATCTTTCACATATTCGTTTATGTGATGGTAATAACGGTGTCCTTTATGTCACTATTTGACTTTTATTGATTCTCTTGTGATTATGACCATTTATCAATATGAACTTTCATGATTTATACATCTTTTAGCACTTATTTGGCACAGGCACTTACACACTTTACAAATTGCACTATACACTTTTTCCGTTACTTTGGTCCCAGGTGAGATCCAATTATTATATTTTGTTCAGACATAGAGAACAGGCTGTTTTTACTGACCTTGATACCAACAATAATGTGGACTATGAGTAACAGGCTGTCTCATTTTATGTATCATTGATGAGTTGGCATATAAGAATACATTATTTACAGGACGTACGGGCATTCATGCCGCTATTTAGTAGTATGTCTTCAATTACATGTTTCTCAGATTATATTATATAACATGTAGCTATACTGTATAGTATTACGATTCTTCTGTCAGTCCTGTCCTACAATTTCTTCTATGTCTATGATAATCCACCCATGTGACTCCACCATGTGACGTTGATTGTAATTAGCACTAGCACTTTAAATTTGTGGCATCACGAGTAAAACGTTATCATGTGAGCAAGGCTCTGAGGAGCCGAAACGTTATGGTCGTCGCTCTGGGCAAATAAATGAATTTTTTTTTTTTTTTTTTTTTACTTTCCCATTTACTATAGTGTAATTTGAAGGCTTTTTGTGTCTTTCTTGTGGTAAGATAGAAGTATTTAATTTCCAATATCCTCTCCCCTTTTGATATGCCTGGAGGAGTTTGCATTTTGGGATGACTGTTTGATGGTCAGTGAGACAGTTATCATCTAGTTTGGATGAGATACATTTTATTTGCTTGTTTGCAAAAATAAAATCTATTCTGGATGTGGTATTTCCATCTCCAGATAGCGTAGCCTGTTGTGTTTGGGTTACAGATTGTATAAGAGTCTTGAAGTTAGAAATTGTTAATCCATATTTTTTAAAGTTTTGGAGGTAACGTCTAATTTGTATTGTCTGGAGGATCCATCCTGTCTCCTGGAGACAGGATGCAATTAAGTCTCCAGCAATGAGGCATGGTTGGTTAACGGTTAGAAAAAAAACCTGTTTTCTATTAATTCTTTCCTTTAATTTTTCCCTATATGAGCATAAATGTTTGACTTTTAAATCATTTTCTTTGTATTTCACTATGACCATTTGTGCCCTTCCTGGGGAGATTGTGGTTTCTTGTAATAGGAGGAATTGATTATTTGTGAATATAATTCCTATTTCTGTGTTTTTATTTCCTCATCCTGGCCAAAAGGCTGGTCCCAAGGGCTATTCTTTTTTAATATGGCTATAATAGTCTGCATGAGGTAAACCGCATTCTTGTAGGCATAACATATCTACTTGTAATGTTTTACAGTGCTGAAATATTGCTGCTCTTTGTTGGGTTTCTCAACCCTCTAACATTTATAGAGGCTAGAGATATAGCCATTATAATGAGAGACCACATCATCCTGAATTTGTTTTAAACATTTTCATTCATGATGTTCTCCTGTGGGAGAATTGAAACACTTTCTAATGTTGTAATAATCTCTTCCTCACTATTGAAGAAAATTGGGCTGTCCAGTGGGAGAATTTCTTTTTGTAGATCTTCCCCCTCTGTAGTGAGGCCCTTTTGTATTTCTGTGTCAGACAGACCTTCCATTTTTAGGTCCTCTGAGTCTGGCAAATCTGCCAGGCTACTAAACCTAGAGCCTGGACTTGGATTTTCTTTTGAGCTTTCAATTTGTTGTTTTGTAGCTTTTCTTTTATTTCTGTTCTGCACAACTTCTTTTAAGTATTGGAGCCCTCTTCTTTCTTTCCTTTATTGGTTTCTTTCTCACTGTCTTGCAGAAAATCGTATTCCTCCTTTTTCTGTTCTTTGAGTATTTTGTGACTCTTCTGATTCTGAATCCAATAAGTTTGATGTATTTAAAGTCTCCTGCTTCTGAGAGGTTTTACTTCCTACTTTATTTTGTTTATTTACCTCTTTATCTGGTTCTTCTTCCTCCATTTTTTCTCTAAATGTGATTTAGGGTTCACTGCCTGTGTGATGTGTGAACTCCCTGAGTCTGATGGGATTCCAAATAACCATTCTTGGTTATAGCCAGATAAAGAATCTTCCTTTTTTTTTCCCTGTGTATCCTCAGTGTCCGTTAGATCTATTTTGACTATGTCTACTGTTTGTTGTACTGAGAGATTTCTGTGTGTTTGGCACTCTTCAGGTGTTTCCTGTATTATTTTTGTGGAGATTTGTGTTAGGGTCTTATTCTCTTCTCCTGTGGGATTGGGTCTGTATCTGGGTCTGTATCTAAGAGTATATTTTATGGTTCCAGGAAGTCTGTTTTCTGTTTACTCTCAATTTGATTTTCTTCTATGTCTTTGTCTGTCTCTTTTGGTTTTTCTGTCTCTGCATTTTTATTTTTTATTTGTTTTTTCTCTTCAACTGCTGTGTCTGGGATGTTTGAAGCATCTTTGGTTGGACAGATTTTATATAAATGATTATTTCCCTCTCATAAATTACATTTTTTGGGGGGGGGTTTACAATCTTTGGCCATATGTCCCTTTTTCTCACAATTCCTGCATATGTCTCCCAGGCACCACTCTTTAGTGTGGCCAAACTGTAATAAGGCTTTCCAAAAATGTGGTTGACCTGGATAGGAGGAATCCTCTGTTTGGCCCCATTGATAAATTTAGTGGGGGGTGTTTAGTTCCTCCTATCCCATATCTGTTTCCAAAATTACCATATATCTTCACTTTCCACTCCAAATTCCCCATTCATTTTTTTGCTCACTGCCTACCCATACACTCTAGCAGAATCTGCGCAAAAACATAGCTATCTCTGTCAGGGATGCAAAAGGGTTGTACATGTGTACAGTTACAGGGATTTCTCTGGTTGCTGCTGACGGAGTTATAGTGTAACCTTCTAACTCTGGATTGTCCCTCTTGTAGCTTAAATTAAAAAGTTTTGGTACATAGTTTTGTTTACAAAAGTTATATAAAAAAGTCCTCTAATTCTAACATCCTGCAAACATTTAACTGATGAGTATTCTATCTCAAAGACATTTTTAAAAACAGAGTCCATTAAATGACTGAGGTTCCTCTTGTATTTTGCCTCCTCCTGTATCTCAAACCTTACTGAATACTTTATACCTGGAGGGCCAATTTTCCAGCTGTGTTGGTTTTGGATGGCCTGCACGGTTTCCTCCTGCTGCAGATGCATAACTTTTTTTGGCCTCCATGGTTTGTTGTGTGTCCCCTGGTCGAACACCTGGGGGCTTACTTAAAATCTTTTTTTAGGATTTCTCTCTTTTTGTGGACCTGGGTTTCCCCGTCTCTGTACTGCTCCTCTTGAAGGTAGTGTGCCCCCTGGCCGTGCACCATCTGGTGCGCCAGGGGGCTCACAGAGTAAAATACTTCCGATGTCCTTTTCTTCTGTCCTGTGGTGTGGGATGTAGGATCACCTCTTTGTTTGGGAATATTTTTGGCACGCTCAAAAGCTGCTCCTGTGGTCTCACGATATTCCCTTTGTTGTGTGCCCTCTGGGCGGGCACAATTAAGTGCGCCTGGGGGCTCACGTTCTGACTATTTTTCCCTAATGTAGTATGCTTCTCCTGATTTTCATACTTCCGTTCTACGAGAAAAACGGCTGCTTGTCCTCTCATTGTTTGGAATGGCAATCTTTGTGTTTTTTAATTCCTTTCCTTTTTCGAGTGTCCCCGAGCCGAGCACCTTCTCAGTGCGCCCAGGAACTCTCAGTGCCTGACAAATGCCAATTGTGTTCAGGTGACCCTTAAAATCGCAGTATGGTTGTTTTTTGCTTGAGTGTCCCCCAACCATGCACTATGTCTGTGTGCCCGAGGACTCTCAGAACTGAAATTCCGATAGTGAAAATTGTTCCGAAAATTGGGAGTACACCAATCTGGTTCCTTTGAGTGTCTCCGGGCTGTGCACTATCTCAGTGCGCCTGGAAACTCTCCAAAATTGCAATCTTAACCATGCAGCTATGTGCAGGTTTGAATCCGATTGTAGAGAGGCTTCCCCACCACCTCCTGAGTTTCTGGGCATCAGCTGAGTCCCAGACAAACCAGGAATCCGCAGCCCGTCCCTCCACTCAGATAACTCTCCTGTAGTAGGTGCTCACTCCTTTGTGCCCACCCTAGATCCATCCATGCAGCCTTGCCACGAACAAGCCGTAGAGCGAAGGCCCAGTTGCACCTAGGTAGCACTCGAGAGTTCCTTTTTCAGAACAGATTTTTTTGTTTTGTTTTGAAAACCTTTATTAGTGATAAAGGTATGCATACATGTTTTACAAAACAATTTTTACAGAGAATAAGTGCAAAAGAAAAGGTTATTTCACTTTATATACAAGATAGCGAAGTAACACCCTCCCTCCCTATGCTTCTACTGAAGTGCAAGAGATAAAGCTTTATTTTTGCCTATACAAATGGCAATTCTTTTTTTAATGCGGTGGCAGGGTTGTTCATAAGGTAAATCAAGTGACCCATCCTTTCCAGTTGGAAATTTGCCAAATGTCCTGGGCTTGCTGGGCCCCTAAATGCGCCCTATCCAGATATGCGTTAGTGGTCAACTTGTTGAAGCATATGTTCTTGCTTGCAACGGGACTTAGAGTCTCGTGGGACTAGAGCAAGACATTCCGCGTCTGCCATAAAGTCTCTTTACCACAGTTCACCAATCGCCATGCCGTCAGGAGGTGCGTATCTGGAAGACACCAACCATACAACAACATTTCAAAGGACAAAGTTTGTATTTTGGCAATGTTCTGCCAGAATGGGGTCAACAAAGTCCAAAATTCGCATGCATGGGAACAGTTCCGTAGCAAAAGATAGTCTCGTCATGAAGGCAAGTGTCTCTTGAGCATTTTGCAGATGGAGCCAATCGTCGCTGGTGCTGGAAGTCCTTCACTGGCAGGCTCGCTCGGGGCACTCATCCATGCCAGGTCCCTTTGGCTGTGAGAAAGTCCTCTGTGGCCAACCATCTCCCACACAGCAGCAGATTGTCGTTCTGAAAAGGGTCCCAAAGTTGTAGGCTGCTCCTTTGCCAACAGCGCCAACTTAAACTTCTTTGCGTTGTGACACACCTCTTTTGGAAAGGTGGCAAAGTCCTAAGTGTGCATAAAAGATAATAGTTCTTTATAATAAACAGGTTCAGACTGGGCTAACGGCGTCTTATTAGACGGAGTAAATAAAGCAAAAACTCTGAAGGTTGACCCCATGTAATATCTGGTGAATAAAGCAGCATGTGAAGTACAAGAGTCTCCAATCCTAGACAGAGTGTGACAGAATAATTTAGAGAACAGAAAAACAAAGACATTTGGCATTCCTTTCCCCCATTCTTCCATTGTTTGCACACTTTATTCCAACTCAATTTTTCCATCTTGGATCCCCACAAGAAAGAAAAGAGCAATTTTGTGCATTTTTGCTAGGTATGCTTCGGAGGTGAGAATGCCATGGCAAGGTGTAACATGAGGGGTAAAAGTATAGCTTTAATAACAAGAACCTTGCCCTCCAGGGTTAATTTCCTCGTTGACCATAAAGAGATTTATTTAACCATTTTGTCATGTATTTCTTTCCAATTCTTGGGCCCTGCGCGGCAAAGAATACTCCCAAAATCTTTGTAGGGTCCGTAGTGATAGGGACGGGTAGGTTGGCTAGGTTATCCCACGGGCCCATCTTTAAACACACACATTTTTCTATTCAAACGCAAAGCGCACACTTTCTGGAAGAGAGATGCTTGCAATAAAGCTCTATGCACTGCTGGCGCGTTGGCACAAAGGATGGTAACATCATACATGGGAGCCTGGGTGCCTGCTCCTCCTGGTACAAAAATACCTCAGATTATTTTGTCTCCTCGTAGGTGGCATAAAAAGGACTCAAGTGCACACACAAACAAAGCTGGGGACAGGGACACCCTTGCCCTACTCCTGAATGAATGGGAAAGGGTTGTGTAAAGAAAACATTAATACTGACAACACTGCTGGCGTGTTTATACATAGTGTGTATCATATATAGAATGTTTTCTGGTACGAAAAGCTGTAAAGAGAAAAGCATGCGACACTCTGTCAAAAGCTTTTTGGAAATCTAAGCTAAGCACCCCTAGAGGCAGGTTCCGTTCCGTTCTGTATAGTAATGGATAACATCCCTAATAGTGGTCAGGCTGTCTACTATGGAACGCTCCTTCCCAGCCAGCACATGTTTGATCAGAATGAATGCTTGATCTTAGTATCTTGCGGAAACGGCGTGCTACCACCTTGGACACAAGCTTGTAATCAACATTTAGTAAGGAGATGGGTCTCCAGTTCTGCAAGGAAGTCTCATCTCCCTTTTTGTACAGCAAGGTTCTTATTCCTGCAAAAGAATGGTCAGTAAGGTCATTATGAGCAAATGCAGACGTTATCATAGACATGAAATCAACACAAATAAGGCTCCAACATTTTTTATGATTTTCCCAGGGCGATCCGTCTTGTCCTGGGCTGGAGCCCTTGGGAGCTGACCCCAGTGCTGAGAGGAATTCCTCTCCTTTGAAAGGTTCTCCTAGGTAATTTTTCTGTTCTTTGTTATGGCCCATGGTAGCTGACTCACAAGAATTGACAATGTCAGGAGGCAAAGGTGGGTTAGGTGGAGCAGCATACTAATCTTTCAAAATCACGCGCTATTTTTGGCATGCATTTGCCCCTTTCTGCATAGTGCTGGTATTATCCTGTAAAATCATCAAAAGCTTGTGCGTCGTGCTGGCTTTCCTGAAAAAGAAAGTAGTACATTTTTCGTCTTCGGTAAAATGGTTTACCTGTGACTAAACATAATAGCTTTACTCTTTGTTGCTAGCCAATCATTAATTTCTTTCTTAATGAGTCTTATATCCTCTAGTACATCCTTCCCTGCTGCCCCCAGCGGTTGTATTAGAACTAGATATTTTTGTAAAGCATGAAATTCCTTTCATGCCTCCTTGCGGAGGAGGAAGCGTCCTTGTACCTGGGGAAAAAAGTATTTTGTTTTAACTCTTAACCATTTCCACCATTGGTATTCGGAAGAAAAACCTGACATTTTGCCAGCCCATTTTTTGCACACTTCATTTGTCAACAGGTCCCTATTAAGCTTCCACGATCTCAGACCTCTTTGAGGTCCCTGTGGGGTCGAAAGTGTGGTGCGCAAAAGCTGGTGGTCCGAGAAGGAGACTGGTTCAAGCTCACTGGTGTCAGAGACCATAGATTTAGATGCAAAAACATAATCTAAACGAGAATGTGTGCGCCCATGCTCTGCTTCCCACGTGAACCCAGTATCCGGTGGGAAGTGTTTCCTGTAAGTGTCATACATGTTAAGATCTAAAAACAGTTTAAGATTTTAGATCTAGAGTCAAGTGTGTAACCAACCAATGAACCTTGGCGCTCTTTGCAACGCATGATGTAGTTGAAGTCTCCTGCTAGTAATATCGGGACAGCACCTGTAAGAAATAGTTTCAGTAAGTTAAAAAGTTGTTTTCTGTCCTTCTTCTTTGTAGGAGCATAAACATTGCACACCTTGAGGGGTATACCGTCCATCAGGGGAGAGAGAAGGACCGCCCTTCCTGGGTCCAAAATTATCCTATATTATCTGCCAATGTTTGTTCTTAAATAAAAACCACCACTCCATCATTTTTTATTAGCGCCCCCAGACCAGCCTCAGGGGCAGGCAGTCCAGAGTTGTTGCAAAGAGGTGTAATTGGGCTATGCAGGAAGAGGGCATTCCTGTAAACAATCGCAACCAACAGAAGAAGCCTTTTTTAGGGGACAGTCAACAGAAGCCACTCGGTAGGTACAAACAACAACCATGGAAGATGAGAACACGGAGACAATATTACAAGTCATGAAGACTTCTTCGATCATCAACCTTTCTAACATGACCCTCACTAAGGAACAAACAGAAGTTTTGTAAATGGGGCTCACCTTTGTCCCTGGGGTTACCATGGTTTTTACAAAGGTCGTCGAGATGGGAAATTCTGGAAGTTTTCCGTAAGATCCGCCTAAGAGCATTCTTCATGGGCAAGGAGGACACGATGAGACCTGAAGCCTCTGGGTTACGTAATAAATCCACGTTTTGCCCCCCTACATACAGTGTACCAAAAAGCATCATAGCATTTGAACATGCCGTATTGTCCTCTCTCAATGTACTTGAAAAAAAGCGGATGTACATCAAGAGAAATATCTCGCAGGACCACAGGAAAGCCATTGTGGCTCAGAAGGACCAACAAGTAGCGGTCATCAAGCCAGCCGATAAAGGCGGGGCAGTGGTCATCTGGTCCCAGCAGACTTACTTAGCAGAGGGAAGAAGTCATGTTCAGAATCCATTATGGTACCGATGTATTCCACAGGGCCCTACTAATGATATTGCACATGAAATATTGAATGCAGTTACTGATGGCACTAACCAGGATATTTTAGGACCCAAGGAATCGGAGTATTTGATAAAGAAGCACCCAAGGACTCCAGTACTATATTTCCTCCTTAAGGTGCATAAGGATGCAATCAATCTGCCCGGCCGCCCCATTGTGTCCGGGTGAGATTCCGTTTTGGAACCATTGTCTAAATACCTAGATGTTTTTTTAAAATCATTTCTCCAGGAGGTTCCATCGTACCTACGTGACACCATGGATTTCATAAACAAAATTGAAGGGTTCCCTTTTGACCCACATGTCCACATATTGGTCACTATGGATGTATCATTCCTTTATACTCAGATCCCCCAACGGGACGAGTTTGCTGCAATGGAGTCATTCTTGGAATCCAGACCCAGACCACACCAGGTGCCACAGCGTACATATTGAAACTGGCATCAATATCACTACGGCGGAACTTTTTCAAATTTGATGATGAATTCTTTGTTCAATTCAAAGGGATGGCTGTGGGTTGTCCCTTTGAGCCAGAAATGTCAGTGCTGTATATGGCCAAATATGAACAACTGTTTGTATACCAGAATAATCCCTACACCACCGCTAATCAAACAATGGTATGGGTATATGGACGACATGTGGTGCCTTTGGGAGGGGGTCTGAGACAACCTTAAAAGAATTTCATGTATGGCTTAACGACTGCAGCCCGGATATAAAATTCAGTCTGGCGCATTGTAATAAGAGTCTCCCATTTCTGGATGTCAATGTTAAAACCTCTCTAAACGGACTGATTACTACACTACACACAAAACCTACAGACAAAAACACTCCTCTCCATTATCAAAGTTGCCATCCTTTGAACCTTAAGAACAACTTGCCCTACGGGAAATTATTACACATTAGGCTTAATTGTTCTAGACGGGAGGACTTTGAGCTACATGTTGAAACACTCTTTAAAAAGAGCATGGTTTACGCCCCAGGAACACCTGTTGACAAAGAAAACCAAGAGGCAAACTGATTACATTGTGTGTCCACGTTTGGACCCCACACACATCCGGTGAAAAAGATTATATGCAGTAACTGGCTTTTAATTCAGGGCACCATACCGGAAATAGGGCTCCCACTGTTTGCCTCAAAAAAGAATCGGAATATCGGGCAACAAATTACCAGCTCAGCCGGAATTCCCAAAATCCAACTACCCTACGCACAATGCTAAACCTTCAGCCCATACAAGGCCATCATAAGTGTGGCACATGCTCGGTCTGCAATTCCACTGAGGAAGGCACTCTGTTTACTGATGGGCAAAGACATTGGCGCCACAATGAGTTCACAAACTGTAAATCCAAAAATGTGATGTACGCCGTTGCATGTCCATGTAAAAAGACCTTCATTGGGAAAACTAGCCAAGAAGTGCGCCAGTGCATCGCCCTTGCCTCAAGAACATTTTGACTACTCCTATGGTGGAACATTTTGTCTCTTTAAAACACACACACAATGATTTTACTGGACTTTTTGTCCGTCCTAAAGAAAAATAACCAAAGAGGTGACCCTGAAGTTATTTTGGCCCAGAGAGAGGCATTCCTTATCATGAAAGTTATCATAGCCCTGCAAGGACTTAATGAGCTCTCTGAGATTGCAAAACTCTAGCGAAAGGAACTCCATTTCAGTTTTTATAACTCCAAGGTCCATAATGCATTAGGACTCATGACCCTAGTGTTTTCCTGCCAGGTTATTCAGTCAGCTGTTCCAAGACTGCCCCTTGCTGCCTGGTGTAAAGAGTTTCAGCATGATGAATCCACACGCACTCTCTAGCTCCCCGGATTAATATTCAGGCAAGTTACATTGTGTCTGCATTCACTGAATCCCGCCGTCAAACTCTGGGTCGGGTGAAAGATTTGGGGTCATAGTACTCTTTTATATTGTCCGCAGGGAGGATTAATCTGCCACACTGATGTCGGCGAGGCCATATCCACAGAATTCAGTGACAGCTTTGAGGTAATTAGCAGCTTTTTTCAGATACTCAGGGACCCTCAACCTCGCTACGTGCGCACTATGCATTTCGCATTGAGAATGTAGACCTGCATACGGTAAAGCGTTTATATCTCAATTACCTCCATTTGTGTTTCTAGAATCAGAAGAAACAAAGGATTTATTTTTACCAATTACTGACTAGGATCCCGTGTACACGATAGTTCGTAAGGTAGGAAAATGCTTCCCTTGGAATTGGAATTGGAAGTGCATTTGTAGAGCGCGAATTGCTGCCCAAAGGCGTCCAAGCGCTAAGAGTACCAATAGTCCGACCAGTGGACTCAGGAAGGGGAAGGAAGAGAAAGTTAGGCTGAATGAAATAACCAGGTTTTCAGTTGTTTGCGGAAGACCGTTAGCTTGGGGTTGGCTCTGAGAGACAGCGGCAGGGCGTTCCAAGCCCTTGCGGCGTTGTAGGAGAATGTCCTGCCTCCGGATCTGGTTCTTTTAATCCTGGGGGTCAGTGCGAGGAAGGTCTGAGTGGAACGTAGACTTCTTCTGGGAATGTAGTGGGTGATTAGATCCCGAGTGATCCTGGGGCCGGCGTTCCAGAAGGCCTGATGAGCTAAGCACATAGCTTTAAACATTACTCTCGGGTGCACCGGTAACCAATGGAGAGATGCCAGTCCCGACCTTGCTGACTGTCTGCGGGGGAGGTCTAGTAGAATGCGTGCTGCGCAATTCTGGACTGTCTGCAATCTTCTCAGAGTGGATTCAGGGGCGCAAAGATATAATACGTTATTAAAATCCAGGCGTGACTGGATAAGACCTTGTACGGCCACCTGTTTGGCATCCAGAGGGAGGAGAGGGAGGATTTTCTTTAACATCCTCATGATGCCAAAACAGGTAGCTGAGAGTTTGGAGGATTGTATATTGAAAGACAGCGATCTATCCAGCCAAACTCCCAGACTCTTGATGCTATTTTTAGGGATTGGGGGGGAGCCCAGACTAGGCGGCCAGAGGGAGGTGGGGAGGCTAAGATCAGAAGGACCTAGGAGCAGGAGCTCGGTTTTGTCCCCATTCAGTTTTAAACAGGACAGGGACATCCAGGTCTTTACTGCCTCCAAACACTCTCTGAGCCCGCCACAGACAGGTGGATTAGTAGCCTGCGACATGGAGACCACCAGCTGCGTATTGTCCGCATAGGAAATGATCTTTATTCCGAATGGGCGGACGACATCAGCCAGTGGCCTCATGTACAGATTAAAGAGGGCAGGACTCAGAGAGGATCCCTGAGGGACTCCACAGTTCAGAGGTCTCCTGGTGGACACCGAGTCGCCTTCAAACACGCGAAATGACCTGTTCTCTAGGAAGGATTGGAACCAGTCCCAGGCTTTATCCTTAATCCCGGCTTGGGATAAGCGTTCCAACAGGGTGACATGGCTGACCGTATCAAAGGCCGCACTTAGATCAAGGAGGATCACTGCCACTGATCCTCCCTGATCGAGGATTTTTCTGGCTTCCTCTGTAACCATGAGGAGGGCGGTCTCGGTGCCATGCTTTGGTCTGAAGCCCGTCTGGGTAGGATCCAGTAAATGGTTGTCTTCCAGGAAGTGTATCAAATGCGAATTAATATATTTCTCCAGGATCTTACCTGCCCATGGGAGCAGGGAGATGGGACGGTAGTTGCTCATATTAGTGAGGTCCAAGGTAGGCTTTTTTAATAAGGCTTTGACCATCGCTTGTTTCCAAACAGTCGGAACCGTACCGGAAGAAATGGAGGCATTTAGGACCTTCTTAATAATAGGTAGGGTGACCCGCGAGGCTGCCATTATTATGTCTGGTGGAGCTGGGTCATCTGGGGATCCAGATTGTGCTTTCCGAGCCAGAGAGTCAAGAGTGGCTAAATCCAGGGGGGGGAAGTGAGTGAGCAAAGGTGACTGATGAGTTGGTGGTGAGGAGGCGGGATCAGGAAAGGGGATGGATTGGTTAGGATTTTTTGGAGGAAAGGAGGAGTAGATTGTGCTTATTTTCTGATGGAAAAACTCTGCAATATCGTCACAGTGGGTATCGGACACATCCGCCTGAGTGCAAGGGGACTGTTTAGTGAGGGTATTGATGATCTGGAAAATTTCCTTGGGCTTGGATTTAGCAAGTAAGATTTTCTCGGAGAAGTATGAAGCTTGTGCTGCTTTTATCATCGTTTTATATTCACTGATGGTTTCTCGATAGCAAATTTTATTGTCTGTGGAGTAATCTGAGCGCCAGCGTCTCTCCGATTGCCTACAGAGTCGTTTCTTATCTCTGAGGGTCTCCGAGTACCACGGTGCGGATCTGTAGGAGCGTTTAAGTGTGATTTTTCTTTTTTGGTAGAACATCATCGAGGGATTGAGTGATCCAGTTGCTGTAAGTCTGGTGGGCAAGGTCGGGATTGGCATATGTCCTAGGTGGGTTCTCAGCAAGTTTGCTGGACCACTTGTCAACTTCCAATCGGGACCAGGCTCTCAAAAATCTTGTGGTGGCTCAGGGTTTTTGAATACAGTCCAGTTGATGGGGATCAAAAAATGGTCCGTCCAAGGCAGGGGAATAGGTGGACTAATTAAGAGGCCCGGGCAGTTGCTAAAAACTGGATCCAGCAGATGGCCCTTCACGTGGGTGGCAGAGGGGACCCGTTGGGAGAATTGCAGAGCTGCTAGGTCCTCTGCTAAAGTCAGTGCTACGTGATCTGAGGATGACTCAAAATGAAAATTGAAGTCACCCAACAGGATGTAATTAGAGGTAGTAGTAAGACGTTCAGCCACACCAGATGGTAGGCTGACATGGAACTGCTTCGAGGGGCCAGGTTGGCGGTAAATAAGAGTGCCGGAAAGGCAGCTATTGGGTGTTAATTTGATGTTAAAAGTAAGACTCTCACAGTCAGTAATAGTTTCCGGAACTACTCGGCAGTGAAGTCCCTTGCATTCAGTCAGTCGATTCCAGTGTCCCTTATACCAGTTAGTCTGACGAATCATGCACAATGTTTATGCGTCTCCGCATTTAGAATGTATAACTACACGAACCAGAGCGCTCATATTTCAATCGTTTCCATCTGTGTTTCTAGAATCAGAAGCGACGGATGATTTACATTCATTATTAACTGACAAAGACCCCATTTGTACGAGAGTCTGCAAGGTAGGAAAATGTCTCCTTTGTATTTAGTCAGTCGATTCCAGTGACCTTGACACCAGTCAGTCTGACTAATTGTTCTTAATTTCTTTGATGCACTGTAGCCTTCGGAGGACTAAGAATTATCACTCTTCATAACCAGCAGACTCATTCTACGCTGCTTTTCAGGTATATAAAAATATCAATTGGCCCTGCATATTTGATGTAGTTTCAAACAAGGTTAGGTCAGCCAAAATATCACATTATTCTTATATGTTGTTTTCTGTAGAGTCCACGACCAGGTCAGAGTCCTGAGGAGAACCCCGAAATGACTAGGGGTTCGAAACGGGTTTAAGTTTGAGTATGGGGTGTCCTTTATGGGGTGTGTCACGAGGAATTAGATATTCTGTGCTTCCCTTTTTCAGGCAACACCCTGATAGTGTGTAACTCCCTCTTCTCTATCACAGGCAGGACAGTAGGCATGAGCTTGTTAATTTGATAGTGTCCGCCCAGTGTTCAATTTGAAATTTAGGACTGGTCAAGTTTTTGTATGATTGTATATGTACTTTTGTTGTAATTTTGCACATAAATGTCCTTTATGTTTGTTCACAAATGTGTTTGTGTCTTATGTCAATACGAGTTTTGTATGACACTGTGGAAAATTAGATTTGTTTAATATTGTGTATTTCAAATATGTGTTCTCCATTAAAAGACATGTATAATTGAGTTCAACTGTCTTGTGCATGAGAATATTTCAAACTAAGCTGAATAAAGCTAGAGAACTCTAGAATTTGTGGTCTAAGGTTCCCTTTTGAATACTTGTGGAATAGTCTTTCTGGTACACCTTGTTTGTTTTTAAATAGTATAGTGGTCCAGGCAGTTAAGGACCCAAGCCTTGCTTGTTTATACCATTCCTGTAAACAAAGTACGTCAGCTCGCACATTTTAACAAAAATCAAGCACCATGGAGCTCGTCAGATCTGTGTTCATGCCCCTCGCATTGCATGAGGCTATGGTTACTGCCATGATAACAAATAGAGTAAGCTGCACTGCCATATATCAATTGTCTTGCGGTGCGCGCTGCACTCCGAAACTCTCACTCTGAAGGCTATAACCACTTCCTTGAGACTGTGAAGTAGGCTGTGAGAAGAGTGCTGCCAGGTCTGGCGTGGATTCCAGATCTATAACCTGGCTCTCTTTAACTTCAACAATTTGCGCAACGCCTTGCATACCCTCCTCGGAATCCGAGAGGGACATCAGAGGAGCATACCTGCTCCCCCAGGAGACTCTGTCGAGGGATGATGGGCGTCGTTTCAGCCTGACTGTTGTTGGCTGATCTGCTGTCTGCTTTGACTCCCTCGTTTTCCTCTTGTTGGTTTTATATTTTCCACCCCCTGTGATCCATACTTTTCCCTCCCTCCTGCTCTGTAATAGCCTCCTCCAACACTGTGGCAGTTTCCTCAGCAGCCTGATGCAGGCCCCTTACAGCCTGCTCCACAAAACTGGTTACACACTCTTCAGCTCCATCCTGTACCTCATCAAGTAGTGCAGACTCTGGCACAGTGTCCTCAGCTCTTGAGGTGGAGGGGGACTTGGGTGACATCGGGGTCTCTGTCTGAGGTTGCTGTGTGTGATGCCTTATCTGCACACCGGGCTCTATGCTCTAATGCAGCTTGCTTTAGGCGCTCTACCTCTTCGCGCTGTATTTTCTCTGCGCTTGGCTGGTGGTTTCCATCAGTCAAGTTCGGCCAGAACACTGTTCTTTAGAATCTCCAAATTGCTGGCAACGCCTGCAGAATAGTGGTTGCCCAGAATAAAAGAGGAAACCTTTATTTGCCCCAGGTGTGAACATTTGTGGTGGGTGTGCTAGCCCCCGTATGCCACTTGGGTCCTCTTTAAAAGTCACCATGTATTTTCTTCTGCTATTCCAAATGCCACATATGTTTTTAATTTTCTGCCCCCCTTGAAAAGTGATACAGTACCTGTTTAGGAACACTTCAATGAGGCGAGGAACTGTGTAGGGGTTGTACATGTGCACAATGAGGATGACCTCCTTTGGGGCAAAACATGGGGGTAAAAGTAAGCCCTTGAAATATAGCATTGTCCCTTGGTTCTGAGGCATTTTTCAAAAACATATGATAAACAGTCACTTGAAAAGGTCACATCAAAAATTCCTGTGTTAGAGAAATCTTGCACACGTTCAATTGCTCGTTCTGCCACTGCCATTCCTTTTTCATTACATCCTCGACTAAAAACAAAACATTCTTTTCCTTCCTGAAAGCCTCCCTTACTTCAATCAGGACTGAATTTGGCACGTAATCAAACCCTTTTGCATTTCCAGCCATCCTGGGATAGGATACCATAATGGACTCCCAGCACAAGCACCTGTCTGGCTCCTGTGTGATTAATGGAGCAGGCTTGTCAGGATTAATGTGCTTTGTGTGAAACGAAATATCGAGTGAATTTAAAGTTCAGATAAACTGTAGAAGTGTGCAGCCACCAGTGCTCCTTTAGGTTGTGTAGCTGCCTCTTTATGCAAAACAAATATCTCAGGCTAAGGGGCGTAATGGGATGGAAAATAAAAGTCCGTACTTTGCCACTGCAGTCTCGTCCCAAAAGTGCCCTTTCAAAGAAGAAAAGCGGAGGTTTAAAGAGCTTTATTTGCTGAGCAATCTTACCTCTGGATAAACGCTTGCAGTAACAGTAACAGTAGCAGGTGTCAGGAAACCTGCTACTGTATCAATCTGGAATTTCTTCGGCGATGAAATGAGACCTTCCCCTAGTTCCCCTGCCCTTTGGGCAGCTTCACAGGGACACCATAGGCAACGTCGTCCGGTCCGCTGGCAGGTGGAATGTGCAGGTGGTCAGTCACAGCCATGAAATGGGACAGAGCACGGGGCCCTCCGGCGTCATCTGTGTCCCTCGCAACAATGTATCTTCTTGCCGGTATGCGCAGGACTCTGCACTCGGTCCTGCCGTGGGGGGGGGGGTCAGATAGATGCTCTTCAGCTTTGGGGGTGTAGCCTTGTCCTGGTCAAGCCAGGTGCCGCAGGCCTGGCCCCGCAGTCTCGGGGAAAGCTAGTGACCCCTTCAAAACAGATGTTTTTTTTTCCTTTGTCAGGGCGTCGTTTCTAGTTATTATGTCACCTTCCATAACACCCTATTTATCCGTCAGTCGTTGGTAACAAACTTGGCAACAAGTGCGCAAGCTATCCCATTGACCTTTTTCCTGTGAAGGGAAAAGGTCACATTAGTCAAGTACATACAGTTAATCATTACATTTACTCCACCTGTCTTCATCCGCCCTCTCCTCTCTCCCGTCGCCAAACTGGTTCCTGAATTGAAGAAAAGAATAGACAAAAACAGGTTAGTAGTCCCTCCAGGACCCCTCCCCCAGGTAAGGGCAGGGGGACCCCTTTGGGTCCACTGTCGCTGCCTGAGCCTTCCAGGCCCCCCCCGTGTAAAGGTACAAGGGGACCCCTTTGGGTCCTCGGGTTTCGTCATCGCTGTCCATCTGATCCGTCCAGTGCTGCGTAGTCACGCAGGAGGCTGTCTTATGGCACACCAGGGTTAATGTCTCCTTTTTCCCTACTACCAGGTGCTTTCTGCAAAACAAAAGAACATCTTCAAAACAGCACAGGAGCCTCCAGCAGCCCTTAAGGTCACCTAGTGCATGTATCCCTAGGAACAGTCCATACATCAGAGTCCGCAGTGAGGCAGGTCATAGGTATCCAGGCTCTAAGCTCCACGCCTAGGGCCTTCAGCAAGTCCTGTGCGTACGTGCACTCCCAGAAAAGGTGGTATGTTTTCTCGTCCACGGTGCACCCTCTCAGGCAGGACTTGTATCGGTTGAGTCCTCTTGCATGCATTAAGGCTCTCACGGCAAGTCCTACTTGGATGGCCATCCAGGCGATGCCTTTGTGCTGGTTCGTCAGGCGCTTGGATGCGACGTTTCCCCACACGTGGTCTGTGGCTGAGGGGAGAGCGGCGATCGGCTCGCTGATGTCCCTTGCATGTATATGGCGTTGGATAAACTTTGGGGTCCATGTGGCGGGCTGGCTGCATCCAACCGGAACTCCTTCACGAGCTTCTCCACTTCCTTGTAGAACCATGGTGTCTCCCAGTTGTACGGAACGGCTCTCACCCACTCTGCCCATCCGAGGCACCTCCACACATTGGTGAGCCTAACTGGCTCACCGTCCACGAGCCGTCCACAACTAGCACTCTGCCGTTGACCTGCTCGGTGACCTTGTCCACAGTGAAATGCCTCCCCTTGATTAGAATGGCCACTTCAGATGATTTGCAATCATTCCCTCCAGCCCAGAAAGACAGCCCGTGCCTCCACTGCCATTCAAGGTGGCTGTACAACTGGGCATACAGAAACCCGCATTTCTGCAGAAAGTAGTTATCTCGGTTCTGAGTGGCCAGGAAGCGCAACATGCCGGCCCGCCTAACCTGATCCTTCACACATGACGTCTAGGGTGAACAATGATACAGCCATTGTCTCCATGGTATCCATCAGTATCTGGTTCTGAACCTACTGGGGTTGAAGGCCCTGGGGTGCTCTACTACTGAGCCACCACCTGCTCGCCCTGCTCTCCCACTTCTGGGATGTCTTCAGTGCTCGCAATTAGCATCTCTGTTCCCACTTACGGAATCCTTTGTGTTTCTCCAGGCATGGGTCCCATCATGCTGAGGGTTCGGTGACTTTTCTGGATGAGTGAGCCGATCTCCTCTAGACCATCATCTCTGTTGTCGTCCTCCATCATTTTTTTTGTGCCTGCTTTGTTCACCTTTTTGCTGGCCAGGAAGTCCTCTTTCGTTGGCATCTTCCTCTTGTTGGCATTTACTCGCTGGAGGGTTTGTCCAGTGTCTTCCCATCCTCAAATGTCTCGTGCTTGGGTCCGGGATGTGGTGGTCCATGTGAGTTTGCCTGCTGTATCCTGGTGCTGGAGCGTCTCCGTTCCTTTGCCCTTTCCCTGTCTCTTGTGGTCTTTTGGTGCAGCGTCGGGGATTGGACAGGTTTCCATGTCTCCTGGATCAAGTCGTCCTCTTCGGCGCTGCTTTCCTCTTTTCCCTCGGCTTGTTGTTTTCTTCTTCTCCTTCTTCTTCTCCTTCTTCTTCTCCTTCTTCTCCTCCTCCTGTCTGCTTGCAGATCCTTCAAAACTTCTTTGGGCAGTCCTTGCCAAAGTGTCCCACTGTCTCACATTTCCTGCAGGTGAAGGGTTCTCCCTTGTATCTGATCCTCCCTTTGTCGGCTCCTAGGTAAAAGCTGGCTGGTTGGTGTTTCATTCCGTCTCTTCCTGCACTGTCCTTGTGGAATCGATGGTTGCTCGCCTGGTCGTGTTCCAAACTCTGTTGGCGTCTCTGTCCTTGGTGGGTCTGTTCTGGATGGCGCCATACCTCTGAAGATGCCACTCCATGTCTCTGCCTGGGATGTCGAGGTTGGTCATCTCAACCGTTAACCTCTTCTCCGTGGTCGCCGGTGCCCTTCCTGTCGTCAGGCTGAAGGTGTTCTAGGGTGCCTCCTTCTCCTGGAAGAGGTCCCAGTAATTCCTGAAGAGGGCCTGGGTGATAAAGCTCAGAAGGAAAATCATGCCTGAAGTGAAGGCCTGGCAACTCAGCACCTCAGCCACTGGGACCCCTGCTGGTTTGAGGACCTTGTTCAAGAACAAGTCCCTGTACAGTCTGGGCCCTTCCTTGTTCTTCACCTCCCACCGCATGACCTGGGCGTGCCGGTGGGAGACGTTGTACTCATTGAAGGGTTCGGGGGCAGTTCCTTGCCTGGTCCCTAACTCACCTTTTCCTCCAGTCCCTGTTTTGGCGGCGTTAGGGTGTCCAGGTGCACCTGTTTTTGGCCTTGATGCCTTTGGCCCTGGGACGGTTGTCCCTGAGGCCTTCGGGATACCAGCCTTCCCAGCGCTGGTGCTTGGTTCTACAGGTGCAGGCTGACTTGCCTCCTGGCCGCCCTCCCCAGGGGCGGGGATTGGGTTTCTGGGCGTCCGGTGAGGGGATGCCGTCTGGGGTGGCCACTGGGGCTCCAATGTCAATGCTTTCCTCCATTCGGGGGGGTTTGGGGCTTACCGTTGGTTTAACGTTTTCACCTTGGGGTTTCTGCTTGGGTACCTGGGGTGTCTCCCAGCAGACCACAATTGTCTGCAGTGTAAGAACACTATCCAGTCACTCCCTAGAGCTAAGGCAGGGTTACAGGTGTTACCACCTAAGCATCTATCCCCTTGTCAGAGGTCTGGGTGCTGTACAGGCCTGTGAAGGATGTTAGGAGGTGTTTTAAGCCTCCAGCATTAGTCCACCCAAATGCCAGGAAAGAATGAGTTAGAGAGTGCAACGTTACCGGTGTTCTGTTTTGTGTGCCTAGTGAACAAACCGACACAAGCAAACTGGTGACTCTCCTCCGGCTTAATTAAAAGCTTGTTGGGCCGTCGCAAAAATGTTCATAAATTTTTATAAATCAAATGTAATCACTTCAATGTCAAAGTCACAGCACTGTCAAAAATCTAATTTTACTAGTGCAAAAATTGCGCTTGCAAACTGATAAGAACACATTTTTTAAAATTCAAAAATATATTTTATTGAAGATCAAGTATAATACAAAAGAATAAATAATTGAATATCATACAGAACAAACAGAGGAATGCGGCGACCCCTAGATAATACATAGGTAAACAATGACATCTTCATGGCAATGTGGAAGTTAACTAGAGAAATACATTGGAAGAAATACAAAGGTAATTCAAGAACCTTTCACCCATAAATCCTAAGTATATACAAACACTTCCCCAAATGTACTTTTGAAAACATCAGAGACCATTGCAAAAATACCTCATCCAGGCCTAATGCCATTTTAGAATATCAATCAAGGAACACCATTTTAACAACAATTATCGCAGAGCACCGTGCTAGCAACTCCAGACCGCCCAGGAAAGGGTCTAAAAAAAACAGTCTGCACATAGTAATCCTCTTCCTGCCAATGAGTGACAAAACTCAGGAGGGAAGGTCCCTTTGCCCCTTGCAGATAGAGTACCAAAGTGTAGTCCGTGACCTCTGGATGTAGAAAATGAATGCAATGTCTTGCAGGTAATACAGACAGAGTTCAGCAGGACAGCTTTCAAAAAGGTGCATGCAGGCAAACAACTGCACTAAAGAGGTACAAAGTACAGCACATGCATCTGTAAAGTACAAAGGCATTCTGAGCATAATGTCCACCCATAACAAGTGGAAGGCAATTTAGCAAAAGCCTATTACATGCAGGTTTAAGTGAATATCAAGAGTCCAGGCGCAATAAAGCCCTGAAAAGCAGGGAGAGAATGTACTGTCTCTACCCCTGCGGTCCAGGGGTCAATTGCCTCTCAGGGTGAATGAAAGACCCAAACACAGGCGGCACAAGACATGCTCTTCCCTCTGACATCTTGTTCAAAGTACTCTTTAACTGCCTTCTGAGCAATCTCCAAAGAGCAACTGGTCTTAACATTTCTTTTTTTAACACCATCACATTTCTGGCATCCCAAAGAGCGTTCTTCACAGCAGACATTATCCACCAAACAACTCCATTGTTCTGGATGCCAAGGTCCCATGCCTGATGCGTGCACCACTAAACGATATGTCAGCTGTTCCTCCAACAGATGTCAGGTACTGCAGAGAACGTCCTCAAACTGCTGTGGCAAAAGGGCAATCCCATAAGACATGCACAGCTGATTCCTCATCTTGACATCCCTTCCTAGGACAGCCTGGAGATAACGCTAAGGAAGCAAGGTTCTCTTCGTTGGTAATACCTCATGTGCCGCCCTTCAATGGAGATCTCGATGGAAACCTAAAATCTTTGGATGGGCCATCCCAAGCCAAGCGGCTCTGGATCTTTCGTCTGCCATGGCTGGCAATGTAGTCACCAGTGAGTGACCTGTTTGACACAAAAAAAGAAACCAGTTTAAAAGATTTCCAACAAAAGGATTCTAGTGTTTGCAGCTGGTGAGCAATCAAAAAGATTTTTACAAAACCATAACATTCAGGGGATGAGAAGGCAAGAGGGGAAACATTCATTGGTGTCCACATTTTCAGTGACCTTAAAACAAAACCTATATTATATTTCACAAAAGCACCCGCTTTGGACTTGGCACAGAAAAACATGTAAATGTACAACTACAAAATACAAATGTAGTATATATCGTAGATCAGGTACGTTAATTCCTCCAGCACTCTTTGGCTTGTACAGAATGTGTCTATCTAATGGTTCCATTGTGCCTCTCCAGAAGAACAGAGCCATCTTCTGTGCCAGGAACAATTGCACTCTTCGCGGTAGAGGAAAAACTGCAGCCAAGTAAAACAAACTGGGCAATAACACAGACCTTAATACAAAAACTCTCCCCTCAAACGACAAGTCCCTTAATGACCCTAATCCAAGTGCCTTGGAAACTTCAAATGGTGCACTTTTCTTTTGCCAGTTTTCTCCCTTCCTCGCTAAAAAACTTCACAATTCTCATCTTGACCCATAACCACTAATCAGTCCAACTATTAAAGACGTCTTTGAAAGTTTTCCATCCCTCAAACCTTTCTGAAAAGAGCCTCTTCAGTCTTTCATCCTTTAAAAGACTGACGTTCAATATGCAAACACCTTTGCCATATACTCTCACATTTTCTAAAGCTATCTCTGCCATTATAGCCACATGATCTGAGAAGAAACTTTGCTCAAGTGTGCATTGTGTACATTTCAAGTCATTGGATATAAAGACAAAATCAATCCTGGACCTTAGAGATAAATCTGGTCCATACCTGGTAAAAACAAAAAAAAAACGACTTCATCCCTACTCTCGTCTCCCCCATCCTGAGTCCTAGTTCTTCTCCCAGCCCCAGGGTTAGCTTGCAAAAAAGCATCTGTTAGATGAAAGTCACCTACAATATCTTTGACTGCATGACCGGTTATATCTATAGGATGCCTACTCCCTGTATCTTTACAATTCAAACCAGTGTTAAAATCTCCTGCCCAATTTAACTCCCTCTCGTCAAACTTGAACCTCTGCAAGCAATTTCAAAAAGATGTATTCATTAATCTTTGTCGGCAGGGGCATAGGTATTTAGTAAAGTAAAAGGAGTACCCTGAAAAAGTGCCTTTACCCATAGTGCTCTCCCTGGTTTGAGCACTGTAGATTCTCACCTTCCTGCTTGCCACCAAAATTTCTACTCCACTTGTCCGATTGCTGTCCTCACCTGACCAAAAAGGACCTTTCGCCCATGCTTGCTGCCACCAACATTAGTCTTTCCTGAAAGGAATGTGACATTCTTGTAGGCAAAAAACATCAACCACCTTCATTTCTCCTAAACAAAATAACACTTTATCCCTCCTTTCATCGCTGCATACTCCTCTGAGATTAATAGAAACTATTTTTAAAAACATTACAAAAACCAAGCCGAAGTGAAAAAAATGAGAAACTTTGTCCATGCTTACTTACTAGATGAAATAGAATCAACAACCATTAACATGTCATGCTCACTATTTACCTGTTCCTCCAGAAGGGCTAACTCCTTGAGATCTTGTTTCTCCCCTGCATCTTTTTGTTAGGTCACTATTCTGTGCTATTCCCGGCTTCCCTCTTTTTTCTGAACCACATTTGTTACTCTCCAGAAGATTTACCATCTTTCTTTTGTGATTGTGACACAACCTCTCCCTTTTCCAAGGAATTCTTCCTTATCCTCATGGTTCTTACACTTGCTGCCGCAGGTGGCAGTATTCTTTATTGTTAAGCAGTTTTAGGAATCAAAGACTGCTGGCTCTCCTATCCCTCATCTGTCAGTATCTTGTGCCCTATGTTTGGACCCTGCCTCCTGACCCTTACTACTCCTCATCTTACCCTTGGTGGCGGTGGTATCAGGAGATGTCTCCATGTCTTCTTCTGCAGATGTCACTTGTATTTTCTTCTTTTTCAATATTTCCTTCTCCTCCACCTCTTCTAGGCCCTTCCGTCTCTCTAGCTTCCGCTCCAACTTCAGTTTTTCTGCCACCAACTGCCCTTCAATCTCTGCAATATGCTTTTCAATTTGTGTCATACCCTCACTCTCCTTTTCTTTTTCTCCAACTCCCATCTCAAAATCTTGTTGGGCCTGTTGTTGTGGGAGAGACTCTCTTTCAGATTCATCCATGGAATCCTCCCCATCTGAGGAAAGCGGACTCAAGAATTTACCCTTCACTTTTGTTGCAGGGATTCTGCTTATGCACAGAACTATGCACAGGAAACCAGGACCTCAGTGAATTGTGGTGTACCAAAAACTCACCTCAGAACCCCTTATCCGACCAGCATCAGTGTCCCATTCGTTATCCGAGTTTATCTCGGCAGTCCCAATGTATAGACCACCCAGAACAAGCGACTTAGTGTATTCTCAGGAATGGTGGGAATCAGAAATATCTGTTCGTAATTATTCTCATATCAGTTCACAACAAGAGTAAACAGAGACATGGTAAAGTTTAAAGAGTTTATTTTATAAACCTCGTGTCCTAAGATGCAGTACTTTGGCTAACATAAGCAGACAAATGTTTAAAATCAAAACTATCCGCATAGTTACAATACCATAGAAAATGATAGGAGAAATCATAATAAAATGATAGTGGATTACAGCCACCTTCCTTTCGCTAGTAAACTAATATTATTATTAGACTAATAGAAGTTCTCTAGGCTTGAATGGGGAACCCCATACCGTAAAGATCAGCTTAGTGGAATCACATCACAGGATCAGGTATACTCTGCTCCTGGGAAAGCTCTTCTTCCGAATGTGTATAAAGCATGCAGCCTGCGATATTAAAAGCACTCGACTTTCAGGTATTTGCAGCTGCGTGCGTGTTATGGCTAAATAGTGGGCCGATCAACCTGAAGCCAACAACATGCACCGTCTAGCGACCCAGACTGTTTCTTTACACAATGTTCAGACCAAGGTCGCAGCTCACTGTTAGGGATGTGAAGAACAGACAGTTCTCATGTGAAGCAAAGGCGAGTAAGCATTTCTCAAATAATAACATGTAACTGCAGAGTCGTGTGCAAAAGCAGCAAAAGTGGCAAGATGGCTTTCTAACATCTAACGCGGTTGTGCTAACTTTGTAATGTACGCATATAAATAGCAGTCCTCACTACACTTTTCCTCCTACTTTTAAGCTTGTCTCTGGAACCTTTTCAGCTTCCTGATCTCCCCTGACACAACCTGAGGACAATTTTGCTAAAATAATGTCTTGCAAATTGTTTACTGTACCTTTGTCTGAATCCTTACAGGCTACACTACCTTGGAAACCACTTGCTCCTCCCCTCAATATCCTCTCGTTGGGGAATCTGACCTTCCTTTAGAACACCCTGTCCCTCCACCTCTTTTAGTATGCTCGTTTCCAAAAACCTGTGTTTTGTACCAAAACTTCAGCTTTTCTCTCATTCTCCTCTCATCATTTCTTCATTGACTACCGCGTCACTCATTTCCTTGCTCTGTGACTCGGCCCTTACATCACTAGTGCTAGAGTTTGTAAAAGTGCTCAGGGGATTTTTCAATTTGTTGGCTTAAGATGAAGGGCAATCTCGATAAAGGTGACCTTTTTTACCACACAAATTACACAGATGCCGCTCAACGCAGTCTTTGGCCATATGTCCTTCACTGCTACTGTAAGAACAGATTCGTTTTGTGCATTCACATTGGATATGATCCCTGGACCCGCACCTTCTACACAACTTTGGCTGACCTGCATAGAACAACAAAATCCTATTGGGGCCTAACATAAAGGACGGAGGTAAATGACTCCGGCCCCTTACCCCTAATTGATCTAATCTTAGTTGGACTGAGATTCTCCAGGACCCATTCCATATGCCAAAAATATCACACACTTTTTCCAAACCATGAACAGCTTCACAATTTCTTTTAAGCCACATTAAGATTTCATGTTCACTCACTGTTTCATTGTACACTTTAATAATTACAACCTTGGAACTCAGATTAGTTAAACCGTCAATGTTGAAAAAGCCATTTTGTTTTCCCTTTTTCATTTTCTAGCCTTGCCAAAACTGATTAAAGCATGCAGCAGATTGAAAGCTCGCATCCCATCCATTGCCAACTGGTAATGCTATCACGCAAAATAAGTGACTAGCAAAGTTTTCTGTAAAATTATTTGTACTTATTCAACTCCGGACATGTTTAATTTTTTCTCACCCAACATGAATTCCTGTTTGAAGGTGAAGCGCACGCAAAAGTGCCTTTGTATGCTCACTCTAGGACCTCCCTGCGACATTCTGAAACAGACTAAGGGAGCAGGCTTGAAGAGAAGGGGGAACGAAAGAGTTAAAGTTAGAACAAGAAAAGAGAGAGAAGATATTACAGCACGAGCTGGGAATTAGAATCTCTTCGGCCACCCAGCTGTGCTGTTGTCACACCAACGCTTCTCCGGTGTCCACGCAACTGTCACAAACGTTTTGCAGCTCTCCCTCCGCGCTTCCACCAGCATGGACTCCAGCCCCCAGTGCTGAGGCACCGAGAAACCAGAGCCCCCACCAGCAGGGCACAGAGGAGAGGAACGGAGTAAAGGGTCTCGGTCTCTGCGATGTGGCTACAGCTGCCTGAATGCCTTCACACCTGTCACTCTGCCATGGGAAAACTTGCACACTAGAGAGTAAATAAAGACACCACAAAACTGGCAATGCACAGAACACGAAATGCAATAAAAAAGAATTGCTTATGAGTTACCCTCCCCGCCTTGTCGCATCCCATCCAGAGAGCATCAGCCTTGCCCCAGTCAACCCACCAGGGTACGAAGGCCCTGCCTCATGAACAGGACAGGAGACTGAATGAAAAAACCCAAGAGATAAGGCACCTCGCTGCTGTTTGTTAGCAGTCTGGCTCCACACAAGCCAGGGAACGCAGGCCCAGCACTACAAGGCTGCAGGAATCTCGACCGGACCCTGACCAGACCAAGCACCGAGGCACTTAATCTTAGGCAAAAAACGGAGAAGCGATAGGCCGATAACCAGAATGGTGCCAGAATTAACGCCTCCCGAAACAATCTACCTGGCTGACCCGGGTCTTCCTTCATAACGTCACTTGTGGCCCTTTCGCCTCTTTCCCCACTCTTAGCAGGAGCTCAGCACGAAGGAGGCCCTGGCTTCAGGCTTTCTCCCGGCTCCCAGAGTCCTCCTTGGCTGTCGCATCATTAGGCGTCACTTAGCATACCCAGGTTGTCCTGTTTCTAGCATTTGCATGCCCTGCCCCTTCCTGTTTACTGCCTCAAGCCGGCTAGCCCGAAAACCTGGCAGCCGGGGGATGCTGGGAATGGAATGGAATGAAATGAAATGAAAGGTGCATTTATAAAGCGCATGGCTACCCGGAGACATCCCAGCGATGGGGGGAATCAGGCCAGGATGCCCTGGACAGCTTCCTGACGGGACGTGGCCAGCGCTTCGCCCTCGCCTGCCCAGGACACTGCTCCCCTGTAACCTAAGGCCTATAGATAAGGCTTGGCAGTTTGGGGAGGGGGGACGGGCGGGGCGGGCAAAGAAGGAAAAGGACTGTATTTTCCTTCTTTGCTCAGAGAAGCCAAGGACAGTGTCCACTTCTCTGCCTCCCTCTCTCTCTCTCTTTCTGTCTCTCTGTCTCTCTCTTTCTGTCTCTCTGTCTCTCTCTTTCTGTCTCTCTGTCTCTCTCTTTCTGTCTCTCTCTTTCTGTCTCTCTGTCTCTTTCTGTCTCTCTCTCTCTCTTTCTGTCTCTCTCTCTCTCTTTCTGTCTCTCTTTCTGTCTCTCTCTCTCTGTCTTTCTGTCTCTACCTCGATCCTGCTGACTTGCTGGAAAACTTTCTCCATTCGTTCACCAGTGAAATGGATCCAAAAACGAATGAAACTGTTGCTGGAAAAGCAGTCTCCTGCTGACATTTTTCTCTTTCAAAGTGCTGCGTCTGGATGGAGAAGGAAATAAAAATCTAAAAGTTCCAGAAAACGTGAAAAATACATAAATAAATAACGGGGGTTTGCGGCAGATGAATAAACTAAATAAAGCAAGACAGGGTGACCAGGGTGGTTTTATTCTCACGCAATCACAGTAGCGCCACTTTACAGGGTTTGGTAGTGAAGCGCTACTTTCGTTTTCTCATCTATCTTTCACCAGCATTGTTTTCCCCGGGTGGGGAAGTGCACCATTCTTGGAGGTACTGCAATACCAGGTTGATGCGTGGAGTGGACAGAGCAAGCTCCTATTCCATCTCCCTGTTCCAAAAATCAATTTAATATATGGTCCCCAGATAGAGGACGTATCAGATATTAAACTGATAAGAACAGATTTTTTGTTTTTGTTTTGAAAACCTTTATTATTATTAAAGGTACATATACAGAGTATTTACAAATAAAACGCTTCTTCCGGTTGCTGTGTTACAAAAGCAGGAGGCGTTTCATAATCATAAGCGCTTATATGTATAACAGGTTTTACAAGTGCCAATTCGTTTTGCACCCGGTGGCAGGGTATTATGATGACTTCGTCGTCCGGCGACCCACCGTTTACAGTCTGTGAGGTGCCACAGAGCTCTAGCCTGGGGTGTCCCACAGCGAGCATTATCAGTGTGGACCCACGTGGGTTTATATCACTGTCTCTAGGCGACCCACCTGTCCTAGGCGACCCACCTGTCCTTGTCTGAGAGATGCCACAGAGCTCAAGCCGGGGATGTCCCATAGCGAGCATCATCAATGTGAGAATAATTGTGTATATATTACTGCCCTCAGGTGACCCAACCTTTCCAGTCTGAAAAATGCCACAGAGCTCGAGCCTGGGTTGCGCCATAGCGAGCATCGTCAATGTGGACATACGTGTGCATTTTGTCCAGGCAAATGTTCCTGCAAGCGACGGGGTGCAGCGCCTTATGATTGAAAAGGAGGGCGTTGCGGGCTTCCCATAATGTTTCCTTACCACAGTTCAGGATACGCCATGCTGTTAAGAGGTACGGCTCCGGCAGGGTCCAGCCGTACAGCACCATTTCAAATGTCAATGATTGAATATGTGCAATGTTCCGGAGGAAGGGCATCGGCAAAGCCCAAAAGGCTCTGGCGTGTGCACATGTCCAAAACAGGTGGTAGACAATCTCTTCATGCGGGCAGGAGTCTCTGGGGCACTGACCAGTAGGCGCCAGCCGTCGGCGATGTTGGAAAGCTTTGACCAGCAAACAGGCGTGGGCGCGGAGCCAGGCAAGGTCTCGTAGGCTGCGATGGCCCACCAACTCCCAGACTGAAGACGACTGCCGCTCCGAAAAGGGACCCAGGAGGGCTGTTTGGTCCCGGTTCTCCAAGACCACTTTGAGCTGCTTTGCTTGGCGGCGGGCCCCCGGAGGCAAGGTTCTGAGGTCCAAAGTGTCCATGAATTTTAACAAAGCAGCATAATAAATTGGTACATTTTGCGCAAAGGGGGGGTAAGGTTGGTAGGCTTAAACAGTCCAACATGTCGGAAAGGAGCTCCCACATAATATTTAACATATGAGGCTGCATGTGAGGGTGAGACCATCTCGAGCCTAGTAACTGTGTGGCAAAACATCTTGGACATTAGGAAGGTGTGTACGTTAGTCATGCCCTTCCTACACTTCCGCCAATGTTTACAAACTTTCGTGCAGCCCAGCTTCTCCATTCGGGAACCCCACAGGAAAGTAAAAAGCAGTTTAGTACATTTGGCTAAGGTGGGTGTGGGCGGGGGGTAGATCATAGCAAGGCACAACATTAATGGCAGGAGCACAGCTTTTATGATCAGCACTTTGCCTTCTAGTGTGAGCGTGCGTGTGGACCACAGGGCGATCTTCTTCGCCATCTTCCCATATACCTCTTCCCAATTCTGTTGGATGGGCGCCTGTTCCGCGAACAGCACCCCTAGGAGTTTGATGGGGTCAGAGGTGACCGGTACCTGTAAAGCGGCTAGATTATCCCATGGCCCATTTTCAAACATATGCATTTATCAACATTTAAACGCAACCCAGAAACTTCTTGAAAGATGGAGGCCTGGGTGAGAGTCCTCTGGACGGATGATGCGTCTGTGCAGAGAATGGTGACATCATCCATGTATGCCACAAGCTTAGCCTGTGTGCCAGCTCCCCCGGCACGAAGACTCCGTGGATAATCTTGTCTTTCCTCAGGTGGCAGAGGAAAGGCTCCAACGCACAGACTAATAAAACAGGGGAGAGAGGGCACCCTTGGCGCACCCCAGACAGTATGGGGAACGGTTGTGTATGATACCCATTAATACTCACCACGCTATTTGCCGTGGCATACATAGTGCGTAACATGGAAAGTACCGCCTCGGACACTTTGAGGCGTTGTAATGCTGTAAAGAGGAAAGCATGAGACACCCTATCAAAAGCTTTCTGGAAGTCTAAGCTCAGAACCCCCAGAGACAGATGCCGTTCTGCATAGTAGTGTAGCACATCTCTAAGGGTGGTAGGACTGGCTACAATGGATCGCCCTTTCACAGCACATGTTTGGTCGGTATGCAGGATAAAACCTAGGACAGTGCGGAATCTGCGTGCCAATACCTTGGAGACCAATTTATAATCGGTGTTGAGTAGGGAGATAGGCCTCCAGTTCTGTAAGGAGGTCACTTCCCCTTTCTTGTAAAGTAGTACAATAATACCTGCGGAGAACTCTGACGTAAAGCTGTTAAGGGAAAAAGCAGAGGTTATCATTTCCATGAAGTCCCCACAAATGAGGCATAAAAAGTCTTATAGAACTCCCAGGGCAGACCATCAGGGCCTGGGCTTGAACTGGGAGGGGCTGTGCTTAGCGCTGCAAGAAACTCCTCTCCGGTGAAAGGACCTTCTAGGTACTCCTGTTGTTCCCTGCTGAGGCCTACATCTGCTGCCCTGCAGTATGAGTCGATATCTGCAAATAAAGGGGGTTTAGCAGGTGCAGCGTATAAGTCTTGGTAGAAAGCACAAGCAATGTTCTGACAGGCCGAAACCCCCTGTTGACTTACACCATCGGCATCTTGTAGGTTGGTAAGCAATGTGTGTGAGCTTCGGGCCTTCTTAAAAAAGAATGAAGTGCATTTCTCATCCTCCGTGAACTGTTTCACTTGTGACTGAAACATGATAGCTTTGCTTTTTTTCACCAACCATGCTGACATTTCTCGTTTAATAGCCCGCACATCCTCTACAACATTCTTCCCCGCCGCCCCCAATTGTTGCATCAATACCAAGTGGTTCTGCAGGGTGCGGAACTCTTTCCATTCCGCTTAGCGCAGCAAGAGTCCTTGTGTCTGAAAAAACAAACGTGTTTTTGTTTTTACCCACTTCCACCATTGGTAAAGGGAAGGAAATCGAGGTTTTAAAATAGACCATTTTGCATATTGTTTTCGGTACTTGGCCGTGATGGCAGGGTTGCGCAAAAGGTGGCTGCCAAGTTTCCAGCACCCCGGGCCCTTTTGCGGGCGTTGCAGGGTGTTAAAAGAAACGCGTAATAACTGGTGGTCTGAGAAGGGCACTGGCTCTAATAAGCAGAAGGTAGTTGTAAGAGCATTGGAAACAAAAACATAGTCCAGCCGGGACCGAACTGCCCCGTGATCGGCCTCCCAGGTGAAGCCTATGCCTGGAGGGAAGCAACTCCTAAATGTATCATACATGCTTAGATGGCCAACCAATTTAGTGAGTAAATGTGAGGTAGCGTCCAGCGTCCAGCGTGTAGCTAGCCGCCTGCCCTTGGCGGTCTTTGATATGAAGAATGCAGTTAAAATCACCCACTAGTAACAACGGGGTCGCACCTGTAAGAAAAGGTTTAATGAGGTTAAACAGCTCTATCCGTGCCTTTTTGTGTGGGGGGGTGTATACATTGCACACCCGCAGCGGTATACCATCCATTTGGAGGGAGAGCAGAACTGCCCGCCCAGGGTCTAGGACACGCTCCTCAATCACCTGCCAATGACGGTGCTGGAACAGGATTACTACGCCATCATTTTTGCCCGGACCCCAGGACCAGATCGATGGCCCAGCAGGCCAGAGAGCTTTCAATGAGTCGTAGCGGGGCTGGAAGGGTATATGGCATTCCTGTAAACAGCCTGCACATTTTTACAAAAATCTAGTACCATTGATCTCGTGAGAGTGGTGTTCATGCCCCTCACGTTACAGGAATCAATGGTGACTGCCATTAAAATTTAGAGAAGGAGAGCGATAGCCACAAATAATTTTGCGAGAGGAAAGTGACTGCACCTGCAAACACATTATCCTGCACATCTAAACCAGCATCAGGAGGGGACTGTAGGGCTTGTGTTAATAGTGCCTCTAGGTCCGGGGTGGCCTCCAGATCCGGGGGTTGGCTCTCCGGAGCGACACTCGTTTGAGGAAAATCTAAGAAACCCTCCTCGGAGTCCGAGAGGGAAGAGAGGGGCGCATACCTGTTCCCCCTTGGAGCTCCTGTCGAGGGAGGACACGCGCCTGCGCGTTTTGACAGAGGAGGCCCGAGCACTCGGGTGTTTCATTTCCCTACACTTGCGCTTGTGGGATGCGCACGTTTTCCAACCACTGTGCTCCATACTTGCACCATCGTTCTTTGGTACCACTCGCACTGGGTTCACAACCTTACTTGCCGCGGCCAATCGTATGTCATGCACCACCCGTTCGACCGCGCCATCCATACATTCCGTTGCGCTCTCTGCCACTACACCAGGACTGTTTGCGGCTGTAACGGGTATGTGGGTAGGACCAGGGTAGGGGGGGAAATCCGTTGCAGCAGATGCCAGCCCTGCAGCTGGAGGTGAGGGGTGAGGCCCCCCTGCACGGTCAGCCCTACGCACATCGCAATCTTTCTAAGCCGTGCCGCTTCTGCTTGTTCTGCCAATTCTTCCGCGCTGGGACCTGGCGCTACATCATCCTCCACATCACTCCATGCACCAGGGCATGAGTCAGGGGTTTCATCAACAGGCGCCTCCCCGCTCTCGGGGCCCTCAGGCTCTCTACCTCTCCATATCTCAATACCATCAACCACTCCTACCACCTCTGAATCGGAGGGACCTGTGCTAGGCTGGGCGGTTGTGGGGTCAGCCGGTGGCTCCTCCGAGCTCGGCGCTGGCGCTGTGTGTGGGGGATGGGGGGGGCTTTGGTCCTCCCGCCGCAGAGGCATAGGAGAACTTCTTCCTAGGACATACTCTGAAAAGGTGCTGCTCACTACCACATGAGTTGAATTTTTTTGGCACCGTGCATTCCTGCATTTTGTGATCCTGACTGCCGCAGTGCCTACAGGCCAGTCCGGAACACTGTTCTTTTGCGTGTCCGAACTGTTGGCACATTCTGCAGAAGAGCGGCTGACCAGAATAGACAAGGAAACCTTTATTTGCGCCCAGGGTGAAGGTCTGAGGGGGGTGTGCTAAGCCCCGTACACCATTGGGATCCTCCTTGAAGGTGACTAAATATTTTCACTTCCCATTCCAGATACCACACATGTTTTTAATCTTTTGCCCTCCTTTAACCGAGGCGCAGTACCTAGACAGGAAAATGTCAATAAAACGTTGATCTGTATAAGGATTATACATGTGCACAATTAAAACCACATCTTTTTGGGGCAAACAGAGGGGTGAACCTAAGCCCATCAAACACCTCTTGACCTCTGCGCTCCTCAACAAAGCGCAATACCTCCTTACAAACAGATTTGCTAGAAAAGGTTATATCAAATAGGCCCCTCTGGGAGAAATCCTGCACACATTCTATTGCGCGCTCAGAAATCGCGCATTCTTTTTTTAACACATCTTCAACCAAAAATAATACATTTTTTTTCCTTCCGGAATTCCTCCCTAATATCTATCCGAACTGAGTTTGGTATATAATCATTCATTTTGTGAACCCCCGCAAAAGTGGCCATGGTGGCCCGTAATGGCTTGGAGTCCCTTTTCTGGACCTGCTAGGCCTGTAAACACAGTAGTGAGGGATTACGATAATGCGAGTGCAAAGGCTCTGTCAGGAGGCGCGGCTAGGCGAGAGTACAGGCAGACGCCACTGCGCTGCTTGAGAGCGTGCCCCCTCCCTAACAAGAAATACGAGCAACACAGATCCCAGAGGAGAGAAAGGGGGCCGTGCCGGGGGAGCGTCTAGTTCACTGCTCCGGGGCCTGCCCCCCCTGGAAATGCGCCGGGAAAGTCAAAGAGCAAAGCGAAGGGAGCAGGGGCCTCCGTGAAGCTCGGCTTACCGCCGGAGGGAAGTGCAACACTGTATCCACTGGCTGTTGCCGGGAGCCATTGCTGAGCGCTCTGCGAGGCAGCAGGTGCTGTGGGGGATCTGCCCCCGCTCTCTCCTCACAATTCCTCTGAGGCCGGTCTCGCAGCTCACCAGGGCGACGATGTGGTCCCGATGTCCAGCCAGGTGTCAGGTGCAGCGATGGCAATGCCCAGACCCCTGGCCTCAGCCCCGAGGGCCTGGCAGGGGCTACACACGGGGTCCCAGATGTCTTCGCTCGTCTCCAAAGCTCCGTGGTTTTCCTCCGCGCTCGAACCTGCAAACCAGGTGTCCCCTAGCGTCCGGTATTTCAGCCTGGTCCCGGTCAAGCCAGGAGTCGCAGGCCCTGACCTTCAGCGTCAGGGGCACCCTACAGCAGCGATGATAACCTGTCCGCCCTACCCAGGGACGCATCCTTGCCCCGGTCAAGCCAGGGAGCGAAGGCCCAGCCCCTTAGGTCAGGCACAACAAGCAGTGACCTGGTCAGAAACACCTTCCCCCCCCCCCCCCCCCCCCCCCCCCCCAGTAGCGCAGCCTGGCTCCGGTCATGCCAGAGTGCGCAGGCCCAGCCGTTCAGAGATCAGGCGTCCCTCCTCAACCCTTAGCACGAACAAGCAAGGTAACTGATAAGAACAGATATATTTTTTTTTTTGTAAAAATATACTTTATTGATAAAATATGTTTTTGTTTTTTCATATACAGTTTAACCAATCCCATTCAGGGTGGTATACATTAAACATGACTAGGTGATGCACGCAGGCAAAAACCTATCAGTTTTCCCATCGAGATGTTGCATATTTTTCTAAAAAAGGGCTCATCATTTTTTCCCTTGCAATATAGGTGCATTCTTTGGTGTCACACTGTTCATGTTAAGGAGCTCTAGTGTTTCTAGTTGTCTAAAAATGTGTAGCTTTGTTTCGTCTGAGACTGCTGGCTTTGTATTTTTGTTCCTAAATCTTTTTAGGTTTTTGGCTATTGGTCTCCCTGAAAGTCTTTTTGTTCTTCCTGGTGCCTGTGTCTTTATTATGTTTTCTGATTCTGCCTCTGTGTCTATTTCTTCCTCCTCCTCCTCCATTTGTTCTGTTTGTGGCTCGGGGCCCCTTGGCTGGGTGATGTGTGTGCTCCCTGATTCTTGGGTGGTGGTGAAAATGCCTTCTTGACTATCTCTTTCTAAAATTTCTTCTTGTTTTTCTTGTTGGTTCTCATCTGTGTCTGTTATGTCTATTGTCGCGATTTCAATGTCTTCTAAATCGTGGTGTACTATGATGTTTGTGTTGGTTTGGTACTCCTTCTGTGTTTCTTGGATAGTTTGTGTTTGTGTTTGCGTGTCGTTTTCCTGTGTCTGTGGTGTTTTGTCTGTGTGTGTGGGTATGTGACTTGTTGTTCCAAGGTATCTGTTTTTTGTCTAGCTGTTTCCTTGCTTTCCCTTCTATCTCTGTCTGCCTCTTTTGGTTTTCCTGTCTCTGTTTTGTTACTCTGGTTTTCTTTTTTCCCTAAAGGTTCTGTTCTTTCTCTGCGTGGGCAGTTTCTATACAGGTGGTTATTCCCGCCGCATAGGTTGCATTTCTTGGGCGCGTTACATTCTGGGGCCAGGTGTCCCTTTCTCCCACAATTCCTACATATGTCTCCTGGGCACCATTCTTTACTGTGTCCAAATTGCAGGCATGCTCTACAGAAATTGGGCTGTCCCGGGTAGTAGAGGAAGCCCCTGTTTGGCCCTATTGTGAAGTTGAGGGGGGGGGGAAGGAGGGGGGGGGGATGTTTCGTTCCACCTATCCCTTCCTCATCTGCTTCTAGGATACACATAAATCTCCTTTTCCCATTCCATACTCCCCATTCATTTTTAACTTTGCTACCTCCTCTTACTGACTGGCAGTATCTTCGTAAGAAGTTTGCTATATCTGATGGGGATGCAAATGGGCTGTACATATGTACGGTGATTGGAATTTCTCTGGGTGTTGCCAAGGGTGTGATAGTGTACCCTTCTAATTCTGGATGGTCTTTATTGCAATTAAAAACAAAGAGAAACTTTTGGTAAATGTCCTCATTACAAAAGGTAATGTCAAAGTCCTCTAATTCTAAAGTCCTGCAGGCATTTAACTGCAGTCGGCTCTATTTCAAAAATGTCCTTTAAAACTTTGTCCATGAGGTGGGTGATGTTCCTCCTGTATTTGTCCTCTTCCTGTACTTCGAATCTCACGGAGTACTTGATTCCTGGGGGGGGCGTTTTGCTGGTGTTGCTGTTTCCACTTGGTGGGCCTCCTCCTCCTTAACGGCTCCCTCCCGCCGCCGATGCATAGCTTTTTGTTTCCATGGTGATTGGTGTGCCCCCTGGCCGAGCGCAATGCACGCCTGGGGGCTCACTTCCTTTTTCTCTCCCCTGTTTTGTATTTTAATCCTGCCTTGGATTTTAGCCTTAACAGATTTTTTGTTTTGAAAACCTTTATTATTATTATTAAAGGTACATATGCGGTGTTACAAAGGCAGCGGGAGTTTCAGAAAGGTCGGCATTCACATGTATAACCGATTTTATAAGTGCCAATCCATTTTGTACCCGGTGGCGGGGTATTATGGTGATGACTGCGTCATCCAGAGATCCATCCATCTCAGTCTGTGTGGCGCCACAGAGCTCTAGCCTGGGGTGTCCCATAGCGAGCATTACCAATATGGGCCTATGTGAGTTCATATCACTGTCTTTGGATGATCCATCTGGTCTTGCTGGAGCGACACCACAGAGCTCAAGCCTGGGGTGTCCCATAGCGAGCATCAACAATGTGAGCATATTTGGGTACATCTTGCCGTCCTCAGGTAACCCAACCTTTCCAGTCTGAGATGTGCCACAGAGCTCGAGCCTGGGATGCCCCATAGCGAGCATCATCAATGTGGACATAGGTATACATTTTGTCCATGCAAATGTTCCTGCAAGCGACAGGGTGCAGCGCTTTATGATTGAAGAGAAGGGCGTTGCGTGCTTCCCACAATGTTTCTTTGCCGCAGTTCAGGATGCGCCATGCTGTAAGGAGGTACGGCTCCGGCAGAGACCAGCCATACAGCACCATTTCAAAAGACAAAGACTGAATATGTGCAATGTTCTGGAGAAAAGGCTTTAACAAGGCCCAGAAGGCTCGGGCGTGTGCACATGCCCAAAACAGGTGGTAGACAGTCTCTTCATGTGGGCAGGAGTCCCTGGGGCACTGCCCAGAAGGTGCCAGCCTCCGGCGGTGCTGGAAAGCCTTTACCAGCAAACAGGCATGCGCACTGAGCCAGGCAAGGTCCCGTTGGCTATGGGCTAGGCTCCGATGGCCCACCAATTCCCAAACAGAGTAAGACTGCTGCTCCGAAAAGGGGCCCAGAAGGGCGGTTTGGTCCAGGTTCTCCAAGACCACCTTCAGCTGCTTCGCTTGGCGACAGGCCCCTGGGGGTAGGGTTTTAATGTCCAAAGTGTCCATGAAACGCAACAGAGCTGTATAATAAGCTGGTAAATTTTCTGCAAAGGGGGTGAGGTTGGTGGCCTTAAACAAACCAACATGCCGGAAAGGAGCCCCTACATAATATTTAGCATATGAGGCTGCATGTGAGGGTGTGACTATCTCAATTTATTATTTATTTAACTTCTAACGCGCACAGCTACCCACAGTGGGTTTCCCGGTGCTTGAGGAAAGAATGGCACGCTAAAATTACTATGCTGTCAATTGCTGCTGAAAGAGCCAAGTTTTAAGTCCCTTGCGAAAAAAAATGAAGTTGGTTTCTGTCTTTAGGGTCACAGGAAGAGCATTCCAGTACTTAGGACCCAAATAGGCGAAAGAACGTCCTCCCATTTTTGCCAGCCTGAATCTGGGGACGGAAAAATCGCCGTATGTAGATGATCTAAGAGTGCGACTAGGTTTGTAGGCCTGGATAAGGTCCTGAAGATATTTGGGGGCTGAGCCGTGTTTGATTTTAAAGACATGACACAGGGCTTTAAATTTAATTCTGTTTGGAATTTTGAGCCAGTGAAGATCACGAAGTGCTGTGGAAGCTGATGTTCTCCTAGGAATGTTGCAGAGCAGTCGGGCGGCAGCGTTCTGCACAACCTGAAGTTTTTTTAAGGTAGTTTGATCGGCTCCCAGATAAAGGACGTTACCATAGTCCAGGCGGGAAACAACCAATGCCTGGACAACCGTTCTTTGAGTGGAAGGAGGTAACATCCACAACATCTTCTGAAGCCATCTCAGGGTGGCAAAACAAATGGAGGTCACCTTAACAGCCTGCTGTCTCATTGTAAGTTTCTCATCAATGAGAAACCCAAGATTGCGAACCGCAGTTACCGGTTGCGGGGTGGGTCCCATGTCACAGGGCCAATGATGGGGACCCCAGAGATCCTTGTTCTTGCCTAGTATCACAACTTCGGTTTTGTCACCGTTAAGTTTCAAAAAGTTACTCTTCATCCATTTGGAAACATGGGTCAGACCTTCTTTCAAAGCAGAGATGTTGTTGCACTCTTTGTTAGAGAGAGAAAAAATGATCTGTGAGTCATCGGCGTAGGAGTACAGAGTAAGACCGGCTTCCTCTACAATAGTAGCTAGGGGTCTTACATAAATGTTAAACAATAAGGGGCTGAGTATCGAACCCTGGGGAACACCATACGCCGAAGGATAGGTTGTAGAGGAAGCAGAGGCAGAGAACACCTGGAAAGTGCGATCTTTTAAAAAAGAGGCTATCCAGCCGAGAGCTGCACCCTCTACTCCCAGGGACCGAAGAGTCGCGAGAAGGATGGAATGAGACACAGTGTCAAACGCCGCACTTAGACCGAGAAGGATCAAGGCTGATGTTTCTCCGCGATCGACACAGTGTTGCAGACTCTCGGTAACTCCTAGGAGTGTGGTTTCAGTCAAATGATGCGCTCTAAAGCCTGATTGGGACGGATGTAAAAAAACAGAGCTCTCCACAAGATGTGTCAGCTGAGTAATAATGTGCCTTTCCAGGATCTTTGATAGAATAGGGAGCAATAAAATAGGTCTGAAGTTGGACAAATTGGTAGTGTCCGCTCCGGCCTTTTTTAATAAAGGAATTATCATTGCATGCTTCCACTCCTGTGGAACATATGACTCAAGTAATGAAGAGTTGAGAAGTTGCATTAGCACCTGACGCGAACTAAGTTCAAGTAGTTTTAAAATCTTGGCAGATACCGGGTCTCGTGGGGAACCAGATTTAATGCTGTTTAGGCAATGGGAGAAAGAAGCATCATCGAAGGGTAACCAGTTTGCAAGTTTCGTCATAGTAAGGAGTGAAACATCAGGAATCAGGGTAGATTCTGGCAGAGAAGTATCATTTGATGTCAAAGGACTTAATGAGTTGTAGATACGCTCTACTTTAGATATAAACTAGTTTGCTACAGAATTGCATTGAGCCTCTTCCAGAGCGGGAGGAGCTGGTACCGTATCTGCTCGAGTAAGTTTCTTCACAACCGAGAAGAGCATGCAAGGACAATTTTGTGCATTGATGACTGTGATCGAAACATAGGCAGCTCTAGCCATTTTGCAATGATGATGGTAGTCCCTAAGGGCTTCCTTGTAGGCTGTTTTACGGGAAGCAGAGTAAGAACGTCTCCATCTCCTCTCAAACGTCTTACATCTAGATTTCATACGTTTTAGATCATCTGAAAACCAAGGTGCAGGCGGACGGTGGGATGAAGAGTTTTTGAATGTTAGGGGAAGAAGTTACTCAATGGTGGAATTCAGCCATTTGAATACTTCGGAGTTTAGTACAGATGTAGGTGTGTTAGTGTTAGGGAGAGTATTCGATAAACGAGCGTTAAAATCAGTGATATTGAGTTTATGCCAGCGACGTATAAGCATATCTTTTTTTTTTTTAGTGTTATGAGAATCTGTCTGAGATAAGGCAAAGTGTACAGCATAATGATGCGACCATTCTAAAGGACGGGCAGGAGGAGAACATTCAAAAGGAAGATTTGAAAGGACGGGGTCCAGTAAGTGCCCAGCAAAATGTGTAGGCCCAGAATTACGTAATAGGATATTTAGGGCTTCCAATTCGGATAAAAATAATTTGCTGACATTACATTGACCATCTTCTAGATGGAGATTCAGGTCGCCAAGAATGGAAAAATTGGCAGCTTTCAGAGAAAGAGGGGCCAACGTGTCTGCAAAGGAAGTTATCCAGGTGTTAGCATTGCCGGGGGGATGATAGATCAGGAGACCAGACAGGGTGAGCTGAGGGCTAATAGCAAGCTTAAAAAGTCCGGCTTCACAACCAAACATGGGAAAAACATCAAAAGTACATGAGTAATTTGACTTGAAAATTATCGCAATGCCACCTCCTGTGCCAGTGTCCCTGTCTATTTTTACCAATTTATAGCCGTCAGGAATCGCTATGGCAATATCAGGCCCTGTACTAGCCTGAATCCAGGTTTCCGTGAGGAACATGGCATCCGGATTTTCGTCTACTATAAAGTCATGGATGTTAATCTCATGCTTTGGAAGGGATCTACAGTTCACACTCAAATTTCAGTATTGAGAGGGAGGAGGAAGTTTTTGCCGTTCGTGTTCTACCCCTCGGTTTACCCCGTTTATAATTAACTTTCAGTTGGTTGCACCTTGACATTCGGCCCATGGTGAAGCCGCAGTGGGTGCATTTAAAGTTATGACCTGGCAACACACATGTATTGCACTGTGCGGGGGGGGTGGTGATTGAGTCGCTTTAACTCCTCACCTGTGTAGGTGTAAGTAGTGCCATGAGGAACGTGGAGTGCTGGAAGCGGAACCCGGTCCATTGTCCCTAGGCCCGTCCTGGCATGGACGGGCTAGACGGGCCTGACTCTGGCGCGACTCCGGCGCGAGTCAGGCGCGCCCGCTGTGCGCGTTCGCTGCGCGAAGACATGAACGTCCCTTTTTATGCGGGCCGGCTCCCCCTGGCACAAAGACTCCGTGGATAATCTTGTCCTTACTCAGATGCCAGAGGAAGGGCTCCAAGGCACAAACGAATAAGGTGGGAGACAGTGGGCATCCTTGGCGGACCCCAGACAGTATGGGGAATGGTTGTGTATGGTGCCCATTAATGCTCACCACACTATTCGCTGTGGCGTACATAGTGCGTAACATGGATAGTACCGCTTCGGGTACCTTGAGGCGCTGTAGAGCTGCAAAGAGAAAAGCGTGAGACACTCTATCAAAGGTTTTCTGGAAATCTAAGCTCAGGACACCCAGTGACAGGTGTCGCTCTGCATAGTAATGTATCACATCTCTGAGGGTGGTCAGGCTATCCACAGTGGACCGCCCTGTCACAGCACATGTTTGGTCGCCATGCAGAATAAAGCCTAGGATAGTGCGGAATCTGCGTGCTAATACCTTGGAGACTAATTTATAGTCTGTGTTAAGTAGAGAGATAGGCCTCCAGTTCTGCAAGGAGGTCACATCCCCTTTCTTGTAAAGCAGCACAATGATGCCTGTGGAGAACTCTGATGTAAAGCTGTTCAGGGAAAAGGCAGAGGTTATCATGTTCATAAAATCGCCACAGAGAAGGTCCCAAAAAGTTTTATAGAATTCCCAAGGCAGACCATCAGGGCCTGGACTAGACCCGGGAGGTGCTGTGCTTAATGCTGCAAGGAATTCTTCACCCGTGAAAGGACTTTCCAGGTATTCCTGTTCTTCCCTGTTGAGGCCCACATCTGCTGTCTTGCAATATGAGTCCATACCTGAAAGTGAAGGGAGGCTAACAGGTGCAGCATACAAGTCTTGGTAGAAAGCACGAGCAATGTTCTGACATGCTGAGACCCCATGTTGACTTACACCATCGGCGTCTTGGAGGGTGGTAAGCAATGTGTGTGAGCTTTGTGCCTTCTTAAAAAAGAAGGAGGTACACTTCTCATCTTCCTTGAAATGTTTCACTTGTGATTGAAACATATATAGCTTTACTTTTATTTGCCAACCATGCGGACATTTCTCGCTTGATGGCGCGCACATCTTCCACCACATTCTTCCCCGCCGCCCCCAATTGTTGAACCAACACCAGGTGATTCTGCAGGGTGCGAAATTCCTTCCATTCCGCTTGGCGCAACAAGCGCCCTTGTGTCTGGAAAAACAACCTTGTTCTTGTTTTTACCCACTTCCACCATTGGTAGAGGGAAGGGAAGCGGGACTTTAATGCAGACCATTTAGTGTATTGTTTTCGATACTTGGCAGTGATGGCAGGGTTACGCAAAAGGTGGGTGCCAAGTTTCCAGGCCCCCGGGCCCCCGGGCCCTTTTGCGGGTGTTCCAGGGTATTTACAGTAACACATAACAACTGATGGTCTGAAAAGGGCACCGACTCCAGTGAGCAGGAAGGAGTTTCAAGCACTTTGGAAGCAAAAACATAGTCCAGCCGTGACCTGACTGCCCCGTGATCTGCCTCCCAGGTAAAACCTGTGCCTGGTGGGAAGCAGTGCCTATAGGTATCATACATACTTAGGTCTTTCACCATTTTTGTAAGAAGATGAGAAGTGCTGTCTAAAGTATAGCTAGACGCCAGCCCTTGCCGGTCTTTAGTGTGCAATATGCAGTTGAAGTCTCCTACCAGGAGTAAGGGGGTGGCACCTGTAAGGAAAGGCTTTATTAGGTTAAACAGTTCTGCTCGGGCCTGTTTGTGTGGGGATGCATACACATTGCATACCCGGAGTGGTATACCATCCATCAAAAGGGAGAGCAAAATCGCTCGCCCAGGGTCCAGTACTCGCTCTTCGGTTATCTGCCAATGTCCGCGCTGGAATAGCACCGCTACTCCATCACTTTTTCCAGGGCCTCCAGACCAGACTGATGGGCCCGCGGGCCAGAGAGCTTGTAGCGATGTGTAGCGGGGCTGGAAGGGTATGTGACATTCGTGCAAACAAAGAATATCCGCCTGCACCTTTTTACAATAATCAAGCACCATTGCTCTCGTGAGAGTTGTACTCATGCCCCGCACATTGCTGGAAGCAATAGTAACTGCCATTAGGATATAAGTAAAGAGAATAACAACCATGATTACTACTGAGGAGGGGTCACCTCTGATCCTGCCAGCGTGCCGGCCTGCAACACGAGGCCATCCTCCGAAGGGGGTTGCAAAACTTGTGTGAGTAGTGCTTCCAGATCCGGGGTGGCTGCTAGATCCGGGGTCTGGCTACAGGAGGGTACAATCTCCTGTGCTACATCTAAATCTAGATCTAGGAAACCCTCCTCGGAGTCCGAGAGGGAAGAAAGGGGCACATATCTGTTCCCCCCTGGAGCTCCTGTCAAGGGAGGATACACGCCTGCGCGTTTTAACAGAGGAGGCCCGAGTATTCGGGTTTTTCATGTCTCTGCACTTGCGTTTGTTGGATGCGCACATTTTCCAACCACTATGTTCCATACTTGTACCGTCTTCTTTCCTTACCACTCGTACTGGGGGCACATCTTTGCTCGCCACAGTCAGTCGCATGTCGCGCACCACTCGTTCAACAGCGCCATCCACACCTTCCGTTACGCTCTCTGCCACCACACCAGGACTGCTTGCATCTGGGACTGGCACTTGAGAAGTACCAGGGTAGGGAGGGAAATTCATTGCAGCAGATGTTGTCCCCGCGGCTGGAGGGGAGGGGTGGAGTTTCTCTGTACGGGCAGCCCTACGCGCCATTGCAACCTTTCGGAGATGCGCTGCTTCTGCCTGGTTTGCTAACTCTTCCGCTCTGGGGCCTGGCTTTACCTCATCCTCCACATTATCCCATGTGCCAAGACGTGATTCAGGGGTTTCCTCAACAGGTGCCATTTCACTCTCAGGGTCATCAAGCCCTCTACCCCTGCGTATCTCAATACCATCCACCACACCCACCACCTCTGGTTCTGGAGGGTCTGTCCTAGACTGGGATGTTGCGGGGTCAGCTGGTGCTGCTTCTGAGCTCGGCGCTGGCGCTGAGTGCGAGGGGGTTTGGCTAGGGCCACCTGCTGCCGAGGCGTAGGAGAACTTTTTCCTAGGGCACACTCTAATTAAATGCTGTTCACTGCCACATAGGTTACACTTTTTTGTTATTGTGCACTCCTGCGCTTTGTGCTCTAGACTTCCACAGTTGCGGCAGGCCTGCCCGGAACACTGTTCTTTTGCGTGTCCGAACTGGTGACACATTCTGCAGAAGAGCGGTTGCCCTGAATACACTAAAAAAACCTTTGTTAGCACCCAGGGTGAAAGTCTGGGGGGGGGATGTGCCAAGCCCCGTACCCCATTTGGATCTTCTTTAAAGGTGACTAAATATTTTCGTTTTCCGTTCCAGATGCCGCATATTTTCTTAATCTTTTGTCCTCCTTTAATTGAGGCGCAGTACCTAGACAGGAAAATGTCAATAAACCGTGGGTCTGTATAAGGGTTGTACATGTGAACTATTAGTAACACATCTTTAGGAGCAAACAGGGGGGAGAACCTAATCCCATCAAACACCCTTTGACCCCTGCGCTCCTCTGCAATGCGCAAAACCTCTTTACAAACAGATTCGCTGGAGAAAGTAACATCAAACAGGCCCCTCTGGGAAAAATCCTGCACACATTCTATTGCCCGTTCAGAAATTGCACATTCCTTTTTAAGCACTTCATCCACCAAAAAAACTAAAAAATGTTCCTTCCGGAAATCTTCATTAATGTCTATCCTCACTGTGTTTGGAATATAATCATTTCTATTTGCCCCCGCTGTTGTGGAGAAAGTGGCCATAGTGCCACAAAATGTCTAGGCGCTTGTCCTCAGGGCCCGCTAGGCCCGTAATTAAACAAGGGAGGGGAAACGATAATGGAAATATAAAGGCAAAGTCTCAAGCAGGAGGCGCGGCCAGGCAAAAGCAGAGGCAGCTGCCACTGCGCCTGCACGAGGTCGCGCCCCCCTTCCCAGCCAGAAATGAAGGAGGAATAGAGCAAAGTCTGGAGAGAGAGGGGGCCGTGGCCGGGGGAGCGTCTATTTCTCTGCTCCGGGCCTCGCCTCCCCTCCCCGGGAATGCACCGGTGCAGTCAGGTTCAGTAAAGCGCCCTGGGATATGGGGCCTCCTCGGAGCAGCTGGCTTACCTCCGGGAAGAAAGGTTGCAACAATGTTTCCAAGGCGCCCGCCGGGAGTCTATGTCAGGCGCTTCGCAAAGGCGACAGGGGCTGCGGGGGATCTGCCCCCGCTCTCTCCTCACAATTCCTTCGGTGCAGGCGAACAGCTTCACCAGGGGAACGGCGGGGACCTGCTGACCAGCCGGGCAGCAGGTGCAGAGATGGTGCAGCCCAAATCCCTGGCCATAGGCCCGGGCCCTGGCAGGGGCTGCGCAGGGGGTTCCTGATGCCTCCAGTCGTCGTCCAATCTCCGTGGCGTTTTTCCCGTTCGGAAGTCGGGAACTCAGATACCCCTTGGCCTTAGGAAATGCAGCCTGGTCCCGGTCAAGCCAGGTGCCGCAGGCCTGGTCCTTCAGCCTCAGGGGAGTCCGACAGCAGCAGTGGTGGCATGTCCTCCTTTCCCAGGGACGCAGCCTTGCCCCAGTCAAGCCAGGGAGCGAAGGCCCAGTCCCAGAGGTCAGGCATGGCAAGCGGTGACCTGGTCAGTAACACCTTCTCCCTTAGTGACATCCCAGAGTACGCAGGCCCAGCCCTTCAGGGTTCAGGTGTCCCCTCCCAACCTTTAGCAGAAGCAAGCTGGTAACTGATAAGAACAGATTTTGTTTTGAAAACCTTTATTTATGTTAAAGGCACACATACAGGTTATTGATCATTGTTTACAGAAAATCCATACGTCACTTGTTGTTACAAGGAGAATGAGGGGACTTTCCTTCAATAAATTTGCGTACATCAGGCTTAAAGGTACAGAGGAGGGTAATGCTATATGTAACAGAACAGGGTTGTACAAGTGCCAATCCGGGCTCAGCCCGGTGGCGGGGGTGTACACCGCCAACTGCTGGTGTCTCATCTTCTCCCAATCGAGATGCGCCATAGAGCTCAAGCCTATTGCGAGCATTATCAATGTGGGCTTACAGATAGAGTTGCTCTTGGTGGGGCAGTAGGCTGCCATCTTCCGGAGACGCATCAATCTAGTCCAGGAGGTGCCACCGAGCTCGAGCCAGGGGGAACCCCTAGCGAGCATCAACAATGTGGACACACACGTACCTACAAAGTTTGTCCAGGTGAAGATTTTTGCTGTCAGCTTTATGTGACCCAGCCTTTCCAGTCCGTGAAATGCCACAGAGTTCGAGCCTGGGGAACCCCATAGCGAGCATCATCAATGTGGACATGTGTGCATTTTGTCCAGGCAAATGTTCCTGCATGCAACAGGGTGCAGAGTCTTGTGGGTGAAGAGGAGCGCGTTGCGGGCCTCCCATAGCTTTTCTTTCCCACAGTTCAGAATGCGCCATGCTGTTAAGAGGTATGGGTCTGGTAGCGACCACCCATACAAAACCATCTCAAAAGTCAGAGTTCCAATGTGAGCAATGTTCTGGATGAAGGGCATCATCAGGGCCCAGAAGGCACGGGCATGCGCACATGACCAGAACAGGTGGTAGACGGTCTCAGCATGCAGGCAGGGGTCTCTGGGGCACCGATCCGTAGGGGCCAGTCGCCTGCGATGCTGGAAGGACTTGACCGGCAGACAGGCGTGGGCGCTGAACCAGGCGAGGTCTCGTTGGCTGTGGGACAGACTGCGGTGGCCCACCAGTTCCCAGACTGAAGAAGACTGCTGCTCCGAGAAGGGACCCAGGAGAGTGGGCTGGTCCCGGTCCTCCAAGACTCCTTTGAGTTGTTTCGCATGGCGGCAGGCCGCAGGAGGCAATGTAGCAACATTCAGAGTGTCCATAAAGTTCAACAAAGCTGTATAATAAATCGGTACATTTTGTGCAAAGGGGGTAAGGTTGGTGGGTTTAAACAAACCAATGTGTCTGAAAGGGGATCCCACATAATACTTAATATAATAAGCTGCATGTGAAGGTATGACTGTTTCAAGCCTATTGACTGTGTGGCAGAAGACTTTAGACATTAGAAAAATGTACACGTTGGGCATGCCCTTCCCAACCTTTCTCCAGTGTTTACATACTTTCATTCGGCTCAGCTTTTCCATTCTCGAACCCCACAGAAAAGTAAAAAAACAGTTTATTACATTTGGCCAAGGTGGCCGTGGGTGGGGGGTATATCATGGCAAGGTACAACATTAAGGGCAAAAGTACAGCTTTTATGATCAACACTTTGCCTTCTAGGGTAAGTGTGCGTGCGGACCACATGTTAACCTTTTTCACCATTTTACCATATATCTCATCCCTGTTCTGCTGGATTGGAGCCTGTTCTGCAAACATTACCCCTAGGAGTTTGATGGGTGCAGTGGTGACTGGCACCTGTAAAGCAGCTAATGTATCCCATCGGCCCATTTTCAGGCAAACACATTTGTCGACATTCAGTCGCAAACCAGAAACGTCTTGAAAGATTGATGCTTGAGTGAGGGAGCGTCGGACAGATGACGCATCTGTACAGAGAATGGTGACGTCATCCATGTACGCCACCAGCTTAGCTTGTGGGCCAGCTCCGCCCGGCACAAAGACCCCATGGAGGATCTTGTCTTTCCTCAGGTGGCAGAGGAAAGGTTCCAGTGCACAAACGAAGAGTGCAGGCGACAAGGGGCACCCCTGTCGCACCCCAGACAGGATGGGGAACGGCTGGGTGTGGTAGCCATTGATACTCACCACGCTATTTGCTGTGGCATACAAGGTGTGGAGCATGGACAATACAGTCTTGGGTATTTTGAGGCGCTGCAGGGCTGCAAAAAGAAAATCATGTGACACCCTGTTGAAAGCCTTCTGGAAGTCGAGGCTTAAGACTCCCAGGGACAGGTGCCTCTCGGCATAGTATTGCATCACATCTCGAAAGGGTGGTGAGACTGTCTACAATGGAGCGCCCTTTTACAGCGCAGGTTTGGTCGGTGTGCAGAATAGAACCTAAGACAGTGCGAAATCGGCGAGCCAGTACTTTGGAGACCAGTTTGTAATCTGTGTTAAGAAGGGAGATAGGCCTCCAGTTTTGCAAAGAGGTCACCTCTCCTTTTTTATAGAGCAATACAATAATACCTGCGGAAAACTCAGAGGTAAAGCTGTTCAATGCAAAGGAAGAGGTTACCATTTCCATAAAGTCCCCGCAGAGGAGGTCCCAGAAAGTTTTATAATACTCCCAGGGCAAACCATCCGGTCCTGGGCTAGAGCCAGGTGGTGCTGTGCTTAGTGCTGCAAGGAATTCTTCACCCGTGAGGGGGTTTTCTAGGAACGCCTGATGTTCTCTATTGAGGCCGATATCTGCAGCTTTGCAGTACGAGGTGATATCTGCAAGTAAAGGGGGGGTTAGTGGGTGCAGCATACAACTGTTGATAAAAGGCATGCGCAATTTCCTGACAAGCAGTAACTCCATAGCGGCTCACCCCATCTGCATCCTGTAGGGTAGTGAGCAATGTGTGTGAACCCTGGGCTTTCTGAAAAAAGAAGGACGTACATTTTTCATCTTCCGTGAATTGCTTCACTCGCGATTGGAACATAATAGTTTTACTTTTGTGCGTCAGCCAGGCTGACATGTCTCTTTTTATGGCACGCACATCCTCCACAACATCTTTTCCCGCCGCCCCCAATTGTTGTACTAACACCAAGTGGTTCTGCAGGGCGCGGAACTCCTTCCATTCTGCTTGACGCAGTAGTTTACCTTGCACCTGAAAAAATAAACGTGTTTTTGTTTTCACCCATTTCCACCACTGGTACCGAGTAGGAAAGCGTGTTTTAAGAGCAGCCCATTTAAAATACTGTTTGCGGTACTTGACAGTAATAGTCGGAATCCGCAAAAGATGGCTGCCTAGTTTCCATGACCCCGGGCCCCTTTGCGGGCGTTGCAGGGTGTTGACACAAACACGCAGCAGTTGGTGGTCAGAGAAAGGCACCGGCTCTAGAGAGCAGGAGGTGGTTGTGAGGGCCTTGGAGGCAAAAACGTAGTCTAACCGGGATCTCACTTTACCATGATCAGCCTCCCAGGTGAAGCCCGTGCCTGGTGGGAAGCAGTGTCTATAGGTATCATACATACTCAGGTCTTTCGCCATTTTTGCGAGCAGGTGCGAAGTATTATCCAGCGTGTAGCTAGATGCTAGTCCTTGGCGGTCTTTTGGATGCAGAATGCAGTTAAAGTCACCCACTAACAGTAACTGGGTCACACCTGTAAGAAAAGGCTTAATAAGATTAAACAATTCTGCCCGCGCTTGCTTGTGCGGGGAGGCGTATACATTGCATACCCGTATTGGTATACCATCCATCAACAGTGAGAGCAAGACTGCCCGCCCGGGGTCCAGTACTCGCTCATCAAGTATTTGCCAGTGTCTATGCTGAAATAATATTGCCACTCCGTCATTCTTCCCGGGGCCGCCAGACCAGACCGATGGGCCAGAAGGCCAGAGGGCTTGCAGCGAAGCATAGCGGGGTTGGAAGGGGATATGGCACTCCTGTAAACAAATTACATCAGCCTGTACATTTTTACAATAATCAAGTACCATTGAGCTCGTGAGGGTGGTGTTCATGCCCCGCACGTTGCAGGAAGCAATGGTGACTGCCATTAAAGTACAGAGTAAGAGAAAAACAGCCATTACTAATTCTGTGAGAGAAAAGTAACTGCCTCTTCTAGCCCATTATCTTGCATTTCCAACCCAGCATCAGAGGATGATTGGAGGGCCTGTGTCAGTAATGCCTCCAGGTCCGGGGTGGGCTCCAAATCCGGAGTCTGGCTCTCCGGGGCTACATTTGCTTTTGGAAAATCTAAGAAACCCTCCTCGGAGTCAGAGAGGGAAGAAAGGGGGGCATACCTGTTCCCCTTAGAGCCTCTGTCAAGGGAGGATACACGCCTTCGCGTTTTGACAGAGGAGGATTGGGCACTTGGGTGCTTCATTTCCCTACACTTGCGCTTGTGGGTTGCACACTTCTTCCAACCACTGTGCTCCATACTTGAATCATCGTCCTTTGCCCCCATGTGCACGGGGGCCACCACCTTGCTTTCTGCAGCCAATCTCATATCCTGTACCGCTCGCTTGACCGCACCGTCTATACATTCAGTTACACACTCAGCCACCACACCAGGGGTTTGTGCCACAGGGATGTGGGACGGCCCAGGGTAAGGGGGGGAAGTTTGCCGCATCAGAGGGCAGCCTCGTGGCGGGGGGAGCCCTCCCTACACGGGCGGCTCTACGCGCCATCGCGCTCTTCCTAAGGCGCGCTGCATCTGCTTGTTCCGCCAACTCCTCCGCGCTGGGACCTGACACCACATCATCCTCCGCATCACTCCATGCACCAAGGCGTGATTCAGGGGTTTCGTCAACTGGTGCTTCCCCATCCTCTAGGCCTTCAGGCTCTCTACCTCTCCGGATCTCAATGCCATCAACTATTCCCAACACTTCTGAGTCAGAGGGACCTGTGCTAGGCTGGGAAACTGTGGGGTTAGCTGGTGGTTCCTCTGAGCTCGCAGCCGGCGCTGCATGCGGGGGGGGTTTTGGTCCTCCCGCTGCGGAGGCGTAGGAGAAGTGCTTCCTAGGGCACGTTCTAAAAAGGTGCTGCTCACTACCACATAAGTTGCACTTTTTTGGAACCATACATTCCTGCATCGTGTGATCCTGACTGCCGCAGTTCCTACAGGCCTGCCCGGAACACTGTTCTTTTGCGTGTTCGAATTGCTGGCACATTCTGCAGTAGAGTGGCTTCCCAGAGTAGACTAGAAAACCTTTATTTGCCCCCAAGGTGAAGGTCTGGGGAGGATGTGCCACACCTCGGACCCCGTGTGGGTCCTCTTTAAAAGTGACCAGGTATTTCCGCTTGCCATTCCAAATACCACACATGTTTTTAATCTTTTGTCCCCCCCCCCGGACTGTGGCACAATACCTGGACAAAAAGACTTCAATAAAGCGGGGGTCGGTGTAGGGGTTGTACATATGAACAATGAGCACCACATCTTTTGGGGCAAAAAGGGGGGTGAAATTAAGCCCTTCAAAGACTTCCTGGCCTCTGCGCTCGTTGGCAATGCGCAGGATTTCTTTACAGATAGAATCACTTGAAAAGGTTATATCAAACAAGCCTCTCTGAGAGAAGTCTTGGACACATTCAATGGCACGTTCGGAAATCATGCATTCCTTTTTTAAAACTTCCTCAACTAGAAACAGAACATTTTTTTTCTTTGCGACATTCTTCAGTGATATTAATCCTGACTGTGTTAGGTATACAATCATTCCCATTAGCCCCCGCTGCTGTGGAAAAAGTGGCCATAGTGCCACGAGATGTCTGGGGTCTCTTCTAGGGGCCCGCTAGGCCCGTAATTATGAAAGTTAGTCAATACGATAATGGGAATGCACAGGCACAGTCTTTAACAGGAGGCGCGGCCAGGCAGGAACCAAGGCAGCCGCCACTGCGCCTGCTCGAGGTCGCGCCCTCCCCTCAGCCCGGAAAGTTAAGGTAGAGAGCAACAATGGAGAGGAGGGGGCCGTGGCCAGGGGAGCTTCCAATTCCTCGCTCCGGGCCTCGCCTCCCCATCCCCCCCCGGGAATGCTCCGGTACAGTCAAGTTCAAAAGACAGAAGGCCCTAGGACAGGGGGGCCTCCGTGGAGCAGCTGGCTTACCTCCTGGAGAAAACGCAACAATGTTTCAACCGGCTCCTTCCAGGAACCTTTGCCGGGCGCTTCGTGAAGGCAGCAGGTGCTGCGGGGGATCAGCCCCCGCTCTCTCCTCTTGCTGTGTCAGATGCGTGCAGCTTGCTGTGTCAGATGCGTGCAGCTCTCTCTTCGCGCTTCTGGTGCTGCGGACCCAGGCCACTTCGGAGCGATGATAGAAAGGTCTTGATGACCAGCCGGCCGTCAGGTGTGGTGATGCATGGGTCCAGGCTCCCACCCGCAGCCCCGAGGGCACAGCAGGGGCCGCCCAGTAGGGCATGGGTGTCTTCTTCCTCCCAAAGGACTCCGCAGATCTTCGAGGTCTTGGAATCGTGGGCAAGGTGACCCTTCGTCTCAGGGCTTGCAGCCTGGTCCCGGTCAAGCCAGGTACCTCAGGCCCGGCCCTTCAACTGCAGGAGCACCCTTCAAACGCGACGCTAGCCAGTTCGCCGTCCCCAGAGGCGCAGCCTTGCCCCGGTCAAGCCAGGGAGCGAAGGCCCAGCCCCTTAGGTCCAGCAAAACAAGCAATGACCTGGGTCAGAGTACCGTCCCCCCCTAGTAGCGCAGCCTGGCTCCGGACATGCCAGAGTACGCAGGCCCAGCCTTTCAGGGTTCAGGCGTCTCCTCCCAACCTTCAAGCAGGAACAAGCTGTAAACTGACAAGAACAGATTTTTTTGTTTTGAAAACCTTTATTAATGTTAAAGGCACACACATACAGGTTATTGGTCACAGGTTACAGAATAGTCGTGCACTGTTTGTATTTACAAGAAGCAGGAGGGGGTCAGCCCTCAAAACATTATCGTTAATATGCAACAGAGTTAGGGTGACAGAAGGAAGCCATACAATATGCCAGACCAATCTTTGCTTGGTGGTGGGGTCATAGTCCACCCACTGTCGGAATCGCGTCGTCCTCCAGTCGAGTAGCGCCACAGAGCTCAAGCCTATTGCGAGCATCGCCAATGTGGGCTCTCGTAGAGAGTTCATTGCAGCGAGGCTGCCGGTTACCATTGTTCGATGTTGCATCTTGCCAGACCGGGGAGTGCCACAGAGCTCAAGCCTGGGGCTACCCATAGCGAGCATCAACAATGTGGACACACAAGCACGTACAAAGTTCATCTGGTCGAAGAAGTTCCTTGCCATCTTTAGGTGACCCAGCCTTTCCAGTCCATGAAGTGCCACAAGGCACGAGCTTGGGGGGTCCCATAGCGCGCACCATCTATGTGCACATACGTGTGCATTTTGTCCATGCAAATGTTCCTGCATGCCACAGGGTGCAGTGTCTTGTGATTAAAGAGGAGCGCATTGCGGGCCTCCCAGAGTGTCTCTTTACCACAGTTCAGGATGCGCCATGCCGTCAGAAGGTATGGTTCTGGCAAAGCCCACCCATACAGCACCATTTCAAAAGTCAAGGTGGGGATGTGGGCAATGTTCTGCAGGAAAGGCAGCATGAGGGCCCAAAAGGCTCGGGCGTGGGTGCATGTCCAAAACAGGTGGTAGATGGGCTCTGCATGGAGGCAGGCGTCCCTGGGGCACTGTTCAGATGGGGCCAGACCCCTGCGGTGCTGGAAAGCCTTTACTGGAAGACAGGCGTGTACGCTGAGCCAGGCAAGGTCCCGCTGGCTGTGAGACAAACTGCGGTGACCCACCAGCTCCCAGACGGAAGAAGACTGCTGCTCTGAGAAAGGGCCCAAAAGAGTGACTGGTTCCAGATTTTCCAAAACAGGTTTGAGTTGTTTCGCACGGCGACAGGCCGCGGGTGGAATCTTTGCAAAGTCCAAAGTGTCCAGAAATTTCAACAGTGCATTATAATAAGTGGGAACATTTTGTGCACATGGGGTAAGGTTGGTGGGAATATATAAACCAACATGCCTGAAATGTGCCCCCACATAGTATTTGACAAAAGAAGCCGCATGGGACTGTGCCGTCATGTCGAGCCTGGTGACAGTGTGACAGAGGACTTTGGAAAGCAGAAAAATATATACATTAGGCATACCCTTCCCGCCCTTCTTCCAAGTTTTACATACTTTTATTCCGCTCAGTTTCTCCATCCTTGAACCCCACAAAAAGGTAAAGAGCAGTTTAGTACATTTAGCCAAGATGGGCGCAGGAGGGGGGTAAACCATAGCAAGATACAACATCAGTGGCAAGAGTACAGCTTTTACAATTAGCACTTTTCCTTCCAGTGTGAGCTTACGTGTGGACCAAAGGGCGATCTTCTTCGCCATTTTACGGTAGACTTCATCCCAGTTTCGGTGGATTGGCGCCTGCTCTGCAAAGAAGACCCCCAGGAATTTAATGGGGTCGGTGGTGACTGGTACCTGCAGGGAAGTCAGATATGCATTTATCTACATTCAATCGTAGCCCAGAGACCTCCTGGAAAATGGACGCTTGGGTGAGGGTTCTGCGGACTGATGCAGCGTCCGTGCATAAAATAGTAACATCATCCATGTATGCCACCAGCTTCGCCTGTGTGCCAGCCCCTCCCGGTACAAAGACCCCATGAATGATTTTGTCCTTCCTTAGATGGCACAGTAAGGGCTCCAATGCGCAGACAAATAAAGCAGGTGAGAGGGGGCAGCCCTGGCGCACTCCGGCTAGTATGGAGAACGGCTGGGTGTGATAGCCATTGATACTAACCACACTGTTTGCTTGTGGATACAAAGTGCGTAACATGTTTATTACTGTTTTTGGCACCCTGAGGCGGTCCAGAGCAGCAAAGAGGAAGGTATGAGACACCCTGTCGAATGCTTTCTGAAAATCAAGACTTAGGATACCAAGGGATGATCCGCGTTCAGAATAATACTGCAGGACATCTCTAAGAGTAGTGAGACTATCTACAATAGACCTTCCCTTCACAGCACATGTCTGGTCGGTGTGTAATATGAAACCTAGAATAGAGCAAAACCTGCGAGCCAACACCTTGGAGACCAGCTTGTAGTCTGCATTGAGCAATGAGATAGGCCTCCAATTCTGAAGGGATGTCACCTCACCCTTTTTGTAGAGCAGTACAATTATACCGGCAGAAAACTCTGCAGTGAAACTGTTGTGCGAGAAGGAAGAGGTCACCATTTCCATAAAATCATTACAAATGAGGCCCTAGAATGTTTTGTAGAACTCCCAAGGGAGCCCATCCGGGCCCGGGCTGGATCCGGGAGGTGCTGTGCTCAGTGCTGCTAGGAACTCTTCACTCGTGAACGGGCTTCGAGGAACTCCTGTTGTTCCCTATTCAGGCCCACATCTGCCGCCTGGCAATACGAGGTAATATCTGCAAGGGAAGGGGGGTTAGTGGGTGCAGCATATACATTTTTATAGAAATCACAAGCTATTTCCTGACAGGCAGAGACCCCTTGTTGACACACCCCGTTGACATCTTGGAGTGTGGTGAGTAGTGTGTGAGCACTCTGGGCTTTCTTAAAAAAGAAAGAGGTGCACTTCTCATCCTCTGTGAACTGCTTTACACGAGAATGAAAAATAATGGCCTTACTCTTTCTTTCCAGCCATGCAGACATGTCTTTTTTGATAGCTCTTACATCTTCTACTACATTTTTACCTGCTGCCCCCAATTGTTGTACCAGCACCAAATGGTTCTGTAGTGTCCTGAATTCCTTCCATTCCGCCTGGCGGAGCAGGCGACCTTGTACCTGGAAAAAAGAACGTGTTTTCATTTTAACCCATTTCCACCACTGATTCAAGGAGGGGAAACGTGGTTTCAAAGCAGCCCACTTTACATATTGCTTACGGTATTTAGCCACAATGCTTTGGTCTCTCAGAAGGTGTCCGCCAAGTTTCCAGGCCCCCGGGCCTTTTTGCGGGCTGTGTAGGGTGTCAATTGTAACTCGCAGGAGCTGATGATCCGAGAAAGGCACTGGTTCCAGTGCACATGAGGTGGAGTCCAAAGTTTTTGAGACAAAGACATAATCGAGTCTGGACCGAACTTTCCCGTGGTCGGCCTCCCAAGTGAAGCCAGTGCCCGGCGGGAAGCAGCGCCGAAAAGTATCATACATGCCCAGATCACTGTTCATTTTAGTGAGCAAATGTGAGGTAACATCTAGCGTGTAGCCAGCTGCCTGTCCTTGGCATGAAGAATACAATTGAAATCACCCACTAATAGCAAAGGGGTTGCACCTGTGAGGAAAGGTTTAATGAGGTTAAACAGTTCTGTTCGTGCCTGCTTGTGTGGGGGGGGGGGGGGGGAGGGTACACATTGCACACCCGCAGCGGTATGCCATCCATTTGGAGGGAGAGCAGAGATTGCAGGGCTTGGGTTAGTAGTGTCTCCAGGTCGGGGGTTGCCTCCAGATCCGGGGTTTGGCTCTCCTGGGCCACACCAGCGTCTGGTTGATCTAAGAAACCCTCCTCGGAGTCCGAGAGGGAAGAGAGGGGAGGGTACCTGTTCCTTTTGGCGACCCTATCAAAGGAAGATACGCGTCTCCGCGTCTTGACAGAGGGAGTCTTAGCACTCGGGTGTTTCATTTCCCTGCACTTGCGCTTTTGGGATGTGCATGTTTTCCAACCACTGTGTTCCATACTTTTACCCTCCTTGAGCGTTACCATTCGCGCCGGGCCCCCAACTTTACTTGCCACAGCCAATCGTATGTCATGCACCCCTCGTTCAACCGTGCTAGCCAGATACTCCGTTACGCTTTCTGCCACTATACCAGGACTAGGTGCAGCTGGGGTGGGTACGTGGGCTGTACTAGGGTAGGGGGGAAAGCCGCCGATGCAAGCCCTACAGCCGGAGGGGGGGGGGGGGGGTAGGCTTCCCTGCACGGGCGGCCCTACGCGCCAATGCCTTCTTCCTAAGGCGCGCTGCATCTGCCTGCTCAGCCAATTCTTCCGCACTGGGACCCACCGCTACATCCTCCTCATCCTCCATATCACTCCATTCATCAAGCTGGGAGACAGGGTTTTCTTCTACAGGTGTCACCCCACCCTCGGGACCATCCGGTTCCCCACCTCTCCGGATCTCAATACCGTCTATTATTCCTACCACCTCTGAGTTGGCGGAGCTTGTGCCAGGTTGGGAGAGTGTGGGGTCAGCTGGTGACTCTTCTGAGCCCGGTGCTGGCCCTGTGGGCGTGGGGGGTTGCTTCGAACCTCCTGCTGCGGAGGCGTAGGAAAACTTCTTCCTAGGGCATGTTTTAACCCCTTCGCTGCCAGGCCTTTTCCCCCTCCTGTGCCAGGCCTTTTTTTGGCTATTTGGGGTAGTGCGTGCTTAGGCCCCTGTAACTTTTTGACCGCATTAGATAGCCACGCCAAATTTGCGTCCTTTTCTTCCAACATCATGGGGATTCTAAAGGTACTCAGGGTTTGTGGATTCCCCTGGAGGGGTCACAGAAAAGAGCCAAAATACAGCAAAATTTGTTTTTTTTTGGAAAAATTGGAAAAACGGGCTGCAAATGAAAGCATCTGGGTTTTTCCCTGCAAATGTTATCAAAAAAGGGTTTATGGGGTTGAAATCACCATTTTCCCAGCTTTTCGGGGATACCTGACTTTTGTCAGAAACCCAACATTTTTTACACAGTTTTGGCATTTTTCTGGGACATAGCCTATTTCTGCTATTTTTTGTGCTTTTGACCTCCTTCCAGTTAATGGCAGAAATGGGTACAAAAGCAATAATGGATCCTGGAAAGCTATACATTTTCGAAAAGAAGACAACATTCTGAATTCAGCAAGGGGTCATTTGTGTAGATCCATCAAGGTTTTTTTATAGAAACAAACAGTTAAATGTAGGATAAATTAAAATTTAGTTGAAAAAAACAGCCTTTTGTGTCAACGTTTTCACCTGTAACTTCTAATTATGATAGCTCTTTGAAAGCAATATACCGTTGCATCCGCTGGACATTACTGGTTGTGGGGATATATAGGACTTGTAGGTTCACCAAGAACCCGACAAACCCAGAGCCAAAAACTGAGTAGTAACTTGCAATGGTTTTTTATTATGTACCGGGTATATAGTAATTATTCTGTAAAAAAGTGTACATGGAAAAATCGGTAATGAAAGACACCTATGTATTTCTGAAATGGGAACAAAATATAGAGTTTAGAAACAGTAGATATTTGCACATTTATGAAATTGGGAATACTCATACTAGCATGAGAATTATCAGTAATTTTTTAGAATGACTTCTTTTTTACACAATGTCTTTTTCATTTGGAAAGCAGAAATGCATGGAAAGTCAATAGATAATAACAGTTCCTTTACAAATCTGAATTACCCTAAGTCTCCGATAAAAATGGTCCCTCACTTGTGTGGGTAGGCATAGTGCCCACGACAGGAAACGGCGCAAAACGCAACGTGGTCACAACTCTATCGCAGTGAAAATTTACCCTTTTTTTGCAAAGTGCCTAGCTGTAGTTTTTGAACCCTACCTCTGCGGGCACCTTGGGAAACCTAGCAAACCTATACATTTTTGAAAACTAGACTCCCAGGGGAATCCAGGATGGGGTGACTTGACTGCCTCCCACCAGGGTCTGTTACCCAGAATCCCTTGCAAACCTAAAAAATTGTCAAAAAAAACACATTTTCCCCACATTTCTGTCGTGGAAAGTTCCGGAATCTGCGTGGATCCACAAATTTCCACCCACCCCGCGTCCCCCAAAGTCTTACGAGAAAAACGGTACCTCACTTGTGTGGGTCGGCCTAGTGCCCGCCACAGGAAACGGTGCAAAACGCAACCTGGTCACACCTCAATTTCGCAGTGAAAAATGACCCTTTTTTGGAAAAATGACTAGCTGTAGTTTTTGAAACCTAGCTCTGCGGGCACCTCGGGAAACCTAGCAAACCTAAACATTTTTGAAAACTAGACACCCAGGGGAATCCAGGATGGGGTGACTTGACTGCCTCCCACCAGGGTCTGTTACCCAGAATCCCTTGCAAACCTAAAAAATTGTCCAAAAAAACACATTTTCCCCACATTTCTGTCGTGGAAAGTTCCGGAATCTGCGCGGGTCCACAAATTTCCACCCACCCCGCGTTCCCCAAAGTCTTGCGAGAAAAATTGGACCTCACTTGTGTGGGTCGGCCTAGTGCCCGCGACAGGAAACGGCGCAAAACATAGTGAGGTGACATCAAAATTGCCCATCTCAAAACCACCTGATTTTGCAAGGGGGGGTCACTTGTTTTTTTGGCCCGGTGCACGGCGGCCATCTAGGGAAGCCTACCAAACCCATACATATCTGAAAACTAGACACCCGGGGGCTTCCAGGGAGGTATGGCTTGCGTGGATCCCCCAACGTTTCCTTACCCAGAATCCCCTGCAAACCTCAATTTTAGCTGAAAAAATCACTTTTTTCACTTTTTTTGTGTGGGAAAGTTGTGGCATCACCGGGCTCACTCAAATTTCACACCTCCCAGCGTTCCCCTGGGTCTCACGGTAAAAATGGTGCCTCACTTGTGTGGGAGGCCCAAGTACCCGCGACAGGCAAGGGCCCAAAACGTAGTGATGCGACATTTGGGATAGGCAATGTTGATGTCGCATCACTACGTTTTGATGCCACAACTTTCCCACACAAAAAAGTGTGAAAAAAGTGATTTTTTTCAGCTAAAATTGAGGTTTGCAGGGGGATTCTGGGTAAGGAAACGTTGGGGGATCCACGCAAGCCATACCTCCCTGGAAGCCCCCGGGTGTCTAGTTTTCAGAAATGTATGGGTTTGGTAGGTTTCCCTAGATGGCCGCCGTGCACCGGGCCAAAAACCCAAGAGACCCCCCTTGCAAAACCAGGTGGTTTTGAGATAGGCAATGTTGATGTCGCATCACTACGTTTTGGGCCCTTGCCTGTCGCGGGTACTTGGGCCTCCCACACAAGTGAGGCTCCATTTTTACCGGGAGACCCAGGGGAACGCTGGGAGGTGTGAAATTTGAGTGAGCCCGGTGATGCCACAACTTTCCCACACAAAAAAGTGTGAAAAAAGTGATTTTTTTTTAGCTAAAATTGAGGTTTGCAGGGGATTCTGGGTAAGGAAACGTTGGGGGATCCACGCAAGCCATACCTCCCTGGAAGCCCCCGGGTGTCTAGTTTTCAGAAATGTATGGGTTTGGTAGGTTTCCCTAGATGGCCGCTGTGCACCGGGCCAAAAACCCAAGAGACCCCCCTTGCAAAACCAGGTGGTTTTGAGATAGGCAATGTTGATGTCGCATCACTACGTTTTGGGCCCGTGCCTGTAGCGGGTACTTGGGCCTCCCACACAAGTGAGGCACCATTTTTACCGGGAGACCCAGGGGAACGCTGGGAGGTGGGAAATTTGAGTGAGCCCGGTGATGCCACAACTTTCCCACACAAAAAAGTGTGAAAAAAGTGATTTGTTTCAGCTAAAGTTGAGGTTTGCAGGGGATTCTGGGTAGGGGAAACGTTGGGGGATCCACGCAAGCCATACCTCCCTGGAAGCCCCCGGGTGTCTAGTTTTCAGAAATGCGTGGGTTCGGTAGGTTTCCCTAGATGGCCGCCGAGCACGGGCCAAAAAGACAGTTGACCCCCTTGCAAAACCAGAACGTTTTGACATTGTTTCTACAACCTGAGAATTTCGGCACAATATTGTATGGACAATGTGACAGATATTTTGAGGTTTGCAGGACAGTGAGGATAAAAAAACTTTTTGGAATTCACAAGAGAGACATCACCATGAACTCCCATGGGTTTACGACAATATCTACAGTTGGTGGGTTATTTTTACATGGAACATACACCTTGGCAGAGAAACTAGAATGACAAAGAATCCTGCACAGCCACCTATTCCTCAAACGCACACACATACTGGTTGGATTTGGCACGAGGGCGAGTGATGGTTCAGTATATTAAATTTTATTAACAAGAGATTTCACAAAAATGAAATGCACTGTCAATAATTCAATGGAGAAAAAACGGAACCAATGACTCGCAGCTCGTGAGCTGTAAAGCCACGGCAAGGCACCAACCCCTTTACAGGCCATTCACACACCTTTCATACGTGATACACACAAGACCATTCGCACCACCAGGCACAAAAACAACACATTAAAAAATTCACAAAAGGGACAAGGTACACCCTGCTTCAGAAAGGCAAATATTACTGCACAGCCATCTAATCCTCAAGCACACACACACATACTGGTTGGATTTGGCACGAGGGTGAGTGATGGTTCAGAATATACAATTGTTTTAGCAAGTGATTTTCACAAAAATGAAATGCACTGTTAATAATTCAAAGGGCGAGAAACTGAACCATTGACTCACAGCTCGTGAGATGTAAAGCCACGACAAGGCACCAACCTCTTTACAGGCCATTCATACACCTTTCATACGCGTGAGACATACAAAACCATTCACACCGCCAGCCGCGGGCCCATCACATAACAAAACTCACACCAGCACACAGCGCCATTCAAGGGCCCATCACTTTCACACGCCCACATTCCTGACACAGCAACTACACAAGCAGATGGATTGCGTGGAGTGGCACTTAGCTAGCAGTGTGTGTAGTGACCAGCAGCAAGTCACTACTCACACACAGCTAGCCGAGCGCCAGTCCACGCACACCGCTAGCCGAGCGCCAGTCCACGCACACCGCTAGCTAAACACCAGTCCACGCACACCGCTAGCCAAGCGCCAGTCCAGGCACACCACCAGCCAAGCGCCAGTCCAGGCACACCACCAGCCAAGCGCCAGTCCACGCACACCGCCAGCCAATCGCCAGTCCACGCACACCGCCAGCCAATCGCCAGTCCACGCACACCGCCAGCCAATCGCCAGTCCACGCACACCGCCAGCCAATCGCCAGTCCACGCACACCGCCAGCCAATCGCCAGTCCACGCACACCGCCAGCCAAGCGCCAGTCCACGCACAGTCCACGCACACCGCCAGCCAAGCACCAGTCCACGCACACCGCCAGCCAAGCACCAGTCCACGCACACCGCCAGCCAAGCACCAGTCCACGCACACCGCCAGCCAAGCACCAGTCCACGCACACCGCCAGCCAAGCACCATTCCACGCACACCGCCAGCCAAGCACCATTCCACGTACACCGCCAAAGAAGTGCCAGTCCCCACACACCGCCAACACATTTAGGATTTTTTTAGACAAAAATAAAAACACAAACAAATCACAAATAGATACAAATCTACAAACACAAAATCAGAAACTAAACACATTGCACTAACGCCAACCTTGAAGCAGAATCACATTTTTCAAAGAATACAAACCAATCAGTTAACTTTACCACTCATGATTGCTCCCAAAAATTCTTTTGCGTATGGTACGCTCTAAAACAAGCAGGGACACACAGCCCAGGTTTAGATGGACAGTCGGGGCAGTACATACGAATCTCCTTCCGCGTACCTCTTCGCCAACAGACTCTGCATCTCCTAGTGGGAAAATCTTTTGCCGGTGTGGGAGGGATGAAATCAGGAAAGTGGCGATCTTTCAATCGAACCACATCCTCCAACACTCCAAATCTAGGAACACTTGCCTGTTCCACAACAACAAGGCTGGCTATCACAGAGTGCTGAAACTGAAGAAATGTCAACTTTGACGCAGGAGAACACTCCTTGAACACAATAAAAGCATTGAACATTGCTAATTCGAAGAAATGGATGGACAACTTCTTATACCAAACATAAGCCTTCCGAATAGCAGAGTAAGGTTCCAACCTCTGATCTACTCTGTCAACACCACCCATGTGCTTATTGTAGTCTAGAATGCACACAGGTTTGCGCACTTCAGCAACCTGACCCCAAACAGCCACAGGTGAAGTACTCTCATCATGGATGGTAGTCAGCATGTACACATCCCTCCTGTCCACAAATTTTACAGCTAGTAGTTCATCACTACGCAAGGAACTGCACTGCCCCCTCTGAAGTTTTTTGCAAACAAGCTCTTTCGGATAAGCTTTGCGGTTAGAGCGGATTGTGCCACATGCAAAAGTGTCCACTTTATACAATTCCTTAAATAATTGCTCAGCAGTATAGAAGTTATCAAGGTACAAATGGTGGCCTCTGTTAAACAGTCTCCTAGCAAGATCCCACACAATTTTCTCTGCAACTCCAAAAGTGGACGGACAACCTGGGGGGTCAATAGTAGAATCTCTACCAGTGTACACACGAAAATTAAAAACATATCCTGTCCTACTCTTAGACAACATATACAGCTTAATTCCATAGCGTGCCCTCTTGCTAGGGATGTACTGCCTAAAAACCAAACGGCCCTTGAACAAGACCAAAGACTCATCAATAGATATTTCTTTCCCTGGAGTATAGATCTCAGAAAATCGATCCACAAAGTGATCAAGAATGGGCCGAATCTTAAAAAGACGGTCACAGTCAGGGTGATCTCGTGGCAACGCCATAGAATTATCAACAAAATGCAGCATACGTAGCAAAAGTAAATACCGATTACGAGTCATAACTGCAGGAAATATGGCAGTTGCCAACAAGGGGCTAGTAGACCAATATGAAGCCAAGGTTGGCTTCCTTACCACACCAATCAATAAAGTCAAACCCAAAAACTTAATCTCTTCCAGATATGTGGGAGTCCACCGGGTAGCTCTAGACTGGGGCCTAAGTTTGTCGCTGTTGTTCCTCAAAAACTGTTCAGCATACAAATTTGTCTGCTCAACAATCTCACCCAAAAATACATCATCCATAAACAACTGAAAAAACTGTATAGGCAACATTTTTTCACAATTCACTGTACACCCTGCATCACCGCTAAAGGCAGGCAACACCGGCTGCACCATGTTTGGATCAACCCAAAGTCCAGCACTTCCAGTAGGAAGCCTAGCAGCCTCAGATTGCAATCCAGATGCCTATTGCACCATCGGCACAGCAGTTTCCTCCTCTAAGACAGGCACTTCATCCGCACTGAGAGTTGCTTCATCCACACCAAGAGTACCTTCATCTGCACTGAGAGTACCTTCATCATCCGATGATTCCATGTTGAGTGAAAACTCACTGCCAGAATCTTCCCCTCCCTCCTCTCCCTCAGACGCACTGTCAGTCTCATAATCATGCTCAGAGGAAGATTCAAGAAGCATTCCGACCACCTGTTGAGCACTCATTCTACGGCTAGCCATATTGCTTACTAATAAAGGTAACTTGTCAAACAAGTCAACAACAACAAACTCTTTGTAAAATAAGTAATAAACAAAAAGCACCTTTATCAAAAACTCAAATATACTCCAAAACAATACCACTCACTTGCCAGAGGCAGCTAAACTACTCACCACTACCAACTCCATACAGACACAGTATGGATCAACAATATCCCACTAAAAAAGAATGAGAAAAGCAATTACACATAAGACTATGCAAAACACATCGCAAAGAATTTCATGCTCAAACCACTAACTAAATATGCCGCCATTATGACATCACTTACAAAAAAATTCATTCAGACATTATATTATTACTCATTTGGTATAAATACAACAACAAAAAATTGCTTACCAACACAATGCAACTACACAAAACTGCAGAACAGCCACCGTCGAAAAGCTTTAGACTAGAATAAAAAGAAGAAAAAAAACTTTATTGTAACATATGCATATAATGCTCTAGACTATCACGTACTGCGCAAAATTTATTGCTTGAATCTCCCACTTTCAAAAAGGAAAGATCGATGGCCCAATCCTTTACAAGCAACGCGGCGAGAATCTGGAACTGAGCCTCAGCTCCGGACCACCCCCTCCCTCTTCCCAGTCCTTCAAAACTAACCTCAAAGTTCTCCTCCTGCAAAGACACTTCCAAACTTAATTCACACCCTCTCTATTGTGTGAAGGAAGTCTTTATATTATAGGAAATTCTGTTCTCCATGCCCGTAGAAGTGCCTACCCAGTGTGTTCCTGTGTTTTGTGTGTCTGCCATTTATTGCACTTTTTTATACCTCTACTTGTACTTTGTACTCTTTTGTAAGTTGACACCACTACAGTACACCTGCTTGTGCTAAGACATCAAGCCTTCTAAGGTCTAGTGGGGCCTTATATGGTCTAGCATGGGAATGTGCTCCCTCAGTACAGTGGTGTGGTGGACTGGTCATGAATGCTGAACCCGGTTCCCCATTTCCAAATTCAACAGCTCCGCCCATAGTGCCACATCCCCACTGAACGCCATACTTGCCCACTGAGAGAAACTCGCACTGCCTTCAGCTATAACCTAATTGTGCCCGCTATAAACACTTGGATGTGGCTCAATTCAAATTATGCACTTGATAAGAGTAATACGCTGCCTAAAAAAAAAAAAAAAACACTCCTAGGGAATGCAAAGCATGTGAAATGTAAGCAGAAACAACATGGTTATCTAAACGATCTCTCACTAACTATTCAGAAATCAGCGAGTGGTTTCACCTGAAAAGTTATGGACATGACTAGAGGGCCCTGAAGGGAACCGTTTCACTGTCCATTGCTTACATCCTTACAAAACATAAGCAGTATGGTAGACCACATCCATAAACACAGAACCATGGTGCACATTGTGTTTTCCAATTCACCCATCAACCAGGTATTGCAGTACCTCCAGAAATGGTACACTCTCCCACCCTGGAAACAACAATGCTGTTCAAAGGAAGACGAGAAAACGAAAGTAGCACTACACTGGCAAACTCTGATGCTTGTGTACTTGGATGCAAATAAAATCAATCTGGCCACTTTGCAACCCCTCTGTCTTACTTTATTTCGCCCCCCCTGGGAACAACAATACTGTTCAAAGGAAGACGAGAAAACGAAAGTAGCACTTCACTGGCAAACTCTGATGCTGGTGTACTTGGATGCAAATAAAATCAATCTGGCCACTTTGCAACCCCTCTGTCTCACTTTATTTCGCCCCCCCTGGGAACAACAATACTGTTCAAAGGAAGACGAGAAAACAAAAGTAGCACTTCACTGGCAAACTCTGATGCTGGTGTACATGGATGCAAATAAAATCAATCTGGCCACTTTGCAACCCCTCTGTCTTACTTTATTTGGCCCCCCCTGGGAACAACAATGCTGTTCAAAGTTAGACTAGAAAACGAAAGTAGCACTTCACTGGCAAACTCTGATGCTGGTGTACTTGGATGCAAATAAAATCAATCTGGCCACTTTACAACCCCTCTGTCTCACTTTATTTCGCCCCCCCTAGGAACAACAATGCTCTTCAACGTTAGACGAGTAAACGAAAGTAGCACTTCACTGGCAAACTCTGTGATGCTGGTGTATTTGTATACGAAAAAAAAAATCAGGGCACTTTGCAACCCCTCTGTCTTATTTAATTTCACCCCCCACCCCCCTACGCTACCAGCACCCACCGATCACAATATAGCCCCCCTCCCCAGCCCCAAAACTGACCTTTACTCTCCGACGCGCAGGAAGCAAATGGCTTCCTGCGCCTCGGAGAGCAAAGGGGAAGCCTCCGATGACGTCAGCGCGCCTCGCGCGCTGACGTCATTGATGACGCGGGCGGGGGGAGGCAGGGGAAGGTCTTCCCCTGCCTCCCCAGTAAAAAAAAAAAAAAGATCGACCAATCGCGGGGGGAGCGCCAGCGCTTCCCCCAAGGGTGGGTCCCATGACGAGATGGTCTCGTCATGGGCACAGCGCGACTGTGCTCCATGACGAGACCATCTCGTCATGGGCACAGAAGGGGTTAAACAGATGTTGCTCACTACCACACAAATTGCATTTTTTTGGGTACTGTTCATTCTGGCGCTCTGTGGTCCAGGCTTCCGCAGTTGCGACATGCCTGTCCGGAACACTGTTCTTTTGCGTGTCCGAACTGGTGGCACATTCTGCAATATAGCGGCTGCCCAGAATAGACCAGAAAACCTTTATTTGCCCCCAGGGTGAACGTCTGGGGGGGGGGGGGGGTGCGCCACACCTCGGACCCCATGTGGGTCATCTTTAAAGGTGACCAGGTACTTCCTCTTGGCGTTCCAAATCCCACACACATTTTTTTATCTTCTGCCCTCCCCTGACCGTAGCGCAATATCTGGACAGAAAAACCTCAAAACGGGGGTCAGTGTAGGGATTGTACATGTGAACAATGAGCACCACATCCTTTGGGGCATACAAGGGGGTGAACCTAAGCCCCTCAAATGCATCCTGGCCCCTGCGTTCTGTGACAATACGCAGGACCTCTTTACAAATAGAGTCACTAGAAAAAGTAATATCGAACAATCCCCTCTGTGAGAAGTCCTGGACACATTCAATGGCTCGCTCAGATATCGTGCATTCCTTCTTAAGGACCTCCTCAACTAAATACAAAACATTTTTCTCTTTAAGATACTCTTCAGTAATATCAATTCGAACTGTATTGGGAATATAGTCATTCATTCGTGCAGCCCCTGCCATCGGTTGGAATGTGGCCATGATGATGATTAATAGCCCGGGGGCTGCCCCCCACGGGCTGCCAGGCAGGTGGCTGCACTAACGCAGGGCACAGCAATTAGAAAACTGGGCTAGTTCCAGGAGGTGCAACACAGGGAAAAGAAGGCAGCCGCCACTGCGCCTGCTCGAGATTGCCCTCCCTCCCAGAAAGTGAAAGCAACTCAGAGAATGGGGGCCGAGCCCGGGGGGAGCGATTAGTTCACAGATCCGGGCCCGTTTTCCCTTGAGAACGTGCCGGTAAAGTTAATTAAGGTTCAGTGAAGGGAGCAGGGGCCTCCGTGAAGCCCGGCTTACCTCCGGTGAGGATTGCAACAATGTTTCCACTGGCTCTTGCCTGGAGCTTCTGCGAGGTGTTCAGCGAGGCAGCAGGTGCTGCGGGGGAGCTGCCCCCGCTCTCTCCTCTAGATTCTTCCGAGGCCAAGTTCACAGCTCACTGGTCACTGGAGGCGACGATGTAGGCCCGATGTCCAGCGAGGTGGCAGGTCCAGTGATGGCGATGCCCTGGCCACAGCCCCGAGGGCCTGGCAGGGGCGCCGCCCGGGATCTTCAGAGGTCTTCAATCTTCTTCAGAGCTCCCTGGGAGCCATCCGTGCTGGAGCCTGGATACAGATGCCCCCTAGCTTTAGATGTTGCAGCCTGGTCCCGGTCAAGCCAGGTGCCGCAGGCCCGGACCCTCAGCATTAGGAACACCACTCTGCAGCGCTAGAAGTCTGTCCGCCCTCCCCAGGAACGCAGCCTTGCCCCGGACAAGCCAGGGAGCGAAGGCCAAGCCCCTTAGATCAAGTACAACAGGCAGTGACCTGGTTAGAACCGCCGTTCCCCCTAGTAGCGCAGCCTGGCTCCGGTCATGCCAGAGAACGCAGGCCCAGCCTTTCAGGGATCAGGTGTCCCCTCCCAACCCTTAGCTCGAACAAGGATGTAACTGATAAGAACAGATTTTGTTTTGAAAACCTTTATTTGTATTAAAGGTATATATACAGAGTATTTACAGATACAATGCTCCGTTCGGCTGCGGGGTTACAAAAGCAGCGGGAGTTTCATAAGAGTAGACATACATACATACATATATACAGCAGATTGTTTTATAAGTGCCAATCCGTTTTGTACCCGGTGGCTGGGTATTATGGCGATGGCCGCGGCAGACGGTGACTCATTGTTCTCGGGCGGTGTGTCGCCACAGAGCTCTAGCCTGGGGGGTCCCATAGCGAGCATCAATGTGGGCTCATATGAGTTTACATCGCCATCTTTATGTGGTCCATCAGTTCTTTCCGAAGAGAGGCCATAGATCTCAAGCCAGAGGTGACCCAGATCGAGCATCGCTGATGTGAGCATATGTGGGTTCATCGTGCTGTCCTCAGGTGACCCAACCTTTCCAGGCTGAAACATGCCACAGCGCTCGAGCCTGGCATGCACCGTGGTGGGCACCATCAACGTGAACATAGGTATACATTTTGTCCATGCAAATGTTCCTGCACGCAACAGGGTGTAGCGTTTTATGGTTGAAGAGAAGGGTGTTGCGTGCTTCCCACAATGTCTCTTTGCCGCAGTTCAGGATGCGCCATGCTGTAAGGAGGTACGGCTCTGGCAGAGACCAGCCATATAACACCATTTCAAAAGACAAAGACTGAATATATGTGCAGTGTTCTGGAGAAAAGGTTTTAACAAAGTCCAGAAGGCCCGGGCATGGGCACATGTCCAAAACAGGTGGTAGACAGTCTCTTCGTGTGGGCAGGAGTCTCTGGGGCACTGTCCAGAAGGTGCCAGCCGCCGGCGATGCTGGAAGGCCTTTACCGGCAGGCAGGCATGCGCACTGAGCCAGGCAATGTCCCGTTGGCTGTGGGCTAGGCTCCGGTGGCCCACCATTTCCCAAACAGAAGAGGATTGCTGTTCTGAAAAAGGGCCCAGAAGGGTGGGTAGGTCTCGGTTCTCCAGGACAATCTTAAGCTGCTTTGCTTGGCGACAGGCCCCTGGGGGGATGGTTTTAATGTCCAAAGTGTCCATAAAACTCAACAGAGCAGTGTAATAGTCAGGGACATTTTCTGCAAAGGGGGTAAGGTCGGTGGCCTTGAACAAACCAACATGCCGGAAAGGGGCCCTACATAGTATCTGACATAGGAAGCTGCATGTGAGGACGTAACCATCTCAATCCTAGTAACAGTATGACAGAATATTTTGGACATTAGGAAGGCATGTACATTAGGCATCCCCTTCCCACCCTTCCGCCAATGCTTACATGTTTTCGTGCGACTTAGCTTCTCCATTCGAGAACCCCACAGAAAAGTAAAAAGCAGTTTGGTACATTTGGCTAAGGTGGGTGTGGGGGGAGGGTATACCATAGCAAGGTATAGCATAAGGGGTACGAGTACAGCTTTGATGATTAGCACTTTACCTTCAAGCGTGAGTGTTCTAGTAGACCACAGGGCGATCTTTTTTTCCATTTTACCATAGACCTCCTCCCAGTTCTGCCGTGTGGGCGCCTGTTCAGCGAACAGCACCCCTAGGAGTTTGATGGGGTCAGAGGTGACCGGCACCTGTAAAGTGGCCAGCGTGTCCCACGGGCCCATTCGCAGGCATACACATTTATCCACATTTAGACGCAACCCAGACACATCTTGAAAATTGGAGGCTTGGGTGAGAGCCCTCTGGACTGATGGTGCGTCTGTGCAGAGAATGGTGACGTCGTCCATGTATGCCACCAGTTTTGCTTGCGTGCCAGCGCCCCCTGGCACAAAGACTCCCCGGATGATCTTGTCCTTCCGCAGGTGGCAGAGGAAGGGCTCCAAGGCACAAACGAATAAGGCAGGAGACAGTGGGCAGCCTTGGCGAACTCCCGACAGGATGGGGAATGGCTGTGTATGGTGCCCATTGATACTCACCACACTGTTAGCTGTGGCATACATAGTACGTAGCATGGACAGTACCGCTTCGGGCACCTTGAGGCGTTGTAAAGCTGCAAAAAGGAAAGCGTGCGATACTCTATCAAAGGCTTTCTGGAAATCTAGGCTCAGGACACCCAGTGATAGGTGCCGCTCTGCGTAGTAATGTACCACATCCCTGAGGGTGGTCAGGCTATCCACAATAGACCGCCCTTTCACAGCACATGTTTGGTCGCCATGCAGAATGAAACCTAGGATGGTGCGGAATCTGCGCGCTAATACTTTGGAGACCAGTTTATAGTCGGTGTTAAGTAGAGAGATAGGCCTCCAGTTCTGTAAGGAGGTTGCATCCCCTTTCTTGTAGAGCAGCACAATGATGCCTGCGGAGAATTCTGATGTAAAGCTGTTCAGGGAAAAGGCAGAGGTTATCATGCTCATAAAATCACCACAGAGAAGGTCCCAAAAGGTTTTATAGAACTCCCAAGGCAGGCCATCAGGGCCTGGACTGGACCCGGGAGGTGCTGTGCCCAATGCTGCCAGGAACTCTTCACCTGTGAAGGGGCACTCCAGATACTGCTGTTGCTCCCTGTTGAGGCCCACATCTGCCGCCTTGCAATAGGAGTCCATATCTGAAAAAGAAGGGGGGTTAACAGGTGCCGCATACAAGTTTTGGTAGAAGGCTCGAGCAATGTTCTGGCATGCAGAGACCCCATGTTGACTGACACATCCGCGTCATGCAGGGTGGTGAGCAATGTATGCGAGCTTTGTGCTTTCTTAAAAAAGGAGGTACATTTCTCATCCTCCGTGAAATGTTTCACTCGTGATTGGAACATTACAGCTTTGCTTTTATTTGCCAACCATGCGGACATTTCCCGCTTAATGGCTCGCACATCTTCCACCACATCCTTCCCCGCTGCCCCCAATTGTTGAACCAAAACCAAGTGATTCTGTAAGGTGCGGAATTCCTTCCATTCCGCTTGGCGTAGCAAGCGCCCTTGTGTCTGGAAAAACAACCTTGTTTTTGTTTTTACCCACTTCCACCATTGATAGAGGGAGGGTAAGCGGGCCTTCAATGCAGACCATTTGGTGTATTGTTTTCGGTACTTGGCCGCGATGGTAGGGTTACGCAAAAGGTGGGCGCCAAGTTTCCAGGCCCCCCGGACCCTTTTGCGGGCTTTGCATGGTATTTACAGTAACACATAACAACTGATGGTCAGAAAAGGGCACCGGCTCCATGGAGCAGGAAGGGCTTTCAAGCATTTTTGAAGCAAAAACATAGTCTAGCCGGGACCTGACTGCCCCGTGATCTGCCTCCCAGGTAAAACATGTGCCTGGTGGGGAACAGTGTCTATAGGTATCGTACATACTTAGGTCTTTCACCATTTTTGTAAGAAGATGAGAAGTGCTGTCTAAAGTATAGCTAGACGCCAACCCTTGTCTGTCCTTAATGTGCAATATACAGTTGAAATCTCCTACCAGGAGTAGGGGGGTGGCACCTGTGAGAAAAGGCTTTATTAGGTTAAACAGTTCTTCTCGGGCCTGTTTGTGTGGGGATGCATACACATTGCATACCCGGAATGGTATGCCATCCATGAGAAGGGAGAGCAAAATCGCCCGCCCAGGGTCCAGTACCCGCTCTTCCGTTATCTGCCAATGTCTGCGCTGGAATAGCACCGCCACTCCATCATTTTTTCCAAGGCCGCCAGACCAGACCGAGGGGCCCGCGGGCCAGAGAGCCTGTAGCGATGTGTAGCGGGGCTGGAAGGGTATGTGACATTCCTGCAAACAAAGAATATCTGCCTGCACATTTTTACAATAATCAAGCACCACTGCTCTCGTGAGAGTCGTACCCATACCCCTCACATTGCAGGAAGCAATAGTGACTGCCATTAAAAAAATAAGTACAGAGAGAAACGACAATGATTACATCTGAGGAGATGCCACCACTGAACCTGCCAACGTGTCGGCCTGCAACACGAGGTCATCCTCCGAAGCGGGCTGCAAGACTTGTGTGAGTAGTGCTTCCAGATCCGGGGTAGCGGTTAGCTCCGGGGTCTGGTTACTGGGGGGTACAATCTCCTGTGCCACATCCAAATCTAGATCTAGGAAACCCTCCTCGGAGTCCGAGAGGGAGGAAAGGGGCGCATATCTGTTCCCCCTGGAGCTCTTGTCGAGGGAGGATATACGCCTGCGTGCTTTAACAGAGGAGGCTCGAGTACTTGGGTTTTTCATGTCTCTACTCTTGCGTTTGTTGGATGTGCTCATTTTCCACCCACTACGTTCCATGCTTGTACCATCGTCTGTTCTTACCACCCGTGCCGGGGTCACACCTTTGTTCGCCACAGTCAGTCGCATGTCTCGCACCACTCGTGCAACAGTGCCAGCCACCCCGTCCTTCCCGCCCTCTACCACCCCACCAGCACTGTTTGAGGCAGGGGCTGGCGCTTGAGAAGGACCAGGGTAAGGAGGGAAATGCATTGCAGCAGACGTTTTCCCCGAGGGTGGAGGGTGGGCAAATTCTCTGCACGGGCAGCCCTACGCGCCAGTGCTACTTTTCGGAGACGCGCTGCTTTTGCCTGATCTGCCAACTCCTCCACACTGGGGCCCAGCTCTACCACATCCTCCACCTTATCCCAGGTGTTAAGACGTGCTGCAGGGGTTTCTTCAACAGGTGCTATTTCGTTTTCAGGGCCATCAAGCCCTCCACCCCTGCGTATCTCAATACCATCTATTATACCCACTACCTCTGGTTCGGGAGGGTCGGCCTCAGACTGGGGGTTGCGGGGTCAGCTGGTGTTGCCTCTGCGCTTGGCCCTGGCGCTGCGTGCGAGGGGGTGTGGCCAGGGCCACCGGCCGCCGAGGCATAGGAATTGTTTTTTCTGGGACACACTCTAAATAAATGCTGCTCACTGCCACATAGGTTGCATTTTTTCGGTACTGTACACTCCTGTGCCTTGTGCTCTAGACTACCACAGTTGCGACAGGCCTGCCCGGAACACTGTTCTTTTGCGTGTCCGAACTGGTGACATCCTGCAGAAAAGAGGTTGCCCAGAGTATACCAGAAAACCCTTGTTCGCTCCCAAAGTAAAAGTCTGGGGCGGGTGTGCTAACCCCCGTATACCATTTGGATCGTCTTTAAAGGTGACTAGATATTTTCGCTTCCCATTCCAAATGCCACACATATTCTTAATCTTTTGCCCCCCCTTAACTGAGGCACAGTACCTGGACAGAAAAACATCAATAAACCTTGGATCGGTATAAGGGTTGTACATATGGACCACTAGGACCACATCTTTAGGTGCAAACAGAGGGGCGAATCGGATCCCATCAAAAACCCCTTTACCCCTGCGCTCTTCTGCAATGCGCAAAATTTCCTTACAGATAGATTCGCTAGTAAAAGTAACGTCAAACAGGCCCTTTGGGAAAAATCCTGTACACACTCTATCGCACGTTCAGAAATTACACATTCTTTTTTAAGCACTTCATCAACCAAATACAATACATTTTTTTTCCTTTCTAAAATACTCATCAATAGTTATCCTAATTGTGTTCGGTATACTATCATTCCGGGTGAAGCCTGCTGATGTGGAAAAGGTGGCCATAATGCCACACAAAAGTCCGGTAGTCTTATCTAGGGGCTTGCCAGGCCCGTGCGTATGGTAGCGGGCTGAAAGGCTAGCGGAGATACAGTTACAATGATTCTAGCAGTAGGCGCGGTCGGGCAAAGGCAGCTGCCACTGCGCCTGCTCGAAGTCGCGCCCCCTCCGTAGCCAGAAAAGGATTCAGAGGAGAACGGGGAGAAAAGGGGGCTGCAGCCGAGAGGCTGCCAGGTCTCTGCTCCGGGCCTCGCCCCCCCCTCTGGAATGTGCCGGTGATCTCAATAGCAATGGGAGCGCTCTGGGACAGAGGGCCTCCCTGGAGCAGCTGCTTACCTCCGGGAACAATCAGGTTGCAACAATGTTTCAAAGGGGCGTCTGCTGGGAGCCGGTGTCAGGCGCTCCGTGAAGGCAGCAGGTGCTGCGGGGGGGGGGGGGGATCAGCCCCCGCTCTCTCCTCTCACGTCGCCCTGCTCGGTTCTTTCTCCTTTCTCTTGTCTTCGGACGAAGGTCCGTGCCTCGTGCTGTGGACGTCGGGGGGGGGGGGTGTGTGGGGGGGGTCCCGATGTTCTGCCAGACGATGGGCGAGGTGGCGCTTGTGCCCAGGCCCTGTGCCCGCAGCCCCAGGGGCCTTTCAGGAAAGCTGTAGTCTTCTCCTCCAGGCGTCGTAGGTCCACGCAGTCTGCAATCCTGGGGATAGGATAACCCTCGGTATTGGGGGTTGCAGCCTGGTCCCGGTCAAGCCAGGTGCCGCAGGCCTGTCCCTTCCACCTCAGGAGCACCCTTCAGCTATGGTGTCAGCCTGTCCACTGTGCCCAGAGGCGCAGCCTTGCCCCGGTCAAGCCAGGGAGCGAAGGCCCAGCCCCTTAGGTCCAGCAAAACCAGCAGTGACCTAGGTCAGAGTACCGTCCCCCCTAGTTGCGCATCCTGGCTCCGGACATGCCAGAGTACGCAGGCCCAGCCTTTCAGGGTTCGGGCGTCCCCTCTCAAACCTCAGCAGGAACAAGTCGGTAACTGATAAGAACAGATACTACACTTGATCTTAGCCAAAAGGCCGAGAAGCGATAACCAGAATGGTGCCAGAATTCACACCTCCCGGAGCAATCTCCCTGGCTGACCCGGACCGGGGTCTTCCCTTGCACCATCGCTTGAGCCCCTTTCGCCTCTTATTCTGACTCCTAGCGAGAGCTCAGCACGTGCCCATAGAAAGGGGGCCCTGGCCTCGGGCCTTCTCCCTGCTCCCAGAGTCCTCCTCGGCTGGCGCCTCATTAGGCGTCACTTAGCATATCCACGTTGTCCTCTTTCTAGTATTTGCATGCCCCGCCCCTTCCTGTCCAGTGCTTCCAGCTGGCTGGCCGGAAAGCCTGGCAAGCCGGGGGATGCTGGGAATCAGGCCAGGATGCCCTGGACAGCTCCCCGACAGGAAGTGGCCGGCGCCTCGCCCTCGCCTGCCCGGGACACTGCTCCCCTGTAGCCAAAGGCCTATAGATAAGGCTTGGCCGTTCGGGGACGGGCGGGGCGGGCAAAGAAGGAAAAGGACTCTGTATTTTTCTTCTTTGCTCAGAGAAGCCAAGGCCAGTGTCCACTTCTCTGCCTCCCTCCCTCCCTCCCTCCCTCTCTCCCTCTCTCTCCTCGTCTCTTTCTGTCTCTACCTCGATCCTACTGACTTGCTGGAAAACTTCCTCCATTCGTTCCCCAGTGAAATGGATCCAAAAACCAATGAAACTCTGTTGCTGGAAAAGCAGTCTCCTTCTGACATTTTTCTCTTTCAAAGTGCAGTGTCTGGATGGAGAAGGAAATAAAAATAAAAGAAAGTTCCAGAAAACGTGAAAAATACATACATAAATAAATAAATAACGCAGGTTTGCGGCAGATGAATAAAATAAATAAATCAAGCAAGACAGGGTGACCAGGGTGGTTTTATTCTCACGTAAACACAGTAGCGCCACTTTACAGGGTTTGGTAGTGAAGCGCTACTTTCGTTTTCTCATCTATCTTTCAACAACATTGTTTTCCCCGGGTGGGGAAGTGCACCATTCCTGGAGGTACTGCAATACCAGGTTGATGCGTGGAGTGGACAGAGCAAGCTCCTATTCCATCTCCCTGTTCCAAAAATCAATTTAATATATGGTCCCCAGATAGAGGACGTATCAGATATTAAACTGATAAGAACAGAATTTTTTTTTTGTTTTGTAAAAATATACTTTATTTAAAATTTTGTACAGCACATATACAATTTAACCAATCCCATAGGGTGGTACAGTATAACCTGTGTAGGGGGTGCACGCAGGCACCTGCCTACCGGTTTTCCATCAAGATGTTACTCATAAGGCTCTCACTTTTATATTGAAGTGAAGCTGTGTTTACGTAACCCATTCTGCCCATTTTTCCTGTTTCCATTTCTTCTATGCTGTTTCTTTAGCCTGTCGTTTTATGTCTACATAGTAAAATAGCATAATCTTGTCTAGACATATGTGCATTACGTCTTTAATTTCAAGTTTTTTATGTTTGAATAACAGTAGGTTTCTAGCTATCCATAGACTTTCTTTAGCACAGCTGAGTATTTTCCATAAGGTTCTGTCTATTTTTTTGACAGTGTGCCTCCTATGCCATATAATACAAGTTCATAGTTCAGGTTTTCTAGCGTGGTTATTTGTTTAATAAACATTTTTAAATTGTCCCAAAAATCTTTTGCAAAATGACAGTTCCACAAAAAATGCATTGTTGTTTCTTCTCCTGGGCAATCTGGTCTTGGGCCTTTTGCTGATTTTGCTAGTCCCCGCCTGTGTTGAAATGTCTTCACCGGAAGGGCATTGAAGGAGTAGTTGTAGTTGAATGGCAGGTGGCATTCTTGTAGGCAGATGATGTCTGCCGTTAGTAGTTTGCAATACTCTAGTACAGATGCTCTTTTGTTTGTCTGCTTGAGACCTCTAACATTAAGGGTGGCTATTATGATAGCCATGAGTACATATAGGGTGTGTGCCATAATGTATTTTAGTTTGTTTTTTCTTTTTTATTCCCTTTCCAGTTTCCACTGTGCATTTCCTCCCCTTTTTGGTTGGAGTTGCAGATCTTTTCTTCACTTCCTAGGAAGGGGTCTAGAACTAAAATAGCTTCTGTATCCATCTCACTAGTGGGAGATGATAAGGTTTGTTGTAGGGCTTCAGTCAGGCCTGATAGGTTGATGCCTTCCGCATCGTTGAGACTTGCCAGGCTGCTGAACCTATTTGTTGTACTGTCGAAAGACATAAGGCCCTCTAGTCCCTCCAAGGAGTTATCATTGTTTTGTGTCGAGCTTTTCCTTTTGTTCCTCATCTGTAATGCCTCCTCTGTGTATTGCAGTGATTTGTTTGTTTTCCTTTTTAGAATTCTCTGATGGTGCCTGTCTGTTTGCTCATAGATTTTGGCATATTCTTTGTCTGCTGCTAATTTGTCGTTTGTAGGCATTTCTTCTATCATTTTGTTTTCCTACTCTTCCTGATCATTGTGTTCTATTTCCATTTCTATGTGTAAGAACAGATTTTTTTTGTTTTTGAAACCTTTATTTGTATTAAAGGCACACATCCAGGTTATTGGTCACATGTTACAGAAAAACCATACACCGTTTGTATTTACAAGGAGAAGGAGGGGGCCTTCCTTCCATATGTTAGCATACAGCAGACTTAAGGTAACAGAAACAAGCATTGGCATAGCCAATAGGTCTCGCCTTTGGGACCATATTAGTGTTTAGCCATGCAACAGTTGCATTACTAAATACTTATAAGGTCCCAAAAGCGAGACCTATTGGCTACGCAAAGCGGCCGCAGGGCCACGAAAGTTAAAGTGATCGCAATCGCGATCAAACATCAAAGCGGTCGCGCGGCCGCGAAAGTGAAAGTAATCACGGTAAAGCGCGGTGCGCGCGCCCGCGCACATGCACTGTAGCTCTAGGCTGGCCTGGTAGCACTTTTTGGAGCCCTCTCAATAAGTCTCGCCAGACCAGCGCATGCGCTGGGTCAGGCGAGACCTAAAAATCAATACTGAGTGCCAATCCGATCTCCGCCCGCTGGCGGGGCCGCATGCAACCAACTGCCAGAATCTCATCTTCCTCCATTCGAGGAGCGCCACAGAGCTCAAGCCTATTGCGAGCATCATCAATGTGGGCTCCCGTAGATAGTTCATCATAGCGGGGCTGCAGGTCACCATCGTCCGGTGGCGCATCTTTCCAGGCTGGGACGTGCCACAGAGCTCGAGCCTGGGGTAACCCATAGCGAGCATCAACAATGTGGACACACATGCACCTACATAGTTCATCCAGGTGAAGTAGTTCGCTGTCATCTTTAGGTGACCCAGCCTCTCCAATCCGCGAAATGCCACAGAGCTCGAGCCTGGGGAACCCCATAGCGAGCATCATCAATGTGGACATGCATGTGCATTTTGTCCATGCAAATGTTCCTGCATGCTACAGGGTGCAGCGTCTTGCGATTGAAGAGGAGCGCATTGCGGGCCTCCCATAGCGTCTCAGTACCACAGTTCAGGATGCGCCATGCCGTCAGGAGGTATGGTTCCGGCAATGTCCACCCATACAGCACCATTTCAAAAGTCAGGGTGGGGATATGGGCAATGTTCTGCAGGAAAGGCAGCAGGAGGGCCCAGAAGGCTTGGGCATGGGCGCATGTCCAGAACAGGTGGTAGACGGTCTCTGCATGGAGGCAGGAGTCTCTGGGGCACTGTTCAGAAGGGGCCAGTCCCCTGCGATGTTGAAAGGTTTTTATTGTTAAACAGGCGTGGGCGCTGAGCCAGACGAGGTCCCGCTGGCTGTGAGTCAAACTGCGGTGACCCACCAGTTCCCAGACAGAAGAAGACTGCTGCTCCGAGAAAGGGCCCAAGAGGGTGACTTGTTCCAGGTTTTCCAGAACCGGCTTGAGCTGCTTTGCGTGGCGGCAGGCTGCGGGAGGAAGTGTTTCAATGTGCAAAGTGTCCATAAATTTCAACAAAGCGCTATAATAAGTTGGAACAGTTTGTGCACAGGTGGTGAGGTTGGTGGAAGTATACAAACCAACATGCCTGAAATGGGCCCCCACATAGTATTTAACAAAAGAAGCCGCATGCGACGGTGCACCCATGTCGAGTCTAGCAACTGTGTGACAGAAGACTTTGGACATTAGAAATGTGTATACATTAGGCATGGCCTTCCCGCCCTTCCGCCAATTTTTACAAACTTTTGTTCGGCTCAGTTTCTCCATCCTCGAACCCCACAAAAAGGTAAAGAGCAGTTTGGTGCATTTAGCCAAGATGGGCGCAGGCAGGGGGTAAACCATGGCAAGATACAACATCAATGGTAGGAGTACAGCTTTTACAATTAGCACTTTTCCTTCAAGGGTAAGCTTGCGCGTGGACCAAAGGGCGATCTTCTTCGCCATCTTACCATATACTTCATCCCAGTTTCGGTGAATTGGCACCTGCTCTGCAAAGAATATCCCTAGGAGTTTAATGGGGAGAGTGGTGACTGGTACCTGTAGGGAGGTCAAATTATCCCATGGACCCATTTTTAAACATATGCATTTATCAACATTCAATCGGAGCCCAGAGACCTCCTGGAAGATGAATGCTTGGGTGAGGGTTCTGCAGACGGATGTGGCGTCCGTACAGAGAATAGTAACATCATCCATGTATGCCACCAGTTTTGCCTGCGTGCCAGCCCCTCCTGGTACAAAGACCCCGTGAATGATCTTATCCTTCCTTAGGTGGCAGAGGAAGGGTTCCAACGCACAGACAAATAAAGCAGGTGATAGGGGGCACCCCTGGCGCACTCCGGACAGTATGGAGAACGGCTGGGTGTGGTGGCCATTGATACTAACCACACTGTTTGCTTTTGCGTACAAAGTGCGTAACATGGTTAGTACTGTTTCAGGTACCCTGAGGCGCTGCAAAGAGGGAAGTATGAGACACCCTGTCGAATGCTTTCTGGAAGTCTAAACTCAGGATTCCTAGGGACGATTGGCGGTCAGCATAATATTGTAGGACATCTCTGAGAGTGGTAAGACTGTCTACAATAGACCTTCCCTTTACAGCGCATGTTTGGTCGGTGTGTAGTATGAAACCTAGAATAGAGCGGAATCTGCGCGCCAATACTTTAGAGACCAGCTTGTAATCTGTGTTGAGTAATGAGATAGGTCTCCAGTTCTGTAAGGAGGTCACCTCCCCCTTTTTGTAGAGCAACACAATTATACCGGCAGAGAACTCTGCAGTAAAACTATCTTGTGCAAAGGAAGAGGTCCCCATTTCCATAAAATCCTTACAAATAAGGCCCCAGAAAGTTTTGTAGAACTCCCAAGGCAGCCCATCAGGGCCTGGGCTTGATCCGGGAGGGGCTGTGCTCAGCGCTGCAAGAAATTCTTCCCCAGTGAAGGGGCCTTCTAGGAACTCCTGTTGTTCCCTGTTGAGGTTGACATCTGCCGCCTGACAATACGAGGCAATATCTGCAAGTAAAGGGGGGTTAGCAGGTGCAGCATATAAGTCTTTATAAAAATCGCAGGCAATTTTCTGACAGGCAGAGACCCCCTGTTGACACACCCCATTTGTATCTTGGAGCGTGGTGAGCAGTGTGTGTGCACTCCGGGCTTTCTTGAAAAACAAAGAGGTGCACGTTTTCATCGTCTGTGAACTGCTTTACACGTGACTGAAAAATAATGGCTTTACTCTTTCTTTCCAACCATGCTGACATGTCTCTTTGATGGCTCGCACATCTTCTACTACATTTTTTCCCGCCGCCCCCAATTGCTGTACCAGCACCAAATGGTTCTGTAGTGTCCGGAACTCCTTCCATTCCGCTTGGCGGAGCAGACGTCCTTGTACCTGGAAAAACAAACGTGTTTTTGTCTTAACCCATTTCCACCATTGATATTGGGAAGGGAAACGTGGTTTCAAAGCAGCCCATTTCACATACTGTTTACGGTATTTGGCAACAATGGTTTGATCTCGCAAAAGGTGGCCGCCAAGTTTCCAGGCCCCCGGGCCTTTTTGCGGGCGGTGCAGGGTGTTAACTGAGACACGAAGTAGTTGATGATCAGAGAAAGGCACTGGTTCCAGTGTGCAGGAGGTGGAGTCTAAGGCATTTGAAACAAAGACCTAATCGAGTCGGGTCCGAACTTTTCCGTGATCGGCCTCCCAGATGAAGCCAGTGCCTGGCGGGAAACAGTGCCTAAGGGTATCATACATGCTCAGATCACTGACCAATTTAGTGAGTAAATGTGAGGTGGCGTCCACCGTGTAGCCAGATGCCTGTCCTTGGCAGTCTTTGGTGTGAAGAATGCAGTTAAAATCACCCACCAATAATAACGGGGTTGCACCTGTAAGAAAGGGTTTAATGGGTTAAACAGCTCTATCCGTGCCTGTTTGTGTGGGGGGCGTACACATTGCACACCCACAGCGGTATACCGTCCATTTGGAGGGAGAGCAGAACTGCCCGCCCAGGGTCTAGGACACGCTCCTAAATCACCTGCCAATGACGGCGCTGGAACAGGACTACTATGCCATCATTTTTGCCCGGACCCCCGGACCAGATCGATGGCCCAGCAGGCCAGAGAGCTTTCAGTGAGTTTCATTTCCTTGCACTTGCGCTTGTGGGAGGCGCACGTTTTCCATCCACTGTGTTCCATACTTGCACCATCGTCCTTTGCTATCAATTGCACTGGGGCCACAACCTTACTTGCCGCAGCCAATCGTATATCATGCACCACTCGTTCGACAGTGCTATCCATACATTCCGTTGCGCTCTCTGCCACTACACCGGGACTGTTTGCGGCTGGGACGGGTATGTGGGTTGGACCAAGGTAGGGGGGAAAATCCGTTGCAGCAGATGCCACCCTTCAGCGGGAGGGGAGGGGTGAGGCTTCGCTGCACAGGCAGACCTACGCGCCATCGCGTTCTTTCTAAGTTGCGCCGCTTCTGCTTGCTCCGCCAATTCATCTGCGCTGGGACCTGGCACTACATCATCCTCCATATCGCTCCATTCTCCAGGACGTGAGTCAGGGGTTTCGTCTACAGGCGCCTCCCCGCTCTCGGCCCATCAGCCTCCCTGCCTCTCTTTATCTCAATGCCATCTACCACTCCTACCACTTCTGAATTGGAGGGGCCTGTGCTAGGCTGCGGGGTCAGCCGGGGGCTCTTCTGAGCTCGCCGCTGGCGCCGCTTGCGGGGGGTGGGGGGGGGGGGGCGGCTTTGGTCCTTCCGCTGTGGAGGCATAGGAGAACTTCTTCCTAGGACATGTTTTAAAAAGATGTTGCTCGCTACCACATAAATTACACTTTTTCGGTACTGTACATTCTGGCGCTCTGTGGTCTAGGCCTCCGCAGTTGCGACATGCCTGTCCGGAACACTGTTCTTTTGCGTGTCCGAACTGCTGACACATTCTGCAGTAGAGCGGCTGCCCCGAGTAGACAAGGAAACCTTTATTTGCTTCCAGGGTGAAGGTCTGGGGAGGGTGCGCCAAACCTCGGACCCCATGTGGGTCGTCTTTAAAGGTGACTAGATACTTCCGCTTGCCATTCCAAATACCACACATGTTTTTAATCTTTTGCCCCCCCCGGACTGTGGCGCAGTACGTGGACAGGAAAATCTCAATAAAGCGTGGGTCGGTGTAGGGATTATACATATGTGCAATAAGCACCACATCTTTTGGGGCAAACAGAGGGGTGAACTTAAGCCCTTCAAAGACTTCCTGGCCCCTGCATTCAGTGACAATGCGCAGGACCTCTTTACATATAGAGTCACTGGAAAAAGTAATATCAAACAAACCCCTCTGAGAGAAGTCTTGGACACATTCAGTGGCTCGTTCAGAAATCGTGCATTCCTTTTTTAAAACCTCCTCAACTAAATACAAAACATTTTTCTCTTTGCGAAATTCTTCTGTGATATCAATCCGGACTGTATTGGGTATATAATCCTGCATCCGTGCAGCCCCTGCCATTGATTGGAAAGCGGCCATGATGATAATTAGTGGCCCGGGGGCTCCCCCCACGGGCCCGCCAGGCAGGTGCTTGTATTACCGCAGGATACAATAGTTAAAGCACGGTGCTTTTAACAGGGCCGCAAATACAAAGAAAATGCGGACGCGCCCCCCTCCTTACGAGAAAAAGAGGGCAGCACAGTTCCACTAGAGAGGGAGGGGGTCGTGGCTGGGGGAGCGACAAGCTGTAAAGCTCCGTGACCCTCCCTCCCTGTAAAACCACTCCGGTGCAGTCTAATTAACGAGGCGAAGGAGCAGGTGGCCTCCGTGAAATGAGAGCCGGCTTACCTCCGGGAAAGAGAGAGATTGTAGCAAGTGTCTCCAGGCGGGAGCCGCCGCCGGGCGCTCTGCGAAGGCAGCAGGTGCTGCGGGGGAATCCGCCCCAGCTCTCTCCCCTCGCCTCGTCCGACGCGGTCCCCACTGTCTTCTTGCCTCTGCAGGTGAAGGTTCGTGCGTCACCAGGTGAACGGTGGGGGGGGTCCCAGTGACCAGCCAGACAGTGGGTGAGGCGATGCGTGTGCCCAGGCCCCCCGCCCGCAGCCCTGAGGGGCTGGCAGGAGCTGCTCAGGAGGGCTCAGGCGTCGTCCCTCTTCCATAGGGCGTCGCCGATCCTCGTAATCCGGAGCAAGGTGACCCTCGGTGTCGGGGGTTGCAGCCTGGTCCCGGTAAAGCCAGGTGCCGCAGGCCCGGCCCTTCAACGTTAGGAGCACCCGCGACGCTAGCCTGTCCACTGTTCCCAGAGGCGCAGCCTTGCCCCGGTTAAGCCAGGGAGCGAAGGCCCAGCCCCTTAGGTCAGGTAAGGCAAGCAGTGACCCGGGTCAGAGTACCGTCCCCCCTATTAGCGCAGCCTGGCTCCGGACATGCCAGAGTACGCAGGCCCAGCCTTTCAGGGGTCAGGCGTCCCCTCTCAACCCTTAGCAGGAACAAGCAGGTAACTGATAAGAACAGTTTTTTTTTTTGTCAAAAATATACTTTATTGATAAATTGTGTTTTGTTTTACATATACAGTTTAACCAATCCCATTCAGGGTGGTATACATTTAAACATGACTAGGTGATGCACGCAGGCAAAAACCTATCAGTTTTTCCATCAAGCTGTTGCGAAGAAAAAAAAGGCTCATTATTTTTTACATTGCAATATTGTCGTATTTGTTGGTGTCGTACAGTTTAAGTTAAAGAGCTCTAAGGTTTCTCGATGTCCAAAAACTTTTAGCATTGTTTCTTCTGAGACTGCTAGCTTTGTTTTTTTGTTCCTAATTCTTTTAAGGTTTTTGGCTATTTGTCTCCCTGGATATTTTTTTCCTCCTCTTTCTGGTGTCTGTGTCTTTATTATGGTTTCTGACTCTGAGTCTGATAGGGTGCTTTTGTTTAGTGATTCCCCTGATTCTGAGATTCTTGCTTTTTTATCTTCCTTTTTGTCTAATTCTTTGTCTTCTTCCTGCTCCTCCATTTTTTCTGACTGTGGCTCGGGGACCCTTGACTGGGTGATGTGTGTGCTCCCTGAGTCTTGGGTGATGTCTAAAAGGCATTCCTGACTATCTCCTTCTAACGTTTCGTCTTTGTTTTCTTCTGGGGTCTCAGTTGTGTCTGTTAAGTCTATGGTTGCTATTTCTATGTCTTCTATTTCGTGGTATACTATGACGTTTGTGTTGGTTTGGCCCTCCTCCTGTGTTTCCTGAATTGTTTGTGTGGGCGTTTGTGTTTTCGAGTCGTTTCCCTGTGTCTGTGGTGTTTTGTCTGTGTGTGAGGATGTGTCTTGTTGTTCCAAGGTGTCTGTCTTTTGTCTAATTGTTTCCTTGCTTTCCCTTCTATCTTTTTCTGCCTCTTTTGGATTTTCTGTCTGTTTTTGTATTCTGGTTTCCCTATTTTCCTAATGGTTCTTTTGCGCTAGGCCTTTCTCTGCGTGGGCAATTTCTATACAGGTGATTATTCCCTCCGCATAGGTTGCATTTTTTGGGCGCGGTACAGTCTGGGGCCAGATGTCCCTTCCTCCCACAATTTCTACATATGTCTCCTGGGCACCATTCTTTACTGTGCCCAAATTGTAAACATGCTCTACAGAAATTGGGCTGTCCAGGGTAATAGAGGAAACCCCTGTTTGGGCCTATTGTGAAGTTGAGGGGGGGGTGTTTCATTCCTCCTATCCCTTCCTCATCTGCTTCTAGGATACACATAAACCACCTCTTCCATTCCAAACCCCCATTCATTTTTAAGTTCGCTACCTCCTCTTATTGACTGGCAGTATCTTCGTAAGAAGTTTGCTATGTCTGATGGGGATGCAAATGGGTTGTACATATTTACAGTGATTGGAATTTCTCTGGGTGTTGCCAAGGGTGTGATGGTATACCCTTCTAACTCTGGATGGTCTTTGTTGCAATTAAAATTGAAGAGAAACTTTTGGTATATGTCCTCATTACTGAAAGTAATGTCGAAAAGGCCTCTTTTTCTAAAGTCTTGCAGGCATTTAACTGCTGCCGGTTCTATTTCAAAAACCTCTTTTAAAACCTTGTCCATTAGGTGGGTGAGGTTTCTCCTATATTTGTCCTCTTCCTGTACTTCAAATCTCATGGAGTACTTGATTCCTGGGGGGGGGCCGTTCTGCTGGTGTTGCCACTTGGTGGACCTCCTTCTCCTTGACGGCTCCCTCCTGCCGCCGATGCATAGCTTTTCATTTCCATAGTGTGTGTTGTGCCCCCTGGCCGAGCGCAATGCACGCCTGGGGGCTCACTTCCTTTTTCTCTCCACTGCTTTGGATGTCTTCCTGCCTTGGATTGTTGGGAGGTGCGTGCCCCCTGGCCGTGCACCTGTCTGGTGCGCCCGGGGGCTCGCTGTTTCTAAATCGAAAAGAATTTGGCCGTGCGTGTCTGCTTTGAATTTCTCCCGTGCGTGCCCCCTGGCCGTGCACCGTCCGGTGCGCCTGGGGGCTCGCGTTTGCCAAACTGGGTCTTCTGATACCCTCGCTGTGTTCCGTGCGGCTGTGCACCGTCTAGGTGCGTCTGCGGGCCTCGCTGTCAATGGTCAAAATGCGGAGGTGGGGTCTGGTTGGCTTTGCCCCTTTCTCCGCTTCCTTTACGTCGTCAGAGTATCTCGCCGTGCACCTAGCTGGTGCGTCCGTGTTTCGCTACGAATGCCGAAAGAATCCGTCCGGTTGCCCCCCTTCGCTCACCTATTTCCCTGGTCGGGTGACCAGGTGTCCCTAGGGTGGAAGTGGTCCGCAGGGTGCAGAGTAAGGGTGCAGAGTAAGGGTGCAGAGTAACCCCGAGCCGAGCACTCTCCTAGTGTGCCCAGGGTCTCTCTTAAGTCCAAAAAGTTGTGTGTTGGCCCCTTTTGGCGCAGCCCAGGGTTCACGCAGCCTTGCCACGGACAAGCCGTGGAGCGAAGGCCCAGTGTCACCCAGGTGTACCTTCAGGGGTTGCCACCTAGCCTTTTCCCCTTTCGCTCTGATGCTGCGCAGCCTTGCCACGGACAAGCCGTGGAGCGAAGGCCCAGCAACACCAAAGTTTCCGGTTAATCAGGCGCCTTCTGGTCCGATCCAAGTGTATTTGTTTTGAAAACCTTTATTATTATTATTAAAGGTACATATACAGAGTATTTACAAACAAAACGCTTCTATCGGTTGCTGGGTTACAAAAGCAGGAGGAGTTCCGAAATATTAATAAGCGCTGCCATGTATAACAGGTTTTACAAGTGCCAATCCGTTTTGTACCCGGTGGCAGGGTATTATGATGACTTCGTCGTCCGGCGACCCACTTTTTACAGTCTGTGAGGTGCCACAGAGCTCTAGCCTGGGGTGTCCCATAGCGAGCATTATCAATGTGGACCCACGTGGGTTTATATCACTGTCTCTAGGCGGCCCACCTGTCCTTGTCTGAGAGATGCCACAGAGCTCAAGCCGGGGATGTCCCATAGCAAGCATCATCAATGTGAGCATAATTGTGTATACATCACTGTCCTCAGGTGACCCAACCTTTCCAGTCTGAAAAATGCCACAGAGCTCGAGCCTGGGTTGCCCCATAGCGAGCATCGTCAATGTGGACATATGTGTGCATCTTGTCCAGGCAGATGTTCCTGCAAGCGACGGGGTGCAGCGCCTTATGATGGAAAAGGAGGGCGTTGCGGGCTTCCCATAATGTTTCCTTACCACAGTTCAGGATACGCCATGCTGTTGAGAGGTACGGCTCCGGCAAAGTCCAGCCGTACAGCACCATTTCAAATGTCAATGATTGAATATGTGCAATGTTCCGGAGGAAGGGTATCAGCAAAGCCCAAAAGGCTCTGGCGTGTGCACATGCCCAAAACAGGTGGTAGACAGTCTCTTCATGCGGTGTTGGAAAGCTTTGACCGGCAAACAGGCGTGGGCGCTGAGCCAGGCAAGGTTTCGTTGGCTGTGGGCTAGGCTGCGATGGCCCACCAACTCCCAGACCGATGACAACTGCTGCTCCGAAAAGGGACCCAGGAGGACTGTTTGGTCCTGGTTCTCCAAGACCACTTTGAGCTGCTTTGCCTGGCGGCGGGCCCCCGGAGGCAAGGTTCTGAGGTCCAAAGTGTCCATAAATTTTAACAAAGCAGCATAATAAATTGGTACATTTTGCGCAAAGGGGGTAAGGTTGCTAGGCTTAAACAGTCCAACATGTCGGAAAGGAGCTCCCACATAATATTTAACATATGAGGCTGCATGTGAGGGTGAGACCATCTCGAGCCTAGTAACTGTGTGGCAAAATATCTTGGACATTAGGAAGGTGTGTACATCAGGCATGCCCTTTCCACCCTTCCGCCAATGTTTACAAACTTTCATGCGGCCCAGTTTTTCCATTCGGGAACCCCACAGGAAGATGAAAAGCAGTTTAGTACATTTGGCTAAGGTGGGCGTGGGCGTAGATCATCGCAAGGTACAACATTAATGGCAGGAGCACAGCTTTTATGATCAGCACTTTGCCTTCTAGTGTGAGTGTGCGTGTGGACCACAGGGCGATCTTCTTCGCCATCTTCCCATATACCTCTTCCCAGTTCTGTTGGATGGGCGCCTGTTCCGCGAACAGCACCCCTAGGAGTTTGATGGGGTCAGAGGTGACCGGTACCTGTAAAGCGGCTAGAGTATCCCATGGGCCCATTTTCAAACATATGCATTTATCAACATTTAAACGCAACCCATAAACTTCTTGAAAGATGGAGGCCTGGGTGAGAGTCCTCTGGACGGATGATGCGTCTGTGCAGAGAATGGTGACATCATCCATGTATGCCACAAGCTTAGCCTGTTTGCCAGCTCCCCCTGGCACGAAGACTCCGTGGATAATCTTGTCCTTCCTCAGGTGGCAGAGGAAAGGCTCCAACGCACAGACTAATAAAGCAGGGGACAGAGGGCACCCTTGGCGCACCCCAGACAGTATGGGGAACGGTTTTGTATGATACCCATTAATACTCACCACGCTATTTGCCGTGGCATACATAGTGCGTAACATGGAAAGTACCGCCTCGGGCACTTTGAGGCATTGTAATGCTGTAAAGAGGAAAGCATGAGACACCCTATCAAAAGCTTTCTGGAGGTCTAAGCTCAGAACCCCCAGAGACAGATGCCGTTCTGCATAGTAGTGTATCACATCTCTAAGGGTGGTAAGACTGTCTTCAATGGATCGCCCTTTCCCAGCACATGTTTGGTCGGTATGCAGGATAAAACCTAGGACAGTGCGGAATCTGCGTGCCAATACCTTGGAGACCAATTTATAATCGGTGTTGAGTAGGGAGATAGGCCTCCAGTTCTGTAAGGAGGTCACTTCCCCTTTCTTGTAAAGTAGTACAATAATACCTGTGGAGAAATCTGACGTAAAGCTGTTAAGGGAAAAAGCAGAGGTTATCATTTCCATGAAGTCCCCACAAATGAGGCCCCAAAAAGTCTTATAGAACTCCCAAGGCAGACCATCAGGGCCTGGGCTTGAACCGGGAGGGGCTGTGCTTAGCGCTGCAAGGAACTCCTCTCCGGTGAAAGGACCTTCTAGGTACTCCTGTTGTTCCCTGTTGAGGCCTACATCTGCTGCCCTGCAGTATGAGTCGCTATCTGCAAATAAAGGGAGGTTAGCAGGTGCAGCGTATAAGTCTTGGTAGAAAGCACGAGAAATGTTCTGACAGGCCGAGACCCCCTGTTGACTTACACCATCGGCATCTTGTAGGTTGGTAAGCAATGTGTGTGAGCTTCGGGCCTTCTTAAAAAAGAAGGAAGTGCATTTCTCATCCTCCGTGAACTGTTTCACTTGTGACTGAAACATGATAGCTTTGCTTTTTTTCCCCAACCATGCTGACATTTCTCGTTTAATAGCACGCACATCCTCTACAACATTCTTCCCCGCCGCCCCCAATTGTTGCGTCAATACCAAGTGGTTCTGCAGGGTGCGAAACACTTTCCATTCCGCTTGGCGCAGCAAGCGTCCTTGTGTCTGAAAAAACAAACGTGTTTTTGTTTTTACCCACTTCCACCATTGGTAAAGGGAAGGAAATCGAGGTTTTAAAATCGACCATTTTGCATATTGTTTTTGGTACTTGGCCGTGATGGCAGGGTTGCGCAAAAGGTGGCTGCCAAGTTTCCAGGACCCCAGGCCCTTTTGCGGGCGCTGCAGGATGTTAACAGAAACACGTAATAACTGGTGGTCTGAGAAGGGCACCGGCTCTAATAAGCAGGAGGTAGTTGTAAGAGCATTGGAAGCAAAAACATAGTCCAGCCAGGACCGGACTGCCACGTGATCGGCCTCCCAGGTGAAGCCTGTGCCTGTGTTGGGAAGCAACTCCTAAATGTATCATACATGCTTAGATCGCCGACCAATTTAGTGAGTAAATGTGAGGTAGCATCCAGCGTGTAGCTAGCCGCCTGCCCTTGGCGATCTTTAATATGAAGAATGCAGTTAAAATCACCCACTAGTAACAACGGGGTCGCACCTGTAAGAAAAGGTTTAATGAGGTTAAACAGCTTTATCCGTGCCTTTTTGTATGGGGGGCGAACACATTGCACACCCGCAGCGGTATACCATCCATTTGTAAGGAGAGCAGAACTGCCCGCCCAGGGTCTAGAACACGCTCCTCAATCACCTGCCAATGACGGTGCTGGAACAGGATTACTACGCCATCATTTTTTCCCGGACCCCCGGACCAGATCGATGGCCCAGCAGGCCAGAGAGGTTTCAGTGAGTCGTAGCGGGGCTGGAAGGGTATGTGGCATTCCTGTAAACAAATAACATCAGCCTGCACATTTTTACAATAATCTAGTACCATTGATCTCGTGAGAGTGGTGTTCATGCCCCTCACGTTACAGGAAGCAATGGTGACTGCCATTAAAATGTAGAGAAGAAGAGCGATAGCCATGACTCATTTTGCGAGAGGAAAGTGACTGCACCTGCAAACACATTATCCTGCACATCTAAACCAGCATCAGGAGGGGACTGCAGGGCTTGTGTCAATAGTGCCTCTAGGTCCGGGGTGGCCTCCAGATCTGGGGGTTGGCTCTCCGGAACGACACCTGTGTTGCGGGATGAAAGGAGGCTCGGACACAAGAGCTGATTCTCTAGGTGTTTTATTCCTTTTAGGTACACGTTTTCTCTCTTTTGACGGGCGGTAATACGGTAATGTGCTCTCCTCGTCTAGTTCTAGGGTCCGGCGACTGCTAGGGGGCGTCTTCCGTCTCTGACTCCACTCCAGGATGTCGAGGTCTTCGGGACAGGCTTGAGCTTCGGTCCTCCGGACGTGGTGAGGGAAGAAAGGATAGAAGGAAGACGCGTATCAGTGCTTCAGTCAAAATAGGAGATCGTGAAGGGGCCCAGGGAGTGAAGGAGGAACACCGTGCTCACAACTCCTAACTAGGTGGCTAAGGTAGTGAGGAAGGAGTACGGTGAGGGGTCCGGCTCCTAGGTTCTAGGCACTCTATTAAGACCCGCCCAACCCGCGATACGAGCCCGTACCTGCTGGTGCCACGCTTCTCCCTCGGAAACGTGGCGGGGCGAATCACGGGATCGTTGGCCTCCTGGCTCGGCAACCGGCACCACGGCTCTGCTCCTGGTTGTCTGGTCGGTCTTCTCCTCCGCGATACTCTCCACTCCGTCCTCTCGGGTCCTCTCTCGTTCTCCGTCTCTCTCTCTCTCTGCTCCGCTCCGGTGATAACACACCCCTCTCCTCCTCGCCTTCCGGGATATGACGGCTCCGTCTCTGTGACGTCCTCTTCGGGGGCGGGCCCTGCTGCCAGCTCGTCCCAATTAAAGTAACAGTGTTCAGCAGGCGCCTGGTTGCTGCCAAAGGCTGTAGGATTGCTCTGGGAGGCCGTGTGCTGTGGGTACAGAGGGGAGATGGTGGGGAACACAAAGTCAGCATGAGAGTGGCCGGCGAAGTCTCTGTCGGGGTCGGGCTCGCTGTTACAACCTGCTTGTGGAAAATCTAAGAAACCCTCCTCGGAGTCCGAGAGGGAAGAGAGGGGCGCATACCTGTTCCCCCTGGCGCTCCTGTCGAGGGAGGACACGCGCCTGCGCGTTTTGACAGAGGAGGCCCGAGCACTCGAGTGTTTTATTTCCCTGCTCTGGGATGCGCTCGTTTTCCAACCACTGTGCTCCATACTTGTACCATCGTCCTTTGGTACCACTCGCACTGGGTTCACAACCTTACTTGCCGCGGCCAATCGTATGTCATGCACCACCTGTTCGACAGCGCCATCCATACATTCCGTTGCACTCTCTGCCACTACACCAGGACTGTTTGCGGCTGGAACGGGTATGTGGGTAGGGCCAGGGTAGGGGGGGAAATCTGTTGCAGCAGATGCCAGCCCTGCAGCTGGATGGGAGGTGTGAGACCGCCCTGCGCGGGCAGCCCTACGCGCCATCGCGATCGTTCTAAGCCGTGCTGCTTCTGCTTGTTCTGCCAATTCTTCCGCGCTGGGACCTGGCGCTACCTCATCTTCCACCTCACTCCATGCACCAGGGCGTGAGTCAGGGGTTTCATCAACAGGCGCTTCCCCGCTCTCGGGGCCATCAGGCTCTCTACCTCTCCAATACCATCTACCACTCCTACTACCTCTGACTCAGAGGGACCTGTGCTAGGCTGGGAGGTCCTGGTAGTGCGGGGTAGGTCGACGAGCGACACGGACTCGGCGTGTCAAACGCAAGGAACTCCTTGCGCAGCCTACCAGGGACTGCAGTGGTTATCCTATGGAGTATATAGGGTAGACCGAGCCGCAGGTCAAAATACCAGTTGTATATATGAATGCTTACTGTCTATCATATATTCCTCCTGGGATAGACTTGTAGATAGAATTTTTAGGTCCTGATGAATCACTTGAGCATATCTCAGTTATAGTGAGAAACATGTTGACCATGACGAGGCAGTGTAGATAACACAGAACATAGACCTGAGTTACTATCACTTTACCTCATGTTTTTAATTAGGTGAGGAGACATCATAATAAAATTGTTGCGATAGTACTCCCTCGCCTATATATTTTTAATATTCATCTACATTATCATCGAGCCCCACATTTCCATTTGAACTACCGGCTATCTTGGATATAAAAGATCTCCAAACAAGAGCCCGTCGGGTATTGCACCAGCCGACTCGACGTAGGAGCAGCCCGATGATGTTACATTACATCCTGAAGGGTATGTGATTCACAATATCCCGATGGCTGTGTGAGGGCTCCAATATCCATAACAGACACCTCCTTACATGGTACGTCCTCTTCCCATCCCCTTTAGGAACAGCTTTGTCACTTTTATATTGCATATTTTGGGCACACTTAGCTGGACCTCTCCAAAAGCCCGTTTGGCCCCCCTTCTCCTTTGTTGATTAAGGTTGTGGTGTCAGCCAGTGGCTCTTTTGAGCTTGGCGCTGCGTGCGAGGGGGGTTGGCTAGGACCACCCGCCGCTGAGGCATAAGAAAACTTTTTCCTGGGGCATACTCTAAACAGATGCTGCTCACTTCCACATAAATTACATTTTTTTGGCACCGTACACTCTTGTGCTTTGTGATCGAGACTTCCGCAGCTTCGGCAGGCCTGGCCGGAACACTGTTCTTTTGCGTGTCCGAACTGGTGGCACATCCTGCAGAAAAGCGGTTGCCCAGAATACACGAGGAAACCCTTGTTCGCTCCCAGAGTGAAGGTCTTGGGGGGGGGGGGGCGCTAAGCCCCGTACACCATTTGGATCCTCCTTGAAGGTGACTAAATACTTTTGTTTTCCGTTCCAGATACCACACATGTTTTTAATCTTTTGTCCCCCTTTAACCGAGGCTCAGTTCCTGGACAGGAAAATGTCAATAAAACGTGGATCTGTATAAGGGTTATACATATGTACAACTAAAACCACATCTTTTGGGTCAAACAGAGGGGTGAACCTAAGCCCTTCAAACACCTCTTGACCTCTGCGTTCCTCCACTATGCGCAAGACCTCCTTACAAACAGATTCACTAGAAAATGTTACATCAAATAGGCCCCTCTGGGAGAAATCCTGTACACATTCTATAGCGCGCTCAGAAATCGCACATTCCTTTTTTAGAACATCCTCCACCAAATACAAAAATGTTTTTTCCTTTCGGAATTCTTCCTTAATATCTATCCGAACGGAGTTCGGTATATAATCAGTAATTTTATTAACCCCCGCTGTTGTGGCAAAAGTGGCAATGGCGTCCTGTAATGGCGTTGGGCATCTTCTATGGACCCACTCGGCCGGTAAATACAGTAGTGGAGAATTACGAGAAATGGGAGTTCAAAGTCACTGGCACGAGGTGCGGCTAGGCAGGAGCACAGCGGTACAAAAGGGGGTGGTGATGGACGGAGCATCAGAACCAATCAAACACTCACACCCAGTCAACAGATCTGGGTTTGATCCATCACCATTCTTTAGCCCACTCTGCCACCCCAGTTCAGACATGGCCATATGCAAATCAGTCTGACCCTGTGCCTCATGGGAACAGTCCAGCCCGAACTGCCAAGCCATGCCTTCCCTGGACCGGAAACAAGCTTCCTAGGACCGGTTTCTGGCATTTCAGCCGTCTTCAGCCAGGCTTGCTTGAATCCAGTGGCAAAGTGAGCAAGGGACTCACGTCTGAGCATACCCTGCCAACTTATGGCGAACAAAGCGGTACAAAAGGGGGTGGTGATGGACGGAGCATCAGAACCAATCAAACACTCACACCCAGTCAACAGATCTGGGTTTGATCCATCACCATTCTTTAGCCCACTCTGCCACCCCAGTTCAGACATGGCCATATGCAAATCAGTCTGACCCTGTGCCTCATGGGAACAGTCCAGCCCGAACTGCCAAGCCATGCCTTCCCTGGACCGGAAACAAGCTTCCTAGGACCGGTTTCTGGCATTTCAGCCGTCTTCAGCCAGGCTTGCTTGAATCCAGTGGCAAAGTGAGCAAGGGACTCACGTCTGAGCATACCCTGCCAACTTATGGCGAACAAAGCGGTACAAAAGGGGGTGGTGATGGACGGAGCATCAGAACCAATCAAACACTCACACCCAGTCAACAGATCTGGGTTTGATCCATCACCATTCTTTAGCCCACTCTGCCACCCCAGTTCAGACATGGCCATATGCAAATCAGTCTGACCCTGTGCCTCATGGGAACAGTCCAGCCCGAACTGCCAAGCCATGCCTTCCCTGGACCGGAAACAAGCTTCCTAGGACCGGTTTCTGGCATTTCAGCCGTCTTCAGCCAGGCTTGCTTGAATCCAGTGGCAAAGTGAGCAAGGGACTCACGTCTGAGCATACCCTGCCAACTTATGGCGAACAAAGCGGTACAAAAGGGGGTGGTGATGGACGGAGCATCAGAACCAATCAAACACTCACACCCAGTCAACAGATCTGGGTTTGATCCATCACCATTCTTTAGCCCACTCTGCCACCCCAGTTCAGACATGGCCATATGCAAATCAGTCTGACCCTGTGCCTCATGGGAACAGTCCAGCCCGAACTGCCAAGCCATGCCTTCCCTGGACCGGAAACAAGCTTCCTAGGACCGGTTTCTGGCATTTCAGCCGTCTTCAGCCAGGCTTGCTTGAATCCAGTGGCAAAGTGAGCAAGGGACTCACGTCTGAGCATACCCTGCCAACTTATGGCGAACAAAGCGGTACAAAAGGGGGTGGTGATGGACGGAGCATCAGAACCAATCAAACACTCACACCCAGTCAACAGATCTGGGTTTGATCCATCACCATTCTTTAGCCCACTCTGCCACCCCAGTTCAGACATGGCCATATGCAAATCAGTCTGACCCTGTGCCTCATGGGAACAGTCCAGCCCGAACTGCCAAGCCATGCCTTCCCTGGACCGGAAACAAGCTTCCTAGGACCGGTTTCTGGCATTTCAGCCGTCTTCAGCCAGGCTTGCTTGAATCCAGTGGCAAAGTGAGCAAGGGACTCACGTCTGAGCATACCCTGCCAACTTATGGCGAACAAAGCGGTACAAAAGGGGGTGGTGATGGACGGAGCATCAGAACCAGGAGCACAGGCAGCCGCCACTACGCCTGCTCGAGACCGCGCCCCTCCCCTAAAGAGAACAAACACAGCTGCGGAAGGAGAGAAGGGGGCCGTGGCCGAGGCAGCGTCTAGATTACTGCTCCGGGCCTGCCTCCCCCCTGGAAACTTCGCCGGGACAGTTAATCGGCAAAAACGAAGAGAGCAGGTGGCCTCCGTGAAGCCCGGCTTACCTCCAATGTGAAGTGCAACAATGTTTCCACCGGCTCTTGCCGGTCTCGCAGCTCACCAGGGCGACTACGTGGTCCCGATGTCCAGCTAGGGGTCAGGTGCAGCGATGGCAATGCCCAGGCCCCTGGCCTCAGTTCCGAGGGCCTGGCAGGGGCTACACACGGGATCCCAGACGTCTTCGCTCGTCTCCAAAGCTCCGTAGATTTCCTCGGCTGTCCCCTAGCGTCAGGTATTTCAGCCTGGTCCCGGTCAAGCCCCTTAGAAGCGCAGCCTGGCTCCGGTCATTCCAGAGTGTGCAGGCCCAGCCGTTCAGGGATCAGGCGTCCCTCCTCAACCCTTAGCACGAACAAGCAAGGTAACTGATAGAACAGATTTTGTTTTGAAAACCTTTATTTATATTAAAGGCGCACATACAGGTTATTGGTCACATGTCACAGAAAAACCATACACTGTTTGTATTTACAAGGAGAAGGGGGGGGGGGGCCTTCCCTCCGTATGTTAACATACAGCAGAATTAAGGTAACAGAAGAAATCAAAACTGAGTGCCAATCCGCTCTCCGCCCGGTGGCGGGGCCGCCTGCAACCATCTGCCGGAGTCTCATCTTCCTCCATGCGAGGGGCACCACAGAGCTCAAGCCTATTGCAAGCATCATCAATGTGGGCTCCCGTATATAGTTCATCATAGAGGGGCTGCAGGTCGCCATTGTCCGGTGGCGCATTGTTCCAGGCTGGGGCGTGCCACAGAGCTCAAGCCTGGGTTAACCCATAGCGAGCATCAACAATGTGGACACACATGCACCTACATAGTTCATCCAGGTGAAATAGTTCACTGTCATCGTTAGGTGACCCAGCCTCTCCAGTCCGCGAAATGCCACAGAGCTCAAGCCTGGGGAACCCCATAGCGAGCATCATCAATGTGGACATACGTGTGCATTTTGTCCATGCAAATGTTCCTGCACGCTACAGGGTGCAGCGTCTTGTGATTGAAGAGGAGCGCATTGCGGGCCTCCCATAGCGTCTCTTTACCACAGTTCAGGATACGCCATGCCGTCAGGAGGTATGGTTCCGGCAATATCCACCCATACAGCACCATGTCAAAAGTCAGGGTGGGAATATGAGCAAGGTTCTGCAGGAAAGGCAGCAGGAATGCCCAGAAGGCCTGGGCATGGGCGCATGTCCAGAACAGGTGGTAGATTGTCTCTGCATGGAGGCAGGAGTCTCTGGGGCACTGTTCAGATGGGGCCAGTCCCCTGCGATGTTGAAAGGCCTTTACTGGTAAACTGGCGTGGGCGCTGAGCCAGGCGAGGTCCCGCTGGCTGTGAGTCAAACTGCGGTGCCCCACCAGTTCCCAGACAGAAGAAGACTGCTGCTCCGAGAAAGGGCCCAAGAGGGTGACTTGTTCTAGGTTTTCCAGCACAGGCTTGAGCTGCTTTGCGTGGCGGCAGGCTGCGGGAGGAAGTGTTTCAATGTGCAAAGTGTCCATAAATTTCAACACAGCGCTATAATAAGTTGGAACATTTTGTGCACAGGGGGTGAGGTTGGTGGAGGTATACACACCAACATGCCTGAAATAGGTCCCCACATAGTACTTAATAAAAGAAGCCGCATGCGACGGTGTGCCCATGTCGAGTCTAGCAACCGTGTGACAGAAGACTTTGGACATCAGAAATGTGTATACATTAGGCATGCCCTTCCCGCCCTTCCGCCAATTTTTACAAACTTTTATTCAGCCCAGTTTCTCCATCCTCGAACCCCACAAAAAGGTAAAGAGCAGTTTGGTGCATTTAGCCAAGATGGGCGCAGGTGGGGGTAAAACCATGGCAAGATACAACATCAATGGTAGGAGTACAGCTTTTACAATTAGCACTTTTCCTTCAAGGGTAAGCTTGCGCGTGGACCAAAGGGCGATCTTCTTCGCCATCTGACCATATACTTCGTCCCAGTTTCGGTGAATCGGCACCTGCTCTGCAAATAAAAACCCTAGGAGTTTAATGGGGTCAGTGGTGACTGGTACCTGTAGGGAGGTCAAATTATCCCATGGACCCATCTTTAAACATATGCATTTATCGACATTCAATCAAAGCCCAGAGACCTCCTGGAAGATGGATGCTTGGGTGAGGTTTCTGCGAACGGATGCGGCGTCCGTGCAGAGAATGGTAACATCATCCATGTAAGCCACCAGTTTCGCCTGCGTGCCAGCCCCTCCTGGTACAAAGATCCCGTGAATGATCTTATCCTTCCTTAGGATAAGATCATTCACGTAGATCATTTGTAGATCAGTGAGGTCGGGTTCTCCACGGGATCCTACCACACCTAAACGTCTAGTGGATTGTCTGGTGGTATTAGAACCTTACATCAGACATCTACTAGACGTGTCTTTTAGTACCATGACAGTACCTAAAGACTGGAAAAGGGCGGTGGTCCTACCTTTAAGGAAGAAACCTACCATTAGTTTTGAGAAACTTGAGAACCTGCGGCCAATTTCTCTCCTACCATACTTAGCCAAAGTAGCCGAAAAAACGGTCAATCTACAACTGATGGACTTTGTTGATAAAGCCACCTTATTACACGATACTCAATTCGGTTTTCGTCCCCGTCACTCTACAGAATCTGCATTACTGACGGCGGTGGAATCCCTACGTCAGGGGGCGGATGAGGGTCACACCATGGCCCTCATCCTATTGGACCTGAGTGCAGCATTTGACACTGTTGCTCATGCCAACTTGCTACAGTGTCTGAATAACGGAGGAATATCTGAGGCTGCACTTCAATGGATCCAATCGTTCCTAACTGGGAGAAGCTTCCAAGTCCGCCTGGGTGATCACTACTCTAGAGACATAGGTTTGGGACAGGGCGTTCCCCAGGGATCGTCCCTGAGCCCAACTTTATTTAATCTTTATGTCTCTCCAGTGGCTTCAATTGCCGCGAGTCATGGATTGGAAATCGTGTCATATGCCGATGACACGCAGTTGGTTATCTCCCTCTCTCGAGCGCCCGGACTTGTTATGGACAGCTTCAGAGCTTGCATGCAAGATCTTGCAACCTGGATGTCCACTAATTGCCTGAAATTAAATGGCAACAAGACCGAGGTACTCGTGGTGGGGGGGAGTCCTTCCGTCTGGTCGTCGGCATGGTGGCCCCCATGCCTAGGGCAAGCACCTATGCCCCGTCAGGAAGTAAAAAATCCTGGGCGTATGGCTCGATGCTGACCTGTCTTTTGGACCCCAAATAAACCGAGTGGCGGGTGTCTGCTTTAGCGTTTTAAAAATCTTACGCAAGGTCCTTGCTCTCCTTCCTATGTCCGCCCGGAGAACGTTGGTACATGCCCTCGTGACATCGCGCCTAGACTATGGCAACCTTTTGTACTTAGGAGCCACCTGTAAGGCAATAAACCGCCTCCAGGTATTGCAGAACGCGGCAGCCCGACTCATCCTTAAAATTCCTAATAGATCGGATTCGAAAGCTGCCCTTCACACTCTCCACTGGCTGCCAGTGAGAAGCAGAGTGGAATTTAAAGCCCTCTGTACCTGCCATCGCATCCTTGCTCGGAAAGCTCCCAGACCACTCCAGAACCTTGCTATCAGGTATGAACCTTCTCGCGCTCTGCGCTCTTCTCACGGAGGTCTACTTGTGGTCCCTAGGGTCAGAAAGGCTCGTATGGGTGGACGCTCTTTTCGCCATTTGGCAGCGAAGCGCTGGAACGCCCTGCCTCTTAATCTCCGCCTAGACCCCTCGGAATCCAGCTTCCGGAAGAATTTAAAAACTCTCCTCTTTTCAAGATAGTCGTGCCTACTCCTCACTACTGCTCTGAGTCTCTCAGCTGTAGCGCGGGGACACGCTTTCGAGCGTTACCAAGCGCTTTATAAACCTCCCTAATAAAAAGGTGGCAGAGAAAGGGTTCCAACGCACAGACAAATAAAGCAGGTGATAGGGGGCACCCCTGGCGCACTCCGGACAGTATGGAGAACGGCTGGGTGTGGTAACCATTGATACTAACCACACTGTTTGCTTTTGCGTACAAAGTGCGTAACATGGTTATTACCGTTTCAGGCACCCTGAGGCGTTGCAGAGCTGCAAAGAGGAAAATATGAGACACCCTGTCAAATGCTTTCTGGAAGTCTAAACTCAGGATTCCTAGGGAAGATTGGCGGTCCGTATAATATTGTAGGACATCTCAGAGTGGTAAGACTGTCTACAATAGACCTTCCCTTTACAGCGCATGTCTGGTCAGTGTGCAATATGAAACCTAGAATAGAGCGGAATCTGCACGCCAACACCTTAGAGACCAGCTTGTAATCTGCGTTGAGTAATGAGATAGGTCTCCAGTTCTGTAAGGAGGTCACCTCTCCCTTTTTGTAGAGCAACACAATTATACCGGCAGAGAACTCTGAAGTAAAATTATTTTGTGCAAAGGAGGAGGTTACCATTTCCATAAAGTCCTTACAAATGAGGCCCCAGAAAGTTTTCTAGAACTCCCAAGGTAGCCCATCAGGTCCTGGGCTTGATCCGGGAGGGGCTGTACTTAGCGCTGCAAGAAATTCCTCCCCAGTGAAGGGGCCTTCTAGGAACTCCTGTTCCCTGTTGAGGCCGACATCTGCCGCCTGACAATATGAGGCAATATCTGCAAGCAAAGGGGGGTTAGTAGGTGCAGCATATAAATCTTTATAAAAATAGCAGGCAATTTTCTGACAGGCAGAGACCCCCTGTTGACACACCCCATTTGCATCTTGGAGCGTGGTGAGCAGTGTGTGTGCACTCCGTGCTTTCTTGAAAAAGAAGGAGGTGCACTTCTCATCGTCTATGAACTGTTTTACATGTGACTGAAAATTTATGGCTTTACTCTTTCTTTCCAACCATGCTGACATGTCCCTTTTGATGGCACGTACATCTTCTACTACATTTTTCCCCGCCGCCCCCAATTGTTGTACGAGCACCAAATGGTTCTGTAGTGTCCGGAACTCCTTCCATTCCGCTTGGCGGAGCAGACGTCCTTGTACCTGGAAAAACAAACGTGTTTTTGTCTTAACCCATTTCCACCATTGATATTGGGAAGGGAAACGTGGTTTCAAAGCAGCCCATTTCACATACTGTTTACGATATTTGGCGACAATGTTTTGATCTCGCAAAAGGTGGCCGCCAAGTTTCCAGGCCCCCGGGCCTTTCTACGGGCGGAGCAGGGTGTTAACTGAGACACGAAGTAGTTGATGATCAGAGAAAGGCACTGGTTCCAGTGTGCAGGAGGTGGAGTCTAAGGCATTTGAAACAAAGACATAATCGAGTCGGGACCGAACTTTTCCGTGATCGGCCTCCCAGGTGAAGCCAGTACCTGGAGGAAAACAGTGCCTAAATGTATCATACATGTTCAGATCACTGACCAATTTAGTGAGCAAATGTGAGGTTGCGTCCAGCGTGTAGCCAGATGCCTGTCCTTGGCGGTCTTTCGCGTGAAGAATGCAGTTAAAATCACCCACCAATAATAACGGGGTTGCACCTGTAAGAAAGAGTTTAATGAGGTTAAACAGCTCTATCCGTGCCTGTTTGTGTGGGTGGGCGTACACATTGCACACCTGCAGCGGTATACCCGCCCAGGGTCTAGGACCTGCTCCTCAATCACTTGCCAATGACGGCGCTGGAACAGGACTACTATGCCATCATTTTTGCCCGGACCAGATCGATGGCCCAGCAGGCCAGAGAGCCTTCAGTGAGTCATAGCGGGGCTGGAAGGGTAGGTGGCATTCCTGTAAACAAATAACATCAGCCTGCACATTTTTACAAAAGTCTAGTACCATTGATCTCGTGAGGGTGGTGTTCATGCCCCTCACGTTACAGGAAGCAATGGTGACTGCCATTAGACTGCAGAGAAGGAGAGCGACAGCCATGACTAATTCTGTGAGAGAAAAGTGACTGCACCTGCAAGCACATTATCTTGTACATCTAAACCAGCATGAGGAGGGGATTGTAGGGCTTGTGTTAGTAGTGCCTCCAGGTTGGGGGTGGCCTCCAAATCCGGGGTTTGGCTCTCTGGGGCGTCACTTGTTTGTGGGAAATCTAAGAAACCCTCCTCGGAGGGAAGAGAGGGGCGCATACCTGCTCCACTTGGAGCCCCTGTCAAGGGAGGATACGCGCCTACGCGTTTTGACAGAGGAGGTCCGAGCACTCAGGTGTTTCATTTCCCTGCTCTTGCGGGATGTGCACGTTTTCCATCCACTGTGTTCCATACTTGTACCATCTTCTTTTGCTACCACTCGCGCTGGGGCCACCACCTTACTTGCCGTAGCCAATCTTAGATCTTGCACCCCTCGTTCTACAGCGCTATCCATACATTCCGTTGCACTCCCTGCCACTACGCCAGGACTATTTGCGGCTGGGGTGGATATGTGAGCCGGACCAGGGTAGGGGGGAAAATCCGTTGCAGCAGATGCCAGCCCTGCAGCGGGAGTAGAGGGGTGAGGCTTCCCTGCACGGGCGTCCCTACGCGCCATCGCATTTTTTCTAAGGCGCGCTGCTTCTGCTTGCTCTGCCAATTCTTCCGCACTGGGACCTGGCGTTACGTCATCCTCCACATCACTCCATGCAGCAAGACGTGAGTCAGGGGTTTCGTCTACTGGTGCCTCCCCGCTCTCGGGGCCAGCAGGCACTCCACCTCTTCTTATCTCAATGCCATCTATCACTCCTACCACTTCTGAGTCGGAGGGGCCTGCGCTAGGCTGGGGGGTTGTGGGGTCAGCTGGCGGCTCCTCTGAGTTCGGAGCTGGCGCTGCGTGCGGGGGGGGGGGGGGTGGCTTTGGACCTCCCGCTGCGGAGGCATAGGAGAACTTCTTCCTAGGGCACGTTTTAAAAAGATGTTGCTCGCTACCACATAAATTACACTTTTTTGGCACTGTACATTCTGGCGCTCTGTGGTCCAGGCCTCCGCAGTTGCGACATGCCAGTCCGCAACACAGTTCTTTTGCGTGTCCGAACTGCTGGCACATTCTGCTGTAGAGTGGCTGCCCAGAGTATACAAGGAAACCTTTATTTGCCCCCAGGGTGAAAGTCTGGGGAGGATGCGCCACACCTCGGACCCCATGTGGGTCATCTTTAAAGGTGGCTAGGTACTTCCGCTTGCCATTCCAAATACCCCACATATTTTTAATCTCTTGCCCCTCCCCCCCCCCGGACTGTGGCGCAGTACCTGGACAGAAAAACCTCAATAAAGCGTGGGTCGGTGTAGGGATTATACATATGTACAATAAGCACCACATCGTTTGGGGCAAACAGAGGGGTGAACTTAATCCCTTCAAAGACTTCCTTGCCCCTGCGTTCAGTGACAATGCGCAGGACCTCTTTACAGCTGGAATCACTGGAGAAAGTAATATCAAACAAACCCCTTTGAGAGACGTCTTGGACACATTCAATAGCACGTTCCGAAATCGCGCATTCCTTTTTAAGAACCTCATCAACTAAAAACAAAACATTTTTCTCTTTTCTAACATCCTCTGTGATATCAATCCGGACTGTATTAGGTATATAATCAGTTATTCGTGCAGCCCCTGCCCGGAAAGCGGCCATGATGTTGATCAATTAGTAGCCCGGGTGCTCCCCCCACGGGCCTGCCATGCAGGTGACTGTATTAGCGTAGGGCACGATAAAGAAAGTACGGTGCCTTTTTACTGTAGCTTTAATGCAGAGAGAATACGGACAGGCAGCCGCCACTGCGCCTGCTCTATTTCGCGCCCCCTCTCCTTATGAAAACAAAGGCAGCACAGTTCCACGGGCGAGGAAGGGGCCGTAGCTGGGGGAGCGACGCACTGTGAAGCTCCGTGACCCGCCCTCCCCCTTAAGACACTCCGGTGCAGTCAAATGAAGGGGCAGGTGGCTTCCACAACGTGAAAGCCGGTTTACCTCCGAGGAAATAGATAGAATGTTGCAAGTGACTCCAGACGGGAGCCGCTGCCGGGCGCTCTGTGAATGCAGCAGGTGCTGCGGGGGAAGCAGCCCCCACGCTCTCCTCTCCCCTCGCCTGTCTCGATGCTCGCCTTCTTCTCGCGCTGTCAGGGGATGGTCCGCGCTTCACCAGGTGGATGATGGGGGGTGGGGGTCCCAGTGGCCAGACAGTGGGTGAGGTGATGCTCGTGCCTCGGTCCCCTGCCCGCAGCCCCGTGGGGCTGGCAGGGGTTACTCAGGAGGGTTCCCAACGTCCTCACTCCTCCACAGGGCGCCGCCGATCCACGTAGTCCTTGAGCCTGGAAACAGGATGACCTTCGGTGTCAACCCTTCCACGTCAGGAACACCCTTCAGCAACAATGCCAGCCGGTCCACTGTCCCCAGAAGCGCAGCCTTGCCCCGGTCAAGCCAGGGAGCGAAGGCCCAGCCCCTTAGGTCCAGGAAAGCAAGCAATGACCTGGGTCAGAGCACCGTCCCCCTTATTTGCGCAGCCTGGCTCCGGACATGCCAGAGTACGCAGGCCCAGCCTTTCAGGGTTCAGGCATCCCCTCCCAACCCTCAGCAGGAACAAGCAAGCAACTGATAAGAACAGATTTTTTTTTTGTGCAAAAATATACTTTATTATAAAATTTGTGTCATCGTTACATTTTAATCAATCCCATGTTGGGTGGTGTACATTTTAACTGACTTTGGAGGTGCTCGCAGGCATTCCTAGCAGTTTTCCATCCAGATATTTTTCATAAAAGGAAGAACACCTTTATGCTAAAGTGTTTCCCTGTTTTTTATTTGGCCCATTCTGTGTTGTTAGACATACTTCTTCGTGTTTTTCTCCCGTGGGAGTATTGACTGGCTTTCTGGGGTGGTCATTATTTCTTCTTCATTGCTGAAGAACAGTGGGGTGCCCAAGGGTGTTGTTTCCCTTAGCAGGTTTTCTTCTTCTGGTGTCTGGTCTTTGGTTAAGTCTATTTCAGACAGGCTTTCCATGAGGGGGTCTTCTGAGTCTGGTAGATCCGCCAGGCTGCTGTATTTAGAGCCTGGGCATGGATTTGTCAGTGTTTTCTATTTGTTGTGTTAGCGCTTTCCTTTTGATTCTATGTTGGGTGCCTTCTTCATAGTAAGGGTGCTGTTTGAGTTCTTTTCTTTTTTGTTTTCTTTCTAGCTGTCTTGTTGAGCATCTTTTCCCTCCTTTGTCCGTTCTGGGTGTCTCTTCTGATTCAGATTCTGATTCAGAGAGTTTGGGTGTGTTTTGTGTTTCTTCTATTTTTGTATGTTTGTGTTTCTTGTCTCCTTTCTTTTTCCTTTCTGGTTTATTTTCTGTTTTTTCCTCTTCCTCCATGCTTTCTTCTCTTTGTGTCTCTGGGCCCCCTGTCTCTGTTATGTGGGTGCTCCCTGAGTCAGAGGGGGTCCAAACAGCCCATTCTTGGTCGTACTCTGTTTGTGGGTCTGTTGTTATTTGTTCTTGTGTCCTGTCTTGTGTGTTTGAGGTTTGTGGTGTGTCCTTTTCTACCGTTTGCTGTACTATGATGTTTGTGTTTGTTTGGCATTCTTCTGGTGTTTCTTGTATGGTTTGCGTGGGTGGTTGTGTTTGTGTGTGTTTCCCTGTGTGGTCTGTTCCTTTAATGTTGTGGTGTTTTGTGGATTGTTTTCCCTTGTTTCTGTACTCTTATCTGTGTCTGTCTCTGCCTCCTGGTCTTTCCCTGCCTGCTCTTTTTTACCTTTGTTTTGGGTTTCCGTGAAAGGGTTGGTGAGAGCTGGGATTCCTCTGACTGGGCAATTTTTGTAGAGGTGGTTATTCCCCCCACATAGATTGCATTTTTTGGGCGCTTTGCAGTCCTGTGCCATGTGCCCTTTTTTCCCGCAATTCCTGCAAATGTCCCCCGGGCACCACTCTTTGGTATGGCCGAATTGTAAGCAGGCCCTACAAAAGTTGGGTTGGCCCGGGTAATAAAGGAAGCCTCTATTTGGTCCTATGGAAAAGTTTAAGGGGGGGGTGTTTGGTCCCACCTATCCCTTCCTCGTCTGCCTCCAGGATAACCATGAATCTGCGCTTCCCATTCCATATTCCCCATTCGTTCTTTAGTTCACTCCCTCCCCTTACGCTTTGGCAAAATCTACGTAGGAAGTTGGATACTTCAGATGGGGAGCCAAAGGGGTTATACATGTGTACCGTTATCGGTATCTCTCTGGGGGTTGCTAGTGGAGTTATTTTATAACCGTCTAGTTCTGCGCGGTCTCTCTTATTGTTTAAATCAAAAAGGAACTTTTGGTACATTCCCTCATTGCATAAAGTGATGTCGAACAGCCCCCTTATTCTAAAGTCTTGTAGACATTTCACATCCGTGGGTTCTATGCAGAAAACGTCTTTCAGTACTGTGTATCAGGTGGCTAAGGTTTCTCTTATGTTTGGCATCCTCCTCAATTTCGAATCTTACGGAGTATTTTATGCCTGGTGGGGCCGACTTTCCAAAAGCGTTTGCATTTGTCTTTGTTGCTCCGTCTTTCCCTGGCGCTCCGCCTGCTGCGGACGCGTAGCTTCTGGGGTTCTCCATGGTGCGTTGATGTGTATTGTGTGCCCCCTGGCCGTGCACCAGCCGATGCGCCTGGGGGCTCGCGTTTCCAAATGCGGGTCTGTTTCCCGCTCGATTCTGTATTCAAATTTCCCTCGGTAAAAAAAGGGAGGAAAGGCAATTCCCTTCTTAGCGTGCCCCCCCCCCCCCCCGGCCGAGCACCGTCCAGTGCGCCTGGGGGCTCGCGCGTGCAAATTCGGGTCTGTTTTCTTCCCGATTTTGGTGCAAAGATTTCCTCGGTGAAAGGGGAGGCAAAGCAGTTCCTTCTCAGCGTGCCCCCCGGCCGAGCACCGTCCGGTGCCCTGGGGGCTCCCGTTTGTAAATGAGGGTCCGCTGGAGTTCCCGCGATTTTCTGTGCTCTGGTGTCTTTTCGGTGTAGAGGGCGGAAAGCCCTCTTTCGTTTCGCTCCCTCCGGCCGATTGCCGTTCGTTATGCTTGGGGGCCCGTTTTTCCTGCCCTGTGATGTTTTAGCAGGTTTCAGCAAAATGTGCCCCTTTTCCGCGTTTGTGCGTAAAACCGCGGTGTTTGGAGTGTCCCCGGGCCAAGCACCTGTCTGGTGCGCCCGGGGTGTCTCCAAACTTCAAATCTTTCCTCGCTCGAAATTTCCCTCGTCTGCCCCTTACGTGGGGGCTCACCTGCTTTGCTGGTCAGAGGTGAAAAACGAAGGTGAAAGGCTGCTCTGCAGAGTGACCCCGAGCCGAGCACCTCCTTAGTGCGCCTGGGCTCTCTCATAAATTTCGATCATCCGTCCCTCTGCTCAGGGTGGGGGTAGGTACCTCCTTGGTGTGGGTGTTGGCCCCTTTGGCACGACCCGGGGTTCACGCAGCCTTGCCACGGACAAGCCGTGGAGCGAAGGTCCAGTGTTCCCCAGGTGCTTTTTTGGGAGTTGCCACCTAGCCTTTCCCCTTCTTCTCTGGTGCCACGCAGCCTTGCCACGGACAAGCCGTGGAGCGAAGGCCCAGCAACACCAGAGTGTCCGGTTTTTCAGGCGCCCTCTAGCCAGATCCAAGTGTATTTTTTTTTTTTTTTTTTCTTTGTCAGGGCGTCATTTCTGGTTCAGATACATCAATCGTCACCTTCCACAACACCCTTTTTATTCGTCAGTCGTTGGTAACAAACTTGGCAACAAGTGCGCAAGCTATCCCATTGACCTTTAACCTGTGAAGGGAAAAGGTCACGTTAATCAAATACATACAGTAAATTTTTACATTTACTCTACCTGTCTTCATCTCTCCTCCCCTCTCTCCTGTCGCCAAACTGGTCCCTGGATTGAAGGGAAGAAAGAACAGAAACAGTTTAGTGGCCCTTCCAGGGCCCCCTCCCCAGTTAAGGGTTTGAGGACCCCTTGTGGGTCCGCTGTCGTCGCCGTCGATGCCTGGGCCTTCCAGGGCCCCCGCCATTTAAGGGTACGGGGGACCCTTTTGGGCCCTCAGGTTTCGTCGTCGCTGTCTCCATCTGCTCCGTCCAGTGCTGCGTAGTCTCGCAGGAGGCTGTGGATCATCTTACGGCATGCCAGGGTCGATGTCTCCTTTTTCCCTACTACCAGGCGGTTTCTGGAAAACAAGAGAACATCTTTGAAACAACACAGGAGCCTCCAGCAACCCCGGAGGTCTTCTAGTGCATGTGTCCCTGGGAACAGTCCATACATCACAGAGTCAGCAGTGATGCAGGTCGTAGGTATCCAGGCCCTAAGCTCCGTGCCTAGGGCCTTCAGCAGGTCCTGCGCGTACGTGCACTCCCAGAAGAGATGTTATGTTGTTTCGTCCATGGTGCACCCTCTCGGGCAGGACTTGTATCGGTTGAGCCCCCTTGCGTGCATGAAGGCTCTCACGGGAAGTCCCCCTTGTATGGCCATCCAGGCGATGTCCTTGTGTTGGTTTGTCAGTCGCTTGGATGTGACGTTTCCCCACACGTGGTCTGCTGTGACTGAGGGGAGGGCGCCGATCGGCTCACTGATCTCTCTTGCACGTATCAGGCATTGGAGAAGTTTTGGAGTCCACATGACGGGGCGAACTGCCACACAGTCATACTCTCGCACAAACTTTTCCGCTTCCTTGTAGAACCACGGGGTCTCCCAGTTGTACGGGACGGCGCTCACCCACTCTGCCCATCCGAGGCGCCTCCACGTTGGCAGCAGGAAGAAGCGTGCCATCAGAAAGCCGGCATGGCTCTCATTTTTGGACCTCAGGGTGTTCCTTACGCAGTGGCACACGAAGGTCCCTTTCAGGATGGTTGCGATGTCTGGCACTCCTTTGCCTCCCATGTCGTGGGTCTTGAACATCACCGCCCTCTTCACTCTGTCCATCTTCGAGTTCCAGATGAAGTAGAAGATCATCCTCGTGATGGCCTTAGCTGTTCTGGTCAGCACTGGCCATACTTGAGCGACGTACTGGAGCACTGGCAGGGTCTCGTTCCGCAGGACCAAAGACTTCCCCTCGATCGTCAGCTTCCGGAGGCTCCAGAGTCCCAGCTTCTGCCTAGTCTTTGCTAGTTTTTCCTCCCAGGTCTTCTCCGCTGCACCGTCCTCCGAACCAGACTCCAAGGATCTTCATGAAGTCCTGCTTAATGGGGAATGGCAGTGGGTCTCGGGTCGGGGTCCAGTGTCCGAAGAGTAGGGTTTCTGACTTGGCGCTGTTGATCTTTGCTCCAGACGCATTCCCAAACTCGATACAAGTCTTCTCCAGCTCCTTCACAGACGGTCCGTCTGCGCAGAATACGGAGACGTCGTCCATGTAGAGGGAGCACTTCACTTCTCCTCGTCCTCCGCTCCCTGGTACCTTCACTCCTCTGATGTTCCTGTTCTGCCAGATGCGCTCGGCGAGGAGTTCGATCACACAGATGAACAGGAGGGGGGAGAGCGGGCAGCCCTGCCTCACCCCCGACAGGACAGGGAACGGATCGGTTCTCCAGCCATTTACCAATGCCGTGCTGGAGATGTCTCTATACATTGTTTTCACCACGTCACAGAAGAAGCCGCCCAGTCCCAGAGCTCTGAGTGTCCGGTCCATGAACTCATGTGAGACGGGGTCGAACGCCTTTTCCTGGTCCAGGCTGACCAAGGCTGTTGGGACCTTGCGGCCCTTGACGTACTCGATCGTGTCCCAGACCAGGGCCAGACTGTCCGCGATCTGCCGTCCCGGTATCCCACAGGACTGGTCAGGGTGGACTATCTTCTCTATCACTTTCTTTAGGCGGTTGGCCATCACCTTTGCGAGAATCTTGTCGTCCACATTGAGGAGAGAGATGGGCCTCCAGTTTTTGAGGTCTTCTCTCTCTCCCTTCTGCTTGTACAAGAGTGTTATCATACCCTCACGCAGGGATTGCGGCATCCTACCCTTGCCCACCACTTCCTCGTAGAGGTCCAGCAAGTCCGGCCCGATCAGATCCCACAGTTCGACATAAAGTTCCACTGGGAGACCGTCATTTCCGGGTGTCTTGCCTCTCTTGGAGGCTGTGGCGGCCAAGTGCAGCTCTTCCAGGGTGAAGGGCGCGTTCAGGCCCTCTCTCTCTTCTGGACCCAGTGTCTTCGAGATCCCCCCTAGGAAACTGTCCGCCTGGTCTCTCTCTGACGACTTTGGTGAGTAGAGTTCGCCGTAAAAGTCTGTTACGACTTTCATGACTTCCTCCTTCTCCCCTTGGAGGTTGCCCTCCGAGTCCCGAAGCTCAACCAGCGGTGTGTGGGTCGAGTGAAGTTTCTTGAAGAAGAACGAGTTGCATTTCTCGTCCTTCTCTAGGTTCTCGGTTTTGGTCCGGAAGATGATTTTCTTGGATTCCACCCTAAAGTGCTCTGTGAGCTCTTTTCGGGTTTCCTCCAAGTCGTCACCCACGTCCCATCCCCCAAGCTCGAGTTCGTACAGTTGCTGCAGTTTGCTCTGCAGTTTCCTGAATGTCCTCTTCGTTTCCCGTGCAGCAGCTCTGCTTGCATCCTGAAAGAAGCTTCGGAACCTGTCCTTCACCCATTCCCACCACTCGCTGGCAGAGTGAAAGATGTCCTTCATGTCCCTCCACTCTATGTACGCAGTTCTGAGGTTCGCCACGAACTCCTCGTTTTCCAACAAAGAGCAGTTCAGTTTCCACGATCCTGGTCCGGCGGGGAACTTCCCTGTAAGTTCCCCCTCGAAACTGACTGCTCTGTGGTCAGAGAAGTGGACGGCGACCATGGCGCTTCGACCAGGCTTTACTGTTGGGGAGGTGAATAGGAAGTCGATCCGTGAACGCACGGATCCGTCCAGCCTTCTCCAGGAAAAATTCCTGGCGTTCGGTCCCATGCACCCGATGGCATCATGGAGGGACGCCTCGCCTATCATCTCCACCAACAGCCTGGACGTCACGTCCATCCCTGCAGAGCCAGACCCACTGCGTCCATCCAGCTCTACTATGCAGTTGAAATCACCACCCATCACAATGGTTCTGGAGGTCACGAGTTGCATCCTGAGCACCCTAAATGTCTCGAGTCGCTCATTCTTCTCCGGGGGGGTATAGACGTTGATGAGCCTAACGGGCTCACCAGCCCACGAGCCGTCCACGACCAGCACTCTGCCGTTGACCTGCTCGGTGACCTTGTCCACGGTGAAATGCCTTCCTCTGATTAGAATGGCCACTCCAGACGATTTGCAATAGTTTCCTCCAGACCAGAAAGATGGCCCGTGCGTCCACTGCCGTTCGAGCTGGCTGTACGACTGGGCGCACGGAATCCCGCATTCCTGCAGAAAGCAGATATCTCGGTTCTGGGTGGCCAGGAAGCGCAACGTGCCGACCCGCCTGACCTGATCCTTCATGCTTCTGACGTTTAGGGTGAACAATGATATCACCATTGTCTCCGCGCTATCGGTCAGTATCTGGTTTTGAACCTACTGGGGTTGAAGGCCCTGGGGTGCTTCACTTGGGTCTTGGACCCCATGTTGGTTCTGCTCTCCCCTTTCCTCCGGGGCATGCTCGGTGCTCTCAATGGACACTTCTGTTCCTACTTCCGGGGTCCATTGGGCTGTTTCCGGTGGTGGTGTCACCATGGAGAGGTGATGGTGGAGTTCTTGGAGAACCGATTGGATTTCCACTAACTCCTTGTCTTCCTCTTCATCCATCTCTGCATTGTTGCTTTCGGTGTCGCTCACGAGGATGACGGCGTCTGCGTCGTCCTCCTCTTCGTCGGTGGTGCCCGCTGTGTTCACCTTCTTGCTGACCAGGAAGTCCTCCCTGGTTGGCAGCTTCCTTTTGTGGGCGCTAACTCGCTGGGGGGGGTTTTCTGGTGTTGTCCCTTCCTCCAGTGTCTCTGGTTTGGATCCGGGTTGCGGTGTTCCATGCGAGGCCGACTTCTGGATTCTGGCGCTGGTGCGTCTCTGCTCCTTCGCCTCCTCCCTGTCTTTAGTGGCTTTTTGGTGCAGCGTCTGGGATCGAACCTGGCTCCATGACTCCTGGAGCCCGTTGTCCTCGTCTCCGCTGCTGTCTTCGGGTTTCCCCTTCGTCTTCTTCTTATTCTTCTTCTTGATCTCTTCTTTCCCTTTTGCCTTTGCAGAGTCTCCTCCCTCCGTCTCCACTTCCTTGTCCTCTGGTTCCGGCGCTGGGGTTGTTTCTGCTGGGCCTTCCATGGGTTGGTGGACCACCTGGGGCGGTGCCGTCTCAGTCGGTGGTGCTGATTCCTCCGCTGTGGCTGGTCTCGCCTTGGGGTCCTCTGGGTTCTTTGTGCCTGCTCCTGTGGGTACCGGGTTCACTGGAGCTTGGCTTTCCTTGTCTCCCTTCCTGGGTGCTGCCGGTGTCTTTGCAGCCTCGTTTCTGGCTTCTGTCAGGAGGGTGTTCAGTCTTGCATTGGCTGCTGGGGAGACCCTTGGTCTGGTGTGTCTCCAGGCCGGGTTCCATGCGGCGGCCGCTGCGTAACTCTTTGGCAGGTCAGACTTGGGGCATCGGTAGTAGGAGTGGCCCTCCCCTTTGCAGAGGTTGCAGATCCTGATCCCTTTGCATGTGCCTGCTTCGTGTCCAGACTGCTTACAGATCCTGCAAAACATCTTTGGGCAGTCTTTGCCGGCGTGTCCCACTCCTTCGCACTTTCTGCAGGTGAAAGGTTGGCCTGGGTATCGGATCTTCCCTTCGTCTGCGCCTAGGTAGAAGGTCGCAGGTGGGTGTTTCAACCCGTCCCTCCCTTTAGTATCTTTGTGGAGGTCGATGGTCGCTCGCCAGGTCGTATTCAAGACTCCGTCGGCGTCTCTGACCTTTGTGGGTCCCGTCTGGATGGTGCCGTACCTCATGAGAAGTGACGCGATGTCCTTGTCTGGGATGTGAGGGTTGGTCATCTCGACCGTCATCCTCTTCTCTGAGGTCCCTGGCGCCACTCCTGTCGTCAGGGTGAACCTGCTGTAGGGTGCCTCTTTCTCCTTTGCCTGGAAGAAATCCCAGTACTTCCTGAAGAGAGCCTGGGTGACGAAGCTCAGGAGAAATATCATGCCTGAGGCCGAAGCCTGGCTGCTCAGGACGTCGGCCATTGGGACCCCTGCTGGTTGGAGAACCTTGCTAAAGAAAGTGGGTCTGTCTAGTCTGTGCCCTGCCTTGTCCTTCAGTTTCCACCGCATGACCTGGGCATGCCGGTGGGTGACGTTGTACCCATTGAAGGGTTCGGGGGCTGTCCCTTGCCTGGTCTCTGCCTCCCCCTTCCCTCATGTCCCTGGTTTAGCAGCTTTGGGGTGTTCAGGTGCACCTGTTTTTGGCCCTGGGACGTTGGGTCCGGGGGTTTTTGGCCCTGAGGCCTTTGGGGCACCAGCCTTCCCAGCGCTGGTGCCTGCTTCTGCAGGTGTGTCCTTACTTGCCCCTGTGCTGCTCTCCCCAGGGGGCGGGGGGGTTGGGGTTCTGGGCGTCCGGTGAGGGGATGCCTTCTGGGGTGTTCACTGGGGTTCAAGTGTCCATTTCCTCCATTTTGGGGGATTTTTGGGCCTACCAGTAAATTTCTGGGGTTGCCGCCGGGTTTACCGCTTGGCCTTGGATCCTCCGCCTGGATACCTGGGGTGTCTCCCGGCAGACCACAATGGTCTGCAGTGCAAAGAAACACTGTCCAGTCACTCCCTAGAGCTTAGGCAGGGTTATAGGTGTTGCCACCTAAGCATATATCCCCTTGCCAGAGGTCTGGGTGCTGTACAGGCCTGTGAAGGGTGTTAGGAGGTTTTTTAAGCCTCTAGCATTAGTCCACCCAAACGCCAGGAAAGAGAGAGTGAGAGAGCGCAACGTTACCTAAGCTCTAACGCTGACCACAGGTCCTTGGGGGTTTCTGTTTTGTGTTCCTAATGAACAAACAGACACCAGCACTCTGGTGTCCCTCCTCCGGCTAAATTAAAAGCGCGTCGGGCCGTCGCGAAAATTTGCATAAAGCAAATTTATTAACGTTGAAGTCGTAGCACTGTCCAAATCAAATTTTACTAGCGCAAAAATTGCGCTTTCAAACTGATAAGAACAGATTTTTTTTTTTTTTTCGTGGATCTACCCGTCTAGCCCTCAGTCGGCCGGTCGAGCCAGTCTGCCACACCGGCCAGCCTAGCCTCCCGTCCCGGCCAACTCGCTCGGCGTACTAGCCCAGGGAGTACTAGGCATGGCTTATCTTTTCAGCCTCCCCGCTCTGTCCAGCTCTGCCCTCCCTCCAGCAACCAGCCCAGCCGAACTGCGGGGAACCAATCCGCAGCCGGCCATTTGCCGGTCAGCCTTGCGCTGGTCGGACCTAGGAGGGGTTTGCCAGACAGGGAGTCAATTTAGCCTTCCAGCCATGCCGTTCGGGCCCGCCGTTCCACCGAGGTCGTCAGCCTGGCCGTGAGTCCTGGCTGACCTGCACAGCAGTCCAGCCAAACCCACCGACCTACGTAAAAAATCACCATCCAGCCAGTCTGACAGTCAGCCCACTTCACCGTGAGCCGCCCAGCAGTCCAACAGTCCAGCTACTAAAAAAACGTTGACGTTACCATCACCTTTCCTTCATCGTGCTCGGAAGTTTCATTGCCACACAAAGTGCAATGATTACATCCCAGCTGACCGATCTCCCTCTAGGGACCACCAAGTGAACTATACTTGATAGGAGCCAAAAGAACAGATTTTGTTTTGAAAACCTTTATTATTTTTAAAGGTACATATACAGAGTATTTACAAACACAACGGTTCTGCCGGATGCTGAATTACAAAAGCAGAAGGAGTTTCATAGTAATGATAAGCGCTTATATGTACAACATGTGTTACAAGTGCCAATCCGTTTTGTACCCGGTGGCAGGGTATTATGGTGACTTCGTCGCCCGGCGACCCACTATGTACAGTCTGTGAGGTGCCACAGAGCTCTTGCCTGGGGTGTCCCATAGCGAGCATTATCAATGTGGACCCACGTAGGTTTATATCACTGCCTCTAGGCGACCCACCTGTCCTTGCCGGAGAGATGCCACAGAGCTCAAGCCTGGGGTGTCCCATAGCGAGCATCATCAATGTGAGCATAGTTGCGCATACCTTGTCGTCCTCAGGTAACCCAACCTTTCCAGTCTGAGAGATGCCACAGAGCTCGAGCCTGGGTTGCCCCATAGCGAGCATCATCAATGTGGACATACGTCTGCATTTTGTCCAGACAAATGTTCCTGCAAGCAACGGGGTGCAGCGCCTTATGATTGAAGAGGAGGGCGTTGCGGGCTTCCCATAAAGTCTCTTTAACGCAGTTCAGAATGCGCCATGCTCTGAGGAGGTATGGCTCCGGTAGAGTCCAGCCATATAGTACCATTTCAAATGACAGAGTCTGGATATGTGCAATGTTCTGGAGGAAGGGCAGCAGCAAAGTCCAAAAGGCTCGGGCGTGCGCACATGCCCAAAACAGGTGGTAGACTGTCTCTTCATGGGGGCAGGAGTCCCTGGGGCACTGCCCCGTAGGTGCCAGCCGCCGGCGATGTTGGAAAGCTTTTACCGGCAGACAGGCATGTGCACTAAGCCAGGCGAGGTCTCATTGGCTGTGGGCTAGACTGCGGTGGCCCACCAATTCCCAGACTGAGGAAGACTGCTGCTCCGAGAAGGGACCCAGGAGGGCGGTTTGGTCCCGGTTCTCCAAGACCACCTTGAGCTGTTTTGCATGGCGACAAGCGCCCGGAGACAAGGATTGAATGTCCAAAGTGTCCATGAAACTTAACAAAGCTACATAATACGGTGGTACATTTTGTGCAAAGGGGGTGAGGTTGGTAGGTTTAAACAATCACACATGTCGAAAAGAAGCCCCCACATAATATTTAGCATATGAGGCTGCATGCGAGGGTGTGACCATCTCAATCCTTGTAACGATGTGACAAAAAACTTTGGACATTAGGAAGGTGTGTACATTAGGCATGCCCTTCCCTCCCTTCCTCCAATGTTTACAGACGTTTGTGCGGCCCAGCTTCTCCATTCGGGAACCCCACAGAAAAGTCAAAAGCATTTTAGTACATTTGGCTAAAGTGGGCGTGGGCGGGGGGGTAGACCATGGCAAGGTACAACATTAGGGGCAGGAGTACGGCTTTTATGATCAGCACTTTACCTTCTAACGTGAGCGTGCGTGTGGACCACAGGGCGATCTTTTTTGCCATCTTACCATGTACCTCATCCCAATTCTGTTGAGTGGGTGCTCGTTCTGCGAACAGCACTCCCAGGAGCTTGATGGGGTCAGAGGTGACCGGTACCTGTAAAGTGGTCAACGTATCCCATGGGCCCATTTTCAAACATATGCATTTGTCTACATTAAAGCGTAACCCAGAAACTTCCTGAAAGATGGAGGCTTGAGTGAGACTCCTCTGGACAGATGATGCGTCCGTGCAGAGGATGGTGACATCGTCTATATATGCCACTAGCTTCGCCTGTGTGCCAGCACCCCCTGGCACGAAGTCTCCGTGGATAATCTTGTCCTTTCTCAGGTGACAGAGGAAAGGTTCTAAGGCACAGACAAATAAGGCAGGAGACAGGGGGCACCCTTGGCGTACCCCAGACAATATGGGGAATGGCTGTGTATGATACCCATTAATACTCACCACACTATTAGCTGAGGCATACATAGTGCGTAGCATGGACAATACCACTTCGGGCACGCTGAGGCGCTGTAGAGCTTCAAAAAGGAAAGTATGAGACACTCTATCAAAGGCTTTCTGGAAGTCTAGGCTCAGAACTCCTAGTGACAGGTGCCGCTCTGCATAGTAGTGTATCACATCTCGAAGGGTGGTGAGGCTGTCTACAATGGATCGCCCCTTCACAGCACATGTTTGGTCGGGGTGCAGGATAAAGCCTAAGATCGTGCGGAACCTGCGTGCCAATACCTTGGAAACCAATTTATAATCGGTGTTGTGTAAAGAGATAGGCCTCCAGTTCTGCAAAGAGGTCACCTCCCCTTTTTTGTAAAGTAGCACAATAATACCTGCGGAGAACTCTGACGTAAAGCTGTTGAGGGAGAAAGCAGAGGTTATCATTTCCATGAAATCTCCACAAATGAGATCCCAAAAGGTTTTATAGAATTCCCAGGGCAGGCCATCAGGGCCTGGGCTGGAGCCGGGAGGTGCCGTGCTCAGTGCTGCGAGGAACTCCTCTCCAGTGAAAGGCCCCTCTAGGTACTCCTGTTGTTCCCTGTTGAGGCCTATATCTGCTGCTCTGCAGTATGAGTCAATATCTGCAAATAAAGGGGGGTTAACAGGTGCAGCATACAAGTCCTGGTAAAAAGCACGAGCAATGTTCTGACAGGCTGAGACCCCCTGTTGGCTTATACCATTGGCATCTTGCAGTTTGGTAAGCAATGTGTGTGAGTTTCGTGCCTTCTTGAAAAAGGAGGTACATTTCTCATCCTCTGTGAATTGTTTTACTCGTGCCTGAAACATGATATTTTTGCTTCTCTTTGTCAACCATGCTGACATTTCTCGTTTAATAGCACGCACATCTTCCACAACATTCTTCCCCGCCGCCCCCAACTGTTGCACCAATACCAAGTGATTCTGCAGAGTGCGGAACTGCTTCCATTCCGCTTGGCGCAGCAAGCGACCCTGTGTTTGGAAGAACAAGCGTGTTTTTGTTTTGACCCATTTCCACCATAGATATAGGGAAGGAAAACGGGACTTTATAACAGACCATTTTGCGTATTGCTTTCGGTACTTGGCGTGATGGCGAGGTTGCGTAGAAGGTGGCTGCCAAGTTTCCAGGACCCCGGACCTTTTTGCGGGCTTTGTAGGGTGTTGACAAACACGTAGTAACTGGTGGTCTGAGAAAGGCACCGGCTCCAATGAGCAGGAGGTAGTTTCAAGAGCATTGGAAACAAAAACATAGTCCAGCCGTGACCTAACTGCTCCGTGATCGGCCTCCCAGGTGAAACCTGTGCCTGGTGGGAAGCAACGCCTATATGTGTCATACATACTTAAGTCATTAACCATCTTAGTGAGCAGATGAGAAGTACTGTCTAGCGTATAGCCAGACGCCAGCCCTTGGCGGTCTTTAATGTGCAGAATACAGTTAAAATCACCCACTAGTAGCAGGGGGGTGGCGCCTGTAAGTAAAGGTTTTATTAGGTTGAACAGTTCTGCTCGAGCCTGCTTGTGTGGGGATGCGTACACATTGCATACCCGAAGTGGTATACCGTCCATCAAAAGGGAGAGCAGAACCGCCCGCCCAGGATCCAACACTCGTTCTTCAATTAGCTGCCAGTGTCGGCGCTGGAAGAGCACCGCTACTCCGTCATTTTTGCCAGGGCCTCCTGACCAGACTGATGGGCCCGCAGACTAGAGAGTTTGTAACGATGTGTATCGGGGCTGGAAAGGTATGTGGCATTCCTGTAAACAAATAATGTCTGCCTGCACATTTGTACAAAAATCAAGCACCATTGCTCTCGTAAGAGCTGTATTCATGCCTCTCACATTGCATGAAGCGACAGTGACTGCCATTAGAACATAAGTAAGAAAAACAACCATCATGGCTACTAATGAGGAGAGGTCACACTTGATCCTGCCAGTGTGCTGGCTTGCAACTCCAAATCATCCTCTGAGGGGGGGCGCAGAACTTGTGTAAGCAATTCCTCTAGATCTGGGGTGGCTTCCAGATCCGGGGTCTGACCACTTGTGGGGACAACCTCCTGTGCTACATCTAAGTAAGCATGAGTCGTAGCGGGGCTGGAAGGGTATGTGGCATTCCTGTAAACAAATAACATCAGCCTGCACATTTTTACAATAATCTAGTACCATTGATCTCGTGAGAGTGGTGTTCATGCCCCTCACGTTACAGGAAGCAATGGTGACTGCCATTAAAATGTAGAGAAGGAGAGCGATAGCCATAACTAATTTTGCGAGAGGAAAGTGACTGCACCTGCAAACACATTATCCTGCACATCTAAACCAGCATCAGGAGGGGACTGTAGGGCTTGTGTTAATAGTGCCTCTAGGTCCGGGGTGGCCTCCAGATCCGGGGGTTGGCTCTCCGGAGCGACACTCGTTTGAGGAAAATCTAAGAAACCCTCCTCGGAGTCCGAGAGGGAAGAGAGGGGTGCATACCTGTTCCCCCTGGAGCTCCTATCCAGGGAGGAGACACGCCTGCGCGTTTTGACAGAGGAGGCTCGAGTATTCGGGTGTTTCATGTCCCTGCTTTTGCATTTGTTGGATGCGCACATTTTCCAACCGCTGTGTTCCATACTTGCGCGATCTTCTTTTGGTACCACTCGCACTGGGGTCACACCCTTACTCGTCCCAGCCAGTCGTATATCGCGCACCATTCGTTCAACAGCGCCATCCACACCTTCCATTGCGCTCTCTGCCATTACACCAGGGCTGTTTGCGGCTGGGGCGGGCATGGCGGTAGGACCAGGGTAGGGAGGGAAGTCTGTTGCAGCAGACGCCACCCCTGCAGCTGGGGGGGTGGGAGACGGGTTTCTCTGCACGGGCAGCCCTACGCGCCAATGCGATTTTCCTAAGGCGCGCCGCCTCTGCATGATCTGCCAATTCTTTCGCGCTAGGACCTGGTGTCACTTCATCCTCCACAACACTCCATGCTCCCAGACTCGAGTCAGGGGTTTCTTCAACAGGTGCCTCCCAGTTCTCGGGACCATCAGGTTCTCTACCTCTCCGGATCTCAATACCGTCTATCACTCCCACCACCTCTGACTCATGGGGGTTTGTGTTAGGCTGGGAGGTTGTTGGGGGGGGGGGTTGGCGACATTTCTGAGCTCGGCGCTGGCGCGTGCGCTGCGTGTGAGGGGGGTTGGCTAGGACCACCTGCTGCCGAGGCATAGGAAAATTTCTTTCTAGGGCATACTCTGAACAAGTGTTGCTCACTGCCACATAAATTGCATTTTTTTGGTACCGTACACTCTTGTGCATTGTGATCTAGACTTCCACAATTTCGGCAAGCCTTGGCCGGAACACTGTTCTTTTGCGTGTCCGAACTGGTGGCACATTCTACAAAAAAGCGGTTGCCCAGAATACACGAGGAAACCTTTGTTTGCTCCCAGGGTGAAGGTCTGAGGGGCGGTGCGCTAAACCTCGTACACCATTAGGGTCTTCCTTGAAGGTGACTAGATATTTCCGTTTTCCGTTCCAGATGCCACACGTTTTTTAATCTTTTGCCCTCCCTTAATTGAGGCGCAGTACCTGGACAGGAAAATGTCAATAAAACGTGGGTCTGTATAAGGATTATACATGTGAACAATTAGAACCTCATCTTTAGGGGCAAACAGAGGGGCGAACTTAATCCCGTCAAACACCCCTTGACCTCTGCGCTCTTCTGCGATGCGCAATACTTCTTTACAAACAGATTCACTAGAAAAAGTAACATCAAATAGGTCCCTCTGGAAAAAATCCTGTACACATTCTATTGCGCGCTCAGAAATTGTGCATGCCTTTTTTAACACTTCATCTACCAAAAACAATACATTTTTTTCCTTCCGGAAATCCTCATTAATTTCTATCCGAACTGTGTTTGGTATATAATCATTTTTTGTAAACCCTGCTGCTGTGGAAAAGGTGGCCATAGCGCCACGAAATGCCTGGGAGTCTTAACTAGGAGCCTGCTAGGCTCGTAAATACAATAGTGAGGCGATACGGTGAATGGGGAAAAAAAAAACCAAAGTCTCTAGAAGGAGGCGCGGCTGCGCAAGGGCAGAGGCAGCCGCCACTGCGCCCGCCCGAGTTCCCGCCTCTTCCCCAGCCAGAAATGCAGACCACACAGAGCCAAAACGGAGGAAGAGGGGGTCGTGGCCTGGGGAGCGTCTAAGTCCCTGCTCCGAGGCCGGCCCCCCCCCCCCTTGGGAATGCGCCGGGACAGTCAGAGGGGCAAAAGCGAAAGGGAGCAGGGGCCTCCGTGAAGCCCGGCTTACCTCCTACGAGGAGTGCAACAATGTTTCCACCTGCGCCTGTCAGAGGCCGGTGCTGAGCGTCCTGCGAGGCAGCAGGTGCTGCGGGGGAAGCAGCCCCCGCGTTCTCCTCTAGCCTCGCCTGTCTTGATGCTCGCCTTCTTCTCGCGCTGTCAGGGGACGGTCCGGGCCTCACCAGGTGGACGATGGGGGGGTCCCAGTGGCCAGACAGTGGGTGAGGTGATGCTCGTGCCCGCAGCCCCGAGGGGCCGGCAGGGGCCACACAGGAGGGTTCTCAGCTTCGTCACTCCTCCACAGGGCGCCGCAGCTTCACGTAGTCCTTGAGCCTGGAAACAGGATGACCTTCAGCCCCTTAGGTCCAGGAAAGCAAGCAATGACCTGGGTCAGATCACCGTCCCCCTTATTTGCGCAGCCTGGCTCCGGACATGCCAGAGTACGCAGGCCCAGCCTTTCAGGGTTCAGGCGTCCCCTCCCAACCCTCAGCAGGAACAAGCAAGCAACTGATAAGAACAGATTTTTTTTTCTCAATGGGCTTTATTTAAAATTTGACATATTTACAGTTTAGCCATCCAATATGGTGGCGTACAGTTATTTTGCATCCATGATAGAGACGCAGCTCTGACATGTGCAAAATTTACATCTAGATTAATGTTTAGTTATTATACAGGTTTGTTTTATGATTTGTTTATTCATTTTGACCAGTCTTTCTGCTTCCAGTTGTCTAGCGCCCATTCTTGTCCTTTCTTTTTTATATCTACAAAGACATAGGTTTGCACTTTGTCGAGTGCCATTTTGATGCATTCATCGGGGGTGATTTGCTTGTGTTTGAAAAGTTTTAAGTTTCTGGAGGACCAGAGGCTTTCTTTGATACAGTTTATCAGCCTCCACAGTGTGTCCTTTTTCTCCTTTGGGCAGGACATGCCGATACCATATAGGATAAGTTCGTAGGAGAGTGATGTCTGTTTGGTGATCTTTTTGATGAGTTTCCCCATTTTCTTCCAGAATTCCTGGGCAAAGGCACAGTTCCACAGGCAGTGGAGGATAGATTCTTCTCCGGCACATGTTGATCTGGGGCATTTTGAGTCTTTTGCCAAGTGTCTCTTGTCTTGAAATGCCTTTACTGGCAGGCATTTTGTAACTGCCATCCATGCAATGTCCTTTTGGTGGTTGGATAAGCATCTGTTGTTTGTCTGTTCCCATACTGCTTTTGATTGTCTTTCTGATAGGTTGTTGGCTATCGGGGCCGATTCCGCGGCTTTGAGCTCTTGTTTCCAACAGTTGTTTTCCACACAGGTTTTAAAATCAATGTCTTGTGCTCTGCAATGTTCAATAATTGTTCTTAGCGGTTCAAAGATCTTTGGTGTCACAAAACAATGTGGGGTTTCGTGCGAAAATTGCACTAGATCATATTTTTGCAGCATTAGTGCGGTTGAGTATGTGATGTAGTTCGCGACAAATCTAGTTTTCTTTTCTAGGGCGCTCATACATAAGTGCAGGTATTTTGAGGACAAAAACAATTTTAGGTTGGGGACATCTTTACCCCCTTTTTCTTAAGGTTTATACATGTAGTCCCTCTTGAGTTTCTCCATTTTGGACTTCCAAACAAAGTTGAAAATATTTTTTTGCAGACTTTTCAGCATAACAGTATTAGGTGGGAAAACCACTGCAAGGTACAATAAAATTGGCAAAACAATAGCTTTAACAATCAAAACTTTACCTTCTATGGAAAGGTTTCTTAGTTTCCAAAAATACGTCTTTTTTAGTATTGTTTCTTTTATCAGTGGCCAGTTTTGCTCCCCGGTTGTGTTTGTACTGAAGTGGACCCCTAGTATTTTAATAGGATCCCTTGTGACTGTAAGCGCCGTTTTTGCTAGGTTGTCCCACTGACCTATGATCATGCAGGTAGATTTCTCTTTATTAATTTCTAGGGCAGAAGCTTTAGAGAAGGAGGTGGCATGCGTGATTACTCTGTTAACTTGATGGGCATCGTTACAAAAGATAGTTACATCTTCCATGTAGCTGGTACATTTAACTCTTTCCCCGTTCCCACCCGGGACAAAGTGCCCTTTAATGTTTGGGTCTTGCCTGATTTTATTTCGATGGCACAGATGAAAAGGGCAGGTGATAGCGGGCATCTCTGTCTAACCCCGGACCTGATATGGATCTTCTCTGTTAGTGACCCGTTGATCAAGACCTGGCTGACTGCATCTTTGTACTGTGCCTGGACAATACCGGTGAAGGAACTGGGAACACCCATTTTTTCTAGGACCTTAAAGAGGAAGTCGTGCGAGACGTTGTCGAAGGCTTTTTGTAGATCAAGGGATAAAACTCCTAGAGGTTGGTTATGTTCTACCGCGAGCCTGATAGTTTCTCTGGTTGTCATTAGGCAATCCCATACCTTTCTTTGGGGGACCGCACAGGATTGGTCCTCAATGATGAGTGATTTCAAAACTCTTTTTAGTTTATTTGTTAGCACTTTTGCCAGTAGTTTGCTATCTAAGTTTAGGAGGGAGATGGGCCTCCAGTTTTTAAGGTCTTCTTTCCTACCTTTTTTGTAAATTAAGGAAATAACTCCTTTGGAGAAGGATGGGGGGAAGGTCTTCGTCTTCGTGCATTCCTCAATCATGCTCATGAAGTCAGCGCATAGTGTTGACCAAAATTTTTGGTAGAATTCCCATGGGAGTCCATCTTCTCCTGGGGAGGAGAGAGGGGAGCATTGAGATAGGGCTTGCAGGAAGTCTTCCCCATCTAGGGGTGTTTGCAGGTAAGTTTGTTCTTCTTGCGACAGGGTTTTTTCAATGGAGGCAAGGAAGTTTATGGATTCTTGTGGGGGTTGTGACTTTCTTGTTATATAAGGTGTTATAGTATTCTTGTACAGTGTTCTGTATGTTTGTCTTGCCTTTTTGTAGGACTCCGTCTTTGTTCCATATTTCGTTCATTTCCTTGTGTGTGTGGTTGCCCTTTTTGAAGAAGAACCTTGTGCATTTCTCATCTTCCTCAAAGATCTTGAGTTGAGGATGGTTTGTTTGCCTCTTTCTGTAAACCATTTATTTAGTTTACTTCGGGTTTCTTGGAGCTCTTCTTCTACATCCACTCCTGCGTCTTTGAATTTCTCTAGTAGGTGCAGTTTGTCCTGGATAGTTTGGTAGAGTTCTCTTTTTTCTTTGGCTTTTTGCTTACTTGCATTGATGAAGAATGTTTTGCGTTTCTTCTTCACCCATTCCCACCATCTGGCTTTGGATATGAAGTTTTGTTGTGCGCTGCGCCATGCTGAATATTCTTTGATGTAGTTTGTGACTACTTCCTCTTCTTCTAGGATAGATATGTTGAGTTTCCATATCCCTGGGCCTTTGCTGTGGTCAAAGTTTAGTTTGCAGTTTATGAGGAGGGTTTCGTGGTCTGTGAGAGCGCTGGTTTCTGTTTGTGCACTAACGTAGGAGATTGAGTTGGAGGCAAAAACAAAGTCTATTCTGGAGGATGTGTCCCCTTTATCTGATTTCCACGTCATCCCTGTGCCTTTGGGGTTGTCGCCATAAATGTCTTTAAAGGAGAGGTCTTGCGCTATTTTCAGCCATGTTGTGGAGGATTTGTCCAATTTGTAATCTGTGCTGGTGCCCTTTCTGTCTTTTGGGTGCATTATGCAGTTGAAATCCCCGGCGACAAGTGTGAGGGTAGTCCCTGTTAGGAAGAAGGAGGTGTTTTCGAAAAGTTCTATTCTTCCGTTCTTGTCTGCAGGTGCATATATGTTGCAAATTCTGAGATGCTGGTCTCCTATCTTGATGTTTACCATCAGTGATCTTCCTGGGCTTATGTTTGTTTCGCTGGTGAAAAGGAAGTCTTTGTTTTTGCATAGTATGGCTATGCCTGCGTTCTTGTTACCCCCGCCTGACCATGCGGATGGGCCTGTGGAAATGTAGCTCGTAACTGAACATTATCTGCGCCATCTTGTCTCTCCCCAGCGCAACACACAGGAAAACGCACGGCAGCCATTTTAGGCACCCTGGTCTCTCTCCCTGCTCATTGTCGATCGCCAGCGCGTCCCCCTGGCGCTGCGAACATTCCCCCGCGCGCGGGCCACCCCCGCTCTCTCATACATGGGCCATAAACCCTCTCCTTCTGCGCGACCCTGCCATGGAACCACATCCCACGCCTGACCGACATCCCCATACATGGTCATGCATCTCTTTGATAACCCCCTTCCTCTGCGCCCAATTGTCCAAACCGATCCCAGGCCATCACCTAGCCCTGCGGATGCAGTTTATTGCTCCTACTGTAAGGGAAACACCCCACATCAAAGGGATTACAGTAGATCAAGGCCCCCCACCCCCTGAGACCCGACCAGTCGCGCACACCCCCGGGAGCTGGCGGAATGTCCAGCTGTGTGATAGCCATCTCCTACTGTGTGTGGGGTGGGGACTTCCACTGTAGATATGTGTGGGAACGAGCTTGAAGTGGGGATTCTGAGGATGTTCTTTCATGTATCAAAGCGATCTCAAGAATGTGCCATGTATGATAAACCTGCAATAAAGTCATAAACCTGTGTATAAGAGGCCAGGGTCTCAGAGATGTGGTTAGAGCACCTCGTGACGATACCTTGCTGTCTGATCTGATGTGTTCTACTCCGACGGAATAAAACTTTGTTTTCCTGCCTTCCAGTCTCCGGCGCCTGCCTCTTTGTTGGTTAATTTTGGAATGGTATAAGAGGCGATTACCGCCGGGCAATACTTGAAAGGTTATCGACTGCAGCTGCCACTACCGTTTAACAGGCCTTCATGCCACTCTTTTGCGTAGCCTTGGTAGTTCTGCATTTGGGGTAGGTTGCATTCTTGTAGGCAAATGATGTCTGCCTTGATTGTTCTGCAGTGCTCTAGGATGGCGGCTCTTTTGGTTGTCTGTTTCATTCCTCTGACATTTAGAGTTGCTATTGTGAGTTTTCTTGGTGTATCCATCATTAAGGGTAGAAAGAGTGTGTTCGTTCTTATTTGCTTCTTGTTTCTGATTCTTTCCAGGATTGTGTTCTTTGCTTTTGGGCGTGTATTTCCTCTAAGCTTTCTAGGGAGGGTGATGACACAAAGAGGGTTTCTTTTTTCTGGTGCTGGATCGGGTTGTTTGGGGTTTTGTCATTGTTTGTAGGGTTCTCCATCTCCGAGAGGTCTGTCAGAGGTGCGAACCGGTTCTTGTTTGTATTTGTAGTTTTTTTCTTTGCTTTGATTGGGAGTTTCTTCTCTATTTTCTTTTGGTTTCTTGTTGTTCTGTTTTGGTTTGTATCTTCTTTTCCTTTGTCATGGGCTTTGCTTGTTTTGTTGTTCTTTGCTGTTTCCCATTTCTTTGGGAAGGATTTGAAAATTTGTGGTGTTGCTTCGAGGTTTGACTCGGATTCCATGTCTGACTCTACCTCCAGGGGGGAGGGGGGTTGAGTGTCTTCTTGGCTCTGGGAAGGGGGTTCTGTTTCTCCTGAAAAAATCTCTATTAGGGATCTGGGAAGCTCTTCTTCTTGTGTCTCTGGGACTGCTGAAATTGTTTGTGTGAGAATGAGTGTTTCCATTGAGTCTTCAGTCTGTACCTCTTCTTGCTCTATTACTTCTTCGTATAGAGTTTGGTCTTGTAGGAAGATTTGTAGTGTCTCCTCTGTTTCTGGAACTTCTGGTGCTTGGTCTGAGTTTGGTCCTGCTTCAGCGTCTTTGTTTGGACCTGGTCTTTCCTTTGCCTCCTTTGGGTTGGGGGTTTCTTTGGGTGAGTTGGTTTGGCTGGTTTCCTGTTGCGTAGAGGGCGGGTGTTGTTGTGAGGTCACAGGAGGTGGGATTATGATAGAGGTATAAGGTATTTTGGGTGGTTGTGAGTTCGTTGTTTGGCTTTTAAGAAGGTGATACATTTTTTTCCCCCCAAATGGTTTCCTTGCTGCTCGCTGCTGCCGCGTAGGATTTCTGTCTGTCTGGGCAGTTCTAGTACAAATGGTTTGTCAGTCCACATAAATTGCACTCCTTTGGGATTGGACATTCATGCGTGGGATGTGAGTCCTGACCACAGTTGCGACACCCATTGTTCGTGCAATCTTCTTTGCTATGTCCAAACTTTCTCATTTCCTGCAGAAAGTTGGCTGCCCTAGGTAATATAGGTATCCATTGTTTGGTCCTATGGCAAAGGTGTTTGGGAGATGGCATACCCCCCCTAGGCCTAGTGGGTCTCTTTTTAAGGTTACAGTAAACTTTCTGCGTCCATTCCACACACCCCATTGTTTTTTTAGTTCCATCCCTCCCCTTACTTTAGTGCAGTATCTTTGCAAAAATTTGTCAATTTCCCATGGGGAGACCCAGGGGTCGTACATGTAGACGTATACTGTGATTTCCTCAGGTGCGGACAGTGAGGTGATTTTGTAGCCCTTCGTTTTTTCAGAATTGAAGGACACATTTTGCATGAAGGTGTTGCAGGTTTCTTCTTTGGAAAAGGTGAAGTCATATATTCCCTGCCTGTTGTATTCTGCCATGCGTTTCAGGTCCCTGGCCTGCACATTAAAATGCTTAACTAAGACATTATTCATAAGTATTTTCAAGTGGTCTTTTTGAACTACTCCTTCAATCTCCATTCTTACAGTATTTTTTGTCGAATCATCTCTGCGCGCCGTGTCGGCCGCATACTCTGGCCCATTGTGGGTGTTCATGTCTAAGCCAAATGGGGTTACACAGATTCCGGGGACTGCTGTTTATACACGTGCGTTAAGCAACATTTGGGAATTTGCAAAAAGGGGCCTAGGGTACTGTGACACATTTGGATACATACCAATACTTTGTAGCCTATTTTTTAAACCCTTTCAACAATTTTAAACAATTCCCTTACATAGTAAAAAACGAGTCATGAAAACCACATTTCAACGTTTGAGTGGTTAAGGGTGGCAGAAATATACTTTAAAAAATTCTGACTGGAATAAATTCTGACTGGTGAGTACTGTTATTGTCAATGTGTTAAGATCAAAAGGGGGGGTGCCTTGTGAGGGAGGGGGTCTGCGCTTGTGCGAGAGGGGGCGCAGACTCACCTTAAGCTTGAGGGCTGCTTCCGTCCACACTTCGAAGGAGGAGGGGGTGCAGACTCACCTTGGTTAGGTAGCTTTCCGTTCGTGAAATGTAAAGAGATGAAGGGTCCTTTCTTTCCTGCTTGGCTGCAGTTGTGGTTTGGTCCCTGGGTGGTGCTATTGAGGCGATTTCACAGGCCGAGGAGGCGTGGGCTTGCGAGCAGGTGCATTCTACTCACAGCGTTTCTTCTCCCACGAGAGGATCGGGCGTGGGTTTAGAGAGCGAGCATGGGCTTGTGGGTGCTGGCTCGTGCTCCGTGTGAAGAGATTTGGGGGCTTCCTTGGCCCTGGCTGCTCGCGTGTGTCTCTTCCCTGCGGTGGGGGGAGGCTGGGGCTTCTCTGCGGCTCTTGTTGCCGCTCTCAGTTTGCCAGGCAGAGGGGGCAGGGGGGCGTAGGCAAACGAAGAAGGGGGGAGCAAAACACACTTCTCGCTGCTCCTGGGTGCCTGGAGCATGACCAGGTGGTGGTGGGCAGCTCTTTGCCCTTGCAGCTCACGAGTGTCTCTCTCCACCTGGTGCGCAAATGAGTAAAGGGGCGCCGGTAATGTTTTTGCCCATCCGCTTCTCGCTGCTTCTGTAAGGGCGGCGGCGGAGGACGGCTCCTCACTCTGTCACCCCCAAAGGGAGCCAGGGGGTGTAAGATACGTCGGGGGGGGCACACTCTCCTCTCGCTGCTCTTGGGCGGCGGCGGTCAGCTCCTCCCTGTGAGTGGCACTCTTCGTGTGCCAAGGGACAAAGGGGGTGTAGGCGATGCCAGTGGGGGGCGCGGGCCCCGCCTCTCCTGCTCTCGGGTGGGGGGGGTGTACACTCACCTCTTGTTGCTTCTGGGCGGCGGCGGCGGGCACCTCCTCCCTGCAGTTGGCACACTCCGTGTGTCAAGGGACAAAGGGTGAAGGCGACGCCAGTGGGGGCCGCGGACCCTGCCCCTCTCTGCTCCTGGGTGAGGGGAGGTGCACACTCGTCACTCACTGCTCCTGGGCGGAGGCAGGCAGCACCTCCCTGCGGGTGGCACGCTCCGTGTGCTAAGGGGCAAATGGGTGAAGGGGTGCAGGCGACGCCAGTGGGGGCAGCGGACCCCGCCTCTCTCTGCTCCTGGGTGCCTGGAGCCTTGGCTGAGCGACGGTGAGCAAACTTCCTTGCGTTTCATCGCGGTTGGCACGCTCTGTGTGCCGAGAAGGACTGCTGGGGTCAAAAGGCAAATTCGGTGACCTGTGCAAAGTGGAAAAGACGCCTTTCCGGACTCCTGCTCCTGTGCGCTTGGAGCGTGCACAGGCGGTTTTAGGGCGGCTCGATTTTGGTGCTGCCGCAAACCTCTGCGTGGCTCAGGGAGTGCGTTGTGGTCGTCCCTCCGAGGTCCTCCGGGTGGTTGGGGTCGTGGGCAGGCTCGTCGCGGAGATGATGGAGTCAGCGGCGCGGTCTGTTGGCAGGTGGTCGTGCTTCTTTCGGGCTTCGATTTGCGTGCAGGAGCGCTCTCCCTCAAAGGTGGCGGGGGGGAGGGTTTGGGAGCCCAGCCAACAGGCGGGCTTCTGGTCCCGGTGAAGTGCGAGTGGTCCTCGATCCGTCCAATGACCCGTCTCGATGATGCAGGTGCCCCTCAGGTTAGGTTTCCCCAGTAGGCGCAGCCTCGCTCCGGACAGGCCAGATACGAGTCCCAGCTCCCTGGATGACCACCCCCGAGTTCTCCCTGAACCCTTCCTCCCTTCACTAGTCGGCGCGCAGCCTGGCCTCGGACAAGCCAAGGAGCGCAGGCCCAGCACCTTCCATCGTTGGGGATCAGGATCAGACCTCCCAGCTAGACCCCCAGACTAAGCGAACCTACCTGTCATCTTAGCCAAAAGGCCGAGAAGCGATAACCAGAATGGTGCCAGAATTCTCACCTCCCGAAGCAAACCAGAATGGTGCCAGAATTCTCACCTCCCGAAGCAATCTCCCTGGCTGACCCGGACCGGAGTCTTCCCTCGCACTGTCGCTTGAGCCCCTTTCGCCTCAGCCCCTTTCGCCTCTTATTCTGACTCCTAGCGAGAGCTCAGCACGTGCCCATAGAAAGGAGGCCCTAGCCTCGGGCCTTCTCCCTGCTCCCAGAGTCCTCGTCGGCTGGCGCCTCATTAGGCGTCACTTAGCATACCCACGTTGTCCTCTTTCTAGTATTTGCATGCCCCGCCCCTTCCTGTCCAATGCTTCCAGCCGGCTGGCTGGAAAGCCTGGCAGCCGGGGGATGCTGGGAATCAGGTCAGGATGCCCTGGACAGCTCCCCGTCAGGAACTGGCCGGCGCCTCGCCCTCGCCTGCCTGGGACACTGCTCCCCTGTAGCCAAAGGCCTATAGATAAGGCTTTGCCGTTCGTGGCCGTTCGGGGGCGGGTAAAGAAGGAAAAGGACTCTGTATTTTTCTTCTTTGCTCAGAGAAGCCAAGGGCAGTGTCCACTTCTCTGCCTCCCTCCCTCCCTCTCTCTCTCTCTCTCTCTCTCTCTCTCTCTCTCTCTCTCTCTCTCTCCTCCTCTTTCTGTCTCTACCTCGATCCTACTGACTTGCTGGAAAACTTCCTCCATTCGTTCCCCAGTGAAATGGATCCAAAAACGAATGTAACTCTGTTGCTGGAAAAGCAGTCTCCTTCTGACATTTTTCTCTTTCAAAGTGCTGCGTCTGGATGGAGAAGGAAATAAAAATAAAAGAAAGTTCCAGAAAACGTGAAAAATACATAAATAAATAAATAACGGGGGTTTGCGGCAGATGTATAAAATAAATAAATAAAGCAAGACAGGGTGACCAGTGTGGTTTTATTCTCACGCAAACACAGTAGCGCCACTTTACAGGGTTTGGTAGTGAAGCGCTACTTTCGTTTTCTCATCTATCTTTCAACAGCATTGTTTTCCCCGGGTGGGGAAGTGCACCATTCCTGGAGGTACTGCAATACCAGGTTGATGCGTGGAGTGGACAGAGCAAGCTCCTATTCCATCTCCCTGTTCCAAAAATCAATTTAATATATGGTCCCCAGATAGAGGACGTATCAGATATTAAACTGATAAAAAAAAAGTTTTTTTGTTTGTTTTTTTGCAAAAATATACTTTATTTATAAAATGTTGTTTGTCACAAGTACATGTTAACCAATCCCATTCTGGATGGCATACTTTTTAACTGGACTAGGTGTTGCACGCAGGCAGGGACCTGTCAGTTTTCCATCTAGATATGTTTCATTGTAAGAAGACACTTTTATGCTAAAGTGTATTCCTAAAGTTTTTAGTTTACCCATTCTGCCCATTTTTTTTGTTTCCATATTTTTTCTGCTTCTTGTTTGCCTTGTTTTTTAATATCCACATAATAAAAAACCATTACTTTATCCAGTGCAATGTTTTATACAGTCTTTGGTGGAAAAGGTCTTGTGTTGGTAGACTCCCAGGTTTCTTGTTGTCCATAGACTTTCTTTCACACATGATATAATTTTCAACAGTATATTGTGTTTGTCTTTGGAACATGTGGTGGGGAAGTGTAACGCCCTGAACGTCTCAGGATCGTTTTAACAGACACGATAATGAGGACGCAACCACTTGTGAAGGGTTAGTTATTTTAATGAAGGCAAAAAATAATACAAAGAATAAACAAAAGTTATAGTCACTGGAATCCTCCAGGCTAAGTACGTTACCAGCCCACCGCACGGATGGTCCTAACCGTCCTCTGCATATACGCCGATCCCGGCGTATGCCAACAGAGCTCAGAAATGAAATGGCCGACAATGCCAATCGGTAGGCTGTGAGGGGCACGAAGAGTGTTGGGGAGAATCGAGGAGTCAGGGAAACACCCAGCCGGGGTCTCTACCTGAAGGGAGCAGCCGCTCAACCTCTTCCTCAGACTGCACCGGGACGCGGAGTCACCTCCTGGTGATGCGTCACCGATACCCCAATCAAAAGCAAGATGGAAGGGATTTTCCTTTTCTCCCATGATCCCCCTTTCTTTCACTTAGCCTATGTTCCAGCCGTAATACCAGGTTGATAAGGCCCTCACATGTCTTGGGTTGAGGGTCAATATGAGCCACGGCGTCCTTGAGCTCATCGCACAGCCCTTGATGGAAGAGCGCCGTCTGTTTAGCAACAGGCCACTTGGTTTCCGCAACCAGCCTTCGGAACGCGTTGAGATACTGCACCAGGTCGTTGGATCCCTGTCTCAACTCAAGCATTTCACGGTCCGCCGTGTACGAGTCAGCCCTTCTGTCGAATACCTTCAGGAATTCCTCGCGAAAAGCACCCCAATCACATAAGATGGGGTCGTCCCTGCTCACCAGAGGTACGGCCCATTGTGCCGCGTTTCCAGCCAAATAGGAAATAAGGAAAGCCACACGAGCCTGACTCGTGGGGAACGCCTTTGGTTTGCACGATAAATGTAGCGCCACTTGTGTGAGGAATACCTGCACTGTGTTAGGATCCCCACTGTACCTCTCTGGTGTTGCCAAGGGGATGGCTACCGGCATTTCCACTACTACAGCAGGGGTCTGGTTCGTGAGGGAGGTGCTGGGCGTGAGCGGGTCCAATTGGATAGCATCCAGTCTGGCTTTTACATCGGCTGTTTCTTGCCTAGAGGCAGCCAATTCAACTTGCACGGTCGCTAAAGCAGCCAGCACATCATCAAGTGTTGCCATGTCTGTTATCGACCGGGAGACAGTTAGTGTTATTAAGTTCGGATATTTTGTAACGCCCTGAACGTCTCAGGATCGTTTTAACAGACACGATAATGAGGACGCAACCACTTGTGAAGGGTTAGTTATTTTAATGAAGGCAAAAAATAATACAAAGAATAAACAAAAGTTATAGTCACTGGAATCCTCCAGGCTAAGTACGTTACCAGCCCACCGCACGGATGGTCCTAACCGTCCTCTGCATATACGCCGATCCCGGCGTATGCCAACAGAGCTCAGAAATGAAATGGCCGACAATGCCAATCGGTAGGCTGTGAGGGGCACGAAGAGTGTTGGGGAGAATCGAGGAGTCAGGGAAACACCCAGCCGGGGTCTCTACCTGAAGGGAGCAGCCGCTCAACCTCTTCCTCAGACTGCACCGGGACGCGGAGTCACCTCCTGGTGATGCGTCACCGATACCCCAATCAAAAGCAAGAAGACTGAACCGAGAGCAGCCGCTCGATCGATCCTGTGGACTTCCGAGTCTGTAACGCGGCAAACACCTCCTGGTGTGCGTTACAGCTGGCAGTCCCTGTATCTCTGGTCGGGCTGGGAGTTACGACTCCAACCAGCAAAAGCGCCACTGCGCTTTGACTCAGCCGAGTCAAAAAGCGAAGCTCAATGGTTGACCGGTAGAGCTTCCGGGTCCTTCACAGGTGACGATGGGGCAAGACACGGCCCAGGGAGTAACGACTCGACCTACCTCCGTTCTTGCCTTACTGGAGCACCACTCCGGAACACTGCTCTTCACGAAGCAGGTACGTCGGTGTAAACACAATATCCGACAGCGTTGTACCTCCCGGTTCCTCCCTTTATAGGGCGTGTTTTCCTTGAGTTATGTAACAGCTCTCCTGTTTACATAAGGGCGTGTTTTCCTTGAGTTATGTAACAGCTCTCCTGTTTACATAAGGGCGTGTTTTCCTTGAGTTATGTAACAGCTCTCCTGTTTACATAACCTCTCAACCGCTAAGCATCCTGGGAGGTGTAGTCCGTTTTCGCTGGTTACCGTTTTCCTCCCCTCGCATGACAGGAATTCTTGACAGTACATCCTCCCTCTCAGCGGCTCCCCACGGGTCCAGCGCTGGCAGGAAAACGCCGATGGAACAAGGAGACCAAGCGCGGAGCATGAACCCCTTCAGCCGGTTCCCATGATTGCTCCTCCGGGCCATAGCCTTTCCACGCAACCAGGTACCACAGCTTCCCCCTGCGCCATTTGGACGCCCGTATGCCCGACACTTCATACTCCACCTCCGACTCCACGCATACCGGCCTAGGTGTCCCAGACGGCTTGGAGGGTGCAGGTTTGAGCAATGATACATGAAAGACAGGGTGTATCCGCAATGACTGGGGCAAGCACACCTTCACGTTCACGGGACCCATACACTTGGTAATTCGATAGGGGCCCATGTACTTGGGATGGAACACACTGTTCTTTCGAAACCTCATGTTTCTTGTGGATATCCAGACGTAGTCTCCAGTGCGGTACAGTGGCCCGGGCCTTCTCTTCCTGTCTGCCGCAGCCTTGTATCTTCTCTTGGCCTCTATTAGGACAGCCCTTGAGCGCATCAACGTGTCTTTTATGTGTGCCACCCTGTCCGCTGTGGCGGGAATCCTGTCCTCTCTGAACAGATGTAGAAATGGCAAGAACCTGGGATGTTGGCCATAGTTGCTATAGAACGGAGATGACTGTGTGGAGCTGTGAGTGGCGTTGTTATAGGCTATCTCTGCAACCCATAGCAAGTCGACCCATTCTTCCCTGCCCTGGTCCACAAAACATCGCAGATACTGTTTGAGCGTTTGGTTCAGGCGCTTGGTTTGGCTGTCCGATTGAGGGTGGTAGCTGGTGGACAGGGCGGTCTTAACATGCAGCGCAGTGCACCAAGTCTTCCAGAATTGCGCAGTAAACTGCGACCCCCGGTCCGACACGATCACCCCAGGTAATCCATGCAGTCGTACCACATTCTTGAGAAGTAGTGACGCCAATTCCCCGGCCGTAGGGACTCTCTTGCAGGGGATGAAGTGCCCCATTTTCGTCAAGTAATCCACCACCACCAGTATTGCCGTCATCCCCTGGTCTACCGGTAGGCCCACCACGAAGTCCAGTGATATGCTGTCCCATGGTCTATCCGGGGTCGGAAGTGGATGTAAGAGCCCTTGGGTTCGGCCATGGTCGGCCTTCATGGTAGCACACGTAGGACACTCCTGTCCCCACCTCCTGACATCCTCTCTCATGGTTGGCCACCAGAAATGCCGTCCCATGCTAGCCACCGTTTTTTTAAAGCCCAAATGACCTGCGCATGGAGAGTCATGGCACCAGATGAATGCTTGTTTCCTTAGCCTAGGCATGGGTATCAATAGGCACCTGCCCTTCAGGGGTATCCCGTCCTTCAGCTGCCATTCTCTGTGACTGAGGAGCCACCTCCGCCATGCGAATGACCTGATCCCTCTCTTTATTCCCCTCAGGAAAGTATCCGGTTGGATAACCCCCAATACCATCCTCGGGGAAATGATGGAACGCTCGGTCGCAGGCAATGGTTCCTTAACGGCAGATTGACGGGACAGGGCGTCCGCCTTCCGGTTTTCCGTCCCCGGCCGATATGTGATGCGGAAGTTGAACCCCGCAAAGAAGATCATCCACCGCAGCTGCCTGGGAGAAAGGTGTCTTGTGGCCGTCATGAACTGTAGATTCCGATGGTCCGTGTACACCGATACCACATGTCTTGCCCCCATCAACAAATGCCTCCATTCGGTGAAGGCGTCCTTGATTGCGAGAAGCTCCTTCTCCGCAATATGGTAGTTGCCTTCGGCGTCGTTGAGTTTGCGGGACATGTACGCAACGGGATGAAGCACCCCTGTGTCGTGGTTGCGTTGGGACAAGATAGCCCCCAGCGCCACATCCGATGCGTCCGCTTCCACCACGTAGGGGAGATCCGGATCGGGGTGAGCCAACACCGGCGCCTTACCAAAGGCGCTTTTCAGGGCCTCAAAGGCTGTGTTCGCTTCAGGGGACCAGACAAACTCCTTGGACTTCCTCAGTAGCTGTGTGATTGGGGTCACCAATCCTGAAAATCCATCTATAAACCGCCTGTAAAAGTTGGCGAAGCCAATGAAACTTTGGACGTCCTTCACGCTTTGGGGCACCGGCCATTCTTTCACCGCCTTGATCTTTCTTTCTGCCATCTCCTGTCCCTCTGGACTCAGCATCACTCCGAGGAATTCCACGTATGTGACGTGGAAGTCACACTTGCTGAGTTTACAAAACAGCATGTTTTCCCTCAGCTTTTGGAGCACAGCTTTGACGTGGTGTACGTGCTCCTCCACACTGGACGAGTAGATGAGGATGTCGTCGATATATACGACCACGTAGATATCCAACTCCTCTCTGAATACCTCATTCAAAAAGTACTGAAAGGCTGCCGGGGCGTTGCACAGACCGAACGGCATGACGAGGTACTCAAAAAGGCCGAACCTGGTCTTAAAGGCGGTCTTCCACTCGTCTCCGTCCCTCATGCGCACCAGATGGTATGCCCCTTTCAAATCCAACTTGGTGTAGATACGAGCTTTCTTGACCTGTTCCAGAAGTACACTGATGAGAGGCAAGGGGTACCGATTTTTTATGGTTATCGCATTCAATGCCCTAAAGTCCACACAGGCTCTCAGCTCCCCATTAGCTTTCGGGATGAAGAAGAGTGGCGAGGCGGCCGGAGACTTGGACGGGCGGATGAATCCTAGCTTGAGGAGTTTATCCAGGTACCCCCGGAGATGCACGTTTTCAGGCTCCGTCAGGGCATACAACCTGCCGCTGGGAACGCTGGCCCCTGGCACCAGGTCGATCTGGCAGTCAAACTGTCTATGTGGTGGTAGCACTTCCGCCTTCACCTCATCAAATACATCCTCAAAACTGTGATAAGCCTGGGGGAGAGCCACATCTTTTTCTGCCGCTGTAGCCACCGTCTGACTCCCGCTCTCATCTGTGTCAAGGGATTCCGTCCTTTTTCCACAATGCAGGATGCAATACGGTGACGTCATTTCGACGCGATGTGTTGGCCAATCCACAGAGGGGTTGTGTTTCTGTAGCCACGGCAATCCCAATATGACGCCATATTGGGGCGCTCGGATGATGTTAAAATCGATTTGTTCCAAATGGTTCCTCCCATATCTCATCGGAAGGACCCCCGTGTGCTGCCCGATGGGCCCCGTCACCAATCGCCTTCCGTCTACAGCATAGACGTCTTCGGGTACAGCTTTGGGAAGAAGCACTAGCCCTAGCCTGCATGCCTCGTTGTGGTCCATAAATATGCCAGTGTCCCCTGAATCCACCATGGCCACAACGGGTATCCACTGGTCATGCACTCCCACGTGCACCGTGAGAAACAGGTGTCGGTGTCCCTTAGTGACCGAGTTGGAAAGTGAAGGGATGGATGAGTGACTCCGAGATGCCCCTTCTTTGGTCTGGGAGTCCTCTAGTTTTCCGCCGGTATGTCCACCACGGCTGTTACCGACCGGTTGGCCCGATAACGTGACGTCTTCGGTTTGGCAGGGCATTCACGTACGTAGTGGCCTTTTTTGCCACAATATAGGCACAATCCTTGTTTACGGCGTGACTCTTTCTCCGTGGCTGTGAGGCTCGCTCGTATTGCGCCGATGTCCATGGGTTCTCCCTTGGATGCGGTGGAAGTTTCAGGACTTCCCACCGTCACATAGGATGGAAGGGATTTTCCTTTTCTCCCATGATCCCCCTTTCTTTCACTTAGCCTATGTTCCAGCCGTAATACCAGGTTGATAAGGCCCTCACATGTCTTGGGTTGAGGGTCAATATGAGCCACGGCGTCCTTGAGCTCATCGCACAGCCCTTGATGGAAGAGCGCCGTCTGTTTAGCAACAGGCCACTTGGTTTCCGCAACCAGCCTTCGGAACGCGTTGAGATACTGCACCAGGTCGTTGGATCCCTGTCTCAACTCAAGCATTTCACGGTCCGCCGTGTACGAGTCAGCCCTTCTGTCGAATACCTTCAGGAATTCCTCGCGAAAAGCACCCCAATCACATAAGATGGGGTCGTCCCTGCTCACCAGAGGTACGGCCCATTGTGCCGCGTTTCCAGCCAAATAGGAAATAAGGAAAGCCACACGAGCCTGACTCGTGGGGAACGCCTTTGGTTTGCACGATAAATGTAGCGCCACTTGTGTGAGGAATACCTGCACTGTGTTAGGATCCCCACTGTACCTCTCTGGTGTTGCCAAGGGGATGGCTACCGGCATTTCCACTACTACAGCAGGGGTCTGGTTCGTGAGGGAGGTGCTGGGCGTGAGCGGGTCCAATTGGATAGCATCCAGTCTGGCTTTTACATCGGCTGTTTCTTGCCTAGAGGCAGCCAATTCAACTTGCACGGTCGCTAAAGCAGCCAGCACATCATCAAGTGTTGCCATGTCTGTTATCGACCGGGAGACAGTTAGTGTTATTAAGTTCGGATATTTTGTAACGCCCTGAACGTCTCAGGATCGTTTTAACAGACACGATAATGAGGACGCAACCACTTGTGAAGGGTTAGTTATTTTAATGAAGGCAAAAAATAATACAAAGAATAAACAAAAGTTATAGTCACTGGAATCCTCCAGGCTAAGTACGTTACCAGCCCACCGCACGGATGGTCCTAACCGTCCTCTGCATATACGCCGATCCCGGCGTATGCCAACAGAGCTCAGAAATGAAATGGCCGACAATGCCAATCGGTAGGCTGTGAGGGGCACGAAGAGTGTTGGGGAGAATCGAGGAGTCAGGGAAACACCCAGCCGGGGTCTCTACCTGAAGGGAGCAGCCGCTCAACCTCTTCCTCAGACTGCACCGGGACGCGGAGTCACCTCCTGGTGATGCGTCACCGATACCCCAATCAAAAGCAAGAAGACTGAACCGAGAGCAGCCGCTCGATCGATCCTGTGGACTTCCGAGTCTGTAACGCGGCAAACACCTCCTGGTGTGCGTTACAGCTGGCAGTCCCTGGTCGGGCTGGGAGTTACGACTCCAACCAGCAAAAGCGCCACTGCGCTTTGACTCAGCCGAGTCAAAAAGCGAAGCTCAATGGTTGACCGGTAGAGCTTCCGGGTCCTTCACAGGTGACGATGGGGCAAGACACGGCCCAGGGAGTAACGACTCGACCTACCTCCGTTCTTGCCTTACTGGAGCACCACTCCGGAACACTGCTCTTCACGAAGCAGGTACGTCGGTGTAAACACAATATCCGACAGCGTTGTACCTCCCGGTTCCTCCCTTTATAGGGCGTGTTTTCCTTGAGTTATGTAACAGCTCTCCTGTTTACATAAGGGCGTGTTTCCTTGAGTTATGTAACAGCTCTCCTGTTTACATAAGGGCGTGTTTTCCTTGAGTTATGTAACAGCTCTCCTGTTTACATAACCTCTCAACCGCTAAGCATCCTGGGAGGTGTAGTCCGTTTTCGCTGGTTACCGTTTTCCTCCCCTCGCCTGACAGGAATTCTTGACAGGAAGCCATACAGGATAAGTTCATAGTTTATGTTCTGTCCTGTGATCCCCTTTATCAGGGGGCCTATGATTTTCCATGTTTGTTGCAAAAAATGGCAGTTCCAGAGGAAGTGAAGTACTGATTCCTCCGCCGTACATTTTTCTCTTGGGCAGGTGGAGTCTTTTGACAGTCCTCTTTTATGTTGGAAGCTTTTCACTGGTAAAGCTTTGTGGATAGTCAGCCATGCCAGGTCCTTTTGGCTATTTGTGATCTCCTTACTGTTCGCTATTGTCCATGCTTTTTTGGAGAGTTTTTCGTTTAGGTTGTTTGCTGGCGTCATAGCTTCTTTCTTTTGTATGGCTTCCTTCAAAGCCATTCTATGTGTGAAGTCCTATGGTTCTAGTTGTATCTTTTTCCTGTTTTTCAAGAAGTCTGCAATGATGTACATTTTTGGTGGCACAAACGCTGTAGGTAGTCTGCTGTCTTGTTCTATGAGCTTCGCTGTTCTAAAGATGTTGGCGGCTCCATATCTGATGAAGTGAGTCGCTCTAATTGCATTTAGGCATAAGCTGGTGTATGTGATAAGTATAGGTTTGGAACTCCCTTGCCTCCATTTTCTAGGCTTTTGTAGACCATCTCCCTTTTTAGTTTCTCCATTTTGGAGGACCAAAAAAAATCAAAGATGGTTTTTTGCAGACTCTTTAGTGTCTCTTTGGAGGGGGGAAAGATCACGGCATATTAAAGCATCAAGGGGAGCAGGACCGCTTTAATTACTAGTATCTTCCCTACTAGGCTTAAGGATCTACTCTTCCATAGACCAACTTTTTGATTTATCTTTTTTTTTTAACTTCCACCCAGTTGTCTTCTCCTGAGGTGTCCTCCGAGAACCTGACTCCTAGTATCTTTGTTGGTTGTTTGGACTGGTATTTTGGCCAAGTTGTTCCAATTTCCCACTGTGAGGCAGGTCGTTTTTCCTAGATTTAGTTGTAGTCCTGATGCTTGTGAAAAAATGTTGCAGTGTAGGATTGTTCGTGAAACTGACTGTGGGTCTGGACATAATATGGTTATGTCGTCCATATAAGCTATGCATTTAGCTTTATTTTCTCCTGCCCCCGGGACAAAGATTCCTTTTGTTACTTTATCTTTTCTCAGGCTTGCTAGTAATGGTTCTAAGGCGCAGATGAAGAGCGCTGGTGATAGTGGGCAACCCTGTCTGACTCCCGTGCCTATTTGTACCTCTTTGGAGACGTGGTTATTTACCTGGAATGTGCTGGAGGCGTTGGTGTATAGTAGTCCTATTATCTTTGTGAAGCCTGGTGGAAAGCCCATGTGTTGGAGGACTTTAAACATGTAAGCGTGGGAGACACTGTTGGATGCTTTTTGAAGGTCTAGTGAGAGGCCTCCTAGTGGCGAGGTTTTCTCTAGCGCCATCCAAATGGCATCTCTTATAGTGATCAGGCTGTCCCATGATTTTCTACCAGGGACCGCACATGTTTGGTCTGGGTGGATGACTGATTTGAGTACCTCTTTGATTCTGTTTGTCATTAGTTTGCTTAGGATTTTACTATCTACATTTAGGAGTGTGATGGGCCTCCAGTTTTCAAAGCATTCTTTGTCATCTTTTTTGTAGATTAGGGTCACTACTCCTTCTAGGAAGGATGGTGGGAGGTTCTTTTCTTCTGCTGCTTTATTGAGCATCTCCATAAAATGTCTCGCTATTGTATCCCAGAAGGTTTTGTAGAATTCCCAGGGTAAGCCGTCTTTCCCTGGGGCAGAGTTTTTTGATGTCTGGGCAAGTGCGTCTAAAAATTCCTGACCATCAAAGGGTTTTTCTAGGAAGAGTTTTGCCTCTTTTGACAAGTTCCCTTCTAAAGTTTATAGGAAATAATTTCCTGTGTCTTCCTCTATTTCTTTTTCTTTGTAGAGGTTTTTAAAGAATTCTGCCGTTATTTCTAACATTTCCTCTATTTTATTTGTTACTTTTCCATTTTTATCTTTCAGGCCTGTGATATTTTGTTGAGCTTGCTTCGCTCTTTTGAAGAAATATGCATTGCATTTTTTCCCTTCTTTGTATTCTTTGACTCTTGAATTAAATATGGTCTCTTTACCTTTTTGTAGGTACCATTTTCTGATGTTTTCCCTAGTTTTTATCATCTCCTCCTTTACTTGTACTCCTGCGTCCTGCAGTTTTATCAGTAAGGCTAGTTTCTCTTGGTGGTCTTTAAAATCAGATCTTTTTTGGCCGCTCTCTCCCTTCCTATGTTTGAGAAGAAGGTTTTTGTTTGTTTTTTAACAAATTCCCACTATAGGGTGAGTTTTGGAAAGTTTTTCTTTTGCTTCCCCCATTTGTTATATTGCCTTTGGAATGCGGTTTGTATCTCTTCTTCAGCTAAAGTTGAGGTGTTTAGTTTCCAATAACTTTTCCCTTTTTGGGATACTTGGGAGAGTTGGCATTCTGTTATGACCGTTTGGTGGTCAGTGAGGCAGCTATCATCTAAATTTGATGCTATGGATTTTATTTGTCTGGTTGCAAATATAATGTCTATTCTGGATGTGGTGTTCCCATCTCCAGATAGCCATGTGTATCCCGTTGTGTTCGGGTTACAGAGAGAGTATGAGTCTTGGAGGTTGAAGTTGTTTATCATATGTTTTAGGGTTTTGGATGTGATATCCAGTTTGTACTGCATTGAGGATCCATATCTGTCTCCTGGTGTCAGGGTGCAGTTGAAGTCTCCCGCCATGAGGCATGGTTGGTTGCCAGTTAGAAAGAAGTTTAGGTTTTCCAGCAGTTCCTTTCCTTCATTTTTATTTGTACGGGCATATATGTTGATGATTTTAAAGATATTTTCTTTGTAATTTACTATTAGCATTTGTGCTCTCCCTGGTGAGATTATTGTTTCTTGTTTTAGTTGAGGGTGGTTGTTTGTAAAAAGATCCCCAATCCTGCATTTTTATTTCCACCTCCTGACAAAAAGGAAGGCCCCAACGGCCATTCTTTTTCTATATGCCTGTATTTATCAGCATAAGGTAGGCCGCATTCTTGTAAGCATATGATGTCTACTTTTAGGGTTGTGCAGTATTGGAATATTGCTGCTCTCTTTGTTGGGTTTCTCAACCCTCTAACATTTAGGGAGGCTATTGATATAGCCATTATTATTATTGTCCACATCATTTTACTTTTTATTTTATATGCTTTCAAATAGCTCATTCTCCTGTTGAAGGATTGAGACACTTTCAAAGGTTGTTATAATCTCATCTTCATTGCTGAAGTAGATTGGGCTATCGCATGGTGGCCCCTCTTTCTGTTGGCTTCACTCTTCTAGGATGAGGTTCTTTTGTTTTTCTGTATCAGACAGACCTTCCAAAGGGGGGGTCTTCTGAGTCTGGTAAGTTCGCCAGGCTACTAAATCTAGAGCTTGGGCATTGTGAACTTCCCATTTGGTTGGAGGCTATTCTTTTGTTTTTGTTTTGTGAGGCCTCTTGTGAGAAAAGGGTTCTTTTTTTTTCCTTTCTTATTTTTTGTCTTGCTATCTGTCTCGCTGATACTCTCAACACTCCTTTCTCTGATCTTTGTGTGCTTGTTGTGTCCTCATATATTCTGAGTCTTATTCGGTTAGGTTAGATTTATTTGGGGTTTCTTCTGTTTTTACCAGTCTTGCTTTTTTTCTGTCTGGTTTTCTTTCCCTACTTCTTTATCTGCTTCCCCCTCTAACATTTTTTCCTCTAGCTGTGTCTGGGGGGCTATTGACTGCGTGATGTGGGTGCTCCCTGTGTCTTGTGTCACTGCGAAGATCCATTCTGGCTTGTAACTTTCTAAGGGGTCTTCCTTGGTGTCTTGGGTATCCTCATTTGTGGCAGTTAAGTCTATTGTGACTACCTCTACAATCTCTTCTACTTTCAGGTTTGTTTCTGTTTGGCATTCTTCTGGTGTTTCCTGTACTACCTGTGTGGGTGTTTGGGTCTCATTGTTTTCCACCTGTGGGGTTAGCTGTATGTGTGGGGTTGTATCTTGTGTGTGTGGGCTATCTGTGTTCTGTTTGTTTCCAGTTTCCCTTTCTTGTGTGGTTTCTTCAGCCTGTTTTGTCTTTTCTGTCTCAAGATTTGTTTGTAGGTTCCCCTTTTCTGCTACCTGTTCCTGGTATTTGGTCATATCTCTATTTGGGCAGTTTTTGTAAAGGTGGTTGTTACCCCCGCATAGATTACATTTTTTGGGGGTTTTACAGTCTTGTGCCATGTGTCCCTTTTTCCCTCAGTTTCTGCATATGCCTCCCGGGCACCATTCTTTGATGTGCCCAAACTGCAAACATGCTCTGCAAAAGTTTGGTTGTCCTGGGTAATATTGGAACCCTCTATTTGGCCCTATTGAGAAGTTAAGTGGGGGGTGTTTTGTCCTTCCTATTCCTTCCTCATCTGCTGCTAGGGTGACCATATACCTACGCTTTCCATTCCAGATGCCCCACTCATTTTTTAGTTCACTACCTCCCCTTACAGTCTGGCAGTAACTACGTAGAAAATTGGCAATTTCTGTTGGGGAAGCGAAGGGGTTGTACATATGTACGGTTATGGGTATTTCTCTTGGTGCGGATAGGGGGGTGATGGTGTATCCTTCTAATTCTTCATTATCCCTATATCCAGTTAGGTTAAAAAGCATTTGTGGTACATTGTTTCATTGCTAAAAGTGACGTCAAAAAGGCCTCTGATTCTGAAGTCTTGTAAGCATTTCACTGCTGAGGGATCTATGTCTAGTATCAATTTAAATACTGTGTCCATTAAATGGGTGAGGTTCCTCTTGTGCTTCGCCTCATCCTGGATTTCAAACCTGACTGTGTTTTGTATACCTGTGGGTGTTTGTCCTGACGCGCTGTTTCTCGCTGGTCCTCCTGCTCCAGCGCGGTTTCCTCCAGCTGCATTTGCGTAGCTATTTTGTCCCTCCATGTTTTGTTGTGTGCCCCCTGGCCGAGCACCTGCCGGTGTGCCTGGGAGCTCACTGTTTAGAAATTCTTCTCCCCTGTGTGGTAGTGGTGGGGTCTTTATGCTGGGAAAAGGTGCACCCCCCTGGCCGAACACCAGCCGGTGCGCCTGGGGGGGGATATTCTGTCTTTCGGCTGAAAGGGGCGTGGCTTCACGGTGGCCTCGCGACTTCGTGCGGGTGGGCGTACCCCCTGGCCGAGCACCCGTGTGGTGCGCCTGGGGGCTCGCTGTCATATGTCTGAAAATTCCCGGGCATGCGCGTTAAATCAGTCCTTCCCTCGTGCGTGCCCCCTGGCCGTGCACCGTCCGGTGCGCCTGGGGGCTCGCGTTACTAACACGGGTCTGCAAGTGCCCGCGCGATGTTGTAGGCACTTGTTAAAATCCAATGATTATTCCCTCCGAAAAAGGAAATTCTCCTGTCCTCGCTTTTTGTGCTCGGAATGCGGAGGTGGGGCTGGGTAGCTTGGTCCCTTTTCCGCTTCTTGTCGTATTTTGGAGTATCCCCGGGGTTTCTCCAAATGTTTTGTGTAAGTTTCTCCGTCCGCCTCCCCCCCCCCCCCCCCCCCCCCTGCTCCCCCCCCTTCTCGCTGCCTGCCCGGGTGGTCCGGTGTCCCTAAAGGGTAGAGGTAGTCCGCTGAGTGACCCCGAGCCGAGCACTATCTCAGTACGCCGGGGTCTCTCTCAATCCAATCGTCCCCACGCAGCTATGTGCGGGTGAAAATGTCCACGCAGGGAGGTTTCCCCACCACCCCCCGAGTTTCTGGGCGTCACAGACAAGCTGTGGAGCGAATGCCCAGTTTCACCAGGTGCCCCTTCGGGGGTTGCCACCTTGCCTTTCCCCTGGACATCACGCAGCCTTGCCACGGACAAGCCGGAGCGAAGGCCCAGCAACACCCAAGTGTCCGGTTTTTCAGGCGCCCTCTAGCCAGACACAAGTGTATTTTTTTTTTTTTTTTTAAACCTTTATTTATATTAAAGGCACATATACAGGTTATTATTTACAGAAAAGGAACGTTCTTGTGGTTGTTGTTTACAAAGAAAGAAAGGAGCCTTACAACAATTTGTTCACATGTAGCAGGATTAAGGAAACAGAAGAGATTAATACTGAATGTGTCGGAACGGGTCCATATAAGTGCCAATCCGACTGATGCCCGGTGGCGGGGCAGTATACTACTATCTTCAGGTGACTCATCCTTTTCAGACCGAGAAGTGCCACAGAGCTCAAGCCTGGGGTGACCCATAGCGAGCATCATCAATGTGGACACACGTATACAGTTCATCCTGGCGGGGCAGTATACTACCATCTTCAGGTAACCCATCCTTTCCAGTCTGAGAAATGCCACAGAGCTCGAGCCTGGGGAACCCCATAGCGAGCATCATCAACGTGGACATACGTGTGCATTTTGTCCATGCAAATGTTCCTGCATGCAACGGGGTGCAGCGTCTTGTGGTTGAAGAGGAGTGCGTTGCGGGCTTCCCATAGCGTTTCCTTACCACAGTTCAAGATGCGCCACGCTGTTAGGAGGTATGGATCCGGCAAAGTCCATCCATACAGCACCATTTCAAATGTCAAGGTGGGAATATGAGCAATGTTCTGGAGAAAAGGCATCAGCAGGGCCCAAAAGGAGTCCCTGGGGCACTGATCAGAAGGGGCCAGACCCCTGCATTGTTGGAAGGCCTTTACCGGCAAACAGGCGTGGGCGCCGAGCCAGGCGAGATCTCGTAGCCTGTGAGACAGGCTGCGATGGCTCACCAGCTCCCAGACTGAAGAAGACTGCTGCTCCGAGAAATGACCCAGGAGAGTGGTTTGATCTAGGTTCTCCAAAACCCCTTTGAGCTGTTTCACGTGGCGACAAGCCGCAGGAGGTATTGTTGTAATGTTCAGAGAGTCCATAAAGTTCAACAAAGCTGCATAATAAGTCGGTACATTTTGTGCAAAGGGGGTGAGGTTGGTGGGTTTAAACAATCCAACATGCCTGAAAGGAGTCCCCACATAATACCTAATATAGTAAGCTGCATGCGAGGATATGACCGTCTCAAGCCTAGTAACTGTATGACAGAAAACTTTAGACATTAGAAATGTGTACACATTAGGCATGCCCTTCCCGCCCTTTCGCCAATGTTTGCAAACTTTCGTGCGGCCCAGTTTTTCCATTCTTGAGCCCCACAGAAAAGTAAAAAACTGTTTATTGCATTTTGCCAAGGTGGTCGTGGGTGGGGGGGTAGATCATGGCAAGGTACAACATTAATGGTAGGAGCACAGCTTTTATAATCAACACTTTTCCTTCTAGGGTGAGCGTGCGTGTGGACCACAGGGCAATCCTTTTCGCCATCTTACCATACACCTCGTCCCAATTCTGTTGGATTGGCGCCTGCTCTGCAAACGTTACCCCTAGGAGTTTGATGGGAGCAGTGGTGACTGGCATCTGGAGAGCAGCCAACGTATCCCATGGGCCCATTTTCAGGCATACACATTTGTCGACATTCAATCGCAAACCAGAAACTTCTTGAAAGATTGATGCTTGAGTAAGGGATCTTCGGACGGATGACGCATCTGTACAGAGAATGGTGACGTCATCCATGTACGCCACCAGCTTTGCTCTTGTGCCGGCTCCTCCTGGCACAAAGACCCCGTGAATAATTTTGTCCTTCCTCCTGTGACAGAGGAAAGGTTCTAGTGCACAAACGAATAAAGCAGGAGACGGGGCATCCTTGGCATACCCCAGACAGGATGGGGAACGGTTGAGTATGGTAGCCATTAATACTCACCACGCTATTTGCTGTGGCATACAAGGTGCGCAACATGGAAAGTACTGCTTCGGGTACCTTGAGAGGTTGTAAGGCTGCAAAGAGAAAGGCATGAGACACCCTGTCGAAGGCCTTCTGGAAGGTAAGACTCAGGACTCCCAGGGACAGGTGTCTCTCAGCATAGTATTGCATCACATCCCTAAGGGTGGTAAGACTGTCTACAATGGATCGCCCTTTCACAGCGCATGTTTGATCAGTGTGCAAAATAGAACCTAAGACAGTGCGAAATCGACGTGCCAGCACTTTGGAGACCAGCTTGTAGTCGGTGGTGAGTAGGGAAATAGGCCTCCAGTTCTGCAAAGAGGTCACTTCCCCTTTTTTGTAAAGCAACACAATAATACCTGCGGAAAACTCAGAAGTAAAGCTGTTAAGTGCAAAGGAAGAAGTTACCATTTCCAGAAAGTCCCCACAAATGAGGTCCCAGAAAGTCCTGTAATACTCCCAGGGCAGACCATCAGGGCCCGGGCTGGAGCCGGGGGGGGGCTGTGCTCAGTGCTGCAAGGAACTCCTCTCCAGTGAAGGGGCCTTCCAGGAATACCTGGTGTTCCCTATTGAGGCCTATATCTGCAGCCCTGCAGTACGAGGTGATATCTGCAAGTAAAGGGGGGTTAGTGGGTGCAGCATACAAGTCTTTATAAAAGGCACAAGCAATTTCCTGACAAGCAGAGACTCCATGGCAGCTCACACCATCGGCATCTTGTAGGGTGGTAAGCAACGTGTGGGAGACCTGGGCCTTCTGAAAAAAGAAAGAGGTACACTTTTCATCTTCTGTGAACTGTTTCACTCGCGATTGGAACATAATGGTTTTGCTCTTGTGCGCCAACCAAGCCGACATGTCTCTTTTGATGGTGCGTACATCTTCTACAACATTTTTTCCCGCTGCCCCCAATTGTTGAACCAGCACCAAGTGATTCTGCAGGGCGCGGAACTCTTTCCATTCTGCCTGGCGCAGCAGTCTACCTTGCACCTGAAAAAATAAACGTGTTTTTGTCTTCACCCATTTCCACCACTGATACAGGGAAGGAAATCGTGTTTTTAAAGCAACCCATTTAGCATACTGTTTACGGTACTTGGCAGTAATGGTCGGGATTCGCAAAAGGTTGCTGCCTAGTTTCCATGACCCCGGGCCCCTTTGTGGGCATTGCAGAGTGTTGACAGAAATACGCAGCAGTTGATGGTCGGAGAAAGGCACCGGCTCTAGAGAGCAGGAGGTGGTTGTGAGGGCTTTGGAGGCAAAAACGTAGTCTAGCCGGGATCTAACTTTGCCATGGTCGGCCTCCCAGGTGAAGTCCGTGCCTGGTGGGAAGCAGTGCCTATATGTGTCATACATACTCAGGTCCTTTACCAGTTTAGTGAGCAGGTGCGAAGTAGTATCCAGTGTGTAGCTAGATGCCAGCCCTTGGCTGTCTTTAGCATGCAGAATGCAATTAAAATCACCCATTAACAGTAACGGGGTCACACCTGTAAGGAAAGGCTTGACAAGGTTGAACAGTTCTGCCCGAGCCCGCTTGTGCGGGGAGGCATACACATTGCACACCCGGAGTGGTATACCATCCATCAAAAGTGAGAGCAAGACTGCCCGCCCAGGGTCCAGCACTCGTTCATCAAGTACCTGCCAGTGTCGGTGCTGGAATAGTATCGCTACTCCGTCATTTTCCCCAGGGCCGCCAGACCAGACCGATGGGCCAGAAGGCCAGAGAGCCTGCAGTGAGGCGTAGCGGGGCTGGAAAGGTATGTGGCACTTCTGCAAGCAAATCACATCAGCCTGCACATTTTTACAAAAGTCAAGTACCATTGATCTCGTGAGGGTAGTGTTCATGCCCCTCACGTTACAGGAAGCAATGGTGACTGCCATTAAGACATGAGTAAGGAGGACAATAGCCATGTCTAGTTGCGGGGAAAGGTCGCACCTACACCTTCTAGCGCGCTGCCTTGGGACACCAAATCATCATCCGAAGGAGGGTGAAGAACCTGTGTTAGTAGCGCCTCGAGGTCAGGGGTGGCCTCCAGATCCGAAGCCTGGCTGTCTGAAAGCCCAATTGCCTGTGGCACGTCTAAGGAACCCTCCTCGGAGTCCGAGAGGGAGGTGAGGGGGCGCGTATTTATTCCCCCTGAGGCCCCTGTCTAGAAAGGACACGCGCCTGCGCGTTTTGACAGAGGAGGGTTGGTCGCACGCATGCATCGTCTCTCTGCTCTTGCGCTTATGGGATGCATACGTTTGTCCATCCACTGTGATCCATACCTGCATTATCCTCTTTTACCGCCACTCGCATTGGGGTCACAACCGTACCCGCCGCTGCCAGTCTCGCATCACGCACAACTTGTTCAACCGAGCTGTCCTAAACATCCGTTACACTCTCAACCACTACACCAGGACTTTCCGTGTCCGGGACCGTCAGGAGAGTCTGCCCAGGGTAGGGGGGGAAATCTTTTGCTACGGATGCAGTCCCTGTTGAAAGGGGGGGGGGGGTTCGAGCCTTTCCTGCGCGTGCAGCCTTGCGCGCCAGCGCGCTCTGCCTCAAGCGCGCCGCCTCCGTCTGCTCTGCTAACTCTTCAACGCTGGGGCCAAGTACTATGTGCTCTTCTAAATCAGCCTCTGCTCCGGGGCGTGAGCCAGGGGGGACCTCAATCAGCCTCGGCTCCGGGGCGAGTCAGGGGGGACCTCAACTAGCGCTTCCCCGTTCTCTGGGCCTGTAGGTGCCCCACATCTCCGTATCTCTATGCCGTCTATTATCCCTAACACTTCTGAGTCAGAGGGGTCTGTGCAAGGTTGAGGGGCTGCGGGGGCCGCAGTTGAACCCCCGGGTCTGTATCCGACGCCGTATGCGGGGGGGGGGGTGAGACCCACCCGCTGCAGAGGCATAGGCCATCTTTTAAAAAGATGTTGCTCACTACCGCATAAATTGCACTTTTTCGGTACCGTACATTCTGGCGCTCTGTGATCCAGGCTTCCGCAGTTGCGACAGGCCTGTCCGGAACACTGTTCTTTTGCGTGTCCGAACTGTTGGCACATTCTGCAGTAGAGCGGCTGCCCAGAATAGACAAGGAAACCTTTATTTGCTCCCAGGGTGAAGGTCTGGGGGGGGGAAGCGCTAAACCCCGGACCCCATGTGGATCGTCCTTAAAGGTGACTAGGTTCTTCCGTTTGCCATTCCAGACACACATGTTTTTAATCTTTTGCCCCCCCGAACTGTGGCGCAGTACCTGGACAGGAATACCTAAATAAAGCGTGGGTCTGTGTAGGGATTATACATGTGTACAATAAGCACCACATCTTTTGGGGCAAACAGAGGGGTGAACTTAAGCCCTTCAAAGACAGCCTGGTCTCTGCGTTCAGTGATGATGCGCAGGACTTCTTTACATATAGAATCACTGGAAAAAGTTACATCAAATAAACCTCTCTGAGAAAAGTCTTGTACACATTCAATGGCTCGTTCAGAGATCGCGCATTCCTTCTTTAAAACCTCCTCGACTAAAAACAAAACATTTTTCTCTTTGCGAAAATCTTCTGTGATATCAACCCGGACTGAGTTTGGTATATAATCATTCAGCCGTGCAGCCCCTGCCATTGCTTGGAAGGCGGCCATGATGATAGTTAGTGGCCCGGGGGCCCCCCCACGGGCCTGTTAGGCAGGTGGTTATAATAGCGCAAGTCACAGTAGTACAAGTACGGGGCTTCTGGCAGGAGACACAGTAAGGTGAGGACGGCGACAGGCAGGCACCACTGTGCCTGCTCTTAGATCGAGCCCCCCTCCCTACGAGAAAAGAGGGCAACACAGTTCTGAAAGAAAAAAAGGGCCGTGGCTGGGGGAGCGGCAAGCTGCACTGCTCCGGGACCCGCCACCCCCCTGGAAATACTCCGGGACCGTCAATTAGCGCACGGTGGAACAGATGGCCTCCGTGGAGCGAAAGCTGGCTTACCTCCGGTGAAGAGTTCAAATGTTGCAATTGGCTCCGGGAGGGAGCCGCCGCCGAGCGTTCTGCGAAGGCAGCAGGTGCTGCGGGGGATCAGCCCCCGCGCTTTCCTCTCGCCTCGTCCGATGCGGGCCGCACTCTCCTCTCGCCTCTTCCGAAGCGGGCCGGCGCCCTACTAGGGGGAAGGTGGGGGGGTCCCGATGACCAGCCGGACAGCAGGTACGGTGATGCGTGGGCCCAGGCCCCCGCCCGCAGCCCCGAGGGCCTGGCAGGGGCTGCTCAGGAGGGTCCGGGCGCCGTTGCTCCTCCACAGAGCTCCGCAGATCTTCACAACCCTCGAACCTGAAACAAGATGACCCTCAGTTTCAGGGGTTGCAGCCTGTTCCCGGTCAAGCCAGGTGCCGCAGGCCCGGCCCTTCAACGTCAGGAGCACCCTTCAGCAGCGACGCTAGCCTGTCCACCTTTCCCAGAGGCGCAGCCTTGCCCCGGTCAAGACAGGGAGCGAAGGCCCAGCCCCTTAGGTCAGGTAAGGCAAGCAGTGACCCGGGTCAGAGTACCGTCCCCCCTATTAGCGCAGCCTGGCTCCGGACATGCCAGAGTACGCAGGCCCAGCCGTTCAGGGGTCAGGCGTCCCCTCTCAACCCTCAGCAGGAACAAGCAGGTAACTGATAAGAACAGATTTTTGTTTTGAAAACCTTTATTTATATTAAAGGCACATATACAGATTAATGTTTACATTTTACAGAGAAACCATTCATCCGTTCGTTGTTACAAAGAGAAAAGAGGTTTTCATCATTTCGTTAACATGGATCAGGATTAAGGAAGCAGAAGAGATTAATACTGTGTGTCGGAATGGGGCTATACAAGTGCCAATCCGACCAATGCCCGGTGGCGGGGCTGTATACTACTATCTGCCGGTGGCTCATCCTTTTCAGTTCGAGGAGTGCCACAGAGCTCAAGCCTATAGCGAGCATCATCAATGTGGACCCATGTATATAGTTCTTCATGGCGGGACAGCTTACTACTATCTTCAGGTGATGCATCATTCCAGTCCGAGAAGTACCACAGAGCTCGAGCATGGGGTAACCCATAGCGAGCATCATCAATGTGGACACATATATACAGTTCATTCTGGTGAGACAGTTCGCTATCATCTTCAGGTGACCCAGCCTTTCCAGTCCGAGAAAGGCCACAGAGCTCGAGCCTGGGGAACCCCATAGCGAGCATCATCAATGTGGACATACGTGTGCATTTTGTCCAGGCAAATGTTCCTGCATGCAGCGGGGTGCAGCGCCTTGTGGTGGAAGAGGAGTGCGTTGCGGGCCTCCCATAGCGTCTCTTTACCACAGTTCAAGATGCGCCATGCTGTTAGGAGGTATGGGTCCGGCAATGTCCATCCATACAGCACCATTTCAAAAGTCAGAGTTGTGATATGAGCAATGTTCCGGAGAAAAGGCATCATCAAGGCCCAGAAGGCTCGGGTGTGCGTGCATGTCCAGAACAGGTGGTAGACAGTCTCCGCATGCAGGCAAGAGTCCCTGGGGCATTGATCTGTAGGGGCCAGTCGCCTGCGATGCTGGAAGGACTTCACCGGCAAACAGGCGTGGGCACTGAGCCAGGCGAGGTCTCGTTGGCCGTGGGACAGGCTGCGATGGCTCACCAGCTCCCAGACTGAAGAAGACTGCTGCTCCGAGAAAGGACCCAGGAGAGTGGTTTGATCTAGGGTCTCCAAAACCCCTTTGAGCTGTTTCGCGTGGCGACAAGCCGCAGGAGGTATTGTTTTAATGTTCAGAGTGTCCATAAAGTTCAATACAGCTGCATAATAAGTCGGTACATTTTGTGCAAAGGGGGTGAGGTTGGTGGGTTTAAACAATCCAACATGCCTAAAAGGAGCCCCCACATAATACCTAATATAGTAAGCTGCATGCAAGGGTATGACCGTCTCTAGTCTAGTAACTGTATGACAGAAAACTTTAGACATTAGAAATGTGTACACATTAGGCATGCTTTTCCCTCCCTTCCGCCAATGTTTGCAAACTTTCGTGCGGCTCAGTTTTTCCATTCTTGAACCCCATAGAAAAGTAAAGAACAGTTTATTGCATTTTGCCAAAGTGGGCGTGGGTGGGGGGTAGATCATGGCAAGGTACAACATTAAAGGCAGGAGCACAGGTTTAATAATCAACACTTTGCCTTCTAGAGTGAGCGTGCGTGTGGACCACATGGCAATCTTTTTCGCCATCTTACCGTACACCTCGTCCCAATTCTGTTGGATTGGCGCCTGCTCTGCAAACATCACCCCCAGGAGCTTGATGGGAGCAGTGGTGACTGGCACCTGGAGAGCAGCCGACGTATCCCATGGGCCCATTTTCAGACATACACATTTGTCGACATTCAATCGCAAACCAGAAACTTCTTGAAAGATGGATGCTTGAGTCAGGGATCTTCGGATGGATGACGCATCTGTGCAGAGAATGGTGACATTGGTGCAGATCGGGGTGTACAAAATCTCCCTACTTCCACGGATAGAGTAATTTCACAGTTACATGCACATACATTCATCATACACTAGGGCCCATTTCACTAACATACACTCAAATACTCTACCAACACTGAACCTGTGGAAAGAAAACTCCTAAACACCCTGCATCTACACTGAGGTCGATAAGACCTAGTTATTGTAACTGTCCTGAGTCATGATCTAAACAATCTATACAATAATAATCAAAATAGAGTACTCAATAATTGACAAGAAATAACCACCAACACTGTATTTAAAATGATGATGCTTTATCTAAAAATTAGCCAAAGAAAATCAATCAGAGTAAATCATTTTTCTCATAATTACCTATTCTAGCTAAATGTCAGAATGGGTCAGGACAGGTCTCTCAGTAGAAGTCTCCCGAGTCGCCGTCCTCACAGCATAGATCCCCCACCAACGCAGGTTTGGGAAGAAGTGGCCTTAGACCCTCTCTAGGCTAACAATATTTATAATGTTTTAAACAAAAGAAAGCAACATAAAATGTTTTAGATATCCGCTGAACCGATGAGCAGAGCGAGCAGGAAAGGATGTAGCATCGCTACATTTGGAAAATCTCCGCTCAGAAAAATCACAAAAATAAAAAGACAGAACAGGAACTAAAAATTAAAAAGTATCCCTTCACGTTCATATTTCCTCAGAACCAACATCATGATCTCAGAGTTCATTCATTATGGCTCCTTTGTCCTCCAAGGTTACTCAAATGTATCTGGAGGCTTGCCCAGAACTGCTGCTGTCCTCACGGAAAATTTTAACCAGGCGAAGACTGTGGTCAGATGACTCTCGACCATGTTCAGCAAGGCCTTCTCATCAAAATTCAGTTACTCGAGGCCAGGCTGCAAACGGCAGCCATTTTACACCAGGCCAAAACGTACCATCTTAATTAAAAGAGACAAAAACAACGTTACCACAGCATAGTGATTAAACAGTGTTAACCCCACTAATACCCTTATGTGTATGTAATTATCTAGCCTTTGCAACACAGAAAAGCATTAATTCAAAAGCGTTTCGTGCTTTAAAATAAACAGCACTCAGCAACGTTTATTTAATAAAACATGCACATTATTAATAAGCAAACGAAAGCATTCCCACGTGTCGTTTTTCTCTCATTAGTATGTATTGGTTAGTTAAAACATTTACACAAAACAAATAATTAATGATTATTAATTAATATTTTAATTATGACAAATAGACAAACCAGAGCTTAAAAACCCAATAGATTTTCATCAGAAAACTCTGCTCCAGCAACATCATCCATGTATGCCACCAATTTTGCTTGTGTGCCGGCTCCCCCTGGCACAAAGACCCCGTGAATAATCTTGTCCTTCCTCAGGTGACAGAGGAAAGGTTCCAGTGCACAGACGAATAGAGCAGGAGACAGGGGGCACCCTTGACGTACCCCAGACAGGATGGGGAACGGTTGAGTATGGTAGCCATTAATACTCACTACGCTGTTTGCTGTGGCATACAAAGTGCGCAGCATGGATAATACTGCTTCGGGCACCTTGAGGCGTTGTAAGGCTGCAAAGAGAAAGGCATGAGACACCCTATCAAAGGCTTTTTGGAAGTCTAGACTCAGGACTCCCAGAGACAAGTGTCTTTCAGAATAGTATTGTATCACATCCCTAAGGGTAGTAAGACTGTCCACAATAGATCGCCCTTTCACGGCGCATGTTTGATCAGTGTGTAAGATAGCACCTAGGACAGCGCGAAATCTATGTGCCAGCACTTTGGAGACCAGTTTGTAGTCGGCGTTGAGTAAGGAGATAGGCCTCCAGTTCTGCAAAGAGGTCACCTCTCCTTTTTTGTAGAGCAACACAATAATACCTGTGGAAAATTCTGAAGTTAAGCTATTGAGTGAAAAGGAAGAGGTTACCATTTCCAGAAAGTCCCCACAAATAAGGTCCCAGAAAGTCTTGTAGTACTCCCAAGGCAAACCATTAGGGCCCGGGCTGGAGCTGGGAGGGGCTGTGCGCAATGCTGCAAGAAACTCCTCTCCAGTGAAGGGACCTTCCAGGTATTCCTGGTGTTCCCTATTGAGGCCTATATCTGCAGCCCTGCAGTACAAGGTGATATCTGCAAGTAAATGGGGGTTAGTGGACGCGGCATACAACTCTTTATAAAAGGCACAAGCAATTTCCTGACAAGCAGAGACTCCATGGCGGCTCACCCCACCAGTATCTTGTAGGGTAGTAAGTAGCGTGTGTGAGCCCTGAGCCTTCTTAAAAAAGAAAGAGGTACACTTCATCTTCTGTGAACTGTTTCACTCGCGATTGGAACATAATGGTTTTACGCTTGTGTGCCAACCATGCCGACATGTCTCTTTTGATGGTGCGCACATCCTCTACAACTTTTTTTCCCGCCGCCCCCAATTGTTAAACCAACACCAAGTGATTCTGCAGGGCGCGGAACTCTTTCCATTCTGCCTGGCGCAGCAGGCGTCCTTGCACCTGAAAAAACAAACATGTTTTTGTCTTCACCCATTTCCACCACTGGTACAGGGATGGAAACCTAGTTTTTAAAGCAACCCATTTAACATACTGTTTACGGTATTTGGCAGTGATGGCCGGGATCCGCAAAAGGTGGCTGCCAAGTTTCCAGGACCCCGGGCCCTTTTGCGGGCGTTGCAGGGTGTTGACAGAAACATGCAGCAGTTGGTGGTCGGAGAAAGGCACCGGCTCTAGAGAGCAGGAGGTAGTCTGTAGGGCTTTGGAGGCAAACACATAGTCTAGCCGGGATCTAACGTTACCATGGTCGGCTTCCCAGGTGAAGCTAGTGCCTGGTGGGAAGCAGTGCCTATATGTGTCATACATGCTCAGATCATTTACCATTTTAGTGAGTAGGTGTGAAGTAGTATCCAGCGTGTAGCTTGATGCCAGCCCTTGGCGGTCTTTAGCATGCAGAATGCAATTGAAATCACCCACTAAAAGTAACGGGGTTGCACCTGTAAGAAAAGGCTTAACCAGGTTGAACAGTTCTGCCCGAGCCCGCTTGTGCGGGGAGGCATACACATTGCACACCCGGAGTGGTATACCATCCATCAAAAGTGAGAGCAAGACTGCCCGCCCAGGGTCCAATATTCGTTCATCAAGTGCCTACCAATGTCGGTGCTGGAACAGTACCGCTACTCCATTTTTTCCAGGGCCGCCGGACCAGACCGATGGGCCAGCAGGCCAGAGAGCCTGCAGGGAGGCGTAGCGGGGCTGGAAAGGTATGTGGCACTCCTGCAAACAAATAACATCAGCCTGCACATTTTTACAAATGTCAAGTACCATTGATCTCGTGAGGGTGGTGTTCATGCCCCTCACGTTACAGGAAGCAATGGTGACTGCCATTAGAACATAGGTAAGGAGGGCAACTGCCATGTCTAGTTATGTGCAGAGGTCGCACCTGAACCCGCTAGCGCGCTGTCGTGCAACACTAAATCATCATCATCCAAAGGGGAGTGAAGAACTTGTGTTAATAGTGCCTCGAGGTCTGGCGTGGCCTCCCGATCCGGGGCTTTGCTATCCGGAAACACAATTACTTGTGGCACATCTAGGAAAACCCTCCTCGGAGTCCGAGAGGGAGGTGAGGGGTGCGTATTTGTTCCCCTTGAGGCCCCTGTCTAGAGAGGACACGCGCCTGCGCGTTTTGACAGTGGAGGGTCGGTCACTCGAATGCTTCGTCTCTCTCTGCTTTTGCGCTTATGAGATGCATGCGTTCTCCATCCGCTGTGGTCCATACTTGTACTATCCTCAGTTGCTGGCAAACTCATTGGGGCCACAACCGCACTCACTGCTGCCAGTCTCGCCTCACACACCAACTGTTCTACAGCGCCGTCCACACCATCTTTTACACTCTCAGCCACCACACCAGGACTCTCTGTGTCCGGAACAGTCATGGGAGTCTGCCCAGGGTAGGGGGGGAAATCTTTGGCTACGGACGCTGTCCCTGTAGTAGGGGTGATGGGGCGGGCCTTCCCTGCACGTGCCGCCCTACGCGCCATTGCGCTCTGCCGTAAACGCGCCGCCTCCACCTGCTCTGCTAATTCTTCAGCGCTGGGACCTTGTACTATGTTATCTGCTGAATCATCCTCTGCTCCGGGGTGCGAGACAGGTGGGGCCTCAACCTGTGTTACTCACCCCTCTGGGTCCGCAGGTGCCCCACATCTCCGTATCTCTACACCATCTATTACCACCAAAACTTCTGAGTCGGAAGGGTCAGTGCCAGGCTGAGTGACTGCGGGTCCCGCAGGTGGACCCCCTGGATCCATGTCTGGTGCTGCAGGCGGGGGGGGGGGGGTGGCTAGATCCACCTGCTGCAGAGGACTTTTTCCTAGGGCATGTTCTAAAAAGACGTTGCTCACTACCGCATAAATTACACTTTTTTGGTATCGTACATTCCTGCGCTCTGTGGTCTAGGCTTCCGCAGTTGCGACAGGCCTGTCCGGAACACTGTTCTTTTGCGTGTCCGAACTGTTGGCACATTCTGCAGAAGAGTGGTTGCCCAGAGTACACGAGGAAACCTTTATTTGCTCCTAGGGTGAAGGTCTGGGGGGGGTGTGCTAAACCTCGGACACCATTTGTATCTTCTTTAAAGGTGCCATTACAGATACCACACATGTTTTTAATCTTTTGTCCCCCCCGGACTGTGGCGCAGTACCTAGACAAGAACACATCAATAAAGCGTGGGTCTGTGTAAGGGTTATACATATGGACAATAAGCACCACATTCTTGGGGGCAAACAGAGGGGTGAACTTAAGCCCACTAAACACAGCCTGTCCTCTGCGCTCGGTGACTATGCGCAGGACCTCTTTACATACAGAATCACTGGAGAAAGTTACATCAAATAAGCCTCTCTGAGAGAAATCTTGCACACATTCGATTGCACGTTCAGAGATTGCACATTCCTTTTTTAAAACTTCCTCCACCAAAAACAAGACATTTTTCTCTTTTTGGAATTCTTCCGTAATATCTACCCGCACCGGGTTTGGAATATAGTCATTTATCCTAGCAGCCCCCGCCATTGCCGAGAAGGTGGCCATGGTGACGCTAAGTGGCCTGGGAAACCCCCTCTGCGGGTCCGCTTTAGGCAGGTGAGCACAGTAGCGCAAAGTGTAGTGTCAAAATTACGAGGTTTCTGGCAGGAGACTCCGCTGGGGGAGGACGCGGGCAGGCAGCCGCCACTGCGCCTGCTCGAGGCTGGGCCTCCTCCCGCCGAGAAATGGGAGCAACACAAGTCCGAAAGAGGGAGGGGGTCGTGGCTGAGGGAGCGCCGAGCGCACTGCTCTGGGACCCCCCCCCCCCTGGAAAATATGCCGGGACAGTCACTTAGCGAACGGTGAAACAGATGGCCTCCATGGAGCGCAGGCCAGCTTACCTCCGGTGAAGAGTTCAATTGTATCAAGTAGCTCCGGGAGGGAGCCGCCGCCGAGCGCTCTGCGAAGGCAGCAGGTGCTGCGGGGGATCTACCCCCACGCTCTCTTCTCGCCTCTTCCGATGCGGCCCTGCAGCATACTAGGGGGACGGTGGAAGGGTCCTGATGATCAGCCGGGCAGCAGGTATGGTGACGCTAGGGCCCAGGCCCCGGCTCGCAGCCCCGAGGGCCTGGCAGGGGCTGCTCAGGCGGGTCCGGGCGCTGTCGTTCCTCCACAGGCCTCCGTAGATCTTCTCAGCCCTCGATCCTGGAACAAGATGACCCTCAGTTTCAGGGGTTTCAGCCTGGTCCCGGTCAAGCCAGGTGCCGCAGGCCCGGCCCTTCAACGTCTGGAGCACCCTTCAGCAGCGACGCAAGCCTGTCCACCTTTCCCAGAGGCGCAGCCTTGCCCCGGTCAAGCCAGGGAGCGAAGGCCCAGCCCTTTAGGTCAGGTATGGCAAGCCGTGATCCGGGTCAGAGCACCGTCCCCCCTATTAGCGCAGCCTGGCTCCGGACATGCCAGAGTACGCAGGTCCAGCCGTTCAGGGGTCAGGGGTCCCCTCTCAACCCTCAGCAGGAACAAGCAGGTAACTGATAAGAACAGATTTTTTTTTGGGTAAAAATATATTTATCTGTAACGTTTTTTCAGATATACAAGTTAACCAATCCCAAAAGGGTGGTGTACATTTTAACCTGAGTAGAGGGTGCACGCAGGCAGCTCTCTACCGGTTTTCCATCAAGATAATCTTTATAATATGCTCACTTTTTTATGCTGGAGTGAGGTTGCATTTAAGTAACCCATCCTGTCCATTTCCCTTGTTTCCATATAATCTCAGCTTTTTCTTTCCCTTGCCGTTTTATGTCAACATAGTAGAAGGTCATGAGTTTGTCTAGGCACATGTGTATGACATCTTGTGTCTCTAGTTCTTTGTGGTTAAATAGGAGCAGGTTTCTGGCTCCCCATAGGCTTTCTTTGGCACAGCTGATTATCCTCCATAGGGTTCTGTCTTTATTTTTCGACAGTGGGCTCCCTATGCCGTACAATACAATTTCATAGTTTAATGTTTCTAGCTGGGTTATTCCTTTAATCAATACTTTTAGTTTCCCCCAAAAAGT